>NC_080067.1:67806477-68406477 GCF_949987535.1 Balaenoptera acutorostrata | reverse complement strand
AAAATTATTCTCATAACAGTAAATTGAAAAATGCCATTAATGCAACAAATCTAACAGTCAAATTGACTGAACATATACTAAAGCACAAAAACAATAATTAAATGTTTAGTTGGACTAAACATAGAAAGTCAACCAACTGCTATGGAAGTTCCAGAAACAAATAATCTATGGAGAATTAGGGTAAAGGTGTTTAGGGGAATGTGTGGGCTAAGGGGTCCAAGAAATGTGTTAGTGGGTTAAAAAGGTAAAACAATCTAAAAATCACCTATCAAGTGTTCCTCTGAACTTTGGGAGGGATATTTTGAAAATGTCAAGTAATAGGAAAACAAATAATCCAATTCAAAAGTGGACAAAGGGCATGAAAAGACATTTCTCCAAAGAAGATATAGAAATGGCCAATAAGTCTAAGAAAAGATGTTCAACATCACCAATTATTAGGGAAATGCAAATCAAAACCACAATGAGATGCTACCTCACACTCATTAGGATGGCTACTACCAAGAAAACAGAAAATAAAAGTGTTAGTGAAGATGTGGAGAATTTGGAAGCCTTGTGCATTGCTGGTGAGAATGTAAAATGATATTGCCATTACGGAAAACGGTATGGTGGTTCCTCAAAAAATTAAAAATAGAATTACCATTTAACTCAGTAATCCCACTTCTGGGTGTACACCGAGAAGAACTGAAAGCAGGGACTCAAAAAGATATTTCTACACCCATGTTCATAGCAGCATTATTCACAATAGTCAAAAGGTGGAAGCAACCAAGTGCCCACTGATAAATGAATGGAAAAACAAAATGTAGTATATACATAAAACAGAATATTATTCAGTCTTAGAAACGAATGAAATTCTGCATGTGCTACAACATGGATAAATCTTGAAGACTTTATGCTAAGTGTAATAAGCTAGACACAAAAGGACAATTACTGTTTGATTCCACTTATGAGATACATAGAGTAATCAAATTCAAATTCATCAAGTCAGAAAATAGAATGGTGTTTACCAGGGGCTGAGTGGGGAGGAGGGAATTAGGAGTAATTGTCTAATGGGTACAGAGTTTCAGTTTGGGATGCTGAAAAGGTTCTGGAGATGGATGGTGGTGATTATTGCACAATGATGTGAATGTACTTATTGCCAATGAACTGTAAACTTAAAAATGGTTAAAATGGTGAATTTTATGTTATGTTTATTTTACCACACTTTTACAAAATAAATAACTGTTTTTTAGTATCAAGGAATATAATAGGAATTACATACCTATCTGTGACAAAGCCATTCAAGATTTTAAACTGTTTCAAGTTTTACTGCTTTCTGCTAAAATTATATAAATTCAATACAGAAACACTAATTATTACTTACTGATTAGAAGATCTGCTTTGCTGTTGTTCAGCACATTATAGTAATTTTTAAGATGTTAGTTATGTACCTCATTTATAATAACCAAAACATAAGTACAGGAATATAACTAAAAAATTAATCAATACCAGTGAAGAGTACCTAATTTTCTGTCCAATGACCTCTACTGACAATTAGCATTGCAAAACCACAGTGGTTTATATTACTTCCTATTATGAGCCCTTGAAAACAAGCCAAAATTGAGATCAACGTCAAATAAACAGTAACATGCAGATCAATGTGATTATTACTTAATAAATACAGTTTATCACTTAATATCTTTTAAAACATGGGGCCCATGGAAAAAGAAATTGTAAATTACACTCGAGAACTTACTTTCATCTTGATGTGTTATCTCCTGAAGTTTGCTTTGTAGTCTCTAGGAGGTAAAAGGAACACTTTTTATTTCTAATCCACCAATACCTGAATTATCATATTTTAAAGGTAAACCCCAAGAAACAACAAGGTTATTAAGAATGATCTCTGCCATTCAGAAGAGAATTTTTGTGTATATAGAAAACACAGGGCTTCCCTGGTGGCGCAGTGGTTAAGAATCCGCCTGCCAATGCAGGGGACATGGGTTTAAGCCCTAGTCCGGGAGGATCCCAAATGCCATGGAGCAACTAAGCCCGTGCGCCACAACTACTGAGCCTGTGCTCTAGAGTCCGCAAGCCACAACTACTAAGCCTTGGGATTAGTATCATGTGGGATACTGGTGTATCATGACATGCAAGATAAAAATATTTAGAAATAAAATGTACAAAAAAAATGTACTGTTGTCTGCAGCTTACTTTGAAACATAAGAAATTAAGATGGATTGGCAAAAACTTACACAATGTTGTATGTCAATTTTATCTCATGAAAAAAAGATGGATTGATAAATGGGTATAGGGCTAGACAGAAACATGACAAAGCAAATACAGTAAAATGTTACCTTTAGCATTATTAAGAAGGCACCATGAATATCTCCTTTCTTTTCTAATAGATAAGCAGTGACTTCATGAAGTTGATACTTCTGGGTAATCTAGGAAAGAAGAAAAGATAAAGCTTTTTTGTTCAAAAATCTTGTTTGTGGAGTCAGAAGATCCTATTAAGGATGAAAAAAACCCCCATGATAATAAATAATGAATTCATACCCTAGTAGTATGCTACTTTACAGTATAACATGCAAATATTTGACTTTCTAGTCTTAGAGTGGCCCATTTGGGACTCTGACTGAACCAAGGTCACTCATTTTTTTTTTCACTTATTTATTTTAAAAGTTGTTATGCACCTGAATCAGGTATATCCATTGCACAAAAGGTAACATGTATACATAAACAGTAATAATATACACCAGAAATTGATAAGTGTAATTATTCCAAAATATTTAGAACAAAATGACAATGAAAACTCTATACATTAGCTTGTGGGATCTTAATAAAAATTAATAAACTAAGAGTTTCTAATAAGTAAAAAAGAAATGCCAGTTAAGCTAAGGTAAAAGAAAGAAAATAAGTACAGAAAAGAATGTCATGGAAGGAAACAACAGAGAAACAATAGCGAGGTTTAAAAGAAAATCCTAAATTAGTCTTTGAAAAGACTAATAACATAGAATAAAACTTTCTTAGGAGTAAGAAAAAAGAGAGGCACAAATAACATATTATAGGTTAACAGATCAAAGGAGGAAAACATGTGATCATCTCAATAAATGCAGAAAAAGTATTTAGTAAAATGCAGCACCCATTTTTCACAAAAATAAAAACAATACAAAACACTCTAACTCAAACTGGTAATGGCACTTTTTTAATTTAATAAAAATTATCTATCAAAATCCTACAATAAACACCATATTTAACATAAAATGTTAGACACATCCCCCTTTAAATCAGGAACAAGGAGAGAATGCATACTATCACTGCCTCTGTTCAATAATATCCCAGAGCCCATAGATATCTGATGAGGGAATGAAAAAAGTATAAGATTGGAAAGAAAGAAAAAAAGCTACCATTATTCTCAGAAAAAATTATTGTCATAAAAAAAATCTAGAAAATATTTGAACGAAAAAATAATTCAGCCTGGTTGCTAGATATAAAACAATGAACAAAAATTAATAACATACACCAGCAGTAACCAATTAAAAAAAGTCATTTCAAAAAATTTCCTTTCAGAAATTTCATTTCTAATGAGCCTGAGTAAACATGGAGGCAGTAGAGCCACCTCACACCATGGCCCTACATCTAGCCAGAGCAGAGAGAGCCACTGCAGGTACTACCATGCATGCCTGTACTTGGGAGGGAGCAGAGGCTGCTTGGACTATAACCCTTCCTCCAGCCACATCAGAGACTGTCACTGTCTGCACACAAATATGTGCAAGCACTAGGGAAGGAGTGGAATCAACTCAGGCCCTCGTCCTGCCTCCAGCTAGGGTGGAGACTGCCACTGCTGGTACAACTGCACAAAGGTAGAAGTGGAACCAGCTTACTAGTGTGGTTCCTACTGCTCTGGCCCTGACCCTGCCTCTACCCAATGTGTGCATACCAGGGAAGAAGTGGAACAAGTTTAGAAGTGCAGCCCCAAGCCCTTAGGTCCCAGCCATATCCCCAACCGTGGCAAACACCACCATAACACTGGGAAGAAGCCCAACTCTCTCAAAGATCCTGCTCCAGACCCTTAGGCCTTGGCACCACCCCTAATAGGGCAGTGACTCTAGCCCTACATGCCAGCAATACACTGCCTTGTAACACATAACAGAGAAAGATGCAGCCTATGCTCACTTTAAAATTAGCTCTTCCACCAGTGCCACTGGGGACAAGCAGACTTCATAGGGATGCTCCCACATATGGACATGCCTTCAAGACTGGGATATGGAACTGTTTCACATAATCTCACACAGAAAAACAGAGAATGTCAAACAAGATATAAAAAGAGAGGAATATGTTTCAGATGAAAGAAAAAGGTAAATTCATTAAGGGGATGGGAAACAAATAAAAAAAGTGATAAATAATTTACTTGAAAAAAGTTCAAAGCATTAGTAATAAAATGCTAACTGAACATGGGAAAATAATAGAGGAACACAGTGATAACTGCAAGAAAGAAATAGAAAATATAAAAGAGAATTATCAAAGCTGAAGAATACAATAACTGAAATTTAAAATACACAAGAAGGAGTTAACAACATAATGAAAAATAAGCTAAAACTGACACCGGTGAAATACAAAGAACCATAAGAGACTATTACAAACAACTATATGCCAATAAAATGTATATCCCAGAAGAAATGGACAAATTCTTAGGAAGATACAACCATCCAAGACTGAAACAGGAAGAAATAGATAATATGAACAGACAAATCACAAGTGCTGAAATTGAAACAGTGATTAAAAAACTTCCAACAAACTGAAGTCCAGGTCCCAATGGCTTCACAGGTGAATTGCATCAAACATTTAGAGAAGAATTAACACCTAGCCTTCTGAAACTCTTCCAAAATATCGCAGAGGAAGGAACACTCCCAAGCTCATTCTATGAGGCCCCTGTCACCCTGATACCAAAACCAGACAAAAATACCACAAAAAAAGAAAATTACAGGCCAATACCACTGATGAACATAGATGCAAAAATACTCAAGAAAATACTAGCAAATTGAATCCAACAATACATTAAAAGGATCATACACTATGATCAAGTGGGATTTATCCCAGGGATGCAAGGATTCTTCAGTATCCACAAATTAATCAATGTGATACACCACATTAACAAACTGAAGAATAAAAACCATATGATCGGGACTTCCCTAGTGGTGCAGTGGTTAAGAATCCGCCTGCCAAGGCAGAGGACATGGGTTCGAGCCCTGGTCCGGGAAGATCCCACATGCCGTGGAGCAGCTAAGCCCATGTGCCACAACTACTGAGCCTGAGCCCACAAGCCACAACTACTGAAGCCCATGTACCTAGCGTGCTCCACAATAAGAGAAGCCACCACAATGAGAAGCTAGCGCACCGCAACGAAGAGTAGCCCTCACTCACCACAACTAGAGAAAGCCCACAGTGCAGCAACGAAGACCCAACATAGCTAAAAATAAATAAATAAATAACCATATGATCATCTCAATAGGTGCAGAAAAAACTTTTGACAAAATTCAACGCCCATTTACGATAAAAAAAACTCTCTAGAAAGTGGGCATAGAGGGAACTTACCTCAACATAATAAAGGCCATATATGAAAACCCCACAGCTAACATCACTCTCAGTGGTGAAAAGCTGAAAGCGTTCCCTCTAAGAGCAGGAAAAAGGCAAGGATAACCACTGTCAACACTTTTATTCAACAAGTTTTGGAAGTCCTAGCCACAGCAATCAGAGAAGAAAAAAGAAATAAAAAGAATCCAAATTGGAAAAGAAGAAATAAGACCATCACTGTTTGCAGATGAAATGATACTATCCATAGAAAATCCTAAAGATGCTACCAGAAAACTATTGGAACACATCAATGAATTTGGTAAAGTTGCAGGATACAAAATTAATACACGGAAATCTTTTGCATTCTTATACATAACAATGAAAGATCAGAAAGAGAAATTAAGGAAAGAATGCCATTTACTATCACATCAAAAAGAATAAAATAATTAGGAATAAACCTACCTAAGGAGTCAAAAGACCTATACTCTGAAAACTATAAGATGCTGTTGAAAGAAATTGAAGATGACACAAACAGTTGGAAAGATATATCATGTTCTTGGATTGAAAGAATCAATATTGTCAAAATGACTCTACTACCCAAGGCAATCTACAGATTTAATGCAATCCCTTTCAAATTACCAACGGCATTTTTCACAGAACTAGAACAAAAAATTATAAAATTTATATGGAAACACAAAAGACCCCAAAGAGCCAAAGCAATACTGAGAAAGAAAAACGAAGCTGGAGGAATCAGAGTCCCTGACTTCAGACTATAGTACAAAACTACAGAAATCAAAACAGTATGGTAGATCCATGGAACAGGATAGAAAGCCCAGAAATAAACCCATGCACATATGGTCAATTAATCTACAACAAAGGAGGCTACACTATACAATGGACAAAAGACAGTCTCTTCAGGAAGTGATGCTGGGAAAACTGGACAGCTACATGTAAAAGAATGAAATTAGAACATTCTCTAACAGCATACACAAAAATAAACTTAAAGTGGATCAAAGACCTAAATGTAAGACCAGACACTATAAAACTCTTAGAGGAAAACATAGGCAGAACACTCTTTGACATAAATCATAGCAATATTTTTTTGGATCTGTCTCCTAGAGTGATGGAAATGAAAACAAAAATAAACAAATGGGACCTAATTAAACTTAAAAGCTTCTGCACAGCAAAGGAAACCATAAACAAAACAAAAAGGCAACCCACAGAATGAGAGAAAATATTTGCAAACAAAGTGACTGACAAAGGATTAATCTACAAAACCTACAAACAGCCCATGCAAAAACAATCCAATCAAAAAATGGGCAGAAGATCTAAACAGAGATTTCTCCAAAGAAGACACACAGATGGCCAAAAAAGCTCATGAAAGGATGCTCAACATCACTAATTATTAGAGAAATGCAAATCAAAACTACAATGAGGTATCACCTCACATAGCTTAGAATGGCCATCATCAAAAAGTCTACAAACAATAAATGCTGGAGAAGGTGTGGAGAAAAGGGAACCCTCCTACACTGTTGGTGAGAATGTAAATTGGTACAACTGCTATGGAGAACAATATGGAAGTTCCTTAAAGAACCAAAAATAGAACTACCATATAATCCAGCAATCCCACTCCTGGGCATATATCCTGAGAAAACCATAATCTAAAAAGATACATGCACCCCAATGTTCATTGCAGAGCTATTTACAATAACCAAGACATGGAAGCAATCTAAATGTCCATTGATAGAGGAATGGATAAAGAAGATGTGATACATATATACAATGGAATATTACTCAGCCATAAAAAAGAATGAAATACTGCCATTTGTAGAAACATGGGTGGACCTAGAGATTATCATACTAAGTGAAGTAAGTCAGACAGAGAAAGACAAATATTATACGATGTCACTCATATGTGGAGTCTAATTAAAAAATGATACAAATGAACTTATTTACAAAACAGAAACAGACTCACAGACTTCGAAAACAAACTTATGGTTACCAAAGGGGAAACGTGGGGGGGTGCAGGGGGATAAATCAGGAGCTTGGGATTAACACATACCCACTACTATACATAAAACAGATAACCAACAAGGGCCTATTGTATGACACAGGGAACTCTACTCAATATTCTGTGATATTAATAACCTATATGAGAAAAGAATCTAAAAAAGAATGAATACATGTATATGTATAACTGAACCACTTTGCTGTACATCTGAAACTAACACAACATTGAAATCAACTATATTCCAATAAAAATTTTAAAAAAATTTCCTTTCACAATGTTAACAAAAAGTATCTAAGAACAAATTGAGGAAAACGTGCAAGAGCCTTATGTAAAATATTATATTTTATAACTTTAGTTATAAAACCTCACCAAAGTGGGTAAAAGGCATTTCAAAAAGACAACCATGTTCCTGAATGTGAAGACCATACCATAAGATGTCAATCCTCCCTGAATTAATCTATAAATTCAATGTATTTTTCATCAAAATCCCAGAAGAATATGTTATCTTTATAGGAATGTGACAATGTGATTCCTAATTTGATGCAAAATAGTAAGAGGCCAAGAGTAGCCAGAGAATTTTAAAGAAAAAGAATGAGGAAGGAAGACTCTTCTTCCAAATAATAAACCTTATTTTAAAGCTGTATTAATTAAAATATGTGGCATGGGTATAGGGAAAGACAAATGACCAAAAGAATAGAACAGAATTCACAAAAAGATCTATGTATATTTGGGAGTTTGGTGTACAGCAGTATGGCATTATAAATAAGTGAAGAAAGGACAAGAAAATGCCACATGGACCATTAGCCATCCACATGGAAAAAAAATATAAATCCCTCTCTTGATCTGTTTACATAAATAAATTCCAGATGGACTAAAAGCCTAAATGAAAAAAGCCAAACTATAAAACTCATATAAGAGGATATCCTTAATGCCATTAAAGTAGGAAAGGAAATAAAAGTCACATACACAAAATTTTAACATTAAAGGAAAAGACTGATAAATTAAAATAGAAGTCACTAAAAACCAAGTTAAAAGACATGCCATAATAGACTGGAAGAAGGCATCTCCAACATATAAAATCAGCAAAGAACTAGAGATCCAGAAATTAGAAAGAACTTCTAGAAATCAGTAACAGAAGGGCAATACCTCAATAGGAAACTGGGCAAATGATATGAATAGATAATTCAGAGAAAAGAAAACCCAAAGTGTCATTAAAGATATGGAAAGATATGCAATGTTATGAGTAAGCAATGATAATCATCACACTGGCAAAAATTAAGAAGTCTAAAAATACTAGAAATCAGCAAGGATGTGGAAAAACAGCAAATTTCAAATACTGATGATGAGACTGGAAGCAAATAAGAAATCAACTTGGCAATATGAATAGAATTCAGCTACTCTATTGTCTAAAGAATTCCACTTCCAGGCATACTACTTAGAGAAATCTCAGATGGGCACAAAGAAGGTATGTACAAAGATGTCCAAAGTAGCATTGTTTATAATGGCAAAAGACTGGAAACACTCTGAATGTCTGTAAATAGGAAAATATATAAACTGCGGCACAGTTATTCAATTGACTATTATATGGTCATTAAAATGAATGAACTAGAGCTATTTGTATTAAAAACTGATAGATAAAAAATTAATAAAAAAGCAATTTGCAATAGGATATTACTGTATGATACCATTAATACAAATTTTAAAAACATACAGAACTGTACCTTGTGTTTTATAGGTAAATTCATATACAGGAAAAATTTTTTAAATGGATGGGAAGGATAAACTTCCCATCTTCAGGTCAGTAGTAACCTCAAGGGAGACATGACAGATATAGGATGCTTTATTTCTAAAACAAACAACAAAGATCTGAAGCCAGTATGGCAAAACATTAACATCTGTAAAGTTGGGTTGGTGGGAATATATGTACCCATTTTGCACATTTCTATGTATTTTGAAATATTTTATAATTTAAAAAATTTTAATTGTGTGGGCAGTTTAGGACATGGATGCAGAAAATACAGGCTACTGTTTCATGAGTATTGATAGCAACAGTAAAAAGGTAGCTTAAAAACAAATTTTAAACAGGGAACATACTAGCCTCTTATGGTAGATTAGAATATGTGTGTATGTATACATATGTACATATGTGCATACATGCACACACACACACACATTCATTTCCATTTGGAAACAGGAGAAAACAAGGAAAGAGAATCAAGGCAATGACTGTGTAATTGCCTTCTAGTCTAGTAAGTCACATGGCACAACAGGACTATCTAACCATCAGTGCCTGCAAGTAAGAGCTTGGTTTTTCCCTCTTAATATTTTTACTGTATTCCTTTTTCTCTGCTTATCCTGTTGGCTAGAATGCCTGTGAAACTTGATGAATAACAATGATGGACATGTGCTGTTTCTGACTTTACTAGAATAAACAGAGAGGCAATAACACAGCAATGGAGAGCATGCACGATGGAGTCAAACTATCTGGGTTCAACTTCGGGTGCTAGCACTTACTAGGTATAAACTTAGCCAACTGATTTAATATATGAATCTCCCTGTGCTCATCTGTAAAATGGTGAGCAATAAAGAAAAGTTTACTCTTGCCTTCTCTACATTACTGGTCTTACCTGAATAGTTTCTTCTAGGCGGTAGCACTCAAGGACTTGCAGTGTCTCTATAACCTGGTTTGGGCTGAACTGACACAATAGCTCAATGAACTGCTCTGTAATACAAGGAGATATCTGCAGCAATTCTTGATTTACATGAATACCTTCCCTGAAAACAGAAAAGGCAAGACAGTAGCATTATTTAATCATACCATAATTAAAGCTACAGGTAAAAAGTATGTTACCTTAAAACCAAGACTACCTTTTGATCAGATAAAATCATGAATTAAAAGTCTTAATGTTACTTAGGTTATTAAGGTGAATTATACACTACACCAGAAACATTCTAAATCACAATATTTCTCAATTTACATTGAATAATTAAGGAAATTCAGTGGAGGCTCCTCTAAATCATACCTGAAGTTGTACTGTTGCTCTAAAAGAAACAAAGATGACTCAATTTAGTTCAAACAATTTGATCCAAGAGTAACTATATATAATAAGCCATCTTCTAGTCTCAACAACTGTCCCTACTAAACTTCCCTTATAGCACCAATCACATCATGTTGTAATTACTTCTTCAATTATCTATCTTCTCTAAAAGACTATAAATTCTGTGAGGCATCAGTACCTTCTCACTAATGAATTCTTAAAGCCTACAACAGTGTCTTCCATGTAGCAAGGGCTAATTATTTGGTTGTTGTTAAAACAAATAAGTGGATGAATAGTAGGATATACAAAATTTATGGTTCATTTGCCTTGTATGCCAGCCACTCACAAAGCCCATTATTCATAATGCCTACACAAAAGCTGTGGGAGTATTAGTTTTACCATGGTGGACACTACTGGAACTATTTAAAAAATCAACTGCGGTTCATTGGAGATATAAGAATCATCTTTTCTCTACCTTCAAAAGAAGTCAGGGCTTCCCTGGTGGCGCAGTGGTTGAGAGTCTGCCTGCCAGTGCAGGGGACGCGGGTTCGAGCCCTGGTCTGGGAGGATCCCACATGCCGCGGAGTGACTGGGCCCGTGAGCCACAGTTGCTGGGCCTGCGCGTCTGGAGCCTGTGCTCCGCAACAAGAGAGGCCTGCGCACCGCGATGAGGAGTGGCCCCCACTTGCCACATCTGGAGGGGGCCCTCGCACAGAAGCGAAGACCCAACACAGCCATAAATAAATAAATAAATAAATAAATAAATAAATAAAATTAAAAAAAAAAAAAGAAGTCAGTTCCTTCTGGGAGTCCTATCTTCTCTTCAGAATTCCTCAACTAAAGCCCCTTATGTAAAGAACTGGAACAGCGTTAATAACATACAAAAAATTGCTACAAAAACTCCCTACAAACAAAAGTCCAGGGCCAGATGCTTCACTGGGAAATTCTACCAAATGTACGAAGAAGAACTTATACCGATCCTTCTCAAACTCTTCCAAAAGACTGAAGAGGAAGGAACACTCCCAAAGACATTCTATGAAGCCACCATCACCCTGATACCAAAACCAGACAAAGACACTACCAGAAAAGAAAATTAAAGGCCAATATCTTTGGTGAATATAGATGCAAAAACTCAACAAATATTAGCAAACTGAATCCAACAACACATAAAAAAGGTCATACACCATGACCAAGTTGGATTCATCCCAGGGTCACAAGGATGGTTCAACATATGCAAATCATCAATGTGATACACCACATCAACAAAAACCACATGATCATCTTAATAGATGAAGAAAAAGCATTTGACAAAATTCAACATCCATTCATGATAAAAACCCTTACGAAATGGGTATAGAGGGAACATATCTCAACATAATAAAAGCTATTTATGACAAACCCACAGCCAATATAATACTCAACAGTGAAAAGCTGAAAGCCTTCCCACTAAAATCTGGAAGAAGGATGCCCACTCTCACCACTTCTCTTCAACATAGTATTGGAAGTCCTAGCCACAGCAATCACACAAGAAAAAGAAATAAAAGGTATTCAAATTGGTAGGGAAGAGGTAAAATTGTCACTATATGCAGATGACATAGTTTTCTACTATATATAGAAAACCCTAAAGACTCCACAAAAAAACTACTAGAACTGATAAATGAATTCAGCAACATAGCAGGATACAAGATTAACATACAGAAATCGGTTGCACATGTTTACACTAACAATGGAACAGCATAAAGGGAATGTAAAAAAATAATACCTTTTAAAATTGCATCAATAAATAAATAAAATATTTAGGAATAAACCCCACCAAGGAGGTGAAAGACTTACATGCTGAGAACTACAAAACATTAATAAAGGAAATTAAAGATGATTCAAAGAAATGGAAAGATATTCCATGCTCTTGGATTGGAAGAATCAGTACTGTTAAAATGGCAATACTACCCAAAGCAATCTACAGATTTAATGTGATCCCTATCAAATTACCCATGACATTTTTCACAAAACTAGAACAAATAAATCTAAAATTTATAAGGAACCATAAAAGACCCAGAATTGCCAAGGCAATCCTGAGGAGGCATAACCCTCCCAGACTTCAGATAATACTACAAAGCTTCAGTAATCAAAACAGTGTGGTACTGGCACAAAAACAGACATACAGATCAATGGAACAGAATAGAGACCCCCAGAAATAAACCCACACACCTCTGGTCAATTAATGTTCGACAAAGGAGGCCAAACAATAAAACGTGAAAAAGACAGTCTCTTCAGCAAGTGGTGCTGGGAGAGTTGAACAGCTGCATGTAAATCAAAGAAGTCAGAACATACCCTCACGCCATGCACAAAAATAAGCTCAAAATGGCTTAAAGACTTAAATACAAGACGAGACACCATAAAACTCCTAGAAGAGATCATAGACAAAACATTCCCTGACATAAATTGTACCAATGTTTTCTTAGGTCAGTCTCCCAAGGCAATAGAAATAAAAGCAAAAATAAACAAATGGGACCTAATCAAACTTACAAGCTTTTGCACAGCAAAGGAAACCATAAACAAAAGGAAAAGAAAACCTACAGAATGGGAGAAAATATTTGTGAAGGATGGGACCGACAAGGGCTTAATTCCCAAAATATACAAACAGCTCATACAACTCAACAACAAAAGAACAACCCAATCGAAAAATGGAAAGTCAACCACTAGAAAAAGTTTTTTAAAATAAGTATAATTAATATACTAAGAGAGACAAAAAATGGAATCATATACAAACCCTCAGTTAAAGTCAGAGGAGGTATAAAAATAGTAGGAAACAACAAAAAGAAACAAAAAACAAGGGTGATGAATAAAAAATAGTATAAACAGAACAGAAGAAAGGGTAGGATTTTGTAAAAGCCACAAAGTACCTTAATATGTGTCCTTTTCATTGTAAATAGAAAAAATATGGGTATTTGGAAAGATTTCTTTAAATATCAATGAAGCAAAGTTTTTGAAACTTTAGTTCGTAGCACTCACATGCCAGTTTTCATTGTTTCAGAAATTCTAAAAGCAAAGAGCAGACCGTTCCAAACTCCTAACAATTGCTCTCATTTTTATTATTAAAGTATCAATCTAAATTTCTATTATTAACTAAGCAATTAGTGGGGGCAACGAATATGGTGAGCATTAAGCTACCTACATCTAACCACATCATCTGATTATCATTCAATCATACACACAAACAGTATGTGTGCATACCATTTAATGTTATGTATTTTTCCAGTTTAGCATTATTTAAACATTCATATTGCCATGTTTGCCAATCTGGTATTTAATTATGTTCATATACCTTACCATTTATATAGCTATCTCCCCCATCTACTTTTTTAAACAGTTTTTTCACTATATAAATGTTAATATGGATATTTCAATATTAACTACCTTTTTCTTATGGTATTTCCTTAAAATATATTTTCCAAAATGGAATCACTGGATCAAAGCACATGTACAACCTTAGAGCTCTTAATACATATAGATAAAACTATGAAAAGAAAGAAAACAAAGTGGACTAAAAGGGAGGAACACATATTCAAAGGGTGGGCAGAACAACCCTGTGTAGTGTATCCCATGAACAAAAAGTTCGGTACTACTGAGGAATAAAGAGGAAAAGAGAAATGGCAGGATGGAAGAAAATTAAGCTGAACCGATATGCCTGAATGAGATCAAGAAGGGTCTTTTACACCATAAGGAGTTCAGATTTTACCTTGGATAATGGAAACTAAAAGAACTTTGAGAAGGGGAAAGGGAACACTATCATTATTTGCCTATTTGAAAATGGAAGTAGAAGAATTAAGAAGGCTGGTTAGGAGACCAGCAAAAGAGACCAGAAGAGAGATACTGAGGGCCTGAACCAGAGGCCCAGAGGCAGAGGGGGTGGACGAGAGAAGGACTCACATGTAAGAGACATACAAGAGGTACGTTTTGATGACTGACTGGTTCTGTGTGGTGTGGCTGAGAAGGTGCAGTGGAGTTGGTAAAGGAAAGTTAAAAATTCATCATCACACCAAGGGTTTTATTTAAGACACTTACACTGCAATTGCCTCTGAAGGCAGGGTCCCACCTTATTCACCATTTTATCTCCCATGCCTGTCACAGTGCTTAGTATGCTGTAGTTACTCAGTAAATTCTTAAGTGAAGTAAATGGGTGGATACAGCCATTTGCTAAGAGAGAAAATAAAGGAGGAGGAACAGGTTTAGACTGAAAAAAGTGAGTATAATTTTGAGCCATTTCAACCTCTCACACATTGCTTAGCAGATAGCAATCTCATTATAAAGAATTATTAAATTAAGGAATAAAGATATAAATGCATGTAAACTATCTATCCATCCATCTATCCATCCATTTACCTAAAAGATTAGTAGATGATGACGTGTTAGGATTTAGAAGGTTGAATTTGAGCTGCTGGCAAAAATACTAACAAAGATAACAATATCTGGTGGTGAGCCTGGCCAAGCAGACAGGCACTCACTGAGGTAGGAATGCATTTTTATATGTCAAAGTTCATGAATATATATAATGTTCTATTTTTTTAAACTTTGAAATACGCTATTTCAACACTGTGTCAATATCTTAAAATATCCCTTCAAAATTATCCACAGAAACAGTGACAGATTCAATTTAAATCCAATGTATAACCATTTCCATAATCTATGTTTTGCTCCTTGGCAAAGATATTCATTTCCTTAGCAATGTTCAATTTTTACTTTATTTTGATTAAAGACTTAGAAATACAGTACAACGTTTTATGTGTTTTTTTCCTACAAGAAAATCATACCACATATTTCAGAGGCCTCCAGGACATTGCTAACAAAGGCTAAATCGACATTACCAAGAAAACTGTACTGAGGAAAATACTGTGACTATAAATACACTTGCACATTCTCTTTATTCCTTATGAAGCTCATAGCCCCACAGAAACCATCAGTGTCCTTCTGTATTATCCTTCAAGCATCCCCACCCCACAAAGGACCTGCATCTGGATGTAAGTATATCAGGAGAACTCCTGTGAGAAATCTTGGCCAGCAGGAATGCACACAGGGAGTGGGCGTGGGGTAGGGCTTTATGTAGCAGCTGTCCCAAAGAAGGGAATTGGAAGAGGATGCAAACCCTTTCTCCCAGGCTGTTGGCCTCAATTCAGGCAAATAATTTGTTTCTGGAGGATTAACCTCCCTCCCTTCAAAACTATCTAATCTTTCTACATACAAATGCCACCAATATCTTTGTAGGTCAATTAATTCTACCGAGGGCATTATTTACAGAGCAAAGGTAACTTAAAGAAATTGGATAAAGAAAACAGAGAAATACACATGAGAATTCAACTAGATTATTAGTTTCCTAAAAAATGCTGTTGACAAAATAAGTCACTCCTTTAGAAACAACTCAATAAATACATATAAATGTTAAATCAAATGTGCATAAACTATACCCCCCCACACACACACACAAACAGGAATGAGGATCCTACTAACTCAGGTTTTTGGGGCAAGAGCAAAAAAAGCAATATTCTGCTATGACACATATATACAAGCAGTCACCATCTCAAAATAACTTTCTTTCATTTTCTCTACTCTCTAGAATGTTGCTATAGGAGCTTCATGAAAGGAAAAACCTGGAAGTTAAAAAAAAAAAATCCTATTGCTTAAGAAGAACAGAAAGGGAAGAATCAAAGGCAAAAATAGTCTGAAGTTGTCTGCCAGGGAAAACTGCTAGGCAGAACCAGTCTACCTATTCTTGATATTCTTTTGTCCCTAAATACCTTTTTCTATACTCCTAGTTTCCCCAGTACCTGGAAAGACTCTAATCCTTTACTTGAGATTAGTTAACAAGCATACTCATTTACAAAGGCTAAAGTGTGATGGGAAATCATTCAGAGACTAATGTAATCTAGTCCACACAACCTGTTTTCTTCTTACCCTTGAGGTCAACTGGTATTGGAAAAGGGTTTTTTCATCATTGTGTATACTTCATTGTATTCATATGTTAATTGTACACTCTCTTTGTAAAAGTGTCACATTGACAAGCAATTAGCAATTAGTTGTGATTGTTTTGATTGGGGCATAGAAGAAGGCAATTTTGGATTTTAAAAATCTACCCAGGAACAATACTATATATCCGAGTGTGCTTATAAAGTGTAGAGCTTAAAGAAGTGTGTGCACCCTGCAACCCCTGAAAGAAGAGGACAGAGTGGAAGGAGGCAGAGTTCAAAGGGCATCAAAGACAAACTTTCTATAATTCAAAACTTTGGGGCTTCCCTGGTGGCGCAGTGGTTGAGAGTCTGCCTGCCAATGCAGGGGACGCGGGTTCGAGCTCTGGTCTGGGAAGATCCCACATGCCGCGGAGCAACTGGGCCCGTGAGCCACAACTACTGAGCCTGTGCGTCTGGAGCTTGTGCTCCGCAACAACAGAGGCCGTGATAGTGAGAGGCCCACGCACCGCGATGAAGAGTGGCCCCCGCTTGCTGCAACTAGAGAAAGCCCTTGCACAGAAACGAAGACCCAACACAGTTAAAAATAATAAAATAAATAAATAAATATTTTTTTTAAAAAAAGGCATTCCTTTAAAAAAAAAAAAAAAAAAGAAACTTTGTCTAAGGCCGGCTCAAGAAGCACCTCCTCCTTACTTCCTCTGAACTCAACCTTCTTAACCTTGCTCTCCCCCTCAATCCAGAATTCAATGTACGTATTATTAGTGATGGGGCTCAGGACACGCTTCCCCAAAATACGGTATGTTGGCATATTGAATATTTTAAGCTCAAGGAATTTGAGAAATGTCAGGTGCAGGAAGGACTCTCTGCCCTTCCCCTTCTCCTGTGAAGCAGATCCTAAGACCATCTTATGAAAGGTACTCTCTCTCTTCCTGGAGGAAAGGAGCATCCTCATCTCTGAAGATGGAGGGACACTGAGAGGAATCCAAACAAACACATCTTGCTAAGTTTCCCCCAGTTTATCACCCTTAGCTCATATCCTTCAGTCCTATCACATTTGCCTATGACTTTCTACCCTTCATCAAACCTAGCACAAAACGCTCAGCTTTAAGTGCTCCCTCAGGTCTTCATGTCCTTATGAAGGCTCCCGTGTCATGTAAAACACTCAATAAATTTGTATGCTTTTCTCTTCTTAATCTGTCTAGGACACAGAAGGGTAAAAGAAAAAAAAATTTTTCCCTCCCCTCACTGGTATTATTTATTTACATTGTGGGTCAAACAGGCTTTTATGGGTTAGTCTGGGACACTATCATTTAAAATACTGTTTATATAAAAATGATTGTATTGAAATGCCAAACATCAAATTTAAAATAAATTTACAGCATAATCTTAACTGACGCCTGCCTCCTATATAAGACATAAAATAAGAGGATAAAGTATTGGGTTGGCCAAAAAGTTAGTTAGGGTTTTTCCATAACGTCTTAAGGAAAAACCCGAACGAACTTTTTGGCCAATCCAATATGATGGCTTCTGGACTGGGACTCTCAAGGCAGAACACTACTAGATTTCTGACATCCTGGATATGGTGGATCAATTTGAAAGAATGCTCTTTTTAAAGGTGGAGCTAAAGTTATCTGTCTTGTTAATTCAAGGTTCTGTTAAAGAAAAAATTATCCATGACGCTTGTTAAAACAGTAAAGCAGAATTTATTCGGACTCTCATGATAGGCACAGGGAACACTACAATGGGGTACTGCAGTAAAGGAGAGAGACTGGGCTCAACTCAAATACAACAAGGAAAAGTAGAGATTTATAGCCATGGGGTGGAAGTGGGGCAGTCAATGGATGGAGAGTTACTAGGAGGGTAGGACAATTCTTTGATAAACTGACCTAACAGAATTCTTGTTGAAGGCAGGCCAGGATGATCACATATTACCTGGGTGGGGGAGGGGGCGGTGTGAGAAATTTGGACAGATATCAAGAGTGATCACATATTGAGGGTGAGGATTCTAGCTAAACTGACTTAGCAGGATTCTTGCTAAAAATAGACTCTACAAAAACAGAGATGGAAGCCCAAGGTCAGACCTAGCGGAGCAGAGGGCTCAGAGGAGCCTGACTGAAGTTTGGTCAAGGGGAGAATCTCTGTCAACGCTTCATTTCTCTAGGCTAAAGTAGAGCTGGCAATTTAGCTGTTGTCAAAGGTGAGGACATTCCAGGTCGTATTGCTTTTGGGGGAGAGGGAAGAGTAAGGACTGTGGGTGCACTGCCTCTCTCTGAAGTAGGTGAGAGAGGGCCTTGCAGCTGAACTGATATGACAGAAAGGAATAATAGGTGACAAGTTAACTTAGAGTTAATTATCCGGGGTTGGAGTTAGTTTAGGGAGATAAAATATACCGAGTAAATGTAAAATTATTTGTGGATCGCTAGTGAACAAAACAACTTTCATAGTACCTCTAAAAGATCTTACCTAATAACATATTTACAATCTAGGTATAGGTAATAACAGAGCAAGACTTTCCATGGAAGACCTCTGATACTCTTGTGATTCGCCATTTTTATTACTGTGAAGTTTAACTAAATTCAATATCAGAGCAAATGACTATATTGATATTTATATTACCTAATACTTTTTCTTAATTAAAAAAATTAAGATTTGGTCACCATTGTCTTCTGTACTTTGTTACATGTGAGAAAAGGCCGAGTTCAAAGCTGAGCTTCTCTGTCCTTCCAGCCTGAGTCTCTCCAGGTAGGATGGATGGAGAACAAGGACTTGGTTAAAATAAATTATCCTAGGGGAAGAGGAGTCAGGTCCTAAGAGAATGGATCTGACACTGGAGGAAGCGAAAGAGGAACAGAAGGAATTTTGCTATGGGAAAAAAGGTACAGGGGCTCCAGAGAAAGGGCTGGGCCCGCCTTCCTCTTCCACCTAGCTCAGTCCTCCTCAGCCCCCTCCCCCTTCTCTCAGCTCCACCCCCAGCTCCCCCATCCTTCTCCCAGCTCTCTTCCTTCCCTCTTACCCCTAACCCTAATTCTAAGGTATCTCCTAGTTAATTCTAGGGGTAGACTAGGGCCCAAACTGGATCTGAGGGAAGTACAAATGATTCATAAAAATAAAAAAAGATGTCTAGCCTCAGTAATTTCTGAGAACAGGGAATTAAAACACAGATACTTTGAAAAGGTACTGAACTGAAGTTCAGGAGGGTATGTAGTCAGACTGCTCTTCTCAACATCTGCATACGCACATCTGTATGACTGTGAATTTAAATGAAGTGTAGCCTGCTTAAGGTTTAAATGACTGAAATTTCAAAAAATTATTACAATCTACAAAACTCCTGGTATTTTGGTATTTAAAAATAGCACAGAATACTAGAATAACCAAAACTTTCTATTTTTATAATATTATAATCTCTAAAGTAAGTATATGACTGTTTTCAATGGCTAGTGCACATTATAATGTAACTTAAAAATGTGTATGTCTGATGTGAAAGCTATGTCATCCTGGAATATTACATTTAGGCCAGTGATGCTTAACTCTAGATGTACATCACAATGATTCTGTGGGATTGGGGCCAGGCAACTATATTTTTTAAAGTTTCTTAGGTTATTCTGACACACAATTCTGGTTAAGAGTGACTGTCTTAGAGGATGTTAAATACCACACTCAGCTCCCAGTGTACTCCACGTTGTCACAGGAAGATGTTAAGATCTCACATAGGGAGCTACTTTGCTTACAAATCCATTACTAATTTCATCATCTCCTTGGGTTAGTTTTTATTTGATGAGTACTACAGCAGCACTTAAAAAAACATTTACACTTTCCTTCTCACACCTCCAGGAAAGTTATTTAAAACTAAACACTTCAAATGAAAGTTTAAAAGGTAATACATTTAGAGGTGGGCTGGGAACTAGGTGTTTACTTTGAAAAGTAAAGGTATCAATCTACAGCATGGAATAAGGAATCAGAAGGAGAGATGCTACCAGAGGCAGGGGAAGCTAGATGGTCATCAAATTCTTCCTGAAACAGGTCCTCATGGTACACCTTCTTTATTTTCTTTACATTGATGACAACTCATCATGTATGCTCATGTGCAAATGGAAACAAAAGTATTGCTTCAAGATGTAATCAATTTTCCAATCATGTATTTAGAATAATCTCTGTAACTATTACTCCTGCTAATATTAAAAATCAAGAGCTGACTATACTATTTGGATATCATGAGCCAGTTTCTTCAACTCAATTTATTTCCTTTGATTTCTCATCTATGTATTATGAAAAACTAAATTTTATTAACATACCTTGGGTCAAGAAGACTCCTCAAAAATTTGAAAAGCAAAACCTGGTTCTGAAGAGAAAAACAATAAAAAAATACAATTAAATATTAAAACAAATTCTTCAGACTATGCCATGGTAAAGAACTCTAGAATATCCCTTTAAAAAGCACACACAGGGGCTTCCCTGGTGGTGCAGTGGTTGGGAGTCTGCCTGCCGGTGCAGGGGACACGGGTTCGAGCCCTGGTCTGGGAGTATCCCACGTGCCGCGGAGCCACTGGGCCCGTGGGCCACAATTACTGAGCCTGCGCTTCTGGAGCCTGTGCTCCACAACGAGAGGCCGCGATAGTGAGAGGCCCGCGCACCGCGATGAGGAGTGGCCCCCGCTTGCCGCAACTGGAGAGAGCCCTCGCACGGAAACGGAGACCCAACACAGCCATAAATATTTAAATAAATTAATAAATAATAAAAATTAAAAAAAAAAGCACACACGCATATGATTACTTCCATTATGCCCTCTGTACAGATCTAAGGAATTCTAAAGAATCATTTGGAGGTCATTTCCTCTCAGTAATTCTAATCACTGTCACATACTCAATTTTGAGAGTAGAAGAAATACAAACACCTTGGTTATTGGCCCCCCACCACTGCCAAAAAAAAAAAAAAAAAAAAAAAAGGTCCTCTATTGAGACAAATCCCTTAACAGTTCCCAGCATGAAGACCCTTGGAATGGCAGATGCTCTGAACTGCTCTGGCTACAATGACGGGTACACACTGCCTCACCTGGTCCTCCTTGTGACAACAGCCAACTGTGAGACAGTTAATCTAGGTGGGGTGGGAGGTTGAGGCCCAAACAACAACCAGTACCAAAAAAGCTCATTAACTCCCCAATATAATCAACTACAGAAGAAATGGCAAACAGATTAGCAACTAATATGCAAAAAGTCTGGCTTCTGTTTCTTCCACTTTTTAGCTATGTGACTTTGTGTCTTAAGTCACTGACTGTCGTAAGCCATTCGGTTTACTTATGTGAAAAAGAGAACAGCAATATCTTCTCTTCCTCCTGCACAGGATAGAGGTGAGAATTAAGTGAGATAAATCTTAGAATACTATATGAATATTAATAATGTTTCTAAGTTCTTAAGAAAACTAAGCAAAAATTATTATAGTTTCATTTTCCTTTTTTCTTTATTTTTTGATACATTCTAACTTCACCTATAAAAAGCAGGGGATCTCAAAACCAAAAAGGATTAATGTCATTTCGAATATAACATTTTAAATATATTATCAGTCTTTGACTTTCTATCTTTTCCCTGGCCTATCACTTTGTTTTATTATACATGGCTTTCCTTCTGGTTATACCTTAATATTCTGGCTTATTTTTCATTTCAAGAATTCTGAAAATAATTGGTCGGAGGCATATTTCTTGCCATCAAAAGTGAAAGGTAATTTATAAAATTTGTGTGGGATTCTTATACAATCAATAAAGCGCTGCAATAAAAAAATACTTCATTTCTTTAAAAGGAATGTGTAAGGGGCTTCCCTGGTGGCGCAGTGGGTGAGAGTCTGCCTGCCAATGCAGGGGACACGGGTTCTATCCCTGATCTGGGAAGATCCCACGTGCCGCGGAGCAGCTGGGCCCATGAGCCACAATTACTGAGCCTGCGCGTCCGGAGCCTGTGCTCCGCAACAAGGGAGGCCGCGATAGTGAGAGGCCCGCGCACCGCGATGAAGAGTGGCCCCCGCTTGCCGCAACTAGAGAAAGCCCTCGCACAGAAACGAAGACCCAACACAGCCATAAATAAATAAATAAATACTTAAAAAAAAAAAAAAAAGGAATGTGTAAGACTCCACAAACAGTCCATGGTCAAGAGCCACCTTTTTTTTGTGTGTAAATCATTTTATATATATATAATATATATATATGTATTTTATATATATATATATAAATTTTATATATATAATATATATATATATTTTATATATTTGTCTAATGAATGACATTATATTCATTTACCTAGCCTCTCTGCCTCTAAATATTTTAAAGCCTGTAGGAAAAAGAAAATGCTGCAATGGATAATCTTACACTTTTTTTAAAAAATGTAGATCTAGTTTTGTTTTGTTTTTTAATATTTATTTATTTATTTGGCTGTGCCAGGTCTTAGCTGTAGCACGCAGGATCTTCATTGCCACATGCGGGATCTTTAGTTGCAGCATGAGGGCTCTTAGTTGCGGCATGCGGGATCTAGCTCTCTGACCAGGGGTTGAACCTGGGCCCCCCTGCATTGGGAGCGAGAAGTCTTAACCACTGGACCACCAGGGAAGTCTGATAATCTTACATTTTAAATGACAATAACATCACTACAGACAAGAAGATTCATCAAAATTGCTGACTTTTAAAGGGGGGAGATGCTCTGTGGGTTGGGAGTAGTTTCAGCAGAAGTGTACCCCCCCCACCAGAATGGACTGGATGACCCTCCGTGCTCTTCCTCAGGACCCTGGGCAAGTCCTCTAGCATCACTCAAGTCAAACCACTCTACAATTATCTTTTGGCTTATCTGCCTTCTTGAGCACAGGGATACATTTACAGCTGACCCCTGAAGAGCACAGATTTGAACTGAGTGGGCTGACTTACACATGAATTTTTTTCAATAAATATATTGGAAAAAATTTGGAAGATTTGCAACAATTTGAAAAAACCTGCAGGCTAACCACATAGCCCAGCAATAGTGAAAAAATTAAGAAAAAGTTAGGTATGTCATGAATGCATAAAATATACGTAGATACTAGTCTATCCTTACATAGGCATAAGATGAGTGATAATAAATATAAAATATGCCTCCCTCTCTCCCCCTCTCTAGTAATTGGAGAAACTGCATGTCAACCGACCATCACATGTGTTTTTAAAAAAAAGTAACAATGTTTCCAATACTGTATCATGAATATGACTGTAATACTATATGCTATAAAAATTTTATAACAATTCACGCATTAGTGTATACGTTAGGCTACTGTGAAGCAATCATATCGATTACACTAGACTACCATAGAGCAATCATTTGCTTTTTCATTATCAATGTATGAATTGTTATACCTGTAATTAAATACAAATTTCTTTTTCACATGTTTTCATTTTTGATGTCTAGTGTTAGTAATATGTATAACAGTACTTTGTTTAAGACAATATTGATATGGGTACTGACAGATGGATGATTCATCTTATGAAAAGATGACATAAATGTACAGTATTGATTAGTTTAGTTCAGTACTGTAAATGTTTTTTCTCTTCCTTATGATTTTAATAATATTTTCTTTTCTCTGACTCACTTATTCTAAGAATACAGTATATAATACATACAACATACAAAGCATGTGTTAATCGACTGTTTCTGTTATTGGTAAGGCTTCCAGCCAACAGCAGGCTATTAGCAGTTAAGTTTTTGGTTAAGTCAAAAGTTATACATGGATTTTCGACTGCACTGGGGTTGGCACCCCTAACCTCCGCATTGTTCGAGGGTCAACTGTATATGTTTTTGTATCCTTAGCACTTTTATCAATGTGGTTTTGGCCCACAGCAGGTACATAAATATTTATTGAATTAATGGATGAGTCCTTATCTTGATTTAATGGACCTCATCATGCTGGACAACCAACCCTACATCTGGGAGTCATTTTTAACTCCACCCATCACATTCAACTAATTTCCAAGCCCTATACATTTTATTTCACAAACGTATCTTGGACCTGTCCTCTCCACTGCCACTGCTTTCATCCTGTCCTCACTGTTTTTTGCTAAGACCTTTTGCCTTCCAACTGGTCTAACTGTTCCCTCCTCCATCTGCTCACTTTGCCAGTCCATTCTCCATACTACAGAATTAATTTTCTATAAAATGAATCTAACGGTATAATTCCTTTGCTTAAAAAACTTCAGTAATTCTCCAGCACACAGAAGATATAGCATAATTTCTTAGCATTACATATAAGATTGTTCAATATCAGCCCCAAAAGTCTATTTCCCAGTCTCTATACTTTTAACTCCTTCCCTCCAATATACCTTTTACAGCTTAGTCTAATGCTTCTTCCACCATCGTCTTTACCACATCATCCTCTGAATATGCATGTTGCTTCAAGACTTCATCAAGTCTTTGCATACCCAGAACCCTTTATCTAGAATGCCCTTCCCAATTCTCTGCCTAGAAGACTGATACCAATTATTCAAGACCCAGTGCAGGCATGTCTGGGAACTCTTGTCTGCTTCTCTCACACAGTCTGTCACTCTCTCCTCTTATTCCTACAGCACTTTTTTACATATGTCTGGTGTAGAGCTTATAACACTGTGCTGTGGTTATATGAGTGCTTCTCTGTTCCACAGGAAAAATTAAGAAAAAGACTGTATTCTTATTTGTGCCCCCCAGAGCCTACCATACTGTGGGGCACAGAGTGGCGCCACGGTAGTGTGTAAATGAATGAATTCCGCAGCTTTGTCTCTCATGTCAGCTGCCTCCCACTCACTGCTTTGGTTTCCTTCTTGCATACCTAACCCCTACTACTATTACTGCTACTTGAGGACTCTGGGTTGTGCTACATGTGCCTGTCATTGTCCTATTCCCTATCTCTATCACTTGTGGCCATAACGATAATAAGCAAAACTCACTACCAGCACTGCCACAGTAGTGACAAGTGAAATACTAGGTCCATTAAATAGTACTTCAAACTGAGCATCTCAATATTCAGCATTAATATACCTGTATTCTAGCCAAGATTTTCCAAGAAAAATTCTAAACAGTCAGCATTGGGACTTCCATGGTGGTTCAGTGGTTAAGAATCCACCTGCCAATGCAGGGGACACGGGTTCGAACCTTGGTCTGGGAAGATCCCACATGCCCCAGAGCAACTAAGCCCATGTGCCACAACTACTGAGCCCACATGCCACAGCTACTGAAGCCCACGCGCCACAGCTACCGAAGTCCACGCACCTAGAGCCCATGCTCTGCAACAAGAGAAGCCATCGCAATGAGAAGCCCGCGCACCGCAATGAAGAGTAGCCCCCACTCACTGCAACTAGAGAAAGCCCGCTCACAGCAATGAAGACCCAACGCAGCCAAAAATAAATAAATAAATAAAAATACAATAAAATAAATTTTAAAAAATAGTCAGCATTAACCCAGTAGGAGGATGACAAAAGTCTGAATAAATAACATGAACCCTGAAGAGAATATGGTTGCAGTCACTATAGCGAAAGATATGGAGAGGTGGGGATGGGGGTGGACCTTCTGTGGATTATGATTTCTAGGTAACTACAGGTTGTATTTCCAAAAATATTTCTGTGATGTTAATATTTGTTATGCACAAAGATGAACTCCCTCATTTCCAGATTGAGATTATCACACAATTGCTTCCAAATACACACACACACACACACACACACAATGTGTAGAAACTGCTATTAAAAGGCAACTATCAACTGAAGAAATTACTACAGTCAGAAGTTCTTAGGTGGATATCCAATAATTGTCTCTCCACTAGACGTTTCTTCCCAGTATATTTTGTGAAGTTTACCTGAAGTTTTTTAATGACTGTTTCAATCTGTTCAGAAAAGTGAGTAGCAACCAGCTCTGCAGCTTTACAGGGCTTCAGGGACACAAGCTCCTGTAATGAAAGAAAAATATAAAATAATCTTCAATGTTAAAGTTAAATAGAATTTCCACAGACGTGAAGTATGATCACCTACCTCAATATTTTCATGAGCTTCTACACTGCATTTCAGGAAACCTCAATATAGGGCCAAAATTTAAAGACATATTGCAAATGAGTAAAATTAGAAAACTGTCATGTAAAAAATCAGATTTTGATATGAAAGGTAATTCAGAATTCTTAGAAAATGAAAGCACTAAAATTCTGGATTTAGGCCATGATATCTACAGGATGAATGGAAGGAACAAAAGCTTCCCAAATTCTCTGCCAGTGAATTTACCCTTGAGCTTAAAGTAATAACTTAAAGAAATGGAAAAAAAAAGAACATAGTTGCAATTTCTCTAGCTAAGAATCCTAAAACTTTACCTCTGATGCCTGGTAGATTTTGAAACCAGAGGTGTCTTAAGAAATCAACTTCAGGTCATAAGTCTTAAATGAGACTAAGAGGTTGACCACTGTTAATAAGACCTATTTCTGTCAAATCTAAGACTTCCAACCTGCCCTCTCCTGAACTTTCCTAGACACTACTGGCTTTCCTTTTCTTCTTGAAACTCTCTTCTTGGTTTCTGTGACCCTATTCTACCTTTTCAACTGCATGTTCCATGGCTAAAATGCCAAGACCAGCTATAGATCAACATATTATATTGTCAAATAAAAATAAGACAAGTTATTGTGATGGCAACATTCGTGATATGTATCTAATAATTTTGTGTTAGTATGTTCAGATTAATAATACTTAGCTGACACAAGTTACTGTAGTTTAAACTACTTTTATACAATACATCTCAAAACAGAGAAGGCACAACTAATCAATATCACATATGAAAAGGGGGATATTACTACTGATCCTCAGACATTAAAAAGATAAGAAACTATTATGAATTAATTTATGTCGAGTATTTAAATATTTAGTCAAAATGGATAAATTCCTAGAAAAATATAATTTAATAAACTGACTTAAGAAATAGAAAACAAGGGCTTCCCTGGTGGCGCAGTGGTTGAGAGTCTGTCTGCTAATGCAGGGGACACGGGTTTGAGCCCTGGTCCGAGAAGATCCCACATGCCGCGGAACAGCTAAGCCCGTGCACCACAACTACTGAGCCTGTGCTCTAGAGCCTGCGAGCCACAACTAGTGAGCCCGCATGCTACAACTATTGAAGCCCACACACCTAGAGGCCATGCTCCGCAACAAGAGAAGCCACCGCAACGAGAAGCCCACGCACTGCAACGAGAGAGTAGCCCCCGCTCGCCGCAACTAGAGAAAGCCCGCGTGCAGCAACGAAGACCGAATGCAGCCAAAAATAAATAAATAAAATAAATTTAAATAAATAAATAAATAAAAATATTATTAACAATAGCACTGTTATGCTAAAATATATGAAGTTGTGACAGTAAATCTAACAGTGGATGAAAAGTCTCTACAGAAGAAATTATAAAACTTCATAGAAAGTTATTCAATAAACGGTTACACCCTATGGTCATAAGGTGGAAGACTCACAATGTAAAGATGTCAATTAAATTAAAAATGATTGAAAGATTCAATGTAATCCTTGTCAGAATCATAAGGTTAGAAACTTTTTTTGGTGGAACTTGACAGGCTGATTCTAAAATGAATTTGGAAGTAAACAGCCAATTCTCTTAAAAACATGAAGACTTATTATAAAACCACAATATTTCAAGTAGTGTGGTACATGTAGAGACAAAGACCAATCAAACAGAAGAGGGCCCAGAAAAAGAGACAAAACACAGAGATCCTTGATATACTTATGATAAGGTAGCACTGCTGAGCTTTTAAAATAATTGTTGCTAGCACACAGATCAATGGAACAGGACAGAAAGCCCAGAAATAAACCCACGCACTTGTGGTCAATTAATCTACAACCAAGGAGGGAAGAATATGCAATGGAGAAAAGACAGTCTCTTCAATAATTGGTGCTGGGAAAACTGGACAGCTACATGTAAAAGAATGAACATAGACCATTCTCTAACACCATATACAAAATAAACTAAAAATGGATTAAAGACCTAAGACCTATCTGTAAGACCAGATACTATATAAAACTCCTATAGGAAAACATAGGCAGAACACTCTTTGACATAAATCATAGCAATATTTTTTTGGAGCTATCTCGTAGAGTAATGGAAACAAAAGCAAAAATAAACAAATTGGACCTAATCAAACTTACAGACTTTTGCACAGCAAAGGAAACCATAAACAAAACGAAAAGACAACCTACAGAATGGGAGAAAATATTTGCAAATGACATAACCAAAAAGGGATTGATTTCCAAACAGCTCATACAGCTCAATATAAAAAAAAAAAACACACAACACAATTGAAAAATGGGCAGGAGACCTAAATAGACATTTCTCCACAGAAGACATACAGATGGCCAGCAGGCATATGAAAAGATGTTCAACATGGCTAATTATTAGAAAAATGCAAATCAAAACCACAGTGAGGTATCACCTCACACAGATCAGAATGGCAATCACCAAAAAGTCTACAAATAGTAAATGCTGGAGACGGTGTGGAGAAAAATGAACCTCCTACACTATTGGTGGGAATGTAAATTGGTGCAGCCATTACGGAAAACAGTATGGAGGTTCCTCAAAAAACTAAAAATAGAACTACCATATGATCCAGCAATCCCATGCCTAAGCATATACCCAGAAAAAATGAAAACTCTAATTCAAAAAGATACATGCACCCCAATGTTCATAGCAGCACTATTTACAATAGTCAAGACATGGAAGCAACCTAAACGTCCACAGACAGATGAATGGATAAAGAAGATGTGGTATATATATATAGTGGAATATTACTCAGCCATATAAAAGAATGAAATAATGCCATTTGCAGCAACATGGATGGACACCTAGAGATTATCATACTAAGTGAAGTAAGTCAGACAGAGAAAGACAAATATCATATGATATCACTTGTATGTGGTATCTAAAAAAAAATACAAAGGAACTTATTTACAAAACAGAAATAGACTCACATACATACACAGGAAACAAACACACATATATAGAAAAGAAACTTATGGAAGGGGGGAGGGATAAATTAGGGATTTTGGACAAACAGATATATACTACTATATATAAGATAAATAACAAGGACCTACTATATAGCATAGGGAACTATATTCAAATATAGTTTATATATTCAAATATATTAAAATATCTTGTAATAACCTATAATGGAAAAGAATCTGAAAAAGAAAAAATATATATATATGTATAACTGAATCACTTTGCTGTACACCTGAAACACTGTAAATCAACTATACTTCAATTTTTACAAAGGAGGAATAAAAGGAAAAAAACTGTTGCTGGAGAACTGGGCATACATATGTTAAAAAATTAATTGGATCCCCACCTCAAATCATATACAAAAGTGCTTTCAGGTGGATCTAAGATTTATAGATGAAACAAAAAACAAGAAAGCTTTTAGACAATAATATAGGACTTCTTCAGTACCGAAGGAAAAAATTGATTATTTTGACTACTTAAAAAAAAACAAAACTTTTCTTAAAAAGGACCACAGAAAAAAAGCCACAGAGTAGAAGATATTTGCAACATGTATCACTGAAAAAAAGACTAACATCCAGGATACATAAAGAACTCCTACATCAGTGAGTACAAGATACATTCTAACAGAAAAATGGGCAAAAGACTTGAACAGGGACATCACAGAAAGGAAATTTAAACGGCCAATAAATACGAATCTATCAATCCCATTAGTAATTAAGGATATGTAAATTTAAAACATAATGAAATATCATTATTCATCCACTAGATAGACAAAATTTTAAACTCAAGCAAGAATATAGAGTCAATGGAAAATCTCACACAATGCTGGCATCTGCTTAAGTTTAATATATTTATCCCAGTTAACTGGCAACTACAGACCCTAGAACAGAGATTATCAAATGTTAACATGCATCAAAATCACCAGGAGGGCTTGTTAAAATATACTGCTGGGCCCTGCCCCCAGAGTTTCTGATTCAGTAGGTCTGAGGTGAAGACTTAAACTGCATTTCTATCAAGTTCTCAGCTGATGCTGTAATGCTGTACCAGGGATCAAATTGAGAACCACTGTTCTAGAGAAATGCATGTGGTAGCTGTGTTCAAGATGCATGTGTAAGAATGATCCTGGATGGACTACTTTTAATAGTCAAAAACTAGAAACAACTGAAATGTCCATTAACAGTAGAATGGATAGACTGTGATATACTTGTAAAATTTAACACTATACAGTAATAAAAATGAACTAGCTACAAACAAAATGTATAAATTTCTCAAAATATTGAGAAAAAGAAAATACAGAGTATAACTTCATTTATATAAAGTTCAGAAACAGGCAAAACAAAAATACATATTTTTAGGGGTGCAGGCAGGTGCAATAACAATATATAAAAGTGCAATAAATTATCAGAAGAACGAGGATAATGAATATATTAGTAAGGCAGTGAATTGTGATAAGCAAAGGATACATGGGAATAGCCTGGGACACTGGAAATAACTCTATTTCTGGGATGCTGGCTTCTTAATTTTTTATTAAACTGTACTTTTATGCACTTTTTAGTTTCTTTTTTTATATTTTAAAATCAAAAATATTTTTAAAAATCTCATGAAACGTGTGTTGTCCATATTGGAAAAACCATCTTTACCAGAGATTCTTTACCTGAAATCTACAGACCCAATCTAAGAATGGCTTTTAGGGAGTCTGTGGACCCCTGAAATAGCAAACAAAATTATGCGTCTGAGCACATGCACAATACTATGAGGCACAGGTCCAAATCTTTCACTAGATTCTCAAAAGAGGTCTATAACCCCCAAAGTGTTAGGAACCACTAATCTGTATACTATGTAGACTGTCTGAAAACTTTATTATGAGGACTTTCCCCCTACGTATTTAATGTTGATTTTATTTACATTACCAAAGCCACACAAGTCCTTCAAAAGAGTCTATAGATTTCTAATGTGGCCTTAAGAAGTGTTAAAAAGTTCAAGGTGAAAAAATGTGCAGATGTGGGAAAAATAGCAGAAATAATTGCTGTGCAGCAACAATACTTCTTGCTTCTCCAGTATGAGTTTTCTGCTGAATAATTTGTTTGTTCATTGATTAATTCATCATGTTTCACATTATGTGGAGAGACACAGCTTCATTTCTGGATGTCTGGAGTCCATGTGCTCAAACCACTGCATAATGCAGATGAAGTGAAATGAACAATGAGGCATAATGTAACTATGGAGACTTAAAGGGGATGATGAAAGGAAAAAGAATACAAAATGATTAGAGGAAAAAAAGATATAATTCAAATATAATTCAAAGTAGAAGAAGGTTTTCTTGGGTTCTTTCACCAAGATATACTGATCTTATTGTTAGCAGGAATACGATAAGACTAAATAAATAACATATATATGTTCTCAATCCAATAGATGAAAGTGTGGAAATTACTTCAGCCCACTGACTGTACCACCTTTCACACCAGATGTTTTACATAAGATGCTGTTCACATTTCTGATCTTTCTAAATGTTACAATTATCAGGAACTAAAAGTATTCACACTACATGCAATGCTTTCTCAAAGTTTCAGAGCTCTTATTATTTTTCATATGTAAAAAAATTTTTAAACATGTTGCATAATCATATCTTTCACTACATCTCTAAACCCATCACCAGAAGTTACCTGATCCTTGCTACAAGGAGGAGGAGAGAAACTCTGTAGATATAAATGTTATTTCCAAAACTAGAATTACCTCAACATCCTTCATTACTACTTTTTTTCAATAATTAGTGACCCAATTCAGGGTCACTACTGAATTGGGCGATTGGGATTGACATGTATACACTGATGTGTATAAAATTGATGACTAATAAGAACCTGCAGTATAAAAAAACAAACAAAACAACTAATACTAGACTTTCATTGGGTTATTTGTATGGAAATATGTTAATATAAATGTTTCAGACATTACGTGAAATTTCTAAATATCTTATATGTTCTGGTATAATGTTATAAGTCATAATCCTAGTTATTACTTTAAAATGCATATCTCAGAAATAACTAATTTTCTTGTCAACTGCATTATTATGAACTTCCATCAAATCTTTAACCGTGGTCATTTTTAAGTCTTTTGTCATTTACAGACAGTTCTGGGTGTACTCTGATGCTTTTGCAAATATGTTCCTATAAAAGGGTTTCAACTTCAAGAAATTCATGGAAAAGACTCTGACAGTACAGGTTTCTGGTAACTGACTGTACTGCTGAACTGAATGAATAAGCATTTTCAGAACTCTAATGAAAAACTGATGAACTCATAAAAGTGCTAACAAAAGATCAAGATGAAAAAAAAAATTAATTACATGGGACTGAGTGAACTGATGAGGATGAGTATAATTTTTGTGACTTTCTGTCTGAATTAAAAAAAAAAAATCCCACAAGGACTCAGAGGCAAAGAATATATAAATCAATTTTCACTGCAAAGTAAAGGAGCTGTTACAGTGGAGGATTACTGGACTGAATGTCAATATTATGACAGTATGAGTGTGTTTCATGTTTGGTAATTGCAATCATTGTTGCTTTTGTTGTGGTCATCCATGTACAATGCTTGGTGTCAGTCTATTTATCTCTTGTAAAAATAAAATACAGTGTGTGTGTGTGTGTGTGTGTGAAAAAAAATAAATAAAAAATAAAATAAAATAAAAAATAAAAAAATCCCACAAGGACTCAGAGGCAAAGAATATACAAATCAATGTTCACTGCAAAGTAAAGGAGCTGCTACAGTGGAGGATTACTGGACTGAATGTCAATATTATGACATAGGATGAGTGTGTTTCGTGTTTGGTAATTGCAATCATTGTTGCTTTTGTTGTGGTCATCCATGTACAATGCTTGATGTCAGTCTATTTATCTCTTGTAAAAATAAAATACAGTGTGTGTGTGTGAGAAAAAATAAAAATTAGTGACCCATAATACAGAACAGATTAAAACAAATCTCTAGCTCTGTTGGTTTCTGAGGAATATTATATTTGTGAACCTAAAGAAACTAAAGTGAGGAGTGATTTTTGGGCCTCTTTTTAGAATGCATTCTGATCACATGTTCATCACACACATATTCGTCTCTCCACTTAGGCATCTATAAGCAAGTTTTTAAAAAAGAACTTTTAGTTTCAAAGTCAACTCTTGCATTCTTGTAAAACAGCATGCATAAACAAAATCAGAATCATCATCCTCTTACATAAGGAAGGGAAATACATCAGAGAGAACAACTCATTGCAGTAATGTTTCTAAAATTCCATCAGGTGACTAGGGGGAATGGTTCCGTCATGTAGTAGAGAAAAAGTAGTACTTTCAGAATTTCTAAGAACACTGTAAAAACCTACTAAAATTCCAGTTTGTCAACTAGCTGATTGAACATGAGTTATTTTCAGAAGTCATGATATAATAAATTGTATATGACATGGGTTTTACAAATACAAATGTGAGGTAGAATAAATTATCTGAAAAAGATGTTAATCCTTGAGCAAATCAATTTAATAATATAATACCTCCAACTGCTTAGTTAGAAAAACTTAATTTGGGAGATATCCATACAAATGGGAAAGTTTTAAAAATTCTGTTGAATCAGTACCTCAATATGATCCATTGCCTTCTGCCATACAGACTGCTTCTCCTCTGCACTGTGTCCAGGAATGGATAAGATATTGTGAATGTAGTTAAAGACTTCTTCCTGAAAAGCACAAGACAATATAATTCATTCATTCATTCACTCAAGCAATATTTAGTCACTATCTACTAACTGTACCAATCTTGGTAAATATCTGTTATTTGGAGATGGAAAACCATTTGGAGATAATTAACTGATGGACGACTGACTTAAAAGAGAAAGAGTAATTGTTTAAAGTTTAGGGTAGATTCTTAGAAGTTGCAAATCTGTTCCAATTAATGTTAGTCTCAATTTCATTAATCTAACAGCGAATATCATTCTTTTGCTTTGGTGGTCTCTGTCCACATTCCCAATTTCATCTCAAATCACTTTTGCCCTCACCCGTTATGCTCCACTTACAATGATCTGAGCTTCATTTATACGATCTCTATTCAGTTCCTTGAACAAGCCAAAAAATTTTCCCACCTCAAGATCTTTGCACATACTGTTCCTGATCCTGCAACATTTTTCTATTGGCTCTTGGCTTGACTGACTTCTTCTCAAATTCCAAAACTCAGTTTTTAAGTCATTTTATCTGAGATTCCTTCCCTGGCTGCTCTGTATAAGTCAGTTTCCCCATTATCCTCTCATGTTGCACCCAGTTTCTCTAGCGCTCATCACAATTTGTAACTAAATATTTGGTTTTCTTACTGTCCATCTCCATCACTAAACTATAAGTTATAAAATTACAGGAACTATATATCTGTTTTAATTATCAGTATATACTTGGCTAATAGCAGGCACTCAGTGAAACCCTGCTGAATAATGAACAAAACTTTAAATCAGCAAACATATGTCCAAATATTTCTACTGAATAGTTACACCTACTGAATAGTTATTTCTTCTTGATAAGGGGAGGAGGGGGACTGAGTAAGAAAAAAGGGTAAAGCTATCTCTTAACTCACCTCTCTTAGGGGGTCACGTAAGTAGCAATCAATAATTTTGTCATATTGGTGTTCTCGTTCATACATAAATTCACAAATTTGATAGCTAGAACATAAAAGGAAAAACTTCAGTGTACCAAACAGGCAGGTGGTTATTAGCTTATTGTTTCAAGACATTTGCTCAGGCATAGAGGTTAGTATTAAGGAAAATGAAAATAGTAGATGTGGTTTCTATTGTTAAATGAAGTTATAGTACCTGCCATTCCTCTAAATATATGTTTAAGATGCTGCTGAATACTACGTTTATAAGAAATTTCAAAGCTGGGTACAAAATAAATGTTAAAGCAACAATGCGTCACATAAAAAATAGTTAATATATTACATATCAATATAATCAATTATATGAAATTTCCCTATTCAGAATTAAATATGTCAAATGAAATATTCAACAAACTAAATAGTAGTGCTAACATATTGCATCTTATTTGCCACGTTAAATTCTGCATTGTTTATTATATATATAGGATAACTGTCAAAAATCTATGAAATACCATGGAAATTTTAAGTAAAAAAAAACTACAATAATAAATCATAAGGCTGCTATTTCATTTTCACACTAAAATGTACAAGCACTTCAAATTTACTTGCTATTAATTTCTGCACATCTAACTAATTTCTAGACTTGAAAGGCAGAAACTTTTGCACCCAGGTTTTTTTTGTTGTTACATGCATAACTTTTCTTAAAAAAATGGCAATGCATAAATAAACTGGGCTTCAAGTTAGAGAAATATAATTTAATAGTTCTATGGGAACTAATACATGGCTTCAAGCAACTTACAATTCTGCCTTTTCTGCCATACGGATGAGCCGACTCTCTTCAAATTGAACTATGCCTCCAGCCTGCAGCAATTCTAAAAGGACCTGAACATTTAAAATAAATGAGTAAAAACACTTTGGAATCTACTTTTATTTATTAGCTCTTTAAGTGTCCATTCAGCCACAGAAACCATACCTTTTTTGCTTTTGTCTTATTATGTGCTGATGTTTCAGTTTGGCTTTCATGTATACAAGGGATTAGACTGCCATTATAATGTTGATCATATTGTATTTAAGTCTTAAAAACAGATAAACAGCTCTATTTTCAAACATGGAAGGAATGCAAAAGTGTTTGCAAACAAAGCCTTATTAGAATATCTAATTGACCCTCCACTAAGCTAAAAACGTCCATATGTATTCTTTCAATAAGTGAATTTTTGTCTGGTGCCTTTATGACTTATGGTTCTTTAAAATCTGTTGCCCACAGGTAATATCCATGTTCACGTGTTAATTTTTCTAACGAAACTTGGGGTTTCTCACAGTATAGCATTATTCACAAGAGCTAAAAGGTGGAAACAACCCTAATGTCAATCAATGGATAAATGGATGAACAAAATATGGTATATACATATAATGGAATATTATTCATCCTTAAAAAGGAATGAAATTCTGACACATGCCACACATCGATAAACCTTAAAAACATTATGCTAAGTGAAATAAGTCACAAAAGGGCACATAATGTATAATTCCACTTATACAAGGCACCTAAAGTAGTCAAATTCACAGAGACAGAAAGTTTAATAGTTGCCAGGGTGCTGGGGAGGGATAACGAGGACTTACTGTTTAATGGGTACAGAGTTTCAGTTTGGGACTATAAAGTTCTGGAGACAGATGGTGGTGATGATTGCACAACAGTGATATTACATTTAATGAGAACTGTACACTTAAAATGCTTAAAATGACAAATCGTATTGTGTTTATATATTTGACCACAATAAAAAAACAAAGAAAAATGCTGGGGTTCATATAATTAATCTTTACCACACTAAGTAGCTGAATAAAAAAAGGTGACCAGGATGTTGAGATATCAATATTTTAAAATAAACCTCAAATATAATAGAATCACTACATAGTCATTAGAGCAATATGAGAAAGCTCTCTCCTATATTTAAGTTCAAGATCCAGAGTAACAGGCCCTTTCTCAGAACTCCAGGAAACCATTTAACAAAGTATTTTTCTAACACAGGAAATTGATTACTTTCAAGTCAAATTTTTTTTAAAAGACAGAAGAGAAATAAAACCTATCCTACCTTTACACTTCAGAACTCTAATTTAATCCATTTTGAGTATTATAATGTACTGCTATATAGAGCAATGATAGCGTGAACCCACCTGCTAGAAGCCTCAGTTTGGAATAACATAATCAACTGCCATTGCTGGAGCCAGTCTGAACCAACTTACTGAGCTGAAACTGACTGTTAACTTTTCAGGAATTTTGTAAGCCAGTGGTTAAATACAAGCATTGTTAAAAATCAAATTATATAAACCTACAATTAAATAAATTAAATTAAAAGTGAAGGTAATCAATACCCACACTCACCACTTCCTAATTATTTTACTACATTTTACTGTGTATGCTCTCAAGGTTAGTTACTGTAGCCGTATCTGTATGCTGGAAATATTACATAAGTGTGTGGTATGGTGCATCTCTCCCCAATTCCATGTGCTGGGTGACATCATGCTGGTAGACTGAAGTCAGCCATGGTGGGAATACTTACACCATGGAAACCGGCAAATGCTGTAAATCAGGGCTTGTTACATTTTCAAAGGGTTATAAAACAAACAAACAAAGAAGAATATGTGACAGAGACTATATGTGACCCATAAGGCCTAAAATATTTACTCTCTGGTCCATTACAGAAAAAGCGTGCCAATTTCTGGTTAAGAAAGTGATGGAGATAATGTTAATAAGATAGTCAAACTTAAAAGTGTGCATGTCAGAGACATTACACTATAAATAGCACAAAAAAATTAAGGAATTATTTTCCAGTATTCAAAAACAGTTATCCGATTCAGCAAAGAAGTCACAACACTGATGAATGAAGCTCTGACATGCTTTCACTGTTGCACTTTCATCTTATTCACTTTAATAAATGAAAACATCAACCAACGTTCATATTAGTGCTAACCAGTTGTTAAACTTTTATCAGCATACCACTGGAAAATATTCAAATATATTGCATAAACAAATTTTGATATATGACAAACAGTACAAGAGAAAGAGTGCTGGATTAGAAGGGAAGGAATTGAGTTCTAATCTCATTTATGACCTTGAGCAATTTACTTCATCAGTTTTCTTTCTATTTTCTAAAATGAGTTGGGGAAAAAAACCCAGATAATCCCAAAGGGGATTCCCAATAATAGATTACTACATTATGATTACTTTTAAAGGTTTGGCTTTTACATTTAGGTTTGGTTTTTTTTGTTTGTTTTGGATTTTTTGTTTTTTTTTAAAGTAGGTTGTTGGTTTGTTTTTTTTTTAGTTTTAAAATTTTTTATTTATTTATTTATGGCTATGTTGGGTCTTCGTTTCTGTGCGAGGGCTTTCTCTAGTTGCGGCAAGTGGGGGTCACTCTTCATCGCGGTGCGCGGGCCTCTCATTATCACGGCCTCTCTTGTTGCGGAGCACAGGCTCCAGACGCGCAGGCTCAGTAATTGTGGCTCACGGGCCTAGTTGCTCCGCGGCATGTGGGATCCTCCCAGACCAGGGCTCGAACCCGTGTCCCCTGCATTGGCAGGTAGATTCTCAACCACTGCGCCACCAGGGAAGCCCCTAGGTTTGGTTTTTATTTTTGTTTTATTTAGTAATTTACATAAGAAGTTTTTATCATTTTATATAGCAACACCATGCATAACATGTTTCACTTTTCCTGCCAATAGAGAAACAGGGGCAAAATGAGGGATCCACATTACTATTTGTATTCAGTATAATTTAAGAGACAATCAAAATTTTAGCAGCTGTTCTCTTCCCTAAGACAGTCTGCAGCAGTCACAGGGCCACAGCTGTGCAGAGAAAGGTTCGCTGTTGTGATCCTATATTCTTTATCTGAGTCTCAACCTCTGGCCTGGCATATATTACCATAAAAAATCAGCATAGCTCTCAAAGCACTTAATTTTTATAGTTTACTTAGCTGACAAAGTCTTGCTATCAATTTTAAATAGACTGCCTCTCTTAGTACTCACAATTACAATGGGTAAGCTTTTGAGAAATCCTGCTCCTAGAAAGGACCCTCAAGAAAGTGGCTAAGTAGAAAGAAGTGGTAATCAATTTCTTTCTCACAGTGATTAGTGGCGAGACAGATGGATTCTTGTCTCCAGAAATGTTGAGCACTAGTGCAGTGGCACTTCCAAAAGCTGAGTGTTCCAATACTCAGGATCCTGAAGCCTTTCTGGTTCACGGCCATAGCAACTAGAAGTGGTTACCAGCTTAATGACAATGGTGGAAAGCAGCATACAACAGGTGCCAACTGTTGCTCATGAAGGAGAAGGATAAAGTTTATATTCTCTTTGATGTCATGTTGAATGCAAGACAGGTCCAGTCTGCCTAGGAATTTAGTTTGATTGAGGCTCAAACTAACAACCATCCACACTATTTTCTGGTTGCCACTGTCTAGCTTAGTATTAGGGTTGGGAACAAGTCATTTTCCCCTTATGTCTAGTGAGGTCTAGTACAGAAAGGTTCTTTCTGGCTTACTCTGTCTTCTTTCCCATTCTTTAGCAAGACGAGTTCCAGTAGTTCATACCTGCTGTCTTTCTGAGTGTCGGGAGTCATCGTCAGGACTACAGAGGAATTCAAGGACCTGGTCAAAGAAAAGGTATTTTTTTAATTGGATACCAGCATGCATGCCACACCACTATCATAATGAAAACCATTACTACCCTTTCTATATCACCAATTCATTCACATTCGGCTCAACGAACACCACAGGTATATGGTATCTTCTCAACTGATTGGCCTAGTAGATGACACAGCAGGCTTCAGGTATGCTAACAATTTAATATATACCTTATACACATTTCTTTGCTGTTTAGAAACATGACTGGAAGCCAGCATCTTCTATATACCTTAACTTTAAGATCCTCAATACCGTGGACCACACAAAGCATGGACTTTGGAGTCAGGCCACTTGAATTTGAATCCTAACCTTATTAACACTTAACAACAATATTTATTGCTAATAATAACACTTATTAAGTATGACCTTGGATGAGTGACTTAACCTCTCCAGGTTTTAGTTTCCTCATCTGCAAAATGGGAGTAATAACTATACCAATTTCAGAGCTACTGGGAGTACGGAGTTAATACATACATATAAAACTTTGGAACAGAGCATGGCACTATGAAGTGCTCAATAAACGCTGGTCATTATTAGCAACTTTCTCCAGATAAAAAGTATTTTCTTTGCCACCTGTGGCTTTGTGGAGATATTTAACTGGGATTAGGAAATACCTTCACAGTTAAAGTCATTTGTAAGTAAATTCAGATTTTCTAAAAGTAATCTCTCCTCCAGATGCTCAACATCATAGTCTTACTACCAGTGAGATGGGTGATTATTAAACTGAAAAATTCTTAAGCCAAGAATTCTAGGCAATTTAGAAAAACAGAATAATTGGGAGAACAGAATCTATGTAAACCAATCTCCACAAACCATACTCCCATGATACCAAGTTACTAGGCAGTCATACTACCCAAACACAACATTAAAAAAAAAAAAAACTAATTTAGATCCAAACTGAAAGGTGAAAAAGCTTCTATCTGGTAAGACACTTACCCAATAGGCTATTATATTAAGAAACCATGTAATCCAGTGAATTTTTCTATGAACAGTAAATAAAAACAATTCTAGTTCTTATGGTTAAAGACACTCACCTGATCAAAAAGGGTTCTGTTTACAAACAAGGTATTGTCAGGCTTTGCAAGCTGCCGGGCAAGGAAGGTAAAGAGACACCCTACTTGTGAGGGAGTAAAATCTGAATTCTCCACCATAACCTGATGAGCAAAAGAGACCATTTATTCAATATGCCATCTGGTTTGACACAGAAAAATAAATAATTAGAAGCTGGGGGAAGCCTCAGTACTAAAGACTCAAAGATTCTTTTATTGGCTATGTAACAACTGAGTTCAATACCATTTAGAGAAGGGGCACAACTACTTGCACACCCTGAAAGCATTTTAGTAATTTTTGGCATAATTTTAGGCACAAGTTGGATAAGAACTGAATTGTTAGAGAGGTGGATTTCAAAGAAATATTAATCATGTTTCCTTCTTGAATTCTTTTTTTTTTTTTTAATGAAAGCTTCTTTATTCATTTATTTATTTTTAGCTGTGCTGGGTCTTCGTTTCTGTGCAAGGGCTTTCTCTAGTTGCGGCGAGCGGGGGCCACTCTTCATCGTGGTGCGCGGGCCTCTCACTGTCGGGGCCTCTCCTGTTGCGGAGCACAGGCTCCAGACGCGCAGGCTCAGTAGCTGTGGCTCACGGGCTTAGTTGCTCCGTGGCATGTGGAATCTTCCCAGACCAGGGCTCGAACCCGTGTCCCCTGCATTGGCAGGCAGATTCTCAACCACTGCGTCACCAGGGAAGCCCTCTCTTGAATTCTTAAAAGAGAATCTAAAGTTAATTTAAATTAAAAGTAATCTTATTAAAAAGTTGTCCACCAACACAGGAAGAAGGGAGTTGCTCTGGGGTTTAAAAGTAAGATAACTTAAGAGTGAAAGTATCCCAGAAAAGAACTCAGCCAGCCCACGAAAAAATGAAGTGAACGGCTTCTGCCTTGTCTATAAGCAGTTTGTTGAACAGATGGTTTCATATAACAGGCTCTTTGCAACCACACACAGTTACCAAGTCATAATCAGTCCTCTGATTTAAGTGACCTCTCATCTCCTGAGTACCTACTACTATGAGTAAGATGCTATGGTAGAAGCCTTCAAGGGAATTATGAACCAGAAGGCAAGGTGAGACAGGTAAACAACTCTTAAATAAAAAGCATAATGTGATCAATCAGCACTATTATAAAGGAACAAATGACTACGGAAGCACAGTGGGAGAAATTTAGTTCAACTGGTTAGAGAAGAAATTTGAAAAAAAAAAGAGAAAACTAGCTTTTAAACTAAGCTGTAAAGCCCACGTGGAACCCATGACAGGGGGAAATGGCAGGAGAAAGAGCAGCCCAGGCAGAGAGAAGAGTAGGGGCAAAAGCATGAACACAGGAAAATACAAGTTTGTCTGGAGAAACTGTGTTTCATTAGAACGCAGCAGCATGCATGAGGAGGGAGAAATTAGATCGAAAGGAAAGATTAGGCCTCCAATGTCATTCTAAGGAATGTAGAATTTATTCCACCAAAAACTGAGGAGTTTCTAAAGGGGCAATGAGGAGAGCTGATCATGATCAGCACTGTGCTTAAGAAAATTACCCCATCAGCAGTGTTTAGGATTAAATAACAGAAGCAAGAGATAAAAGGTAGAGAGACCAAGATGCATGTGATTTCAGGGGTCCAAGGGAGAGACAGAGGGGTTCAGAACAATGCAGTGATAATGAACAGGGAAGGAGAAACAGATGCAAAAGACACTGCAGAGAGAGAGGAGACAGGGCAAGTATTCACATGTGTGGAAACGTGTGGCTAAAGGAGGAATGAAAAATGGCAGGTCTTGAGCCTGACAGGCAGGGAGAATGATGCCATTAACAAAGAGGGAGAATGCAAAAGTATGGGAAGGAAGACCAGGTATTGTTTTGGACTAGATGAATTTATGGAGGCAACTCTAAAACAAATTAGGGAATAGTACCCCATCTCACCTAGAGAAAAGTCCGAAGTTCCCTCCTTTCATTTTCTGCTCAAAGATGAAGTATAAGATTTCTCCTATAAAACATTCCCTTGGGGCCGAGCTTTTAGCCTACCTTTTCTTATTTTGCTAAGCACTATGTCCCTTTCTTTTTTTTACCATGCCTGCTTTTAATCCAGCAGTCACAGCTTGCTCAAGTGCATAATTAATCATTACTAGAGTATGAGGATATTTCAAGTTGTAATCTGTGTGTGTATCTAAATTCCAATTTATAATATTCAAAGAGCTTTCTATAGCTTTAAAATACCCAGTCATCACTCCCTTTCAGTGTGCAGGTCCTTTCCTAGGACCCAACTCTCAGGGCCCAACCAGTGCCCTTCTCTGCTTTTAGCTCTTCCTTTTGCTCTGAAGTGTAATTTTAACTATCTGATCCTAGAAACACCTTCAAAGGAAACAGTTCTAACTCACAGCCCATTCCCTTGCCACCTCAGCAAGTTATCATCCTAGAAATTTTAGCTTCTTTTCATTCCCTCTCTGATTGATTTCAGAGACCATGCTTACAAAATTTTCTGAGCAATCTTATAAAAAGTCACAAATTAACAGCTTTCCCCCTCTCTATCTGCAGCCATTCAGCACCCATGATAATGCCTGAGGTTTGATGCTCATTCACCTGTTCTCTGGTCCTTGCCTATGCTCCCTCAGAAAAACACTTTAACAAATGAGTACAACTCTATCACCAGAAATGAGAAAATAATCTCAAAAGTTCATTCTTCATTGACCCTAGGTAAATACTATCAAAACAACATACAAGATGCAGCCACTATGGAAAACAGTATGGAGGTTCCTTAAAAAAACTAAAAATAGGGGACTTCCCTGGTGGCGCAGTGGTTGAGAGTCTGCCTGCCAATGCAGGGGACACGGGTTCGAGCCCTGGTCTGGGAAGATCCCACATGCCGCGGAGTGGCTAAGCCCGTGAGCCACAGCTACTGAGCCTGCGCGTCTGGAGCCTGTGCTCGCAACGGGAGAGGCCGCGATAGTGAGCGGCCCGCGCACCGCGATGAAGAGTGGCCCCTGCTCTCCGCAACTGGAGAAAGCCCTCGCACAGAAACGAAGACCCAACACAGCCAAAAATAAAATTAATTAATTAATTAATTAAAAAAAAAAAAAAAAAAAAACTAAAAATAGAGCTACCATATGAGCCAGCAATCCCACTCCTGGACATGTATCTGGAAAAAATGAAAACTCTAATTCGAAAAGATACATGCACCCCAATGATCACAGCAGCACTATTTACAATAGCCAAGACACGGAAGCAACCTAAGTGTCCACCAACAGACAAATGGCTTTAGAAGATGTGGTTTATATACGTAACGGAGTATTACTCGGCCATAAAAAAGAATGAAATAATGCCATTTGCAGCAAACATTGATGGAACTAGAGAATACTATACTTTAGTGAAGTAATCCAGAAAGACAAATATTATATGATATCACTTATATGTGGAATCTAAAAAATAATACAAATGAAGAGATTCACAGATACAGAAAACAAACTTACGGTTACCTATGGGAAAAGGGGGGGGAGGGGTCAATCAGGAGTATGAGGTCAATGGATACAAACTACTATACTTAAAACAGATAAGCAATAAGAATTTACTGTATAGCACAGAGAACTATATTCAGTATCTTGTAATAACCTATAATGGAAAATAACCTGAAAAAAATATATATATATATATAAAAAACTGAATCACTTTGCTGTACACCTGAAACTAACACAATATTGTAAATCAACTCTACTTCAATTAAAAAATATATATATACAAGAGCACAATTCACCAACAGTAAGAGTTTAAGTACTTCATGGAGCTTTATTTCCTTCATTTGGATCATTCTTCCAACTTAGTACAGTTTTATTTTTATTTCTTTAAAATTTATTTATTTTTATTTATTTTTATTTTTGGCTACATTGGGTCTTCGTTGCTGTGTGTGGGCTTTCTCTAGTTGAGGCGAGCGGGGGCTACTCTTTGTTGCAGTGTGCCAGCTTCTCATCACGGTGGCTTCTCTTGTTGCGAAGCACGGGCTCTAGGTGTGCGGGCTTCAGTAGTTGTGGCTCATGGGCTCAGTAGTTGTGGCTCATGGGCTCAGCAGTTGTGGCTCGTGGGCTCAGTAGTTGTGGCTCATGGGCTCTAGAGCGCAGGCTCAGTAGTTGTGGCACACGGGCTTAGCTGCTCCATGGCATGTGGGATCTTCCCAGACCACGGCTTGAACCTGTGTCCCGTGCATTGGCAGGTGGATTCTTAACCACTGCACCACCAGGGAAGTCCCTTAGTACAGTTTTAAATTCTAATTCTAATTCAATCAACTTGCAAACATTTCTTGAACATTTACCAGGTTGCAGGCATTATGCTGGACATATTTCTGTTTCTGGGCATGTTAAAACAATGACCAAAAAAAAAAAAAAATCCTTACAGTTGCTACCTACAGGAAATTCATTCCAGGTAGGAAAATATACATGTAAACGATTACTATAGTGTGCCAAGTGTAGCATGAGGTGTTACATGAACACAGAGAAGGGGCAAATAATCAAACTGGAAGTGTGAGACAGGGTTCTAAAAGTTTCTCATGGATGATATTTGAGTTACGTCTTGGAAAATGGCTAGGAATTTGCCAGGCAGGGAAAGGGAAAGAAAAGGCATGGTGGAATAAAAGAAAACTCACACAAAGAACATAAGCTGTAAAGGTGACACAGAAAGTTCACTGAATTCCAACAATTTAAAACTGTTGAGAAGGGGGTCCCCTGGTGGCCTAGTGGTTAGGATTCTGGGCTTTCACTGCCGTGGCCCAGGTTCAATCCCTGGTTGGGGAACTGAGATTTTGCAAGCTGTGCAGTGTGGCCAAAACAAACAAAAAACAAAATAACAAAAACAAACCAAAAAACAAAACTGTTGAGGAGTTCATAATACGGAATGGTGGTGGGGGTGGTGGTGGTGGTGGTGGTGAGGAGGGTCAGAGAGCGGAGCAGTTATAGAGAAGCAGTCAGGGACCAGAAAATATAGAAGCATCTTGGATGTCGTGTTAAACAGTTTAGATGGGTATGGCAGAAACTAGTACTTGTGCTCCAACATCTGTTCCTTCCTTCTAATTTAGAAACAGAACTCCTCATTTTTAGCTAAACACATGGCCACTCACAAAATAGAGTACATTTCTCAGTCTCTCTTAGCATCTAAGGGGCCATATATCTAAGTTCTGATCAACATGATATAAGCAGAATTGCAGTACACAACTTCTAAAAAATTTTCTGAAAGAAAGAGAACACTTTCTTCTTCATCTCTTTCTGCATTCAGGCTGGCTAGAATGCAGAAGTGATGGCTGGAGCCTCAGCAGCCATTTTGGACCAAAAGACACAAACCACATACTAAGAATAACAGCAGTAAGACAGAAGGAATGTACATCACTGATAAGTTTGTGAAGCTACTCTACCAGATCAGGTTGCCTACCCTCCAGACTTATAGGAGAAAACTAAATTTCCATAACAAGCTATTATTATTTTGAACTTTCTCTCACAGCAGAACTTAATTTCAACTGAGCCAAGGGGGAGCCATAGAAGAATATTAGGTAGAGGAGAGGTAAGATCATGAATTAAAGAAGGACAAGAATAAGACCATTTGGGAAGGTATTTTGGAAATCTAGGTGAATATTCTCCATACTAGCCACCTGGATCAAACTGGCATTATTTGGGAGCTTAGCAATTCTATTCTCTTATTCATCACTGCCTATCTTACAAGGTCAATAAATAGTTCAAATGAGATCATGTATATAAATGAGCTTTGAAAATTATGAAGAACTATTATAAATGTAATTAATGCATTAATGTTATGCACAACTAGAGAATATTTTAATTTTAGTCTCTTGTCCAAAATAATCTAAAAGTTACTAAGAGGATGAAATCTCCATTTTATAGCCAAATGAACAGGATGAAAATTCTAAGCTTTCAACTACAAGAAGAAACTGGCATGGCTGAAGCTGTGCAGATGAACAGAAAAAGAATCATTCACTAGCAACAGTATGAATCTCAAAATAGCTTTCAACTGAATCTAGTTAGATTTAGATTGGGATGATCATCTCTGTGTGCCTCAAATCATTCTTAAGTGTCACCATCATCTCAGTTCCATGGCAAAACTATGTATGGCACTACCTTAGCAACACAGTGGTGTTGGTATGAGACAGAAGGAGACTCTTCACATTAATTATTTCTCAAAGCATTCTGAAGTTAGTCTCCATTACTGAATGTAATCATACTAATATAGGAATTATCACAATATGCATTTCTCAAGAGTAGCACTCTGTAGCTGAGATACATTATATTTTTTGAATGAATGCTTTGTCTTCAAAAGCTGAATAAAGTACTAAGACATCATAATAAAATTTTTAAATGATTGCAACATATTACTTTATTAAACAAGAATATTTTGGAGCCTGCTATCAAATAATTCAGTTTTCTTAATATAAACATCAATACAAAGACATGTATTCTTTGAATACTTACTTTCAACAAAATATCCACAATACGTTGTTGATATTCTACAGCTTGCTTGTCATTTTTAAAATCTTCAAAAGTCTGAAAGGGAAAAAGAAATTTTAAAAAAGTAAGTATTATTTGGAAATTTTAGAAGGAAACATGATATTAAATTCTTGTTAATAGTCAGGTAAACTCCAAATAAGGTAACCACTCCTCATCAGGTTTTTCCTGATATACCTTTAATAAGTTATTTTTAGTGAGTTAAATAGAAAGCTACAGTATTCAGTATTGCATAGCATTCTGAATAAATAAAAAGTATAAACATATAGTGATTATTATATAGCCAAAAAGTGACTCAGGAAAGGAAGGCAAAGTTTACAGGCAACAAAAAAGAAAGAACACTAATGGCAAGAGGCAATTTGTGAGCAAGGGTTTGAAAAGGATGAAATACATGTTACATGCTCAGCCATCATTCCGTCCATGCTATTTGGAAATAATAACTGAAATACAGTTTGTTAACTGTCATGAAAAATAATTTTCATGATTTCCATGACAACTTGGAAAAAATGATGCTCAACAATAGATATTTTTAAAAATTATTACGGTAAAACTGTCACAATGTTAAAAACCTCAAGGATACATACAAAGAACAGGCATTCTATTTTCAAAACACTGCCAAGTACAGCATTTTTGATTTTATGCCCCTGCTCAAGTACAGCCAAATATATTTTGAACAGAACATGCACCCACGTATATGACAGCACCAGATTCTGAAAATACCTAGAAGCTCCAGGATGCATATATGAAGAAATTGAAATTATATTCACTATAAAAAAAGTTAAATGAAAATATTTACTGAATAATAAGAATGATGAAAGACTTGAAGATCTGCCTATGGTTTTCACTTAGCACATTTGGCCCTTAGTAATGTTTAAATCCACACAGCAATAATTTACTGCTTACGATCCTGAAGCAAAAAAATAGACTACATATTGTCCCACTAGATTAATAAAGAATTTCAAAGCCACAAACTTTCAAGACTACATCATAGTTACATTCAAACCAGAATACTTGCTGTTCTTTAAATGGGCCCTGAGCTTCCCGAGCTTCTCCAAAGTACTTCGGCTCGTGCTGTTCTCTTACTAGCATGTCCTTCCTTCCCTTTTCTTGTCTGACACATAGTAAGCACTTAAAACAACGACTACTGATTTGTCCAGTTAATTACAGAGGAAAATAAAATCTTAAAAAAAAATTTCTTCTTCAACTAGAATCCTTTGCTGCCAGTTAGTTAAGAAAAGCTTAAATGAGTTACCTAGGGGACTTGTAGGAACTCTTAATCTGGAAAGCTCAAACAGAGGGTATTTTGATGCTTACACGGGTTAAATATGACCTGGCCTGAAGACAGAAAGATGGTCTAGAAAGTCTCTCAGTTCTAAGGTTTATGAGAACAACAAACACGCACACACTCACACAAATGCACACACCCCCTTCCCAGGGCGTGTGGCCAAAATGAGACGTCACTCTGCCGTCACAGAGACAAGGTACTATCTGCTAATACAACTGCTATTCAGCTAAACACAAAACCACGGAGAATTAACATATGTATTAAACAACTACAGCATTGAGAGCAAGTAAAAAAGAATTTCCGTATCCACTTTCCTTTTGGCAGCATGTATTCACTGCTTTGAAACACATTGCAAGTTTACTTCTGTAAACATAATTAAGTGGTGATATACTTTCTTATGAATGTTGTGATACACATAATGACATATTGTGATTGTAGTTAACAGCTGCCACCAAAATGGCACATTTATGTTAAAACATTATCATTCCACAAAGATGCTTCTAATTATACAATGCTTGTCAGAGGAATAACATGCAAAGATGTCCTAATGGAGAATGACACGGTTTGTGAAGTGCAAAGGTAGACCTAAAATTCAAGTCCAAAGTCACCTGTGAATTTGGTCATACAAACTTCTTTCTGTAGCCCCTTAAAAACTATTATAGGGTTTCTGTAAGATAATGATAGTTGGCTAAAGCCTGATCCAGGGGTCAAGAAACATTCTCTGTAAAGGGCCAGAGAGAAAATATTTTAGGCTTTGTGGGCTACATGTGGCTTGTACGACACAGTCTTCTTCTGTTTTTATAACCTTCAAAAATAAAAAATAAAAAAAATACTCTTAGCTCACACAAGCCAGAGGCCAAATGGAGCTGGATTTGGTCTACAGACTGCGGTTTGTGAACCCCTGACCTAACAGCTTCACACATCTCCCAATAAGATACGTGTATGTAGAAAAGAACAAAAAGAATCACCCACAACCCAGGCTAATGGGAAAACCAGAAGGACAACAAATGTTACATACTTCAACTTATATAAAAGTGGGAAAGTAAACATCCCAAGTTAGCAAAGTTGGCTCCAAAGCCCATAAAACCAAAAAGAGGTCAGGATAGAATTGGGTAGAGGAAAGGAGGGTGTGACGAGGTTTCAGTAGGAACAGAATACCTATAATATCAAATGGAATTCACCTCCAAAAAAAAAGGAAATCCACCCTGGGTGAGCAAATAATGAGGCCACGTCTGCAACCCGGTGGATCAGCACACTGGCTAATAGGAAGAACAAAGAAGAGGTCTGGCAAGTATGAATCGGAGGCCTTGGTAAGATACAGCTTTTAGCATAGAAAAGGGAATGGAGAGATATTCCTTGGAGGCTTGTGGTAAAGAAGAAAGTGGCTCAAGATAAAGGTCCTACTAAAACAAGAGACTGTCAAAGACTGAGAAGATAGGCTATCCCCAAAACACACTATTTATTTAAAAAATTGCACTTGGTTGTAGCAAATAAAGAAGGTACTTGAATGCGGAAAATAGTATGTAATTTTCCCCCGCCATCCAACAAGGGCACCTATTATTGCTAGTCCAGAAAAATCCAACATAAAAAAATGACAATAAAAACAGCAAATGAAGGCACTCAAGAATAAAACAAAATAAAAACTAGTCACAAGATAGAAGTAAACTATAACAATATCCCAACATATATGAAATATATTTAAACATACAATTGCAGATTTGAAAGAACACCACAAACCATAAATTTAAGAATTCATAAAAGGAATGAACAAAGAGCAGGAAGATAGGAAATAGCAGCTAACTGAACTCAGACAAAAACTGAAAAAAAAAGTCATCTCAGAAATGAAGACAGAATTACAAGCCACCAAAGGGAGAACAGATAGCATTGTTCTTTACAAACCAAAAGCACTGTAAAGAGAAATAGAGAATGTAAATGAAAAGAACCAAGAAAATGAAATTAAATAAAGAAGGAAATAAAAGAGAACAAAAAAAGGTGATAAATATAGAAGATAAAGAAGATATAATATACAAATAACTGGAGTTTTTGAAGATGAAATACAAAATAACGAAGCAGAAAAAGTATTTAAATCTATGTTCAAGAAAACTTTCTTTAAATAAAAAGACTCAAATTCACATACTTGAAAAGGCCCACAGTACATATGTGGCAAAACTGACCCAAAATAGTCAATTCTGAGTAATATCTTAGAGTTAAAATATTAGTCTTTAAATATAAGGAAAAAAGCATTCTGGTCCTCTAGGAAAAAAGATTAAGTCCCTGGGAAAGTTAAAAAAAGTCAGGTTGACATCAGTTTTCCTTATGGCAGTATACAAAAGCAAGATAAATGGGAGGGAAGTGTTATTTTACTTTATCAAGAATTTTAAATTGTACAATAGTAGAGAAACATTACATTGAATCCTTATCACTCAGAAAACTACACTGAAAACTACAAAATATTACTGAGAAAAATTAAAGAAAACCTAAATAAATGGAACAGTATACCTTTTCATGGGTCACAACACTCAGTATTGCTAAGATGTCTATTCTTAAATTGACTAAACATTGAACACAATCCTAATCAAAATCCAGGCAGGCTTTTGTAGAAATTAACAAGATAACTCAAAATTCATATTGAAATGCAAAAAAAAAAAACCCAAAACTGCAAAAGACAATGTAATTTTGAAAAAGAACAAGAACATGGAAGAGCTAACATAATGTGATTTTCATACTTATTATAAAGCTACAGTAATCAAGGTAATGTGGTACTGGCATCAAGACAAACAGACCAGTGGCATAGAATACAGTTCAGAAGCAGACCCACATATACACAGATGATGCATCTTTGACAACGTACAAAGACAACTCAGTAGAGAAAGGACAGTCTTTTTGTCAAATGGTGCTGTAAGAGTTAGGTATCTATATGCAAAAAAAGAAAAAAGAACTTGCATCTAAACCTTGTACCACACGCAAAAATGTCTTCAAAATGAATCACAGATCTAAATGTAAAACCTAAAACCATAAAACTTCTAACAAAAATACAAGAGAATATCTTTGTGACCTTGGGTCAGGTGAAGTTTTCTTAGATACGGCACCAGAAGCAACATCCATAAAACAAAACTAATAAATTAGACTTGATCAAAATTTAAAACTTCTGCTATTCAGAACACCTTGTTAGGAGAATGAAAAGACAAACTACAGACTGGGAGAAAACATTTGCTAAACTTACGTAATCTGATAAAAAACATATATTAAAAAACTCTCAGAACAAGAAAACAAACACAATTTTTAAAAATAGGGGAAAAATTGGCAAAAAAATTGATATTTTCAACAAAGAGGATATATGGATGGCAAACATAACTTCTTTGCTAATATATTTTAATGAAAAGATGTTTAATATTATTTGTCAGGAGGGAAATATAAATTAAAACCACAATGAGATACCACTATACACCTATTAGAATGGTCAAATTCAAAAGATCAACCAGGGACTTCCCTGGTGGCGCAGTGGTTAAGAATCTGCCAGCCAATGCCGGGGACACGGGTTCGAGCCCTGGTCTGGGAAGATCCCACATGCCGCAGAACAACTAAGCCTGTGCGCCACAACTACTGAGCCTGCATGCCACAACTACTGAAGCCCACGCGCCTAGAGCCCGTGCTCCGCAACAAGAGAAGCCACCACAGTGAGAAGCCTGGGTATCACAATGAAGAGTAGCCCCCACTAGCCGCAACTAAAGAAAGCCCACATGCAGCAACGAAGACCCAACACAGCCAAAAATAAGTAAATAAATAAATAAATTTATATAAAAAAAAAAGATCAACCATACCAAGTGTTGGAGAGAAGACGAAGAACTGATACTCTCATACACTACTGGAATGTAAGCTGGTAGAACCACTTTAGAAAAGTCTTGTCAGTTTCTTCTTAAGTAAAATAATACACTTAACAAATGACCCAGCAATTCCATTATTTGGTATTTACTCCAGAGAAATAAAGATATATGCCCACACAAAGGCCTTTATGTAAATATTCATAATAGCTTTATTCATAATAACTTAAACTGGAAACAACCCCAAGGACCAACTATTGGTGAATGGATCAAATTAAATATCCATAAAATAGAAAATTACATAGCCATAAAGAGGAACAACTTACTGGTATAAGCCACAGCATGGATAAGTCTCAAAAGCATTATTTTAAGTGAAAGAAGCCAGAAAAAACTACAAAGTGTATGATTCTATTTAAATAACATTTTAGAAAGGTGAAACTATACTGTCACAAAGCAGACCAGCAGTTGCAAGGGGCAAGGGACTCAGTACAAAACTGCAAAAGTGACCTTTTGTTCTATATCTAGATTGTGGTAGTGGTTACAAGACTGCATATGTTTGTCAAACTCTTCTCTTGAAATGGATGAATTATATTTTATATAAACTGTACCTCAAGAAAGCTAAATTTAAAAACCTCATTTGAAAAAAATATTCCAAAATTTTTAAAAGTGGGAAAATATGATTTAAAAGTCTGTCATCTAAATTATTTTGTGCCTCCCTGAAAATGTTCTTTTTATTAAGGTATACTAATTAGGAAGGTCATATGAGTAATCAATTACGGTAGACATAATAGGCAGTGAATCTAAAATTTAGGATCCTACGTCTTACCCACTTCTCCAGCTGTAATACTTGGGAATGCAGCCAACCCTTGATGCACACACAGAAGGAAGCCTCCACTTGTCTTGTAGGCATTTCAAATTCATTAAGTCCAAAAGAGAGCTAATTCTCTACCTCTACCACACTTCACCATTACTCTGCACCACCACCACCCCCGCCCCATCCATCTCCCAAGAAACCTGTTTCTCCTCTGATTTCCTGTTGAATCCACAAGTAAACCACTATACATCCAGTTTACCAGGTCAGAAATCTAGGAATCTTTGATGCTTCCCTATTCGTCTTATCTTTCACATCCAACTGTATATTAAGCCCTAAATCTTAGGCTGATTTGCCTCCTAAAATATCTTTCAAATCCTTTCATGTCTTGGTTACCCCCACTGTCACTGCCCTAATCAAGCCACCATTACCTTCTATCTAGATTACCACAAAATTTTGCTAACTTCTTCCTGCCTCCAATCTTATCTTATTTCAATCCATTTTCCATTCAACAATCAGAGGGAATTTTTCTAAACTACAAACCGTGATATTTTTCTACCTAAAAGGCTTCAATGGCTACCTGCTGCTCTAGTATAAAGTCCAAACTTCCTACCATGGATAACAAAACTCAGACTCTACCTCTCTAATTTCTCTCTCTGCAGGCTTCCTTACACTTAAAGATGTGGCCATACTGAGTTTTTTCAATTACCTGAACACACATTGCTCTGTCTTATTTCCAGGCCTTTTTACATAGTCTGTCCTTCTGCCTAGAATATTTTTCCCTATCCTTAACCTAACTTCTACGCATCCTTTGAGACTCACCATGGACATCATTTCATCCAAGACACCTTCCTGAACCCTCCATTAGATTCCCCCTCTAAGTGTTCTAACAGCATCCTGTACTTCTCCAGTGACACGTCTTACACTGTGCTATAATTACTTATCTACAAGTCTGGATCCTCTTCCTCCACAAAGGCAGGGTTTATATCCTGTCAGCCCAGGGTACACACCCAGTTAGTACAGTACATGTGATATATCTGACACTCAAATATTTGTCAAGTAAATGACAGAGATTTTATTTCAGCCTTACAATCGATGCCAATATCATTAATTCAGACATGAGCATAATTCCAATCTTCAGTGCTACCACAGCCCTTTAAAACAGGAAAATTAGGTAAAATTCTTTGTTGCTCTCTATCATGCTTTCTGAACCCCAGCCCCACCACTTCTTGTTTCTTTTATCCTACATGCCAGACACTAAGTGCCCTTATATTCTATTCTGGGCATCTAAGGTCTCCTAAACCAACTAGATCTGACTTCTCTTTTTTAATTTATTAATTTATTTATTTTATCTTTGGCTGCATTGGGTCTTCGTTGCTGCACGTGGGCTTTCTCTAGTTGCGGCGAGCGGGGGCTACTCTTTGTTGCAGTGCGTGGACTCTAAGCGTGCAGGCTTCAGTAGTTGTGGCATGCGGGCTCAGTAGTTGTGGCTCACGGGCTCTAGAGCGCAGGCTCAGTAGTTGTGGTGCACAGGCTTAAATGCTCCACAGCATGTGGGATCTTCCCGGACCAGGGTGGACCAGGGTTTGAACCCGTGTCCCCTGCATTGGCAGGCGGATTCTTAACCACTTCACCACCAGGGAAGTCCCTAGATCTGACTTCTAAGTTTCTTTTCCCTTCTTCCTATGCTATTAAAGTTACTACTTCTGAAATCAGATTTTCAAATTAATTAATGCAAAATATGATATGAGTGGGATCTCAACCTTCTCACAGGCATTTTTAAAAATTGTAAGTTTATTATTCAACTTACAAAAGTACTATATGCTCATTTAATAAATTTACCCCATCTCACACAGTTAATCACTATTAATATTTAGATGTACTTCCTTCCTGTTTTTTCTCTCCAAATATTGTACACATACAATATTTGGTTTTTTAATAATTTGTGAGCCTGCTGCTTCACTAAACACTAAAATATAAGTGCTGTCCATATTATCAAAAGCTTTTTAAAAAACAACTACAATATGATTTAATTGGGAAAGTATTATCGTGTTATATAATTATTCCCTTGGGGGCATTTTCACAGAGAATCTGGCTCACCCAAATCCATCTTTAATAAAACATGTACAAGGATGTTTTTTTAGCAAGCTTCCACATTCCACTTCAACTCCAGTTACTTCTACTATCATCACCACCACATGTCGTTCAGAGCAATCTTCCATATTTAGTACACAAACTAACAATTTATGAAATCAAGGATGTACCACATCTAACCCTGCTTTAACTTTTTAATAAGGATGTGTCAGAAAGAGACAGAGAACAGAGACAGACAGACAGACACAGAGAAACAGGCAGGGAGAGAGGAAAGAGAGGGGAAGGAAGCAGGAAAGGAAGGGTAGAAGGGAGAAAAAGAATTAGAAAATATGGGTGGCACAACAAAATTAAACATTTGAAACCCTGCCTTACTGCTAGGGCATAAAAATTGTACTTGCATAAGGACTATTATTTGTCTTTCTTTCTATTAGAAAAAAATTATCACCCTGACTCCTTTTTAAAATACCTTAGAATCATATTATTTCTTACCAGTGCCAATACATTTAGAAATTCTCTTGTGTCAAAATGCAGCAAAGTCCGAATATAGGGATAGATTTCTTCCTCAGGGGGAGCTTCTGTTGAATGCAGGCGAATTAAAAATTCAAAAACCTGTAAGTTGAAAAAAAAAAAGGTGATTATTTTCTCACCTTACAAAGTATCTTGCTGAAGCAATGATTCCCATTTGGATAAAATAAAAGCAGGTTGAATTTACTTTAAATTGCCACTGTGTTATAACTTCTCTAACCTCTCTCAGCTATAATTACTGGCTTCAGCGATGGTATGCAACCTCTCTCCTGTCACAGCTGATAGCTCCTGACCCATGTGTAACCCTCTATTACAATTTGTCTTTACTGCATTTTAACAAGAGAGTAAAAATGCTATGAAAATAGCACCAACCTGGTTTTTAACCAAGGGAACAAGATCTTCAGGGATGTCACCAAGGGGATAGGCACGACCTGCTAGACAACAGCTAGAAGAGAAGAAAGAGAACAGATTTGGTGACTTATAATGGGCTAACTTCCCGGGAACACATTGTTTCTCAAACCCAAGATACTAGTTTGAAGTTTAAGCAGGCTCAGCTTTTGTCAGTTAGGTCAGGTCCAAGCCCAGATCAAGATGATAGCCAGTTCAGAAAATGTGGGCAACAGAGATGGTGGTGAAATAACACACCCTGTAACTGAGTAACAGCTTTCATTTCTTCTTATTTTTCCTAAGAAAAACTCAAGCTGCACTAAATAGGCAAGAAGGAATAAGGACAGATTACCTAAAAGTCTCATACCCAGCATCTGGAAAGAGACTAACAGCATCATTATACTGTTAACAGGTAAAAGCCTCATGTTCTCAGAGACTTTTAAATCCAGTGGTTCTGAGAATGGTGAATAAAGATGGGGAATGAGCTAGGCTAAAAAATATCTGTAGTCAGACAAGCCGTCGGGGAGAATTAGAATCTCATGAGAAATTAACTGTACAGTTTTACCTCCAAATCAGACCTTCCTAATGGCTAATGACTTGCTTTGTGGGCTGGGTTATAAAAATGTCTCCTGAAAATGCCCTCATTTGGCAGCGGGGGTAGGGGGAAGTGAATTTTAAGTGAATTTGAAGCAGTCATCAATTTTGAATGTTATAGACAGCTAGATACCTGCATATTCTTAGAAGTTTAAAGTACAGAAGATAAAGTACTAGGTAAATGCTATACATGTTCTTCTACACTAAAAAACCAATGTAACAAATGTGAAATAGGTCTCGAAGTTAACTCTGACGCATACAGAAGCTAAAATGATGGGCCAGCAGGTTCTGCCACCTTCCTGCCCGTCTGCCAGCCAGTTATCTATGTAAAAGCTCTATCGGGACACAGTTCTGAGCCTGCATAATCCATTGGAAGAACGCTGTTCCAGGAGTAAGGACGTAAACATTTCAGCTCACTTCTGTCACTAACTTCTTCGTGATGCAAACTAATCTCTTGCCCTTATATATAAAATAAGGACAAATACATATCCCACAGACTTGTTGGTAGTAAAAGTAAAATACTCTGTATCAGGGTTTCTCAACCTCTGCCCTGTTGCTACTTCGGGAGAGAGAACTCTTTGCTGTGGGGACTCCCCTGTGCATTACACGATGCTCAGCAGCATCCCTGGCCTCTATCCACCAGATGCCGGGAGCATCTCCACCCCACCCCAGCTGTGACAAAGCAAAAAGCTCTTTAGGCGTTGCAAATGTCTGGCGGAGGGGAGAGGGGATGGGGGACAGAATCACCCACCGTTCAGAAGCACTGCTATACATGAAAGAACACTGAAAAACGAAAAGCACTGTACAGACAACAGATGACAGTACCTCTAAGAATAGAGGAGAAATTCTGTAAAAGAAGCATACACACATAAATAAATTAAAAATCTCTTACCTAATATATACAAGAAGCTTGTTGCCCATAACAACTTGCTCATCTAAAATAGAGAAGTATCTTTAGCAATTCTCTCTCAAAACCTTTTCAGAAATATAATCTTTATGTGGAAACAAAAAATAAAACTTGGCATTTGAGGTGAGGCAGATATATTCCCAAACAATAGAAAAGTGAGATGAGACCGCTTTAATTATTATTATTTTTAGAATTTCCTTTAGACTCTTTTCACAGACACAAAATCAATGAGTCATTCAAGGGTACATGTAGAAGGTATAAATCTTAGTGTAGAGATCTATGTATTGTTGGCTTAACGAATAGCTTGGACCCAGGGAAGGTACTGGGCAGGCAATGAGTTGCTGGATTAACTGATTAATATTAAGGCATAACTATAATGTCTTATTTGTAACATGGATTCTTGTTCACAAATGTTTAAGAAACTTAAGACTAAACACTCTTTTGGACCGTTTGTATCCTAAGTTACGTCTAAAATGTAAGATCCTGTTGTCTGGTAGTATAAACCTATTTCTTGGTTAAAAGAAATTGGAAACATAATTAGACTAAGTTTTAGGCTAAAAGATCAAAGTTAACAAAGAATAGTGTAAGAGCATCAGGAGTGGGTGAAGTGATCAGTAAGCCTTACAGTGTGCAGATTACAGGAATCTGCAGTTAGTAATACTGATGAACTGAAACTTCTAATTTTGACATGAATACTGGAATAATGCAAGCAAGTGTATATCTCTTAATCAATAATCCTTTATAAATACTCCAAATCTGTGTTGCTGTAAGTGCAAATAAACTTGAATTGCTCAAAATTGTATGAATAATTACATTCTGCTTCAATTCCACTTTTCGGATCAATAAACGTTGTTTTTTAGAGAAGTTTTAATTATGTTCACAGCAAAACTGAGAGGAAGGTATAGAGATTTCCCATCTACCCCTTGATCCCCACACCACACGATCCCCCAACTGACAACACCCTGCACCAGTGGGACATTTCTTATAATCAATGAACGTACACTGGCACATTACCACCTAAAGCCCACAGTTCATATTAAGGTTCACTTTTGGTATTGTACATTCTATGCGCTTTGACAAATGTATAATGACATATATCCACCATTATAGTATCATACAGAATAGTTTCAATGCCCTAAAAATCCTGTGCTCTACCTATTCATCCCTCCATTGCCCCCAACCCCTAACAAACGCTGATCCTTTTACTGTCTCCATAGTTTTGCCTTTTCCACAATGTCATATAATTGGAATCATGCATGATGTAACCTTTTCAGACTGGCTTCTTTCACTTAGTAATGCATTTAAGTTTCCTCCAAGTCTTTTCATGGCTTGATAGTTCATTTACCTTCAGTGCTGAATAATATTCCATTGTATGGATGTACCACACTTTATTCACCCATTCACCTACTTAAGAATATCTTGGTTGCTTCCAAGTCTGGGCAATTATGAAGAGAGCTACTATCAACATCTGTGCAGAGGTCTTTGTGTGGATAAATATTCAACACCTTTGGGTAAAGGAGTGTAACTGCTGGATCATACAGTATGAGTATGTTTAGTTTTATAAGCAATTGTCAAACTGTCTTCCACAGTGGCTGTACCATTTTGCATTCCCACCAGCAATACATGAGAGTTCCTATTGCTCCACATCCTAGCCAGCATTTGTTGTTGTTGATGTTCCAGATTTCAGCCATTCTAATAGATATGTGTACTGGTATCCCACTGTTGTTTTAATTTGTAATTCCCTGATGATGTTGAACATCTTTCAATATGCTTACTTGCCATCTGTATATCTTCTTTGGTGAGATGTGTGTTCAGGTCTTTGCTCATTTTTTAATCACATTATTCATTTTCTTTTTTTTTAATAAATTTATTCACTTATTTATTTTATTTTTGGCTGCATTGGGTCTTCGTTGCTGCATGCGGGCTTTCTCTAGTTGTGGCAAGCGGGGGCTACTCTTCGTTGCAGTGCATGGGCTTCTCGTTGCAGAGCACAGACTCTAGGTGCATGCGCTTCAGTAGTTGTGGCACGCGGGCTCAACAGTGTGGCTCACGGGCTCTAGAGCACAGGCTCAGTAGTTGTGGTGCACGCACTTAGTTGCTCCGTGGCATGTGGGATCTTCCTGGACCAGGGCTCAAACTCGTGTCCCCTGCATTGGCAGGCAGATTCCTAACCACTGTGCCACCAGGGAAGTCCACGTTATTGATTTTCTTTTGTCAAGTTTTAAGAGTTATTTGTATACTTTGGATAACAGTCTTTTGCAAATATTTTCTCCCAATCTGTGGATTATCTTCTCATTCTCTTGACATTGTGTTTTGCAGAGCAAAAGTTTTTAATTTTAATGAAGCCCAGATTATCAATTCCTTCTTTCATGGATAATAATCTTTCTTTCATGGATGGTGTTGTATCTAAAAATTCATCACCATAACTACAGTCAATTAGGTTACTGCCTGCGTTATCTTCTAGATATTTTATAGTTTTGCATTTTCCAATTAGGTCTATGATGTACTTTGAATTAATTTTTGTGAAGAGTGTAAGGTCTGTGTCTAGAGTCAACTTCTTTGTGTGTGGATGTCCAGTTGTTCCAGCACCATTTGTTGAAAAGACTATCTTTACACCAATGTATTGCCTTTGCTTCTTCAAAGATCAGTCGGCTATGTTTATGAGAGTCTATTTCAGAGCTATTTTGTTCTACCGATCTTTTTTTTTATTCTTTTGCCAATACCACACTGTCTTGATTATAGTAGCTTTATATTAAGTCTTGAAGTCAGGTAGTGTCAGTCCTCCAACTTTGTTCTTCTGTCTAAATACCGCCTTAGCTATTCTGGGTCTTTTGCTTCTCCATATAAATTTCAGAATCAGTTTGTTAATACCCAAAAAAATAACTTGCTGGGATTTTGACTGGGATTGCACTGAATCTGTAGATCAACTTGGGACAAAATGACATTTTGACAGTATTGAGTCTTCCTATCCATGAACACAGAATATCTCTCCATTTACTTAGTTCTTTGATATCTTTCATCAGAGTTTTGTAGTTTTCCTCATACAGATCTTGTACAAACTTTGTCAGATTTATACATAAGTATCTCATTTTTTAGGGTGCTAATATAAATGGTAATGTGTTTTTAATTTCAAATTCCACTTGTTCACTGCAGGTATATAGTAAAGTGACTGCCTTCTGTATATTAACTTTGTATGTGCAAACTTGCAACAAATGTTTATTAGTTCCAGGAGTTTTTGGGTCAATTCTTTCAGACTTTCTACATAAATGATCATGTCACCTGTAAACAAAGACAGTTTTATTTCTTCCTTCCAAATCGTTATACCTTTTATTTGCTTTTCTTGTCTTTTTGCATTAGCTAGGACTTTCAGTATGACGTTGAAAAGCTGTGGTAAGAAGAGGACATCCTTGCCCTGTTCCTCACCATTGTTTCGCATCAATAAGTATGACATTAGCTGTAGGGTTTCTGTACATGTTCTTTATCGAGTTGAGGAAGTTTTCCTCTATTCCTAATTTGCTGAGAGTTTTTATCATGAATGGGAGTTGGACTTTGTTAAATGCTTTTTCTGCATCACTGATACATGATCATGTGATTTTTCTTCTCTAGCCTACTGATGTCATGGAATACATTAATTAATTTTCAAATGTTGAAGCAGCCTTGCATACCTGGTATAAAATCTCAGTTGTGTTGTATAATTCTTTTTATAGCTTGTTGGATTCAATTTGCTAATATTTTGTTGAGAATTTTTGCTTCTATGTTCATGAGAGATACTGGTCTGTAAGTTTTCTTTCCTTGTAATGTCTTTGGTTTTGGTATTAGGGTAATGCAGGCCTCATAGAAAATGTTAGAAAGTATTCCCTGAGCTCTGTCTTCTGAAGAGATTGTAGAGAATTGGCATAATTTCTCCCTTAAATGGTTGGTAAAATTCACCAGTGAAACACATCTGGGCCTGGTGCTTTCTGTTTTAGAAGGTTATTAATTACTGGTTCAATTTCTTTAATAGATACAGGCTTATTCAGATTGTCTGTTTCTTCTTGTGTGAGTTTTGGCAAATTTTATCTCTCAAAAAATTGGCCTGTTTCATCTGGGTTATCAAATTTATGAGCATAGAATTGTTCATAATATTATTTTATTATCCTTTTAATACCCATGGGATCTGTACGGTTGTCCCCTCTTTCATTTCTGATATTAGTAATTTGTGTCTTCTCTCCTTTTTATCTAAGTTAGCCTGACTGGAGGCTTATAGATTTTATTGATCTTTTCAAAGACACAGCTTTTGGTTTTAACCAAATCCCCCCAAATCAACAATTTTCTCAACTGATTTCCTGTTTTCAATTTTATTAATTTCTGCTCTAATTTTTCTTTTCTTTTCTTCTGCTCACTTTGGATTTAATTTGTTCTTCTTTTTCCAAATTCCTAAGGTAGAAGCTTAGAGTATTGATTTTAGATCTTTTTCTTTTCTGCTATATGCATTCAATGTTATAAATTTCCCTCCAAGCACTGCTTTTGCTGCATCTCACAAATTTTTGTAAGTATTTTCATTTAGTTCAAATTACTCTTAAATTTCTCTTGAGATTTCTCCTTTGTCCATGTATTACTTAGAAATATGTTGTTTAATTTCCAAGTATTTGGGAACTTTCCAGCTTTCTTTCTCTTAGTATTTTCTAGTTTAATTCCATTGTGGTCTGAGAGCAAGCATTATATGATTTCTATTCTCTTAAGTTTGTTGAGGTGTATTTTATGACCCAGAACATGGTCTACCTTGGTGAATGATTCATGTGAGCTTGAGAAGAATGTGTAATGTGTTATTGTTGGATAAAGGAGCCTATAGATGCCAGCAGTATCCAGCTGAATGATGGTGCTTAGTTCATAACTTCAGCTCAACTATGTCCTTACTGATTTCCTGCCTGCAGGATCTGTCCATTTCTGATAGAGGGGTGTTAAAAGTCTCCAACTATAACAGTGGATTTACCTATTTCTCCTTGCTATTCTATCAGGTTTTGTCTCGTGTATTTTGACACTGTTGTTAGGTGCACACAGATTAAGGACCATTACGTCTTCTTGGAGTATTGTGTAATGCCTCTCTTTATCCCTGATAATTTTCTTTGCTCTGAAGTTGGCTGTGTCTGAAATTAATATAGCTACTCCAGCTTTCTTTTGAGTAGTATTATTATAGTACACCTTTCTCCATTTCTTTACTTAATGTGTCTTCATATTTAAAATGGGTTTCTTATACCCAACACTTAGTTGGGTCTTGTTTTTTAATCCATTTTAACAATCTCTTTTAATTGGTATAGACTACTGATATTTAAAATGATTATTAACATAGCTGGATTAATATCTACCATATTGTTACTGTTTTCTATTTCTTGTTCTTTATTCCAAATTTTGTCTTCAACACTTTTCCTGCCTTTTGTAGTCTTAACTGAGTACTTTATATGACTCCATTTTCTCCCCTTTCATATTACATCTATTATGTGTCTATTTTTAGTTGTTGCCCTCAAGTTTGCAGCATACATTTACAACTAATCCAAACCTACTTCCAAATAGCACTATACTGCTTCATGGGTAGTACAAGGACCTTATAATAACAAAATAGTCCTAATTCCTCCCTCCTATAACTGTATCCTTGCTGTCATTCATTTCATTTATACATAAGCATACACACACAAGCATATAATATCAAATACACTATTGATATTATTTTGAATAAAGTGTTATCTGATGGCTCAATTAAGAGTAAGAAAAATGTAAGTTTTTATTCTACCTTTACTAATCATTCTCTGATGCTCCTCCTTTCTTGGATCCAGATTTCTTATCTATATTATTTTCTTTCTCTCTAAAGAACTTCTTTTAACATTTCTTGCAAGACATTTCTATTGGTAACAAATTCCCTCAATTTTTGTTTGTCTGAGAAAGTCTTTATTTCTCTTTTGCTTTTGAAGAATAATTCCTCAGGGTACAAAATTCTATGTTGGTGGGTTTTTCTCTCAAAACCTTAAATATTTTATTCTCTCTTTACCTTTTATTTTCTGCAGTTTGAATATATGCCTACTTGTAGGGTTGTTTTTTTTTTTTTTTTCCTGTTTATCCTGCTTGGTGTACTCTAAGCTTCCTGGATCTATGGTTTGGTGTCTGACATTAATCTGGGGAAATCCTCAGTCATTATTGTTTCAAATATTGCTTCTGTTCCTTTCTCCCTTTCTTCTCCTTCTGATATTCCCATTACATGTATGTTACACATTTTGTAATTGTCCTATAGTTCTTGGATATTCTGTTCTACTTTTTTTTCAGTCTTCTTCTCTTTGCTTTTCAGTTCTAGAACTTTCTAATGTTATATCCTCAAGCTCAGAGATTCTTTCCCCAGCTGTGTGTCTAGTCTACTAATGAGACCATCAAAGGCATTCTTCATTTCTGCTACATTGTTTTTGATGTTTAACATTTATTTTTGATTCTTTCTTAGAATTTCCATCTCTCTGCTTATATTATCCACCTGTTCTTGCATGTTGCCTACTTTTTCCATTAAATCCCTTAATATATTAATCATAGTATTTTTTTAAATTCCTGGTCTAATAATTCCAATACTACTGCCGCATCTAAGTCTAGTTTTGATGTTTGTTCTGTCTCTTCAAACTTCAAACTCTTCAATTTTTTGCCTTTTAGTATGCCTTGTAATTTTTGAAAGGCACACATGATGCACTGGGTAAAAGGCACTACAGTAAATAGATCTTTAGTAATGTGGTAGTAAGGTGTGAAGAGAGGGAAGTGTTCTATAGTCTTGATTAGGTCTCAGTCTTTGGGTAAACCTGTGACCCTGGAATGTGAACTTCACCAGTGCTTCTCAGTTTTTTTCCCCCTTAGGTGGACAGAATGGGTTGAAGGTGCTGGAGTTGGGTATTTTCCTTCTCCCAGGTAAGTTCGGCTCTGATAAACCCACAGCAGGTCAAGCTTTGGCAAAATAGTTTTTCCTGAAGGGCGGCTTTAGTTAAGAAACACAGAATACTCTGACATATTTCAAAATGGTTCCTTTCCCCCACCCCCCTGCAGAAGCACAAGGGATTTTTCTCTGATGATCACCGTGAGAACCCGGTAGCAGTCCTGGAGGTAAATTTCACAAAAGTGTGGAGGCTTCCCTACGACCGGGTCCTACTGGAGTTTTTAAATTTCAGACGTGTTCACATTGAGCCTGCAACAAATCATCAATTGCAGTTCAGATTTTCCTACCCTAGCACTGGTTCCTGCAGAGATGTCTGATCCTGTCAGTTGTGATTTTCTGCATCTGCCTGTCTCTCTAGTTTTTGGTGCAATGGTTTGGTCTGTGACCTTACTTCTCTGGCAGATCTAAAAAGAATTGTTGATTTTTCAGTTTGTTGAGCTTTTTACTTGTTGGTAGGACAGAGTGGTGACTTCTAAATTCTTTCTCTGCCAGACCAAAAACCAGAAGTCCCAAATGTTATTTGATCCAACTCAATTAGCATGGTACATGTTTACTGGCTAATTAGATAAACCTTTATTGCTAGAAATCTCAGATAGGATGCATCTAGCTCATGATATTCCTAGAGAGAGTTAAATTTACTTGTTTAATGTATCCATCTCCATTATTCCATTACTATGAGTTTAAGGGCATGGAGTCTGTCTATCTCTGTGTTCCTAGCACCCAGCACAGCATCTGGAACATGGAAGTGCTTGGTAAATGTATACTGAATTGACACAGTATTTAATTTTCCTGACCCCCTTTCTACTTTTCTCTCCCCAAAATCTTTTTTTAGACAATTTTCTGTTACAAAAGCTCATCCACTCCATTTGGAATTCTTAATAGTCTTTTTTTTTTTTTTTTTAAAGTAGGTCCTTGTTGGTTGGAGTTCTTAATAGTCTACTTTAACTTCTGCTACATATATTATGTGGAAGACAATTTTCAAGTTTGTTTCAAAAGGATTAGTTTCAGGGCAACTGAAAACGGACTAAGACTAAAGAGGGACTAAGACTCTACCAAATTATCCTCCGTGCTCCTGTCCTTACAGAAAAAAACCCTATAAAACCTGGACATAATACGAAACGCTACCTGAAGCTACTGAAGAGGAAACAGAAGTAGACAAGTCTGGCAGCGAGTTCACACTCACTGGGAAGAGGACAGACTGGCAGCCACACAAGTACCTTCACACAGAGGCAGTGGGGGATGGAGAACTCCTAATCTTTCTGGCACAGGGGACCAGAAAAGTGAAGCCAGGAAACCATGAATGTGGAAGAGACTAGGGGAAGCCCAAAAGGGAAAGAGTCAAAGAGGGGATCTCCAAACTATCTACCCACATCCGTGACTGATCCCTAAACCACCATGTACAAACAACAGTCAAAGCAGCTCAGCCATACAGAAAAAGTCAGAACCACGACTGGAGTTCCCTCCCTGAAGGTCCTGAAGTGTGAAGAGAAGCAGACAGGCTCTGGTGTGGAGTTCATGTGCTCAGAGGAGAGGAGACAGGGAGGTATACAAGTAAATTACCATCACAGGCTTTCAGCCTGTGACTAAGCGCAGTCTGTGTGGCAAGCACAGCAGCAGCTGGGGGCTCACATGGGAAAACCAGCAATTTTTCTGGTTGGGGAACTAGAGAAGGTAGGACATGTGAACAGTAAACAGACTGGCAGAATCTTGCAAAAAGAAAGCCAGAAAGAGGATCCTCAAACTTGACTACCTTCATCACTGACTGATCCCTAAGCCACACACGTGGGACAGAATCAAAGCAGACCAGCTAAAGACAAAGGACCTTTTGAGAAGAGACTGGAGACACACTAGAAAGCCACAATAGAAAGAGTCTGCAATTCAAGCCCAGCCAAGAAAATTACCTGATAAAATAAAGAGAAAAATTCTCAGTGAAGAAAAATAATAGAACCCAGAATCTCCATAATGTAACATTCAAATATCCAGGATACAATCTAAAATTATCCAACATGTGAAGGAACAAGATAATAAAATATATTTTTCTTAAGAGAAAAGAGAATCAAGTCCAAGCCTGAAATGAACAAAATGTTAGAACTGATAAGAATTTTAAATCAACTATTATATTTATCCTCAATGAAATAAAACATGTTTCAATGCATGAAAATTTGAACAGATAAATGAAGAGATGCGGGAAAGAAACAGAAACAATAAAAAACGAACCAAATAAAAATTACAGAACTGAAAAATACTATTGTGGAAGATAAAAATGCACTGAGTGTATTTAACAGCTGAGTCTACATCAAAGTGTGAACCTGAAAGTAGAGCAATAGAAATCATCCAAGGAGAAGAACAGAGAGGAAAAAAGAGCAAACCAAACAAAACCAAAACCCAGAGGGACTGACCTATGAGAGGGTGGAGGAAGAACCTTCAGTAATCTGCTCCTCCATGAAAGCAAAGAGAATACTGGCAGAAACAGTCAAAATCAACTTTTCCAGAACTCTTGAAATTAACTGAAGGCTTGCAATAATCCACGGAATGTTTATTCAAGAAAAATGCCTGAATCTCGGTAAGAACTGTGAGCTTCATGGTGGCTTAACATTACTAGTCCCATCCCCCTTCCCCCACCTTCACCGTAGCTTTGAAACCAACCGCCTTGCAGCTATGGTAGCTGTGAAAACCAGCAACCTAGCAACCACTCCAGGGGGCAAAATGGGTTTGGAGCTCCCCAAAAGCCCATCCTTAAGAGAACTGTCACTATCTAACCTATCTGGCAGCTCACTCAACAGCTCCATTCTCAGGGCTTGTCTTTTTTTTTTTGTCCTGACTCAGAGCTTACTCTAAGCAAACAGCACTATCCCCAAGGCACATTATTTAACTTTACAGGTGCCAGAGGCAGTGCCCCCAGAAGAGACTAATTAGAGACCCACCAAAAAACTTAAAGGGAAAAACTGGAGAATGAGAGGTCTGCAGGGGCTTTCAAAAGCTCCAACATATTTCTGGAACTCTAGAAGGACATGGGCATGTAAAATCTTTATGATGTTGAGTTGGACAAAGATTTCTTAACCAGAACATCAAAGGTCTAAAACTACTGAAGAAAAATAAATAAAATGGACCTCATGAAGATTAAAAACTTTTGTTCTTTGAAAAACATGGTTAAAAAAACAAAACGGTAAGCAATGGACTGGGAGAAAATTTTTGCGAAACACATATTTTAAAATGTCTTGTATCCAGACTACATAAAGAACTCTTACAGGCTCCGGTGGGGAGTTCACGTGCCTAGAACTCAATAATATGAAGTCAAATAACACCTCTTCCTTACTCTTCTAAAAAGTGCTAAAAGATTTAAACAGATGATTCACAAAAAAGATACGTGAATGGGCAAGAGCACATGAAAAGATGCTGAACATCACTAACCACCAGGAAAATAAAAATTTAAATCACAATGTGATACCATTATCCACCCACGAGAATGGCTAAAATTTTTAAAAGATGTAAAAAGATTGACAGTACCAAGTGCCTGCAAGGATATGGAGCTATCAGAACTCTCATATGTTGCTGATGGGAATGCAAAATGGTACAGCCATTTTGAAAAACCAAATAGTAGTACCTTAGAAAGTAAAACATACATTTACCATACAATCCATCCATTCCATTCTAGGTAGTTGCCCAAGAAGAATGAACACATATGCCCACACAAAAACTTATTCATAGCTAGGAGTCAGCAATGGAGGATAAGGACAACATAAGGATACCTGTGGTGATAAAACTGTTCTGTATCGTGACTTTATCAATGTGAATATCTGGTTGTGATATTGTGCTTTAGGTTTGCAAGATGTTATCACTGAGGGAAAATGGGTAAAGAGTATACTGGATCTCTTGTGTCATTTCATACAATTGCATGTGAAGCTACAATTTCCTCATAATTAAAAGTTTAATTAAAAACATAACAAAACTCATTCGCAAACGTAGCAGCATTACTTATAATAACTCCAATCCAGAAGCAACTTGAATGTCCTTCAACTGGTTAACAGATAAACAAATAACACTATATCCAACCCATGGAATACCACTCAGCAATTAAAGGGAACAAAATAATATATGCAACGACATGGATGAATTTAAAAAACATTAAGCTAAGTGAAAGAAATAAAACACCAAGATCAAGATTACATAGTGTATGATCTACTTACATGAATAGCAATAAAGGAAAGTAGATCAGTGATTGCCTGGAGATGGGACTGTGGGGAAAGGTTAGAGTACAAGGGACAGGAGGAAACTTTTTAGTGTGAAGGAACTATATTGCTCCTTCTAAAATTTGATTATGGTGGTGGTTACATGATCATGTACGATTATCAAAGTTCACACTGTACGCATAAAATTGGTGAATTTTGTTATTTAAATAATATTTTTAAAGAGAAAAAAATTAAGGCTTAGAAAATTAATACCTGTTAGCGTCTTTCCTGCATTCAAAGGAGGTGCAATGACTCTGAAAAGTTTCTGCATAAAAATTAATAGGAAAACAATCAACATCATCTGAAAAAAATATTTTAAAAAATAATCTAAATCTTATGCTATTAATCACCTTTCTCTGATTGAATCAGATAGTCATTTGCTATTAAGATTAAATATAAAAACTCTTAATGTGGACATGAACTGTTTTCGTAGGATCACTGGGAAATCATTATTGTGATATTCCTCACTGAAAGAAACCATTGAATAAATACCAGTTAGAAGAAGGTCCTTGTTGAGATCATTATTTCTAATAAGATATCCTTAGGTTCCTAAAAGCGCTTTATTCTTTAAAAAATAGTAAGCAAGTCAAGGGATTAATAGCCCACCAAAAGGGTAAGATTACTTTAAGCTGAAAACATGCGAACAGTCAGCAGCCATAGAAACAAACACCTAAATATAAGCAGAGCCCCTGAAAACACAAGATTAATGGCAAAACTATGTTGGCCTTCCTGGGAGGGAGTTTCCTATTTAGGAGAAGATTGACCCTTAGCACTGGGAGGTGGTGCAAAGCCAGCTGTTCATTAGCAACAAAAAGCTCAATAAAACTATTCATATTCTCCAAGGAAAACCTAAATCCCTCCCTCACACCCCAAATTTCGTTAAACTGGTATATAAACCTTTACTTCTCTGGTTGTTCAGTGATTTACTCATTTCTGCGTGCTCCCGGTACAACTGTGAATAAACCTTGTCTTTTCTCCTGTTGTCAGTTCATTCGCAGCCCTCTCCCCACCATTCGGGTTTCAGGTGGTAGAGGAAAAGTTTTTCCTCCCAACACAAGGCACTCAGAAGCAGCCAAAACTAGAACTAAAGATTTCAGAAACTATGGTAGTCATCTCAAGTATGATGACACTGTCTTTCATTCTAGAAAATCTAGAAAATTTCAAAAGGCACTACAGTTCCTCTTTTTTTTTTTTAATTTTTATTTTATATTGGAGTATAGTTGATTTACAATGTTGTGTTAGTTTCAGGTGTACAGCAAAAAGATTTAGTTATACATATATCTATTCTTTTTCAGATTCTTTTAATTTGGACCTGAAACTGAAATGACTAAATGTGGACATGAACTGTTTTAGTAGGATCACTGGTAAATCACTGTGATTTTCAGTTTAAATCTCTTTAAACTGAAATAACTAAACTTTAAACACTGAATAGTGATCTCTTTTATAGGCAGAGAATTATAAAATAGCAATCACAGGATGCATCTAACTTCCCACTGCTAAAATCTCCAAATGACTATTTAATAACAAATACCAAGCTCCTGCTGAAAGTCATTAACTTGAAAACTACTCTTAACACAAAACAAGGCAACGTCAATAGAAAAGTGTTCCATCTGAGATGCATAGCTATAAATGCAAACCAGATTTTGAGGAATAAAAAATCCACACAAAACAAAAACTTCAAAAGCAACAATAACAAAAACCCCACAACCATTTTAATCAACATAGAATGCATCAAATTAGAATCTGTTTTCACAGATTATTTTCAGAGAAACTAGAAACTGCATTAATTCTTCCTAATTGTGGTTTAATAGTGGGATGGAGAACATTTTTGCATGCGCGCAGGTCATGGACCTCACTGAAGAGTCAGCTAAGAGGTGTGCAAATGTTAAAAATACTTATCTGAAATACAGACAGTCAAGGTCAAAACCAGTGGGGAGGGCTGTGGCACTCATTTGGAAAATGACCAAGAGACAAGAAGTACAGCCAAAACTGAAGGAGTTATGAATTAGAGGGATATTCACCTACCAAGCTAAATATATTTAAAGAAGACTGAAATATCATAGAATGACTGCTGACTTAATACTGAAGATGGTTTTGGATGTCCATTAAATACGCAAAAAAGTTGACTGGATGCCTTCAGGAGAAGCCTGGGTCTTCTGATCCAGGTAATGAAGTCACTGTAATAAAGCAATGGGCTGGCAGGGCACGACATGCATCCACAATCCATAACCCATAATTCTGTCTATAAATTTAAGGGAAATAACAAGATGAAGATGGGTTTGGTTCTTTTTAAAATAAGCCCAAATGCTTTTTAGATGCTCTCTTCTAATGGTAAGGAGAATAAGAAATTATAATAAATGCTATAAAATTCTGAAATAGGAAAAGCAACAAATTAGCAATTGGCAAATCATGACCTCCCACCATTTTCAGGACCTTCCCCTAGAAGAATATATCTACAAAATAATATTACTCAATAGTGCCATTACTCTATACAGTAAATATATATAATGAATTTCTTAAACCTTTTGGAAAAGCTATAATAATATCAAAATTTTTTAGAAAAAATCTTAAAGTCTAATGGGCTTTTAATTTTATCTATCGTTCCCTGAGATTTAAATACCTATTTATGCAGATAAAAAAGAAAGCAATGGTAGAAGGTATAAAACTAAAGACTATCTAAAGTCCTAAACAACAATGGGTGCAAGTCTAATAAATCTACAAGAAATTTTAAAGTGATTGGATGAAAACAAACTATTCAAAGAAAATGGAGAGAAGGGAAAAAACATTAATAGACAGTGTTAAATATGCGTATAAGTTAGAACGTATCTTACCTCCATTGGACTAATAAATTCATTCATGCCTCTGTTGTAGACATAGATCATAGCATCATATAACCGATTTTCCCAACACATGAGAACTACCTGTAAAAAGGAAAAGTTGCTTGGTCCACACAATTGAGCAAATCTCACCAATAACTTTCCTCAAAGCTTTAAGAATGGGGAAGATCTTAAATTCTCTTTCCTAATTTTTCTTATTCCTTCTCTGAAAAAAACTGAAATTGAAGTACTCAAACACAATGCCAGGGTAAGATCTGTTGTAGGTTCAATGTTACTTTCAACAGTACAATAGCTACTTTTAAACATCCTCCCATGTCTGATTTTATTTCTTCTTTATCCTCCCCCTTTCCATATCCATCTTACCTTTGGTCACTAGTTCTACAAATATTTACTGAACATCTATATTCAGGTCCTCTCCTAGGCACTGTGGATAAAGTGATAGGTAAGACAAACCCAGACCTATTCTCTACCCTGACAGAACTTCCATTCATCCTGGACACTCACCAAAAGAAGGGGCACAAAATGGTGCATGAATTTTGACTTAGGGAAGATACTCAATTACACAAATAGTTCATTTACAAATGTGGTAAGTCTATAAAGGAACTTGACTTGGTCTGGAGTATTCAGAAGGTCATCCCTGAGGGAGCAATATTTAAGTTAGGACCTAACGGATACATGTATGTGAGCCAAAAGCCGATGTGGAAACTAGGGGCTCTGCAGGCAGAAGGAGCAGTAAGGATGAGGAATAGAGATGAAGGGATTAGGAAGAGGAATAGAGATGACTTAAGTATAGAGTACCCTATATACTGTTCCTATGAGAGCTATATTATACTACTGAGTGACAGGAGAAGACCGAAGTGCAAGAGTAGAGGTCAACAAAGGAGAATGACAAGGAATAGCCAAAGGGAAAACAAACTACTAGTCTGAGGGAAAATGGAAGTGAGGTGTCATGGGAGAGTCCTTCTAGACAAAGGCATGTTCTGGGACCTCTTCTCTTCTCTCACTTTCCGCCCTCTCAGCCAGTGCCATGATCATACATCTCTTTACAGCTTCAGCCCTAACCTCTCCTCTGACCCATATATCCAACCATTGACTTGATATCTTCACCTGAACGTCTAGTAGCTATCAAAATAAAATGGCAAAATACAACTCCTGATTTTGTCTCCCAAACTTAGACCTACCCCAGTCTTCCAATCTTCTTAAAGGAATCACTATCCACCTTGTTTTTCAAGCCAAAAAATTAGGCAACAGCCTTAAATTCTCTCTTTCCACACCTTCAGGTCCAATTCATCAGCAAATCAGTTCTACCTCCAAAATGTATCCAAAGTCAGGCCATCTCTCTCCATCTCACCACTATCATCTCTGGCCAGGACTACCTCCTGGACCAGCTCTTAACCAATCTCCTTGCTTCTTCTGTACTTGGCCCCCACCCCTCATTCTGTTATCTATAGGCAAATCAGAGTGATCTCACTTAAAACCTTTTAATGATTTCCTATAGCACTCAGAATAAAAAGGAAAAATCTGTACCTTGCCCTGAAAGGGCTACCTCTCTCTTTCAGCCAAGCTCTCTTTGTCTTTTATCTGTAACTTTTAGCACCCAACGCATATCTTTTTTTTTTTTTTTTGCATTAGCTGCTGTTTTTACCTGTAACAATCTTCTCCTCCAAGATTTTTGCACTACTGATTCCTTCTTGTCATTCAGATTCCAGATTTGATCAGACTCAATGTTACTTTCTTGGTTTTCTATAACTGACCCATCTAAGATAGACTCTCATTCTCTCTTTATCATACTGCCTGTTTGACTTTTAACATAATACTTGTTTTGGATATTTCTGGCTTGTTTACTTGTTTGTCTGTTTATTGTCAAACTTTTTTTTGCTAATGTAAGCCTTATGGTAAGCCTTGTCCACCAGGGTCACTAAAGCATTGGAGGTCATTACAGACTCTAGTGAAAGTAAAGCTGAAGAATTATTAGGATGTGAATGAAATGGAAGAGGCAACCTAGAGAATGCTTTCAAGAAATGTGGGAAAGAAAGAAAGAGGGAAAGGTGTGGAGGAAGGAAGGAAGGAAGAAAGGAGGGAAGGAGGGAGGGAGGGAGGGAGGGAGGGATCTGGCTGCAAGTGGGAAATGTGATATGGCAGTAACCAAAAGGGAAGGAGGGGAAGGCTTGATACGGAGAGAAGGGAATCTGACGGGGAGATTGTTTAAACTGTTATTTTAACATGAAAAAGAGCAGAGAATATTTACCTAGTGTTGGAGAAAAAGCTAAAAATGTTGGAAGGAGAAGAAATTAGAAATTTCTCTTATATCAGTGATAGTAAATAAAGCTAGATTGATAACATGCTCTCAAATCATCAGACCTATTGTCAGACATGAAGATTATGCCAAATTACCCACATGACAGAAAGGCATATGCAAAGAGGACCTGGCCTTTGCAAACTTACAGCCATTCATAAAGAACTTCCATGAAGAAAACAATACCCATTTTCCAAACCCTTCATTTCCGTGTGATTTTGCACATTAAAAACAAACAAACAAAAAACCTTTGGTCCTTCTAAGTTTGTAAGTCACCGTATTTTAGCTCAGTAGGGCTCAGCACCTTGGTACCTTTGTGCCTTTGCTCAGCATTAGGACTGAAGAGTTAAAAGAAGAGTTAAGAGTGAAGTGTCTTAGGTCAGATACATATTGCTCCTCAGTTAAGGACTTAAAACTTATGTGGAGACCTCAGATATACTGGAGGTATATTATCAATGAGCTGGCTGATCATGCTAAGATGTCCTGAAGTTTGCTTCTTATACTATGCCCTGCATTTCAAAACTTAGTGTATGAAAGTTATCAACTCTGGACATATAAACTAGCTTTTCAAAAAAATGGCATCATACTCTCAAAAGTAAAAATATTCTATTTTTCACGTGGAAGTGCTTATAGTTGAAATTCACTTGCAGGATGAAAATTGTAGTAGTGAACAAACAAACTGATGAAGAAGGATAGACCAATAAGCATTTACCGAGCAACTACCAAATATAAACCCTATGCTAAGAGCTCTGGGGGATGTCAAGGAAACCGAAGACTACTGGCTTGCAGGAGTTCCTAATCTAGCTTTAAGTAAAGAACACTCCTAAGAAATATATTGACAAATATAAGTTTATGAGACCTTGTACCAAAAAGTGCTAAAAAATAATTAGGGTTGATGAAAGACAGAGTAAGGCCCGATGAGTCAGGTAAATATATTCAATAAAGGAATGATGTTTATTCCATAAATTAGTAGACTGCCTATAAACTCACCTGCTGAATATCTAGGCTGGTGATATCCATATGTACAATGAGGGCTTCCACATTTTCCATTAATTTTTTATCTTGGAAATGAACAATCAAGTCTTTCATTACCTGGGGTGTGATCCCCACCAATTTATCACTTAAAATATATGGTTCAAGGCACTCCAAAAACACTCCTTTGGCCACTGAATTCTCACTTAATTTGTCATACACCTGGCTAAATAAAAGATCCCTGCAACAGAACGGGGAAAAATACTTTTAGGAACATTCCAAACATCCATTAAATTCCGTCTACTAAGTATATCTCATCTTTTTCCTATTTCAACTTACATGCAAGTTTATTAAAAACAGTAACAAAATTTGCAAAGAGCTTTATATTTTGAAAAATCTCTTATATATACTATCCTAATTAATTCACCCAATACTACTTTTTACAAATAAAAAATGTTGAGTAAGTTAAATTATTTACTGAAAATCAGTTAGCTAACAAGTGATAGATTCAGAATTTGCATCAGCCTTCTGACCTAAACCCTGTGCTGAATCCATTATGACACACTGCTTCTTAAAGACAACACTGATATGGGTGCGGGTAGTATGGAGACTAGGATGAAGTAAAAAAAAAAAATTAAATAGACTATTCACAATTTATCCTTTCCTCTTTCCTGGTATCTAAGTATTCCCATCTGATCTGCAAGGCCAATCTGCTTCTTTATCTAGTTCTTGCCCCTTGCTTCCCAAAGGGTTTAGGTAGTGATTATTGATGGGAGAGGAAGAAGAAAACGTTCAATGTTTTAAAAATATGTCTGAAAACTATTTTACTGCAGAAACAAAAAAACTAATTAATCAAATGCTACCACACTCAATAACTGAGTTTTATTTATTTTGTATTTCTTCTGCAAAGAGTCCAGAAATAATTTTAGAGTTCTATTCACCATAGACATAATCTGAATTTTGTTTTCACCCAATATTATATAAGCATTGTCCTAAGCTGCTACTTAACTCTTTAAAATTACCATTTTGTCTAACTACAATGTTTCAATATGCTGAAACATCAGAATTTATATAACTATTCCTGTAATGTATCACTTATTTCCACTATTTCACTATTATGAGTGAGGCCACAATGAACATCTACATATATAGTCTTTCCATTTGGGGGCTTAATACCTTAGTCATTCTACTTTTAGAAATTTATTTAAAGTCAAAAGATACAAAAAATTTTGTGGCACTTAAAATGTATTACTAAATTATCTTCAAAAATCATCATAGCACCAATTTACACAGCCATCAGTAATGTATAATTTCAACAGTTTCAACAGACAACTGTCTTTAGTTTTTTCCCATATAGTTTAATGTATAAATTAAACAACATCACTGTTTTCAATTCTTTGATGACTGGCAAAATTAAATGTTTTCCATGTTTCCATTTATACAGTGTATTGACTTATATCATTCACTGATTCTTTAATTCTCTCTTTTTTCAAATACAAAAACTGTGCTAATTCTATTTGCCTGTTAGGATCGATTGTTTATTTATTTATTTGCTAAATGTATAATCTCTATATATGTGCATCATGTCAATTGTGAAAAGTGGTAGATGGTTCATCCACAGGTGTGATCTTTCATGACAAGTTCCACAAAAAAGACAAGGAAGATTCTGAAAGCAATGGGATGGGGTCTTGCCTCATCTGAAGTCCTAGAAGGGGGACAAATAATAAATGGACTGGCTACAACTGCATAGAACGCCATGTTGCTTTTCAATAAACAGTATTTGCAATATCCTGGGGGGAAATCCATATCCATTTATATTTTTCTCATATCCACAAGTGTAACTATTGCATCATTTTCCCCTTCGCTTTATATTTATCAGAGTATTTTTCATGTTACTTTCATTTTAATCAACAGTCCATTACATTTTTGTGATTACCAATTACTAGCCAAGCAAAAGGAACTGAGATTAATGAAGCCTTACTGTAAGAAAGATAAAATAAGAGTAACAAAGTAACTCTAATGAACTTAAAGAAAATGTCATATTTGCTAGCCCTTGCACTCTGTAATGTGTTGTTAAAAACAACATGCTAGGAAAGATAATTATATATTTCAGTTCAGCACAAAAAGCCCTGGGGAGGAAAATTAAAGAGCTACAAATTCAGTAAACAGAGCATAAAAGTTGACAAACAAGGCACTCCTGTGACAAACTACAGCATGCAATGCTGGTAAGATTAATGGCAAAACTATATGCTTCTTTCTTAACCAGTAAGAGGCTATAATAAAGAAGCAAGAAAAATATAACTCAGCAACTCCTATCTGCATCTCTACCTTAAAATAAAAATAAAACAAAATTTTAAGACATGTTCTCATCATTCTGGGAAAATATTTATTAGATCATCAGAGAAGGAGGGAAAAAGAAAAGTACATACAAAAAGAAAATGGTTTTGGCTCTTGTGTTTCTTTCTGTACTTAGGCATTATACTCCAGGGTGCTGACTTTGTTTCCTGGAACGGCTAATGTCAAAACTGATGTTTATCGCTTCAAGCTTAGCCTCCTTATAACCAGTATAATAGAAAAATCCTGAATAAATAAATTCTGAATAACAGAGGGCCAACAAAAAGGTCTTCTACATAACTTCACTTTATATTAATACTCATATTAAAGACATTATTTGGAGTTTATCACACATAACTTCAAATTGATAGAAAAAAATGACCAAATTCACTTTTTGCACTATCAGTTTTACAATTAAAAAATGTGAAGAACTCAGCTTATGAGATAATTACAAATTCAGAGACTGTCTGAAGGGAGCAAGAGCGTCAATCCTAACATTTGCCAGCGTACACTAAATATACAACCAGAACCAAATAAACAACCCCCCACTAGATATAAGTGGGATTTAATAAATCCAAAGTTGATTTCGGCTGGCCTCTTTATTTATAAAATTAAAAACAAAGTTCAAAAGAATAGATACATGTAAATGTAGAGCTGAATCACCTTGCTGTACACCTGAAATTAACACAACATTTTTAATCACCTGAACTCCAATATAAAATAAAAAGTTTAAAAAAAAAAAAGGGCTCCATATGACCTGGAAAATATGACCTTTAGAGATAATCCACTATTTTTTTTTTTTTACCAAATTTCACTTATTTAATTAAAATTTATTGAGAACGTGTTACATGTCTGGCTACTATCATAGATGCTGAATTGTGTGCAAAATGAAAGTTATTTCACTGCTCAAAAAAAGTTCAAATGATCTTCAAGAAATTATGTTCAAAATGCTCTGTTTCCTGATACAAGTATCACAGTTTGTAAATATTTCCTTTAAAAAGACATGGCTTAATTAAACTCTGTGAATATATTGAAAACTACCATACTCTTTAAAATGGTGAATTTTATGGTACGTGAATTATATCTCAATATAGCAGTTAGATAAAATAAAAAAGGCATGGCCCCATTTTTCACCTAGCTTTGATGTTTAAAATTTTAACTTGCACTTACCAAGAAAATGATGAGAAAACTCAAAACATTAAGTTCCTCAACCATGGCTGATAATTAAAATCTTTCTGTTTCACAAATAATAATCCTGATGTTGAACAACAAGGTTAAACAAATACTCTGGCTATCAAAAAGCCACTTCAGGTTCACTTTAGATTTAAGAGAAATATTTTTGGTTCAGATTTATATATAATTCAAGTTATCTGAATAATGGCTTCTTTTTGGATCTCTGCTTACAGTGATATAAGCTTGAAGTGGTCAAGATCATCTACATACAGCACCTATTTTGTTTTATAATGGCTCTGAGATATAATTCACACATAATAACAGCATTTATTTAAGCACTTATTTTTAAACAATGTTCAAAATTACGATTATAGTTCAAGTAAACTCTGGACCTATTTTCAAAATAAACTGAAATTATGGCTACTGTTGTATAAGCAAAATGACAAATCATTAAATATACTACAAAAACCCTTGAGATATTTTATATCTCTTTCTAGTACTGCAAAAATATATATGCACTATCAAATTGAAATGAAACTGTGTGAGCAGAGACCAAATTATGAAAATAAAGGTAGATCTTCAAAAACAGAATTTCCTATCATTTCTGATTTTAAAAGATTCACAAAAAGATAATAAAGCCAAATTTTAACCAAAAAAGATGTCCATTACACACTGATCAGTATGCCCTACAGAGAAAAAGCAGTGTGGTTCCTGCCATAGTAAAAAGGATTTTACATTATAAAAGAATTCTTACATATGAATGGAAATACATATATATCCTAGTAATGTAATATTACTGCTGGGTATGAAATTCTATGACTTATGATACAGAGGTAACAGTGATCATAGTATAATAATGGTTGTGGTATTGAGTTAAAATTAATTTCAGAGTATGTACTGTGTTTATAATTTAACCCTCATAAGAGACAGTATAATATATGAAAATAAGAGGACTGACTATAAAACCAATGTACTCAATCAGAAAATATTATAATATAAAAGGTATCTGGAGGCCAGTATTGAGTGTCTAAGTGACCACCCTAGAAGTGGAAGAAGTTACTTGAAATTGGCTGAGTACTAGATTATGTTCTGTTTGTTTGTTTGTTTTAGTTGTTTGCTATTTAATGTAATTACTGATATATTTTTAAATTTATCACTTATTATCTTTCTCCTTGTCTTAACTATTCTTAATTCCTTTTGCTCCTTTTGACTTTTTTTAAATTGTATTTTTAATCATGACACCATTTATTACCTTGTTAGTTATATATGTTTTTACTATTATATACTAAGTATGGGTTTAGAGATTACAATCTGCATCTTCAAATTATTAAATTATAATATAAATTAATAAATTTACCACCTTCTAGACAGTGCAAGGACTTTAGAACACTTTAACCTTATTTACCCTTTTCTCCAATTATGTAGTATTGTTTTCATATATTTTTCTCTTCATTTTTCTTCATGTTTTATTCAATCCTCACACATATTGATTATATTCTATATTCACTTACCCACATATCAGCTTTTCCACCTCAATCATTTTCCTTTTACCTAAAGAACAGCTTTTGTTATTTGTTTAGTGCAGGTCTGCTAATGATGAATTCTCTCAGTTTGTGTTTCTTAGAATATATTTCTATAACACTTTCATTTTCAAAAGGTATTTTTGTTGTATATAGAATTCTATATTAATAGATGTTTTCCTTCTGTCCTTTCACAATTCTGTTGTCTTTGGCTTCCATTATTTCTGTTTAGAAGTAAGCTGTAAGGTTAATTGTTACTATTTTGAAGGGGTTTTTTTCTTTCATAATGACATTAACGATTTTTTTTGTCTCTAGTTTTCAGCAGTTTAACCATGATGAACCTACATGTGTTCTAATTCAGCATTATTCTTAGGGTGCAGCTCTTCACAGCTCAATCAAAAGCCTGGAATATTTAGCGCCCCTCTTTTTGTGTGATCCTTGAACTCAACTGCAGCAACATCACGAATCGCTCTGAAGTTTTGCTCAGCTTCTCAACCCCTCAGCTGCTGTTTTTCAGAGTTGGCAATTATCTCAACAGGAAGAGCCAGCTTCTGTTCCTCTCTCCTCTGCCTGGATCTTGGTACCACAGATCCTCATCCCCTTGGTAGCTCTCCGATGTTTTCATATAAATTTTGTTAACAAATTATCCAGATTTCCCAGCTGTCCTCATTGCCATTGCTAGAAGCAGAACTCCTATGTGAGACGCTCAGTGCAGTATGCAATGCTATGCCACTGTCACTCTTAGTATAATCAAACTCATAGGTGTAGGCTTGTTATGATTTGTTCTGTTGTGCACCAAGAGTTTTCTTTCTGATAATTTCTGTCTTCCTTTAATTCAGGAAAATTATTAGCCATGTTCTCTAGTCTTCAATTTTGGAACAATGGTCAGGTATATGTTGAAGCTTCTTTTCTATTCTCCTCTCATATTTTCTAAGTTTTTATCTTTGTTTATGCTCTACATTTTGTTCCAGGTAAATTCTTTTTTTTTTTTTTAAGACGGTATCTGTGTTATGCACAATCTGAGCATTCTTAAAAGCAATCTCAACATCACAAATATTTTGAAAATTTGGGAATGTAGAAGAGAAGACTCTAGATGCAAATGGAACCAAATGTCAAAGAAAATGGCATAAAGAGAGTGCCCAGTTTAGGGAGAAAGATATCATACTGGAATGAAGCTACATAATTTTTAAATCCCTCTGCTTCAATTGAGTCTAGGGAATTGATCATTTTTAATCTTATTATCTATGGAAACTCTAAGAAAAAATGTAACTCTATATTTAAGCGTGATTACACTGAAGTATTTAAGAAACACAGAATTTTTATATCTAATAAATCTTTAATCATTGCATGTTTGCAATGGAAGGAAATTGAAAGATGACCTAGACACAAAGAATCAAAGTTGATCAAATGGCCTATTTGACCTCTTTACTCATAAGCTCAGGCGCATATATAGAATCTTAACATTATGATGAAAAAGAAAAACCAGTATGATGAGAAGTAAGCAAGCACAAGAGCACTGAATCTAGAACACAAAAGGGAACATGTGACCCAATGCCTAGTTCCACAGCCTCAAACTTTCTTACATTGCTGAGGACACTACCCTGTCCCTTCTGCCCCTACTGGAACCCAGAGAGTACAAAAAGTGGGGAAAGAGACCAGGAGGGGAAAGAGAGTAAGAACACACATGTTGGAACTTCTCCTAAGCAAAAGCAGGATCTAGTACAATCTGGTCTTCAGCGTTCAGAAACAGTCAAGAGAGAAGGAAGCCATACTATTTGCACTATGGTTCAGGAAAAATATCCAATCCTGGATCTAGGAGTATGTGTGTATGACTGGATGAAGGAAGGAGAAAAGGACCAAGAAGAGCTCAGAAAAGGACCCCTGAGATCTCCCTTCCCCTTGGCACTCAGGAATATACTATGACTGCTGGTATTTCTGAGATCTCCAAAACAAATACTGTATTCATTTCAGACACAGCCCAGAAGAAAACATGCTAAGGAATCAGGAAAAATTAAAGGAAAGAAAGAAACTGATAAAAATGAAGAAATAATAAATAGATTCTAATTTGGTGATAATCTAGACTAGATCTTGTCTTCTATGTTGGATGCTCTGATTTAATAAAGAAATTATTGCATTCTCAGCCAGTCAATAAATTAAATAAAGTTGGAAATATTTCCTTTTCAAGTCATATAAAAAAAGAAAAACTTATCTCTGGGATATTTTTGGGAATAACAGAAAATATTCCTGAAAGAAAAAAAAACCTTTTTTTTTTCTTTTTCCCTATATAATCCATTTTACAACGGCTCAGGTCATTTCAACTTTATCTCACTGTGAGAGTATTCAAGATTTCAAGTTAATGATCACAAGTCACCCTGCAAACCAAGAGGCAGAATTACTTCATTAATTCAACCATCAGGCTACTTTGTGCCAGGTACCATTTAGGTAGAAATAATCTGTTTTATAAAGATATGCCTTCTTACTCTAAACAAAATTTAATCTCTTAGATATTTTATTTTATCTCATTTATATTATCTCAATTTGAAGATTTAGGTTGGTCCCAGCACTTATTAGTATTAGAAACATCACTACATCTCAATTTCCTCATCTGAAAATGAAGATAACTTTACCTCTCTTACACTGTAATTATGAGGATTAAATGAAATAAAATATGTAAAACTGATCCATAAACTATTGAGGCTGCTTTAAAAAATATAAGACAAATAACAAGGAAGTGTAAGTGTAAAACATGAGCTGAAGAGAAAACTAAGTTAAGAACTAGGGTGAGGTTAGTATATCATGGCTCTTAGCTCCCTAGGAAACAATAATTAGCTATACAATTCACTGTCCATCAGCTAAAAGTGAGTTAGCTGTTCAGAAGATGCAAAAGTATTTCTGGTACTAACACCTGAGAGAAATTTCTTCCTTGGGATAAAGAAGACAATGTGTAACATAAAACCATGTTTTCAACAACATCCCAACCATGAATACAACATATTTCACTGGATAATTACATGTAACACTATAGCTAAAACACTGGAATGAATCTGAGCCCTAAGTAAACAGAAGCTAGAGCTCTTTGTGATTTAATTGAAGGTCTGACATAGCAAATAACTGCCCTCTTGATAACCTTCACTGATACTTTCTAAGTATGATCCAACCTTATATGATTTAGGCAACCTGAATATACATCAATTCAGGAGTCAAGACAGTGTTGTATAGGGTTTGGGGAGTATCTGCACTGGATCCTCACAGCTGTTCACCACTGAAAAAGCAGTACAAGCTGGTAGTTATGAGCAAGAACCCAAAAGCTAGGCTGCCTGCATTAGAATCCCACCTTTGCTCCTCAAAAAAAGTGTGAGCAAGTTTTGGCAAGTTACTTAATCGCATACTGCCTCTTGAACCTCCTATGTAAAATGAAGATAACAATAATACCTACCTCACCGTTATAAAAATTAAATAAGTTGTTATAAAAAATAGATAAATTAAAGTGCTTAGAACAATACCTGGCATGTAGGAAGCTAACTATTATTGTAAGTGTGAAAAATTATGAACTAGCACAGTGTTGGTTAATTTATGTAGTTACTATTTAAATGAACAGACCCTAATCAAGAGTTGATTTATAGTGATTTCCTTTAAATGAAGAGGCTCTTAAAAAAGAAGCACAATAAATCTTTCCTTTTTTTGAGTGGTATGAAATACTGTGTTTTAGTGATGGTTCATAAAAAAGCATATATATATAATGCATGAATCATACACTTTTAAGATCTTTAAGTGATTAAGTATTGCTCTTTTGCTATGTTCTTCACCTCCACTATCCTGCCACATAAATACACAGATGATACATCTATATTGGACAAGTTAATTTTATTAGGACTGAAAATTCTTAAAGAATCAAATTTCTGTAAATTCATTTTTTTAAAAAACCTATTGAGTCAAATTCATAGAATTCATAGTAGTAAATTATTGCTATAATATAAGCAAGAGGCAACTTGGACTCAAAATAATTGAACCTGACAGGCAATGTATACTCACTTTCGCTGCAGCAGAAGGCAGTAATCAACTATGATGGGCACCATATCCTGTAGAGAAACCATAAAGAAAGCATCAGCACTGCATCTCTGTCCAATGGCCCCCTGGTTAGACACAACACATAATGAAAGTGGTCTGCTTCAGATACTGTTAGATTGTTGGGAGAATATAACTCTGTACCATACTTTTGGTAAGCAATTTGGCACTCTGTGTCAAAAGCCTTAAGAATGTGAAAACACTTTTACCCAGTAATTCTATCTGGAAATTTACCCTAAATACATTTAGTAAGAAAAAAAATTTAATGCATTAAGGTATTCACTGCAGCTCTATAATAGAAGAAAGAGGAGAAGGAGGGGGAAGGGAGGAAGACATTGAAATTAAATATACAACATGGGAAAACAGTTAAGTAAATCTGCTATTTAAATAAAATATTATGTAGATATTACAAGTTTATAAAGAGTTTACAACATTATAAGAAACATTACGTGAAAAATATGTATTTATCTCACAACTTTGTAAAGAAAATACACCAAATTGATAATATAATATAGTTGGTCCCATTGGTGGCTCAGGTGATTAAGGTTGTCCATATTTTGTCACAATCCTCCAAACCAGCTATTTTAAGGTTAATTTCTCAGTTCCATAATATTTTGACTATTTTAAATTCATCATGTATAGACTCATATCAAATGAATGGCAACCCATAATTTTGGCCTTTTTCAAGAGAAACACTTTGAGGGAGGAGCAGTAGCTTATTATGACTAGAACTTGTCAAGTACCCAAGCATTAGATTTCAGCAGTACTCTTTCATTTTCTGCTAGCTGAAGAGCAATGGTTTCCTTTTAAAAATCCTGGAAGGCTTAGGTTCTGGGCAGAAGAATATCCCATCAGGAGGGAGAAGACATTATGTGAAGAAGAGAATACCACATGCTAACACTTCTTTGACAAAAAGAACAAAAACTGAGGAACCACTATTATCTGAGAGAGAAGTAAGCAGAAGGACCTATAATCCTAAAAGGCTAACCCTGCCCCATCCATCCTGCTTCCTTTATTTATCAATATTCCTCATGACTACATTTATAATCTTACTTAGATTCTTCAAAAACAGGAGCTAAAACCATAGATTTGAAAAGTGTTAGAGCTGTGTTAAGTCTCAGCCCTGAATGAGAATACATATAGAGGGACAAATAATCTGCAGAGAAAAAAACTTCCTAGAAATACTGAGGAAATTTAACAAACACTCTTTAAAATACACAGCTGAGCTCCCCAAAAACTAGGGGCAATACCCAGGGTTTAAAATTGAAAAAGGAACTGCAAACTAAAGCAATAAGCCCTGAGCCATCACTGAGACTGTCCAATAAATTTGTTGTTCATATAAGAGCTTGGGTTTTAATGCCAGAAACAAACTGAGGCCTTAATTCTTGCAACATAAGGAAGTAAAGCAAAGATCCTCCTAAAAACAGGATTCTTGAAAGGTGCCTCCTTAGTGAAAGGCAATTAGAAAAAACAAAAAAAACCTGCCTATATGCGTAGGAAGCTAACAAGAAAGGTTGTCTGTCTCTGCCTGGACTCAGTGGGGATAAATCTGCACTCTCCAAGAATCTATAATCAAGATCCTGCCCACAGGTGGATTTGGGATTTGAATTTACACTGTCTCCTTAGTAAGGGAATAATCAGGCCAAGAAATTAACACAAAAGGTGATCCTGAAAAAAGGATACTCCTGGAGCACTTGAAAGAAAAAAATTCCAGAAACAGTGTTTAACAGTTAACAGTGCTTAACAGTGCTTAACAGTGCTTTGCTTAACAGGCAAAATAAGACCTCCTGATAAAGCCCCCAAAAGATGTGCCCAAAATAAAAAAGTTTAAAGCACCTCATGAAATAACATACCATAAGTTAGTGTCAGCAGAAACTACAAACAGCAGGGGAGACCCCTAAAACTTCAAATATTATAATTATCAGGTAGAAATTATTAAAGTATATTTAGAATTATTAAAGGCATAAAATAAGGAATTAAGTGCCTATCCTAGCATTAAGTACTAAGGATATACTATAGGGATAATGGAGAGTGCAACCATCAGATTAATACATGTAGACAAATCACTCTGTTGATTCTATGATGGGAGGATCTGGAAAACCAAGACTGAAGATAGGTGGCTAGTATAGTAGTCCAAGATGGAAACAGGAGACCAAACTAGAGTAGTGAGAGTAGGCATAAAAACCAGCAGATAGAATCAAGCACTGTTTATAAAGTAAAACTGTAGAGGTTGCTGACAGATTGGTTATGGGTTGGAAGGCACAGGCAGGAGTCTAAGAAACTCCTAAGTTTCTAGTTTGAGCGATGGTTGGAGGAAGATTTCATGAAATGAGATAAGGAATATGGGAGGAGGTGTTAGAAGGAAGAAGCTAAACATAGTTTGGGCTGTCATAGCTTTGAGGAACATCTTTACTTTGATATTGAATAGCAAGAAACTGGATATAGTAATCTGAAACATCTGGGTTAGAATTACACACTTCTAAGTCATGAAAGGAAATATTGTATATGAATAAAACTGTCCAGGGATAATAGAGATAAAAATCAGTGAACAGTGGATTACATCTTGAGGAAGACCAATATTTATGATATGGTCAGAGGATGGAAACAAAATCCAACTCAGGAACAGTCACAAAGGTTAAAAATCAGAAGACCACACAATCATAGATATCTACAGGATACAGAATTTTAAAAAGGAAGGAGTGATCATCACTGTTTAATAGAGCATTGAGAATGAATAAGATGTGAAAGTTTTATTTTATTTATAAATTAGGATATCACTGGTATCTTTAGAAAGATGGTGTTTTATCTTCCTCATTAGATGGTAAGCACAGTAATGGGTGATATCCAGCTTGCAGAGAACTGGGGGGAGAAAGGTGAGAGGGAATGAGGGAGGAAAGGGGGAGGAAGAGAAAGAGAAAGCATCAATGTATGTGTAATTAGAATCCCTGAATAAGAAAACTAAAACAACAGAACAGAATGAATAGTTCAAGATGTAATTCAAGAAAACTTTCCTGAGATTATTTTTTAAAAAGTCTTAAATCTACATATTAATAGAACACATACTATTCCAGGGGAAAATGGCCTAGAAAGATTATACTGAGACCCAATGCAGTAAAGTTACTGGATTACCCAAACTAAGAAATAGCCAGGAAAAAAGATGAATTTTGAGAGAGGGAAAAAAAACAACCTGGCTAGCCTCAGATTATCCCACAGTGGCATTCCATGACAGACGATAACACAACAGTATTTTCAAGATCCTTAAGGAGAGCCAAAATGTTTTTCAACATAAAAGCTAGAGGGACTTACTTCCCTGGTGATCCAGTGGCTAAGACTCCACACTCCCAACGTAGGGGGCCCGGGTTCAACCCCTGGTCAGGGAGCTAGATCCCACATGCCGCAACTAAGAGTTCGCATGCCACAACTAACAGATCCGGCATGTCACAACTAAAGATCTCACATGCTGCAACTAAAGATCCCGTGAGTGCCGCAACTAAGACCTGGCGCAGCCAAATAAATAAATTAATATTTTAAAAAATAATAAAATAAAATAAAAGCTAGAGACCAACAATTTGAAGACTCAACAAACTCAAAAAATATTGTTCTCATGAGCCTTCCCTTTTTTTTTTTTTAAGCCTCCTCCATATTAGTTTACTTTTGGCCAAATCGTGCCCAAATGTCCTCCATATTTAGAAAAAAAGATGTGCCTTTTATTAAACTTTTGTCCCCTTCTATTTAGAAGCCTATCATTTTAGAGCCAAGAACGTGAAGCATGATATTCTTTTCTTTTTCATGAAAGTAATATGAATTCACAGAAGAACATTTGAAAATTACATAAAGAGGGGCTTCCCTCGTGGCGCAGTGGTTAAGAAACCACCTGCCAATGCAGGGGACACGGGTTCGAGACCTAGGAAGATCCCACATGCCACGGAGCAACTAAGCCCATGTGCCACAACTACTGAAGCCCACACGCCTACAGCCCGTGCTCTGCAACAAAAGAAGCCACCGCAATAAGAAGCCCATGCACCGCAACAAAGAGTAGCCCCTGCTCGCCACAACTAGAGAAAGCCCGCGCACAGCAATGAAGACCCAACACAGCCAAAAATAAATAAATTTATATTTTAAAAAATTACATAAAGATATTTTAAGATAAAATGTCCTCCATAATTTTACCATGAAGAGAAAATATTATTTAAAACTATTATATTTCTTTGCCTTTTTCTAATCATTTAGCATAATTAAGATCCTATCAGTTGTTCTCAAAGTCTGATTCATGAGAGGCCACAGGAGGTCTTCAAGACTCAGGGGGTTTGTGACGTCAAACTAATTTTCATAAAAATATTAAGATTTCATTTTTATTTTTCAGCGTGTTTACTTTTGCAAATATGGTGTAACTGCAAGGGTCAGTAAAACTGCTGTCTCCTTAGCCCGCATCCAGGCAGTGGCGCCAATCCATACTAGTAGTCGTCATATTCTTCACAGTCATGCCCTCAGAGGAAAGGAAAAAATGCCATTTTCACTCGACTGTCCTTGATGAAGCAGTGGTTTTAATTTTATTAAATCTCAACCTTTAAGTACATTTTTAAAAATATTCTGTGTGATGAAATGAGAAATAGGAATAAGCCATTTCTGTTGCACAGCAAAGTGCTATAGCTGTCTCAAGGAAAAGAACCTGCACAACTGTTTGAGTTGTGAGCTGAACCAACCACTTCTATCACGGATTACCACGACTGACAGAAAAAGATATCTATCCAGATTTGAGTATCTGACAAAAATTTTTTCAGAAATGAACACAGGCAAGCTGTCACTTCAAGGGGAAAAAATGAACATATTTGTTGCCAATGATAAAATTCAAGCTTTCAATTGAAAATTAGAATTTTGGAAATCACACAGCCAATTCTGTGAGCTTTACAGCTTCAGAGTAGTTAGACTTTACTGATGAGATTGGTGGTGATTCATTAGCTTTTCTTCTTTTTTTTTTTGGCCATACCGCATGGCTTGTGGAATCTTAGTTCTCCGACCAGGGATTGGACTCGGCCCCTCGGCAGTGAGAGTGCAAAGTCCTAACCACTGGACCGCAGGGAATTCCCTCATTAGCCTTTCTTTCTTTTTTTTTTTTTTAATTATTTTTGTTTATTTTTGGCTATGTTGGGTCTTTGTTTCTGTGCGAGGGCTTTCTCCAGTTGCGGCGAGCGGGGGCCACTCTTCATCGTGGTGCGCGGGCCTCTCACTATCGCGGCCTCTCTTGTTGCGGAGCACAGGTTCCAGACGCACAGTCTCAGTAATTGTGGCTCACGGACCTAGTTGCTCCGCGGCACGTGGGATCTTCCCAGACCAGGGCTCGAACCCATGTCCCCTGCATTGGCAGGCAGATTCTCAACCACTGCGCCACCAGGGAAGCCCTCATTAGCCTTTCTTGAAGAAACTGCTTCAGCAACCAAGAAATGACTGGGAAAACTATAGCAAAAGCACTGGTGATCAGCAGGAACTATATTTAACTACAAAAGTAAGCCTAAAACAACAAACAGATACCCTCTGACAATGAGGAAAAGATTTATATGAAGACAAATTGGGAGGAGAAAGAGAAAAGGTTGGGGGGAGAAAAGATTAAGTGGCCTCATCTGTAAATTGGTAGTCAAAAGATATCCTTTAAAACTCACAATTAAACTTAGAACTAGAAGCATTTTTAACAGTATAAAAGATAATGATTAAAATCTGGTAATAGAAGAGGGGTTGAGGAGAAAGAAGGAAGAAAAATATGCTAAATTTAATAACAGAAAGGACCAATGCCCCCAAAAAATAGAGGATCAAGGGTACTATATAATGCTATAATTACAAAGGTAGTCACTGGAATAAAATACACAATTGTAAATATCAGAAGTACACGTAAAAAATAAAGTGGTAAAAGGCTTTCTTTAAAAAAAATAAAAACAAAAAATATTTGGTTTAACTCACCTAAGATTTTCAGATTGAAATATGAAAAAAGCAAACACCCAACTCTACGTAGTAAACAAGAAACAAATACAAAGTGATCTGGAAAGACCGAAAATAAAATGATAGGCAAAAGTATACCATGCAAAGAAAAATCAGGATTGTGATCAGATTAAAGGTTGTTTATCAGCTAAAGTAAAATTCAGGCTAAAAGGGCATTAAATGAATAAATAAATCATAGTGAAGATAAATTTCCTATTTTTATATGCCAAATTGCTACAGGGTACGTTCTAAATTATACGGTGCTAACATTCCTAAGGCAGAAAATGGAAGGAAAAATAGAGAAAAGAACACTATTAACAGGGCACTTTACTTCTCACTGTCCATGAGAAATTGGGTAGACAAAAATGGGTAAGGGTTTAGAAGATCTAACAATTAATTTTAAAAATCTGACTGACAACGAACGATTTTCTGTGAAAATACACAAAATATTATATCTCAAGTGCTTGTGGAACATTAATGATCATATATTAGACCACACACACACAAAAAAAAACCCTAAATAAGCTCCAAAAAGTAGAATTGGTACACAAAACATTATCTGAACACAATACAATAAAACTAGAAAGGAATCATATATCAGAAAGTAAAATGCTCTCTCCACCTAAAAAATAAACTTTCTCTAAAACTCTTCAAAGAAGGAATACCAATCACATTTGATGATTACATATAAAGACAATAATTAAAGTGGTACATATTGAACTGATAGCTTTAAATAAATCTGTAATTTGACATTTTTAGAACACTCCAACAGCAGTAAAATACACATTTTTCTGAAATACAGAGAGCATTTACTAAAATAAATGATATATTTTAGGCCATAAAACAAGTTGCAAATTTTAAAAGATTCAAGTTGTACAAAGTATGTTCTCTGACCACAATGAAATTAAATTAGAAATTAACAAAATAAAGAATAACAGAGATGACATCACTATAGATTCCTCAGATATGAAAAGGGTAATGAAAATGCCATGAGCAACTTCTTGCCAATAAACTTGACAACTTAGATGAAATAGCTGAATTTCTTTAAAGATAGAAAATACCAATGCTTATTCAAAAAGAAATAGAAGAAATATATAACCTTCTAAGAAACTGTAGTTTAAAACTTCCTTACAAAGAAAACTCAAGGCCTTGATACTTTCAATGGTGAATTCTATCAAACACTTAAGGAAGAAATAATACCAATTATTATTATTAATTATTATACCAACTCTTCCATAACATTGAAAAGAAGGTAATAATTCACAACTAATTCTATGAAGTCAGCATTACTCTAATACCAAAACCACTCAAAGGCATTACAAGAAAAGAAAACAGATCATCATTCCCCATGAACACAGATGTTCACATAGAAAGGATAATATATCATAACCAAGTGGGTTTATCCCAGGAATGTAGAGTTGCTTTAAAATTCAAAAAATCAATATAAATCACCTAATTAACAAATGAAAAAAGAAAAACCATATGATCATCACTATAGACAGAAAAAGAAACTGACCAAAGCTAACAACATTCATTCCTGAAAAAAAAAAAAAATCTTAGAAAATTAAGAATAGAACTTCCTCAACCTGATAAAGGGCATCTTTAAAATCCTATAGCTAGCATATTTATAAATCTAAGACTGATGCTTTCCCACTAACACTGGAATAAGATAAGGATGTCAACTCTCACCGTTTGTATTCAACATCACACTGGAGGCCATACTGGAGCCAGTGTAATAATGCAAGAAAGAGAAACACAAGACATCCACATTGGAAAAGAAGTAATTCTGTCTTTATTGCTGACAGCATGATTGTCTATGTAGAAAATCTGGTGGAATATACAAAAAGCTATTAGAGCTAATAAGTGAGTTTAGCAAGAGTATAGATCAAATACTAAAATCAATTGCATTTCTATAAACTAGAAACAAACAAGGTGAAATTGAAGTTAAAAAAATACCATTTACAACAGTGTCAAAAAGTAAAAAAGGGAAAACTGTGCAACTACCAAAAAAAAAAAGACACTATTCTTTCTGTGAACCAATTTCAAAAATCCTCCAAGGCCGGGCTTCCCTGGTGGTGCAGCGGTTGAGAGTCTGCCTGTCAATGCAGGGGACACGGGCTTGAGCCCTGGTCTGGGAGGATCCCACGTGCGGCGGAGCAACTAGGCCTGTGAGCCACAACTACTGAGCCTGCGCGTCTGGAGCTTGTGCTCCGCAACAAGAGAGGCCGCAACAGTGAGAGGCCCGCGCACCGCGATGAAGAGTGGCCCCCGCTTGCCGCAACTAGAGAAAGCCCTCACACAGAAACGAAGACCCAACACAGCCAAAAATAAAATATAAATAAATAAAAAATTTAAAATAAAAAATCCTCCAAGGCATATTAAGTGAAAAAAAAATTTGTGTGTGTGTACAAAATCACAAATATAGTTTTCTATCATTTGTGTTAGAAAAGGAAGAAATACAAATGTATGAGTAGGTAAACATGTATATGTGCTTGCATTTACAAAAAGAAAACCTAGAAATATATTTAAAAACAGTAAAAATGGCAAGAAGCAGGGGGGAACTAGACAGATAGCATTAGGGTGGGAAGGAGACTTTTCACTGTACACATTTTTACATTTTTAAATTTTTGAATCATATGAATATATAGCTGATCCAAAAAATTGAATGTTTAAAAAAGAACAGAAGCAGGTAATACAACTGTGTACAACAGGACATATAGACAAGGACATACACCAAACCACTGGTGAAATTCAACCATGTTTACATAAAGCATCTACTATGGACCAGGCACAATACTAGATGTTAATGATGCATATTTAACAAAACAGATATATTTTATAGTTGGTACAAAGATTTTTTTAAAAGAGTACCAATGAAGTATGATGAAAGTTAAGAGAGGGGAACTATGGAATGCCAGGGGCACTGACAGCAAGAAAGACTACCTGTCTGTCTTCTTCAGAATGTGACATTTAAATGGACACCTGAAAGATAGCATTCACCAACCAAACTGTAGGGAAGAATGCTCCAGCAAGAGGCAATAATAGCTTGTGGAAAAGTCCAGATGTAAGAGATGGCATAGAACCTCAAGAAACTGAGACACTGCGACCAGAACACAGAAAGATAAGACTGGCGTTGGATGAGGAAGGGGCAATACGCAGGATTCCGGACTTTATTCTAAGGGTCATGGAAAACCACTGAAGGACTTTTAAGCAGGGACGTGAGAGTAAAAACTTAAGAATTGTGGCAGGATTACAAATGGTTTAGAGTCTTTTTACTTTTGTCACTCATAAAAATAAAAACACAAGTACATTAGAATACATGTGTAGACTTTAATTACTTCTTTGCAAATTTCTGCTACTATATGCCACTTGCCGACTCCAATTCCCTACAGACTTCTTAGCTCTCTTAGCCTAGGCTCTCTCACCATCTGCAATTCCAAACTTTTACTCACTTCCTTCTTTCTTTATCAAGGGACCTTTAAATGCCTTGAAAAGAGGACACACAGGAGATTTCCACTTCCAGGAAGATGGAGCAGACATATTTTTCCCTATTCCTCCCACCTGTACAACTAAAAACCCTGAACAGTATATACAACACAAATATAAGACTCTAAAAGGTAGAGAGGAAAAGGCAGACCAACTAGGACCTCAGGATCTGAGGAACGACATAGTGGTTGAGTTCCCTGGTTTCTTTTTTTTTTTTTTTTTTTAAGGATTTTTTCTTATTTATTTATTTATTTATTTATTTATTTATTTTTTGGCTGTGTTGGGTCTTCGGTTCGTGCGAGGGCTTTCTCCAGCTGCGGCAAGCGGGGGCCACTCTTCATCGCGGTGCGGGGACCGCTCTTCATCGCGGTGCGCGGGCCCCTCTCCATCGCGGCCCCTCCCGTCGCGGGGCACAGGCTCCAGACGCGCAGGCTCAGCAATTGTGGCTCACGGGCCCAGCCGCTCCGCGGCATGTGGGATCCTCCCAGACCAGGGCCCGAACCCGTGTCCCCCGCATTAGCAGGCAGATTCTCAACCACTGCGCCACCAGGGAAGCCCCTCCCTGGTTTCTTTTAACCATATGTCTCAGGCTTGGAGCTGAAGAAGCCAGCAACCTGGAAATGCCCATGGGTGCAGACAGAAAAGCCTAAACAAAAGCTTACTCTCTCTAGCCAAAACAACAAAAAAGGAAGAATCTGGTAAGATAAAACTGGCCCCACAGCCACTGTGATGGTTAATTTTATGTATCAACCATGAGGTGCCCAGATATTTGGTCAAACATTATTCCGGGGTGTCTGTGAGGGTGTTTCTGAATGAGATTAACATATGAATCAGTAGACAGAGTAAAGCAGGTTGTCCTCCCCAGTGCTAAAACATCAGCTCTTTGTGGGTCTTGAGTCTGCTAGCTCTCAGACTAGAACTTTATCATCAGCTCTCCTGGTTCTCAGGCCTTCAGACTTGGACTGGAACTACACATCAGCTCTTTTGGGTCTCCAGCTTGCCAACTGCAGATCTTGGGACTTCTCAGCCTCTATAATTGTGTAAGCTAATTCCTTATTAAAAAAATCAAACAATATATCCCCTATTGGTTCTATTTCTCTGGAGATCCCTGATTGATACACTCACCCATGCCAGCAAAGGCTGAGTGGAAACCCTAGATTTTCACCCTACACAGAATATAACAAGGTACTCCAATCCTCCCTTCCCCGATCAGGGTGGTATCAGAGAAGTCTATAGAAAGTCAGGACTTTCAATCCCAACAAGCCAATAACAAACCCCTTCCTCCTCCTCCATGGAAAGTAGCAATGAAGATCATGTTGGGAGCTGAATTCCTACCTACACCCAAGAGTAATGAGGCCCCACTGGGGAATGGTGTCAGAGGAGGCCTATGAATCAGAACTTTCACCAGTGCCCAGTCCAGCAGTAATGAGGCCACTCTCACCACAGTGTCAATGGAGGCCACAAGAAGAGCAGCAATGAGGCACCCCTAGCCTCACTAGCTAGCCAGTGAGGTACCAGGGAAGGACTAATAAGGAGCAGGAACTCCCATCTCAGTCCAGCAGTGAGGAGGAGCACTCCTCATCAGGTATTAATGGAAGATGAGTAGGGAACCTGGACTTTTACCCAAATTTGGCAGTAATAGAGTGGCACCCCTCCTCTTACCCTGCCAGGGCACTATCAGAAGGAAGTACCTAAAACAGAAAGCTTAAATAAGATGTGGAGTCTCACAATATAAACATCCAGAATGCCAGGTTTCAAAAGAAAATCAGAAATTATATCAAGAACCTGGAAGATCTGAACCTGAATTTAAAAATGATAATCAATAGATGCCAACACTGAGATGACAGAGATGTTAAAATGATCTGACAAAGATTTTTAAAGCAGCCATCATAAAAGTGCTTCAATGAGCAATTACAAACAACCTTGGAACAAATGAAAATACAGAAAGTTTCACCGAAGAAATAGAATATATAAAGAAGAACCAAACGGAAATTTTAGAACTGAAAAATATAATAACTGAAAATTTTAAAAACTCAAAGGATGGGCTCAATAGAAGAATAGAGGGTTCAGAGGAAAGAATCAGTGAACTGGAAGAAAAAACAGAAATTTATAATCAAGGAGAAAAAAAAAATGACTGACTGAAAAAAAGTGAACAAAGACTCAGGGACTTGTAGGACTATAAAAAAAGATCTAACATTTGTAATATCAGAGTCTCAGAAGGAGAGAAGAAAGAGGGTGGGACTGAAAAAGTACTCAAAGATGTAATGGCTAAAAATGTCCCAAATTTGGCAAAAGACATAAACACACAGATTTATCCAAACAGCATAAATCCAAGAAATCCGCACCAAAGATAGTTTTCAAAACTTCTGAAAACTAAAGACAAAAAAAAAAAAAAATCTTAAAAGTGGCATAAAAAGACCACACCTGGGAATTCCCTGGCAGTCCAGTGGTTAGGACTCTGCACTTTCACTGCTGAGGCCCAGGTTTGATCCCACACTTTAGCGATAGAGGGAAAAAATAATTTGAATGACTGGATTTCTCAAAAGAAATCATGGAGGCCAGAGGAAGTAGCATGATTTTTTCAAGTGCTGAAAGACAATAACTGTCAACCCAGAATCCTAAATCTAGTGAAATATTCTTAAGGAATGAAGGGAAAATCAAGACATTCTCAGATGAAGAAGACTTTGCTGCCAGCAAAATGACTCCAAAAGAATGGCTAATTAAAGTTCTCTAAAGAGAAAGGAAACAGTAAAGCAAGGGACCTTGGCATATCAGGAAAGAAGAAAGAACATGGCAAGCAAAAACAAGGATAAATAAAATAGACATTCCTTCTCTTGAGTTTTCTTACTTATGTTTTACGGTTGAAGCAGAAATTATACTGTGTGATGTGGTTCTAAATGAATGCAGAGGAAATATTTAAGACAATATATTATAAAGAGGAAAGGGTAAATGGATATAAAGGCAGGTAAGGTTTCTACACTACTTCAATTGGAATGTATATATAATATAATACCTAGAGCAACCACTATAAAAAGCTATACAAAAAGATTCACTCAAATATACTACAGATAAATCAAAATGAAATCCTAAAGAATTTTCAAGTGACTCACAATAAGGCAGGAAAAAAGAAAACAGAGAAGCGAAAAATTGAGAGAAGAAACAAAACAAAAAATGACAGACTTAAACCCTAACATATGGACAGTTACATTAAATGTAAATGGTCTAAATATACCAATTAAAAGACAGAGGTTGGCAAAATGGATTCAAGAAGTCTACAAAAAAACTCACTTCAAATTTAACAATACAGGCAGGTTGAAAATAAACTGATAGAAAAAGACATATGATGCAAACATCAATCAAAAGAAAGCAGGAGTGGCTACATTAATATTAGATAAAATAAACTTTGGAGCAAAGAACACTGCCATAAACCAATAGAGACATTATAATGATAAAAGGGTCAATCCACCAAGAAAACAGCAATCCTAAATGTGTATGCACCAAATAACAGCACTGCAAAGTAAATGAAGCAAGAATTGATAGAACTGAAAAGATAAACAGACAAATCCACAATTCTGCTAGAGACTTCAACATGTACTCTCAAAAACTGACAGAACTAGACAGAAAATTAGCAAGGATATAGACAAACTCAGTAACACCATCAACCATCAAAATACCCAAATGATATTTTTAGAACACTCCAACCAACAACAGCAGAAAGCAAATTCGTTTCAAGTGCCCACTGAACATATTCCAAGATAAACGACATCTAGGGTCATTAAACAAACTTCAGCAAATCTGAAAGTACTGAAACCATACAGCATGTGTTCTCCAACCACAACTGAATCAAACTAGAAATCACAAAGAGAGAGATAACAAGAAAATCTGCAAACAGTTGAAAACTAAGCAACACATTTCTAAATAACCCATGAATCAATGAGGAAGTCACAAGAGAAATTTTAAAATACATTCAACTGAAGGAAAATGAAAATACAGCACATCAAAACTTGTAGGACACAGCTAATAGTCATGCTGAAAGGAAATTTACAGCATTAAATACATACATTAGAAAACAGAAAAAGTCTCAAATTAACCTAAGCTCTCATTTCAAAAACTTAGAAAAAGAAGAACAACATAAATACAAAGCAAACAAAAGGAAGAACATAAGGAGCAGACATCAATGCAACTGAAAACAAAAAAAAATAGAGAATGTCAGTAAAACAAAAAGCCAGTTAATTGAAAAAAGAGAGTAAAACTGAGGAAACTCTACCAAGACTGACAAAGAATAAGAAGTAGACACAATTACCAACATAAGGAATGAAGCAGGGGATATCAAAATAGACCCTGTAGATATCAAAAGGATAATAAGGGAATACCATGAACAACACTACACACATAAATTTGACAGCTTAGATGAAACGGATCAATTCCTCAAAAAAACACTATCACAGCTCACTCAATATGAAATAGATCACTTGAATACCCCTCTAATTATTAAAGAAAGTGAATGCATAATTTTAAAACTCCCCCCCCAAATCTCTATGCTCAGATGGTTTCACTGAAGAATTACATCAAACGTTGAAAGAACTGATACCAATTCTATATAATCTCTTCCAGAAAACAGAAGAGGAGAGAACACTTCCCAACTCATTTTGTATAGTATTACTAACACCAAAATCTGAAAAGACATTACAAAAAAAGAAAACTACAGACCAAAATCCCTCATGAATAAAGATGCAAAAATCCTTAACAAAATATTAGCATATATAATTCATCAATATATAAAAAGAATTACACATCATGACCAAGTGAGGTTCATTCCACAGATGCAAGGCTGGTTCAATAATTTAAAATCCATCAATATAATGCACCATATTAACAGGCTAAAGCAGAAAAATCATATGATCATATCAGTCAGTGCAGAAAGTACATCTGACAAAATTCAACACCCATTCAAGAAAAACAACTCTTAGAAAAATAGAAAGAGAGGGAAATTTCCACAACTTGACAGAGTACCTGCAGCAAACATGCAGCTAACATTATACTTAAAGGTGAAAAATCAAATGCTTTCACTCTAACTAGGAACAAGGCAAGGATGTCAGCTCTCACTACTCTTATTTAACACAGTAAGAAGTTCTAGCCCTGGAAATACTGCCCTGGAAGTTCTAACCATGCAATAAAGGGAAAAAAAGGGGTCGTGGATTTGGGGGAGGCATAGATTAGGAAGGAGAAAATAAAACTATTCCTGTTTGCAGATAACATGATTGTCTACGCAGCAAATCCCAAGGAATCTACACAAAACTTCCTAGAACTAAGAAGTGAGTCCAGCAAGATTGCAGGATAAAAGATAAACACACAAAAACCAATTACATTTCTATATGCTATTAGTGAACACATGGACACCAAAATTAAAAATTCAATACCATTTACAACTGCAAAAGAAAAGAAGGGAGGAAAGGAGGGAAGGCAAGCAGGCAGACTGACTAGGTATAAATCTAATAATGTAATCTAATGTACAGGAATTGTACTGAAAACTAGAAAATACTGATGAAAGAAATCAAAGAAGACTGTAAGACTCAACATGGTGGACTTCCCTGGTGGCGCAGTGGAAAGAATCCGCCTGCCAATGCAGGGGACATGGGTTCGAGCCCTGGTCCAGGAAGATCCCACATACCGTGGAGCAACTAAGCCCGTGCACCACAACTACTGAGCCTGTGCTCTAGAGCTTGCAAGCCACAACTACTGAGCCCACGTGCCACAACTATTGAAGCCCATGCACCTAGAGCCTGTGCTCCACAACAAGACAAGCCACCGCCATGAGAAGCCTGCGCACCACAACGAAGAGTAGCCCCCGCTCACTGCAACTAGAGAAAGCCCACGCACAGCAACAAAGACCCAACGTGGCCAAAAATAAATAAATAAATAAACAAACAAACAAAAGACTCAACATAGTAAAGATGTCAATTCTGCCCAAATTGATACATAGGTTTAATGTAATTTCTATCAAAATCCTCACAAGATTATTTTGTAGATACAGACAATAATTTTCTATAATGTATATGGAAAAGCAAAGAAATTAGAATAGCTGAAACAATTTTGACATGAAAAATAAAGTAGAAGAATCACTTTATCCAATTCCAAGACTTACTACATAGCTACAGTAATCAAGACTGTGGTATTGGCAGAAGTATAGACACATAGGTCAATGGAATAGAAAGGAGAACCGAGAAATAGACCCACACAAATATGCCCAACTCATTTTTGACAAAGGTGCTAAAGCAATTCAATGGGGGAAAGATAGCTTTTTCAACAAATGGTGCTGGAGCACTTGGACATTCATAGGCCAAAAAAAATAAAAATAAAAACAAATAAACTTTGATCTAAGTCTCATAAGTTATATAAAATTTAACTCAAAACATCACAGATTTAAGTGCAAACACAAAACTATAAAACTTTTAGAAAAAACACAGGAGAAAATCTTCAGGATCCTAGACTAGACAAAGAATTCTCAGACCTGATGCCAAAAGCATAAAAGGAAAAATTAACAAACTGGACTTCATCAAAATTTAAAACTTTTGCTCTGCAAAAGCCCCTGTTAAAAGGATAAAAAGAAAAGCTACTTACTGGGAGAATCACCTACCTGACAAAAAGCTAGAATGTAGCATATGTTTTTTAAAAATCTAGAACTATCAAAACTCAACAGCAAAATAAAAAACAATCTAGAACATAGGCAAAACACACGAACAGACATTTGACAAAAGAAGATATACAAATGGCCAACAAGCACAAGAAAAGATGTTCAACATCTTCAGTCATTAGGGAAACATAAGTTAAACCACAATGAGGTATCACTACACATCTATCAGAATAACAAAGATAAAAGAGAGTGACTTCATCAAATGCTGGTGAGGACGTGCATAAACTGGATCACTCATATATTGCTGCTGAAAATATAAAATGGTACAACCACTCTGGGAAACAGTTTGGTAGTTTCTTAAAAAATTAAACATACAACTATCATATGATCCAGCAATTGCACTCCTGGACATTTCTCCCAGAGAAATGAAGACTTAGGTTCACACAGAAACCAGTATACACAAGTTTATAGCAGCTTTATTTTTAATAGCCCCAAACTGGAAACAATGACGTCCTTCATTGGGTGAATGGTTAATCAAACTGTGGTACATCCATCCATGTTATGGAATACAACTCAGCGATAAAAAGCAACAAACGTGATAGAGGCAACAACCTAGATGAATCACCAGAGAATTATGCTGAGTTTAAAAAAGTCAATTCCCAAAAGGTTACATACTATAAATTCTATTTATATAACATTCTTGAAATGACAAAATTATAGAAATGGAGAACAATTAATGATTGCCAAGGGCTAAAAGAGGGCTGGGGGCAGGAGGGAAGTAGGTGTAGCTACAGAAGGGCATAATGAGGGATCCTGTGGTGATGGAACTATTCTGTATCTTCACTGTACTGGTCAATATCCTGGTTATGTAGTTGTACAATACACAAGATGCTGCAAGATGTTCCCACTGGGGAAAACTGAGTTAAGTGTACATGGGATCTCTTTATATTAATTTTTACAACTAAATGTGAATCTACAACTATCCCAAAATTTAAAATTTAATTAAAAGAAAAAGAAAAAGGATACACATGCCTGCCTGTCCCTGACTATTCTTACTCAACTCACTTAAATAGGGCTAACCTATCCAAATTAGCACTTTCAACCTGGCTTCTTAAAGAAACGAGGGTTTTATCAATTTTGAACATTTAAAATCATAAACAAAACATTAGTTAAAGCCAAATCTATTTCCTTATTTAAGCCTTCCTTTCCAGAATCTGATTATGAAGAGACAAGCCTGACTGTCCAGTGGATGATCCCTGGTGGCAATCTCCTAGATGCCTGAAAATGAGCTAGGTAGGATCAGTAGCTCCCCATCTTCCCAGTGGTAAGGGCTAAGCACTGACTCAACTTCCCACAGGATCTGCGGTCAGAGCTAGGCAGCTGACATTCCCAGGACTAGTATACAACCACCTTGAGCAGTTGATGCCCAAGCTCAGATGATCCCCACTTAACTCATTTGGAAGGCTGCTCTCACAAGAGCCCTAAAGAAAAAGAGAATGGAAAAAGACCAGTCCTTCTTTTGAAGCAGAACCCTCAGTCCATCCAGCCAGACCTGGTCTACATATGCCAACCTATGGGATACTACAAGATCGAGGGCCTAGCCCTCCTGCCTTTAAGTTCAGCCTATACTGTGTGCTGCTTGCTGATTTGACTGTCTTTCAACACAGACACAGTAAGCAACATCTGCTTTAAGAAGATTCCTCTCAGTCTCAAAAGCTTACAAGGCCACCCCTGAGAAATGGATGAATTTTTGGTCTCCAGAATTCAAAAAAAGTAAATATTTCTCTAATCTCTTCCTCAATGCACAGCCCTATAAGTGACCAAAGAAGATTGTTTCTCTTGTTACATACCTGTGTACATTTAGGATTAATTAAAGAAGACAATGTGGATACGTGAATAAAACTCTGAGCTAACAGAAAACCTAAATATTTAAGCGTGTCAGTTGTCTGAGCGACTGAATAGATCATTTTATTGCACTGTGACTGTCTTACCATCTGCCAACTTAAGACATAATCTCTGGCTTTCCCCATTTCATAGGGATGATGTGAAAAGAAATGAGATAGCAGATGTAGATTCCTTTGCTTTCTGGAGCAATATAATTCGCATAATTTATATTCTAAAAATCAATCAGGCAATGAAAACCACATTGTTTGATAATGATTCAAAATCCTAACAAAGACTAGAATGTACATGTACAGCAAAGTAGATAAACATACCTGAACACACACACGCACACCTCAGAAAGATAGATAGATCAATCAATCGATCCCTGTGGGCTCTCAGAGCTAAGCAGCTGGTATTGTAGTATTAATACACAAACAAAACACCATGAGCAGCTATACAGATATAGATAGCTCTCTGTATGTGTATATATATTTTTCCTTTTTTTTTCTTTTCAGGTATGATGATAACAAAATAATCTTCTAGGAAAAATCTGACTCCCCAGAGCCAGCATTTTTAAACAAGCCTCAGGGATAAAGCAGCATGCTGGACACCAACACTGTTTTTCTTTCTTCAAAGCATCTCAGGGAAGCATGAGTTAGACAAGGAAAGCTCTACAGCCTCACCCTACATTCAGCTTTTAGTCTCTGTCCATTCTTTGGCGTGAACTCTTAATACAAAAATATATGCCAACAGCTGCTACAACAATGGCCTTGAATGTTCTCTCTGTCATGGAAATGTAAAATGAAGCTGGAAAGAGAGCTTGGTAACAATGTAAGGCTTCACTTTGAAGATATTTTAAAATTACATTATTTTTTCAAATCTTTTTGGCCTGATCGATATTTTTTAAATGCCTCAGGTTTATTTACTATACCTCTACTTTGTTTCATAAACAAACAAAGATAAATGTAGCAAGATAAAATAACCCAAAATACATGAAAATGCTTCCACAGTTCACTGGGCAACTTTAGAGCTGGAGAACACTGTTATTAGCAGGGAACTCGGATACCAGAGAAGCCAAAGGGACAGACTGTTTCCAGAGTCGTTAACTGTTGAATACTACTGAGGACCAATAAGATGAGGAATAAAAGGGGCCACAGAATTCACAGACACGGAATGAGAGGGAGGTGAGGAGATGGAGACAGTGCATAAGATATGCGGCTCTGTTAAGATTGTACAAACAAGAGGCATAAGACTATGGGAGATGGCGCGGGGCAAAGAAGGGATTTGTTTGCTGTCTGACTTTGTTTTGGGGATGGGAAAGACAGCCCGAAGAAAAGGCAAGGTTCAAGACGTATGAGGCAGAGAACACTTTAATTACTTTTAATCTTACTAGCTAGTGTACAAATAAATTATAATTATAGGTTCAAATCTTTTGTTAGATAAATAAAAGCCACAGCCTGACAAAAACATCATGAGATCCAAAAGTTATCTTCTGTAGTTAAGACAGGGCAAAATATTGACTGATCTTTGGAGGAAAGCAGAAATACTGAATGGCATTATATATTCTGACTCTAAGGAAAAGGTGAGACTCCTCCTCAAAGGTAAAGATTAAAACTGAGACAGCAGGCATGAGTGCCACCTGCTGGTAAAATGTAAATGCTCAGTATTTTGCCTGAGATAGAAACCAGTCTTAGGAATTTGAACTAATTGGATTAGAGGTTACCTGTTTCCGATGAGAGTTTCTCCATAACGATACAGAATTCTCAGACCTTCCCACCCAGCAAAACAAAGTCTTTTAAAAAACACTCCTGATTAGTTGGTCATCATCCCTTTACTTCAGTACATTCAATAGTAGGAGGCACACAAGTCCAAGACTTGTTACATCATCACTAGGTCATTTTCAACTGAAACAGACCTTCTGGTTTCTACCCACTTACATTAGCCTTCCCTCTGCTGCAATACAATAAATCTCCATATGACAGTCCTTCACCATCTGAAAGCAGCCGTGTCTCCACTTACTTTCTCCTCTGATTAAACAACCCCAGTATTTTTTTTAACTGTTGTTTTTAAAACCTCCCACCATTCCAGTTGTGGGATGTAGGTCAGTCTGTCAACAGTCCATAAAATATCTTTAAGAGTTTTTATTTTCAACACATAGCCCAGCGGTACTATCACTTTCCTCTATCTGGGCCTTAACACACAATTGGCTCACACTAAGTTTGTGGTCAACTAAAATCCTGTCCAGCTAGATTTTCCCAATCCAGTACGCATGCAACTTAATTATTTGAATCTAGTGCAAGTCTTAATGTTTATCCTTGTTAAATTTCATCTCATAACAATTTTGATTGCACTCTGTCAAGATCATTTGGGACCCTGAATTCTTGGTGCCATCTAAATTCGACAAGCCACTCCCTAAATCTTCATCCAAATCAATGATAAAAAACTTGGATATGAAAGATCCCTAGAAAGTAATTAATACTAAGCCACCAAGAATACTCTTTGGGTAGGGATGTTCATCATCTGCAGATCTACTTACTATTTACTAATCTACTTCAGCAATGAGGATAATGGAAAACTAAGACAAATGCTTTAACAAAATCAAGATGTTATGTAATAAGCATTGCATAAATATACTGTCCAGGGACTTCCCTGGTGGTGCAGTGGTTAAGAATCCGCCTGCCAATGCAAGGGACATGGGTTCGATCCCTGGTCCGGGAAGATCACACATGCCACGGAGCAACTAAGCCCGTGCGCCACAACTACTCAGCCTGCGCTCTACAGCCTATGAGCCACAACTACTGAGCCTGTGTGCCACAACTACTGAAGCCCACTCACCTAGAGCCTCTGCTCCGCAAAAAAAGAGAAGCCACCGCAATGAGAAGCCTGCGCACTGCAACGAAGCATAGCCCCCGCTCACCGCAACTAGAGAAAGCCTGCGCACAGCAATGAAGACCCAATGCAGGCAAAAAATTAATTAATTAAAAAGAAGAATATAGTGTCCTCACATTCCTGTCAAAAATGCAGTTTATGAGTTTAGCAAGGTTGTTTTTAGGTGAACTCATGGAAAATTGCTCATAAACCACACTGGGGTTATCCGTGGGTAGTTTCCTATGTCCACTCTTCTTTTAAAAAATTACACTTTAAGAGTTAACCTATTTAATTATTTTATGACTGTTTAATGATTAAATATTTATGACTCAACACTTAAAACAGCAGATTTATGGTGACTTGTGCATGTATTTCACTCATCCTAATGGGCTGAAGATCACCTTTTCCAAAAGCAAATAGTCCTCCTAAGTGAAATAAACTGTCTCCTCTGCTTAGGCATCCACGCTTAAGCGAGCGTGCCTTAATTGAATACTGATCCAAAGTTACTTACAAATTATTAATGATAGCTCAGATCATTCAAACAGGATCCCAGGTTATAATTTCACTGCGTCTTGAGATTTGAACAATCATGATGTAACTATATGAAATATATCCTGGGCTTCAACTTTTTTCTTTAATATATTTATCAGGACTTTTTCTTTTTTTTTTTTTTTTTTAAGATTTTCTTTCTTTCTTTCTTTTTTTTTTTTTTTTTTTTCTTTCGATGTGGACCATCCCCGAAGTCTTCAATGAATTTGTCACAACCCTGCCTCCGCTCTATGCCCTGGCCTTCCTGCCGCAAGGCATACGGGATCCTAGTTCCCCGACCAGGCATCAAATCCGCAACCCCCTGCAGCACTGGATGGCGAAGTTCCAACCACTGGACCACACTGCATTGGATGGCAAAGTCCCTGGACTTTTCCATTTTAAAGACCATTCTCTATGCTCATGAAAAAGGAAGCAAAACAAGAAGTGTTGCTCTAGAGTAGAGTGTAGAAGTCCGGATGTGGACTCTGAAGCCCAAGTGCCTGGATTCTAATCCCAGCTCTATCATTCACTAGCCATGCGACCTGCAACAGGCAATTCAACCTCTCTGTGCCTCAGTCTCATTGATAAATGTGAATAATGACAGTACCTACCTCATAGAGTTATAGGAATTAAATGAGTTAACAAGTGTGAAGGGTTTGTAACAGTGCCTGCCACACAGTAAGCACTAAAGACTTCAGATGTTTGCTATAATTATCATTCTTGATCACCTATTAACATCACCCCTTCTCACTCATCCTTTCCCTGCACTTGCTCTGAAAATAACAATATAGTACAATGGTTAGTTAAGAGCTGGGCTCTGAAGTCAGAAAAACCTGGATTGGAGTTCTGTCCTCACCCTTTATCAGCAATACTACCTTGGGAAGTCACTTAACCTCTCTCAGCCTAAATTTCCTCATCAATAAAATGAGGATAAAACAGTATCTACTTCATGGTGCTGTTGTGAGAATTAAACAAAAATGAATGTCACACCCTTCACATAGTACTTGGCACATAATACACGTATTCAGTGAATCTTTGTCAAAAGCCCTCCTTTGTGCCCCTTAGCATTTTGGTAGGCACAATCTGGACCAGACCAGTCTCTTTTCTGACAGTCGTACAGATTCTTGATGCTTTTGGCAAATATATTTGGTTATCTGCCTCTATCCAACTCTGGTAGCTGTTCTGTGTTTTGTAGACAGATACTTCTCTCAACATTCCTCCCCATTTCCTTTCTCTTTGAATTGTTTGTGGTTATTACATCAGAATTTAAGAATTTCCTGTTCTTTGTGAACCTACTATTATTTTGGAGCCTATAACCATGAGGCTGTGCCCATATTTTTTTCCCTAAAATATCTGCTTTCTAAAACACAGGATTCACGAGTGTTATTTTTTCATTATTACAAACTTTAAAATAAATGATAATTTTTCTATCAATAATCTATCCCTTCTATTTCCCCAATCATTGGGAAAAAGTAAATTCAGGATAATGGTTCCCACCATCGTTTCCTTTACCATCTATGAGACTAAATGATGAATAAATCAAAAATGTTATCAGATACTCTTTTAGCAGAATGAAACTTCTGACAAATATCTAGATGGTTAAAGAACACATTACTACTACCGTTTGTTTCTCAGTAAATTTTACAATCTCATGCTGAGATTCTTTCATATTTCTCCATCAGAATATCACTTTTGTTCCTTTCTTCTTTTATAGCTCTCTACCATATTCTTCCCCAGCAAGGTGGTTTCCATCTATGTGTACACATGCACACGTGCACACACACACCCCTCATTAGCCCCTCCTAGCATTCCCTATTGGATGTTTCTTTTCAACAAAGTACATCTTCCAACGACCAGAGTTCTTACATGAGTACCATCCTACCACCTCTTGGTAACAGATATTTTCTGGTCAAAATACTAAGTTTTCTTTTCTATATATACTGCATTGATATACAAAATCATATACATACAAGGTACTGTTCCCAAACAGTTTTGTCCCCAAATGCCTTCTTTCTGCCATATGTTTTCCTTTCCTAAGTTATCTATTTTTATAATCTTATATAGGCTTCTTTCTCTTCTTTACTGACAAATGTAATAAGCCTCTAGCCAAAAGGCAATACAAATTACTCTGCCAGAAGCCCACTACTGCAGCATTAAAGAGTACAGTTCAGGAAACCAAATCCTGTTTTGATACCCTCCAACTGTTAACTGCCACATCTATCCTTGTCTTCCAAAGTTAAGAGCAGCAAATGGAGATATAAAAAGATATGAGTGTCTGCTCCTCAGAACTCCAAAACCCCAGATTTCCTTTAAACATTTCCATTAATGTACACAAGAAAAGTTATTTTGACTAGACTGTCAACTTTAAGATAGCAAGGACTACTTATCTTTTACACACTACCACCCAGTGCCTAGTACATGTTAGACCAGAGGCTGCATCCTTTGACCCATGGGCCAAGTCCTCCCACAGCCTGTTTCTAAATGGCTCACAGCTAAGAATGTTTTTTACATTTTTAAAGGGTTGTTTAAAAACAAACAAATAAAAAATCACTCAGAGGAATATGTGACAGAGACCATATATACCCCACAAAGCCTAAATTTTCCATCTGGCCCTTCTCAGAAAATGTTTGCTGACCCCCGTTATCAGACCCTCAAATGTTTGTTAAAAGAGGAGGCAGGGGGAGGGGAGGGAGCCCTCAGAATGGGAAAGAAGACACAGATTTGCAACAAATATATTTTGAGATCACTGCAAATGGTGAAACTCTCATAATAAGCACTGTGCAGGTCTTTAAGTCATTCCTTGACTTCCATTTTCACTGAGTTTCAAGAGAAACTAAAGATTGTTCATCAGTATATTTAAGAGATCATAATTTTTTTTTTGCAACGTATCTTATCTTGAATCACAGGTGCTCCTAGGAGAACTAAATTTAAACCTTGGTAGTATACTTCTTCTCCAACTAGCCTAGTTAACATAAGTGTTAGTCATCAGCAAGGTGTAAGGTGTCAATTCACAGGTATGCACCCTCATACATACCTCCTTTCCTTCCATGCAGCACCAAGTGCCTAAGCACTAACAACCCACAACATTTTACTCATCTGTTCCCATGTGTCTGTACACCTGTTACCTCAAAATTCAATCACTGAGAATGCTCCACAAACCCTGTAATAAAGCTCTGAACACTGAAAAGTGTTTAACCAAAACATGAAAGTCCCATTCTCAAATAATATCAGAGCAGTAGTACTAGACCTATTCATAGCAATGCCTATTAGAAGCACTTGCAAAGGTGTACCTGAAAATGCTGCTCCATCACTTGGATTTTTCCCTGGTCTGGGCACTTTTTTAGAGCTCGGTCTGCATAATGGAACAGGATTTCCACCATCTGTAAGGAAAACAGCTTTGTATATAGATTAAAGTATATCTCTAAAGTTTTTCAATACTTAATATATGTGATCTTCTTAAATAATAATCAGGCTTTGCTATCATATTAAAAATATAATTTAAAATTTTAGTGACTTTATTTCTCAGTTTTTCTAACCCCAGCCGAATTTCTTTCAGCCTCAGGGTTAGTACCAATTTGCTAATCTTTCCTAATAAATACCTCCAGGTTCCAGACCTCATTAGTATATATATTGCTCAGGAAATAAAAAGTTGACATTTAGCTCTTCAGTTATCCTCTGCATATGTCTTTGCCTAAAGAACACAGACAGCCAATACTTTTTTACCAGATACTGAGAAAATCACTTATAAGTCTCAGGATTGACCAATTTCTGTGTATGTTTTCTAAATGTTTATACTAATTTGGAATCTAATTTTTACCAATGCATTTGCACAATAAAAAGGGGGAGGAATGACTATAGTAAATGAATTCAAGCAAGTCTAGACTAGGAAAACAAAGCTAGTGTTAAATATTAACATTAACCATATTAATACTAATTAATAATAATAAACATCAGGCCTCTCTGCTCCCTCAGGCAACACAAACACTTGCACATATAGTATTTCTCATTATTACTAATCAGTTTATAAAGACCAACAAATGTCAACTTTCTGTGGGCTATAATTAGGTTCAGAGATAACCCAGATCCCTGGGTTTTTTACCCCTCCTACTGTCTGCTGTCTTTTGGCTATTTTACTATTTATAATTTTCATAAGAGAGTGAGCAAGGGAAAAAAGAAAGGGTGGTAAGAAGGAATTTAAAAAGCACTCAAGATAACACCAAGGAATTGCAATCTGACTTGTTTTCTTAATACACTCTCTTCTTAACTGTAGTCATTTACCTAATCACGCCCAAGATTATTAGCAAATACCAAAGGCAATCTGCACTGTACCCCAGTAAAGACCCTATTAAAATACTCACCCGATCTGCAACAACAGCCTTTCTCTTACTGGCATCCCCTGATAATCCTGCAGAGAGGCAAAATCCAGCATAAATACAAAGTTAATCCATATCTTCAGGAGTGAAACTGCTCTGGCCTTCTACTGATAACCTATGCTAACAGTAGATATAACAATCCTTAGGTATCAAAATGTTGGATAATATGCCATAACAGGAACACCTCCCATCTATTGGACCAGATGGCATATCAATGTACTTCCCTTTTGTTCTAATAATAAATTTTCCTTATGAAATGAATTTTAAAAGTGACATTTAAAATTCTATATCCTGTATTCGTCATTAACCTTTTTCACTGAAAGTCTGTAAGGTTTGATAACATCTTGCTTATAAAACACTTGAACACTAAGTCAAAAGTGTTCTGTAAGTGATTAGTATTATTCATTTTCTCTGCTCCAGAAAAACAACACCTACTACACCGGTGTTCTGTTAACTTACCCACTACTGCTTTTGCTTTTCCTTCATGGAAAGACCATGCAAGGGCCAAGGCTTCTGTAAGACAGTCTTGTTTCAGGAGGTGATCCACTCTCTAAAATGAATAAATGAGAGAAGACAGACCCCTTTGTCTGACCAATCACCAGTCAAAATTCCTATTCTACCTAATACCTTTCCAGAAGTTGCTGCTTAGTAGCTAAAATTATTCCAATAACCATGTGAATATCTTATTTCCAAGAAAAACAATTTCTTAAAGCACTGGATAGTACAGTGACTGTATAAGCTAGTATAAGCAGCCACAAGGCCTAAATATGATAAGAGGAAACAGCTAGAATGTCACTGTAGCAGAAACAGCTAGTTATCACAACATCCATTCACTCCCTCCTCTTTCGTAACAAATCCCAAGTTTATTTGAGACAGCAATAAACCAGCTAAAGGACATTTCTAAGACTCCCTTGTAGCCACTTGGGGCTAAGTTCTGGCCAATGATAAGTGGAAGTGCTATCTGGACCTTTCTGGGATGTCACCTGAAAAGGCAGGGGTCAGCCTTCCCTTCTCTTTCCTCCTTCCTGGAATGTGGATTTAAAAGCTGGAACTCCAGCAGTCATATTGGAACATGAAATGATCTTGAGACTAGAATCCACACACAAGGATGGCACAATAGGGTAGTATGCCAAAGACCATGGAGTTGCCATACTAGCCACAGACTGCCTACCTCCAGATTGCTTTTACATGAGACAGAGTTCTTTTACACTCTTTTACAGTATTTTGAATTTTCTGATATATGCAGCCAAACCTTACCATTAGTTATAGTTAGTTTTATCAAATCAAGTATATGATAGTTACAATGGTTTTGATGTACACTTCTGAAATTAAAAAGCACAAATCCAAGTATTCTTTTTCTGCAAAGTCAGGACAAAGGACGTGAAGATGCTCTCAATTCAATGGCGCTAACATATAAAATTACTTTGAACTCACCTCTCTCCAGCTCCTCAGCATCATCACATAAACAGACTGGAAAACAAAGAGATGGACATTAAAATTATCATCTTTAACAGACTTGTTTGAGGGACACATTTGTCTCAGTCCTACATCTCATTTTACATCTCTTTAAGTAAAAACATTTCATACTACAGTTAAAAGTATTTACTAAAGGGTCTTCAAGGGCCCACGTTAAAGAGTAAATCAAACATTTAAAGGTCAATAAGTCTACAGTCCAAGAAGGAGTTAATTCCACGGACAAGGAAGAAGGAAAGTCCAATCTCCCAACATGTTTCTCCATGCTGTTATTTTTTTAATTAATTTATTTAATTTATTTATTTTTGGCCGCATTGGGTCTTCGTTGCTGTGCGCGGGCTTTCTCTAGTTGTGGAGAGTGGGGGATACTCTTCATTGCGGTGCGTGGGTTTCTCATCGTGGTGGCTTCTCTTGTTGTGGAGCACAGGCTCTAGAGCGCAGGCTCAGTAGTTGTGGCACACAGGCTCAGTAGTTGTGGCTCACGGGCTCTAGAGCGCAGGCTCAGAAGTTGTGGCGCACAGGCTTAGTTGCTCTGTGGCATGTGGGATCTTTCTGCACCAGGGCTCAAACCCGTGTCCCCTGCATTGGCAGGCGGATTCTTAACCACTGTGCCACCAGGGAAGCCCTGCATGTTAAGTTTTAAAAAAAAACCCACAGGAACAAATTGATATACAAAAAGTTCCTATTCTAAGTCAAATGTCTCAATGCGTTTTAATATACCCTAAGATGATCTAAGCTAAAGGACATCTTAATTACATGTCAAATATTAATGATAAGGTATCTTCCTGGTCATGACAACATAAATGTGAAGGAACATTATGAAAGTATACCTCTGAACAAAGAAAACCAGAACCTAAACAAAAGTAAAAATACAGTATGTCTAAAAGTAGAGGAAATTAATTAATTCGTTGTAAAGCACAGAGAACTATATTCAACATCTTATAATAACCTATAATAAAATAAAGGGGCAATCTTAAAAAAAATTAATTAGTTAAAAATCATCTAACTCGTAAAAGTTTTCGATTACTGCTAATCAGTATTCATTTTGTAATGCACTGCCCTCTTTACCAACAACCTCCTTCAGCCCCTACTATCCTGACACAAATGCACACCAAGTCACAGAGTGGAAGAACTTACTTTTGTCCCCAAATAAAAGATCTGACCACCATAGCTACTGATGGATTGATAACAAGCCTTCTCTCCAACCAAAGCCTAAAAAAAAAAATTTAAAGGTAAAAATTACATGCATTAGGAGTCTCAAGTTTTAAAGAATGTGGATTACAGAGACAACATGGTTTCATCCCATAATTGAGTGGGGGAAAAAATGTCAGTCAAGTGCCAGTCTGTCAGTGGAAGTGGCATAAAGGACAAAGTGCAAAAAGTAATTCTCTGCTTATATACGGTCTCTTTATTTTTCAGAGTAATGCGTAAAGGGAAGAGCATGCCAACTTCTAAATTTGAAGCAAAATTGTTGCAACCTGCCCACTACTGGATGACAGGTAGTCACTGCTTCTGGCAAAGAATAGGGCTAATTGAAATGGTACCTCCAAGTTCTTTGAAATAAATATCAACAAAAAACACAAGAGGAAACAGGAAGATAAAGCAGCATAGTATATGAAAGTCAGCACAGCCCAGCAAAATAGAAACGAAACATACTGTCTGATAAATCTGGTTGCAAATTTTGGCTCTGTCACCCAGTAGGTGCCAGAGTTTAAACAAGTTTCAAACTTCTGACAATTACATTTTTCCATCTTTGAAAACCATGCAGTTTCTGGGAGGCTTAAATACATTAATATTTATAAATCTCCTAAAATATGTAAGTGGTCAATACTGATAACTAGTAATTTTTCTTAACTTTTTATCATGAAAATTTAAAAATATATACAAAGGTAGAGAGAATAAAATAATGAACCCAATGTATCCAGTAACCAGCTTCATTAATTATCACTTCATCACCAATCTTGTTTCATCTATATTCCCACTGACTCCCCTATAACACAGTAAAAATTCTGAAGTAAATCTCAGATCTTGAACATCTCATTTACAAAAATTCAGTATATGCATAATAAACAAATCCTTCTAGCGTAACCACACAATTTCATTGACAGGCTTTCAAAAATTAACAATCATTCCTCCATGTCAAATATCTGATCAGTGTTTGGATTTCAAATTGTCTCATAAATGTCAAATGTTATTGAGGTTTCTGTTCTTTGTTTAGTTTTGTTTCTATATTTCATTTGTTTAAATCAAGACCCAAATAAAGGCCACACACTGAAGCTGGCTGATGCATCTCTTAAGTCTCTTTTTTTTTTTTTTTTTAATTTTATAGCTACTTTATTTATTTATTTCTTTATTTTTGGCTGTGTTAGGTCTTCGGTTCGTGCGAGGGCTTTCTCTAGTTACGGCAAGTGGGGGCCACTCTTCATCGCGGTGCAGGGACCGCTCTTCATCGCGGTGCGCGGGCCTCTCACTATCGCGGCCCCTCCCGTTGTGGGGCACAGGCTCCAGACGCGCAGGCTCAGTAGTTGTGGCTCACGGGCCCAGCTGCTCCGTGGCATGTGGGATCTTCCCAGACCAGGGCTCGAACCCGTGTCCCCTGCATTAGCAGGCAGATTCTCAACCACTGCGCCACCAGGGAAGCCCCTTAAGTCTCTTTTAATCTACAGAGTTTGCCTCTATCTCTCACGGTCCTTTATTTTCCTTGAAGTTTATTTGTTGAAGACGCTGGAACACTTATTCCATAGAGTTTCCTACTATCTGGATTTTGCTAATGGCATCCCCATGGAATCTTTGAACATGTTCCTCTGCTTCTGTATTTCCTCTAGAAGATCAGAATCAGGGTTTTTTTGTTTGTTTGGTTTGGTTTTCTGGTAGTACCACTTTAAGTATGACATTAGCGGTAGGATTTTTGTAGATGCTCTTTATTATCAGGCTGAAGAAGTTCCCTTCTATTCCTAGTTTGCTAAGAATTTTATCAGGGATACGGAATTTTGTGAAATGCTTTTCTACATCTTTTGAGATGGTATTATGACCTTTCTTTTGCAATAAACTAATACAGTGAATTACATTGACTTTTTTTTTTAAATAAATTATTTATTTATTTTTGGCTGCATTGGGTCTCCGTTGCTGTGCGTGGGCTTTCTCTAGTTGTGGAGATCGGGGGCTACTCTTCATTGCAGTGTGCGGGCTTCTCATTGTGGTGGCTTCTCTCATTCTGGAGCACTGGCTCTAGGCGCACGGGCTTCAGTAGTTGTGGCACGTGGGCTCAATAGTTGTGGCTTGCAAGCTCTAGAGCAATGCTCAGTAGTTGCGGCACATGGGCTTAGCTGCTCCGTGGCACGTGGGATCTTCCTGGACCAGGGCTCAAACCCGTGTCCCCTGCATTGGCAGGCAGATTCTTAACCACTGCGCCACCAGGGAAGTCCCTACATTGACTTTTAAATATTAAACCGTGTTGACCACGATTACTCTTTTTATACATTGCTGGTTTCTATTTGCTACTATTTTAAGGATTTTTGCTTCTCTGCTCATGAGGTCATTGGTCTATAGCATTCTTTATTGTAATGTCTTCAGTTTTACTATCAGAGGTAAGCTGGTGTCATAAAAAGAATTACGTGCTCTCTTTTTCTCTATTTTTAAAAAGATTTTGTGTAAAATTGATATTTTTTTCCTTGAATATAATAGACTTCACTAGCGAAGCTATCTGAGCCTGGACTTTTTTTTAGGAAATCAAGTTAATGTACAGCCACATAGAAGTACAACCACTTAGATTTTCACTTCTTCTTGAGTCAGCTCTGGTAATTTGTGCCTTCCAAAGAATTTTTCCATTTCATCCAAAATTGTTTAATTTATTGGCATAAAGTTATTCATATTATCTTTTTAATATCTTTAGACTCCATAGCAACCGCACCTCTCTCATTCCTGCTATCAGTAATTGTGTCTTCTCTTTTTCTGGATTAGTCTGACTGGAGGTTTATCAATTTTATTTATCTTTTAAAGAACAAGCTTTATTTTCTTTGATTTTCTCCATTGTTTGTCCATTTCCTACTTAACTGATATATGTTCATCTTTATTATTTCTTCCTTCAATCTACTTCAAGTTTATTTGCTCTTCTCTATTTCCTTAGATAGAACCCTAGATAATTGATTTGAGATCTTTTTTTTCTAATGTATTTAACGTTATAAATTACCCTCATATTTTTTTCTTTTTTTTTAATTTATTTATTTTATTTTTGGCTGCGTTGGGTCTTCATTGCTGCGCACGGGCTTTCTCTAGTTGCAGCGAACAGGGGCTATTCTTCATTGCAGTGCACGGGCTTCTCACTGCAGTGGCTTCTCTTGTTGTGCAGCACAGGCTCTAGGTGCACAGGCTTCACTGGTTGCAGCATGCGGGCTCTAGGGTGCACAGGCTTAGTTGCTCCACGGCATGTGGGATTTTCCCTGACCGGGGGTCGAACCTGTGTCCCCTGCATTGGCAGGAGGATTCTTAACCGCTGCATCACCAGGAAGTCCCACACTCTCAAAATTAATTATAGACCACAATTTTTTTCTGAAATATAGCTGATTTACAATGTTGTGTTAGTTTCAAGTATACAGCAAAGTGATTCAGTTATACATATATATATTCTTTTTCAGATTCCTTTCCCTTATAGATTATTACAAGATATTGAGTATAGTTCCCTGTGCTATACAGTAGGTCCTCGTTGGTTATCTATTTTACATATGGTAGTGTTTATATGTTAATCTCAAACTCCTAATTATCCCTCCCCCTCTTTCCCCTTTGGTAACCATAAGTTTGTTTTGTATGTCTATGAGTCTGTTTTATAAATAAGTTCATTTGTATCATTTTTTTAGATTCCACATACAAGTGATATCATGATATTTGCCTTTCTCTGGTTTACTTCAGTCAGTATGATAATCTCTAGGTCCATCCATGTTGCTGCATTATTTCATTATTTCATTCTTTTTTTATGGCTGGGTAATATTCTATGTATATACCACATCTTCCTTATCCATTCATCTGTCGATGGACATTTAGGTTGCTTCCATGTCTTGGATATTATAAATAGTGCTTCTATGAACATTAGGGTGCATGTATCTTTTTGAATTACAGTTTTGTCCAGATATATGCCCAGGAGTGGGATGGCTGGATCATATGGTAATTCTATTTTTAGTTTTTTAAGGAACCTCCATCCTGTTCTCCACAGTAGCTGTGCCAATTTACATTCCCACAAACAGTGCAGGAAGGTTCCTTTTTCTTCACACGCTCTCCAGCATTTATTATTTGTAGAGGTTTTGATGATGGCCATTCTGACTGGTGTGAGGTGATACCTCATTGTAGTTTTGATTTGCATTTCTCTAATAATTAGCAATGTTGAGCATCTTTTCATGTGCCTATTGGCCTTCTATATGTCTTCTTTGGAGAAATGCCTTTTTAGATCTTCTGCCAATTTTTTGATTGGGTTGTTCGTTTTTTTGATATTGAGCGGTATGAGCCATTTCAGACCACAGCTGTTTGATATGCTGTATTTTCACTTTCGTTTAGTTCAAAATATATTCTAATTTCCTTTGAGATTTCTTCTTGACTCATGGGTTATTTATAAAAGTGTTACTTAATTTCCAAATATTTGGGTTTTCTCCAGATTCACCCAGATGATTCCTTCAACAATTTGCTGTAGTTTGTTTTATGGCCTAGCATATAATCTTTTGGATGCTCCACCTGCACTTGAAAAAGTTTGTAATTTGCTTTTGTTGGGTGGAATATTCTATAAATGTCAGTTAAGTCAAGTTGGTCAATAATTTTTTTGTTTTCTATACCCTTGATGATTTTGTGTACTAATTCTATTCATTACTGATAAAGGAGTTTTGAAATTTCCAAACTCTAATTGTGGACTTGTCTGTTTCTCCTTTTAGATCTGTTAGTTTTAGTTTCATATATTTTGAAGGTCTGTTATTGGGTGCATAAACCTTTAAGATTGTTATGCTTTCTTGACAAATTAACCCTTTTTTATCAATTTGAAATTTCTCTTTATCTCTGACAATATTCTCTACTCTGAAATCTACTTAATCTGATATTAAAATAGCCATTCTAATGATTAGTGTTTGCATGATATGTCTTTTTCCTTCCCCTTACTTTTAACTTGTCTGTGTCTTTGTATTTAACGTGAACTTTTTGTAGACAGCATATAGTTGGTTCTTGCTTTTTTTATCCAGTCTGACAATCCTTGCCTTTTAACTGAAATGTTTAGACTATTTCCATTTCCTATAATTATTGATATAGTTGGGTTTAGATTATCTTATTGTTTTCTACTTGTACTACCTGTTCTTTTTTTATGCTTTGTTGAATTTAATATTTTTTAACATTCCATTTTGTTGCTACCAATGACTTATAAAGGTATACTTCTTTTTCAGTGACTGCTCTAGTGTTTACAATATGCAGGTTTAACTAATGTTAGTCTACATTTACATAATATTATACTATTTGATGTATAATGTTAAGAACCTTACAATAATATACTTCCTTCCCCCACTCCCTGCTGTTATGTACTATTTTCATCACACTGTTACTTCTACATATCATAAACATTACTTTTGTTTTAAACAGTCAACTACTTTTGTTAAATGACAATATTAAGGTATAATTTACATACCATAAAACTCACTCATTAAGTATACAATAATTTTCAGTAAATTTACAGTTGTTTGACTATCACCAAAATCCAGTTTTAGAACATTTCCATCACTCCACAGAGATACCTTTTACCTATTTCCAGTCAACCCTCATTCCTACTCCTGGTCCCAGTCCCACTAATCTACATCTGGCTCTATAAACATGCCTTTTCTGGACATTTCATATAAATATAATCAAAGAGTATATGGTCTTTCCATATGGCTTCTTTCACTTAACACAGTATTTTTGAGGTTCATCCACGTTGTAGCATGTGTCAACAGTTCACCTTTTTTATTGAGGAACAGCATTCTATCACACAGATATGCCACATTTTGTTTATCCATTTATCAGCTAGTGGACATTTTCACTGTTTTGACTTTTTAGCTATTAAGAATAATGCTGCTATGAACATTTGCGTACAAGTGTTTATGTAGAGATATGTTTTTGTTCCACTTGAGTAGCTACCTAGGAGTAGAATTGCTCAGTCATATGGAATCTTTATGTTTAATATTTTGAGGAACTGCCAAAATGTTTTCCACAGTGGCTGTACCATAACCCACAAGCAAAATACGAGAGTTCCAATATTTCTGCATCCTAATCAACACTTGTTATTGTCTGTCGTTTTGATTATAGCCATCCGAGCGGGCATGAAATGATATCTCACTGTGATTTTGATTTGCATTTCCCTAATGATTAATGATGTTGAGCATCCTGTCATCTGCTTATTGGCCATTTGTGTATCTTCTTTGGAGATTGCTGCAGTTTGTTTCTGATGAGAAATCTGCTCTCACACTTACTGTTGCTCCTCTGCATTTAATGTGTCTTTTTACTCTGCCTGCTTTAATATTTTCCTCTTTCCAATTCATTTGGATCAATCTATGTTTATTTTACTTGTGCTTGGGTTCACTGAGCTTCTTGCAATTCTGTGTTTATAGTTTAGGAAAGTTTTTGACCATTATTTCTTTAAATTTTTTTCCCTCCTCTCCTTCAGAGATTTCAACTACACATTTATTAGGCTAAGTGGTGCTGTCTCACTGCAGTCACTAACACTAGTGTTTTTTAAATTTTTTCTCTCTGTTTCATTTTGGATAGATTCTATTGCTCTATCTTCAAGTTCACTAATATCTTGAAAACTATTGTTTTTTGGGTTTTTTTCCTGATTTTTTTTCCAGACAGGAGAGTAAATCCAGTCCCCATTATTCCATCTTGGCTGAAAGTGCAAGTTCAAAGTCTATCAGTGTTTTTAATAACCACTCAGACAAAAGAAAATATCTAAGTGTGGGACAATAATTATTCTTACTTTAGTGAATTCTACTGAATTACCATTTCCTCTCCTGGATTTTCCTGGTTTCTAAATTCTGAAAATATATATGGAAGACCCTTTCACATATATTTATGCTCTAATATCTCAGGGAGATTTGAGCAATGGCTAGATATTATACTGCAGACACTCATTATATATGACCTTCATTACTACTTTTTTCAAGAAATTATCCAGAGAAGACTCAAAAAGTCTAAATTTCCTGCTTAAAGATTATTGGCTTAGGAAACATGAGATCACAATTCAAAGTAATTTAACTGTAAACTACCTGTGTAAACTGCTAAAGGCCATTATTGTCATTGCTTAAAATATAGTAAAATTAATACTAAGATCATAACTTTTGTGTCTTCCTTCTCTGCAGGCTCCTACATTTCATCTACTTCCTATTCCTCCAGAATCATCTTTCTTTCTCTCAAAGCTATCTTTGCCTTTTAATGGCTACAGCCTCCATACCTGTTCCAGCCTTTACTAATCACCCAAATATTTCCAAAGCCTTATAGGCTACCTGTCTCTCTAGTCATTTATTCCTTAAATCTATCAGGCTTGTTGCCAACATAATAAACTTTCTAAAATACCTTGCTTTTACAATTTCTTTCTCATGAACTTTCAATTTCACTTCATTATTTCAGTATGAAAGTTAAAATTCTTTGGTATTAAATTAGTCACATTTCCAAGTAGAAGACAACAGGAATTATTGTTCTAGTTCACATTCCTGAATACTTACAAACACACTCACATCGACTTCAACCTAGTTAGTGGCTTTTAAAAAAAAAATCTCAAGACATAAAGATAACTCGTCAGAATTCCTATTTCTAAAACAAAACAACAACAAAATACCAAGTTTATCAAAGCAATACTAAGATAATGGATTACCCTTACCAGTGCCTGGCTCACATTTCCTCCAGTGGCTAGAGATTTGAAATGGCTGCTATTATAGACCAACTGAACTTCTGAGATCTCCACCGTTTCCAATTCCTCTTGAGTTTGCCGATCAATCACATGCAACTTCTCTACACTGTCCAAGAGCACAATCGTGCGTGAGTTTATCCACTGTAATTCAAGCACACAACAACACAAAAGTGAGGCCCATCCCACACCGTCATCCAGGGCAAAAAAGCTTGGCAACTCGCTTAAATGACACTGACGACCTTATCCATTTAATTAATAACTTGATGACACCACAATCACAGCAAGAACTACTCGGTGACAACCCAGAGAACAACAGGTGCACAGCATAGTATTGAGTTTTGATGGTGTTAAAATGACTCATAGTGTAAAAGAAGGCTAACTAAGAGTTCTAATAGATATTATAGGATATACTGTTTTTTATCAATGTTTTTGAAAGGTACATCGGCACAATGACTTAAGCAAAGTGACCAACTTTGCATTTCTAGTGTTTTTGGCATTAATCAAATAAAAGGGCAAATGAAACCTCATAAACCTATATGGTCAAAGAATGATTGTTACCATTTAAGTAATTCATATTTAAAAATACAAGCTATTTAAAATATATATTTCCTTGGGGCTTCCCTGGTGGCGCAGTGGTTGAGAATCTGCCTGCCAATGCAGGGGACACGGGTTCGAGCCCTGGTCTGGGAAGATCCCACATGCCGCGGAGCAACTAGGCCCGTGAGCCACAATTACTGAGCCTGCGCGTCTGGAGCCTGTGCTCCGCAACAAGAGAGGCCGTGATAATGAGAGGCCCGCGCACCGCGATGAAGAGTGGCCCCCACTTGCCACAACTAGAGAAAGCCCTCGCACAGAAACGAAGACCCAACACAGCCATAAATAAATAAATAAATAAATAAATAAATCCAAAGTTTAAAAAAAAAATTGTATAAAATATATATTTCCTTCAAAACATACCTACAAATTATGGCAGAGTTCTTTGCTCTTTCTATTTCTCTATATATTCTGAATATTCTTTAATTAGTACTATTATAATCTTAAAAGTAATAACAATAATAATGTTAAAATCTTCTGAAGGATACCATTTTGATAAATTTCTTGGGTTATATATAAGATTTCTTATTTTCAAAAATTTTTTTGAAAAATCTCAATCCCTTCCCAAGAAATAAATGAAGTCTTAAAATCTGCTTAATTAGAATTCTAAATTAGCCAGAACAAAGTACTTCCCCTGTACTTTCTCTCTCTGGTATTCATTTTGGTTTATTTATATGAACTCTTCCCATGTTATCAGAAATTATTTGCATAATATAATATCAAAGACAATCAAGCTGAAAATGGATCAATTTTCTTTTAACTATATTGAATATATACTTTAACACTGTGTTAACAGGGAAGGGTTTGGTTTTCCAAAAAAAACTGTCCCTCAGGGAACAGAGTTTGACACTCAAATCATTTACAAAGAGCTTTTGTAAGGTGCTCTCTTGATTACTTTACTTTGAGAAACAAAGTATCATTTAGGAAAGACACATTATTCAGCCCTGTATAAACTTAGTGCTAGTTTTTAGATGCTTTCAAAGGTCACCTGGTTAAAAGAGAAAGAATGACAAAAAATGTTAGCAGGATTAGCAATTATTCTTCCCATTAGATCCTCACAATTTTAAGTGTTGAAACATTGTAAACAAGCCTTTTAAAGGTAATTTACAAAGCAACGCAGTTAGGGGTCACATCATGAATAAGCCACAGGACAAAAAACACCAACTGTCCTACTATTAGGAGTCTTACTATTAGGAGAATGGCTACGTGTGGTTGGGAAAATTTTTTCCAGGGACAGAATCATATGCAAATTTTTAAAGTGCTGTATCTCAAACATCTTAAATGGAAGCGATGATGATGAATTCTAGAAAACTGTGTTAGATGATTTTCAACAAGGGGTTCTGGTGATGACAAAAACACTGATGTCTTATACGCATGAGAAGAGGTTGAACAATATTATTTCATGAAATGTGTATGAAAAAAAGTATTATTTCTAAATCAAGTCTGTATATGAGATTGAAAGGCAATGTGCAAATAAATTAATAAATCATCTATTATAAAAATTGATGCAAAAAGAAATAATCTTTTTTAAACCAAAAGTTGCTCAGGACTGAGATGCATAGTAGAGAGAGAACTCTAAAAAGTTTTTAGCCACAGATAAAGAATAGCTCCTGAACTCCTGAACCAATTAGGACATACTCAGAAGTACAAAAATGTGTTAACAAAGAAAGCCTGGCAATGATCCTGAAGAAATGATTCTGATCTCCCCTTTGAGCTAATCAGGATATTAAAGAAAACTTTTGCTGATCCTGCCAGTGTTCAGCAAGACATAAGGCTAAAAGGCAATAAAAATAATGTGGCATCACACCAGCCTCAGACTTTATTCAGTACAAGCAGGATTTAACTTTTTTTTTAAATTTATTTATTTTTGGCTGCACTGGGTCTTCGTTGCTGCGCGTGGGCTTTCTCTAGTTGCAGCGAGCGGGGGTACTCTTTATTGCGGTGCGCGGGCTTCTCATTGCGGTGGCTTCTCTTGTTGCGGAGCACAGGCTCAGTAGTTGTGGCGCAGGGGCTTAGTCACTCCGCGGCATGTGGGATCTTCCTGGACCAGAGCTCAAACCCATGTACCCTGCGTTGGCAGGCGGATTCTTAACCACTGCACCACAGGGAAGCCCAGGACTTCACTTCTGTCCACATTTTATATAATCCTAAAGGTCATGATTTATGGCAGAAATCCTGGTAGCTTTAATACAACATGCACTCAAAACAATTACATAAAATGAACGGGGATATTTCATTTCAATAATACTCACAGTAAAGTTGATGAGGTCATAGTATAGGTGAAGATGCTTTTGCTTGGTAACATGTATTGCTCCAGATTCGTCTCTCTTAACCTGATGATGAAATAAAAGCAACCTAAATATCAGCTATTGTTTGAGAGACGTTTTAAAGTCTCACCTAGTCAATCCACCTAGAAAATGATTTCCATTCAGAATATGGATAAAACAAAAATACTGATAATTAAAGAAACGATACAAATGAAAAAAATCATTCACATCATGATTTGTACCAAAATCCATGGTATATCTGGTCAGTGGTCTAATTGTCAGTTTAGGCATACCTGTTTTATTGCACTTCACTTTATTGTGCTTCCAGATATTGTGTTTTACAAACTGAAGGTTTGTGGCAACCCTGTGTCAATCAATTTATCAGCGCCATTTTTCCAAAAACATTTGCTCATTTCATGTCTCTGTGTCACATTTTGGTAATCCTTGCAATACTTCAAACTTTTTCATTATTATTGTATTGTTATAGTAATCTGTGATCAGTGATCTTTGATGTTACTATTGTAATTGTTTTGGCATTTTTTATCAATAAAGTATTTTTAAATTAAGGTATGTACATTGTTTTTTTTAGAGATAATGCTATTGGACACTTAAAAGACTACAGTATAGTGTAAACATAACTTTTATATGCACTTGGAAACCAAACAACTTATGTGACTCACTTTATTGCAATATTTGCTTTATTGCAGTGGTCTGAAACTGAACCCACAATATCCCTGGGGTATGTCTGTACAGGCAAATGCTGTATGTAATATTCACTCTGTCATAATTCAGAAAAACCTAACTGCATCACGTCAATGACTATTTAGCCAGAGTTAAAGCATAAAATGGGATTGGTGGCATAATGTAAAAAGTAAAACAGAAGTTCATTAAAAGAAAAAAAACTGCTGCAGTGACGAAACTAGACTTCTTTGGGTGAAGTATGATACTATTAGAGCTCAAACAGCCCAAAATTTCCCAAAAGAACCTCAAGTGTCAATATTTTACTTATATATGCATATATATACTCTCTATAATCTTCAACCGTCCTTATAATTTGCTCTCTCCACTTATGCTCCAAGGTGACAGAGCACTGAAGAAGAACAACACACCACAATGACCTGCCTGAAATTCATGACGTTTAATTCAACCTGGGTTTTCTTGCACACTCTCCATAGTAGTCTTCTAGATGCCTTCCTTTCCCTTTAAGTCACAATTCCTCTTTGCCTTCTAGTCCCATTACTTGTAGTGTTGACCTCACCAGATATCTTAACAAACAACTGAGACCATTTAATGTGAGCCCTTTGTGTACTTCCATCTTCACTTCCTAAGTCACCTCCCCTGTAAGAAAGAATGCTCTGGTAAAAAGGAGCCTAAGATCTACAGCTATGTGTTTAAGAGTAAGTTCCACTATTACAGCTGAGTCACCAAGGGTAAATCATTTATTCTTTCAGTTTCCTCATTTGTAAAATGAAAATAAGACAGCACCAAATTGTTCCATATCTTGCATATGTTGAAAGTGTTTCGTAAACAAAAAGGTCAATGCCAACATTAACTATTCTAAGATTCCACTGATAATTAGTCCTCTGAAAAGTTTCTAAAGAACTACTTCTTGCATATCTGGTGGCCTTCTGTTCAGTCTTCTTCCTTGATCTCTCTTTGGCATTGGTATTACCCTGGAATTGATAATGTCCTGAAGTCTCTCCTTCTTCATCTTCTGTGATGCCATACTGGTCTATTTCCCCTCCTACCTCTAGATGCCTTTATAGGATCCTCCTTTCCTACTGTCTTTTCTTTTTCCTTTCCCCTACATGAGTGTCCACCAAGGTTATGTATGCTTTCGCTTTTGATTTTCACAGCTTCAACTACCTTCTCTATTTTGGAATTCTCATTTTCACCCCAGACCTGGACTGCCTATCCTCCCAGAGGACATTCCCCAATATAACACTTGAGAGTCTCACCTTCACTTCCAACCCAACACATTCAATTCTTCCCTAACCCTAATTCATTGAATATTTCATGCTTCTAAAATGCAAAGCCAGAAATGCAATGTTTTGTTTATGTCCTTCGGTTCCCCAGATCCACTAAGATAAGAAGCCTTGTCTTTCCTTCAAAATGCCATCCCTAACTCTCACTGCAACCAACCATCCTTGTCTAAAGACCTCACACTTGCTTTATTACAAGAGCAAAACCTTTCCTTTCCCTCCAACCTCCTATAATCTGTTCTTTTTGCTATTTCTACAGTGATCTTCCTAAAACGTCACTTTAATCACATCACTTTAATTACCTAAGAACCTGTGATGGCTCCCCATTACCAATCTAGGTCAATTATTATATAATCTAGATCAGAGGTTGGCAAACTTTTTCTGTAAAAGGCCATACAGTAAGTATTTTAGGTTCTGCAGAGCATACAGTCTCTGTCATGACTACTCAACTCTGCCACAGTAGTGCAAAAGCAGCCATAAATAACACCTAACCGAATGGGCATGACTGTGTTCAATAAAACTTTACAAAAACAAGCAGCCAGCCAGATCTGGCCCATAGGCCATAGTCTGCCAACCCCTAATCAAGATCCATGCCGTATGTTCAACTTTATTCTCAACAATAAGTTTCTCCCTGTCACTCTATAAATATTTATTAGGGACTTTCTACATACAAGCACTGTCCTAGTGGCTGGAATAGAGCAGTAGAGTTGGTTTTAGACTTACAGAGCTTTCAGTCTAGTGAGGAAAAAAAATATTAGATAAGTAATTTTAAAAATGCTGAATGTTGTCAAAAAAGGTCTTATCGGTGTCTATGAAGCGGGAAAGGCTAACCAAGGTCAGGAAAGGCAATGCTAATCATGAGCCAGTATGATGTGGAAGACAGCACACAGCTTTCCTGGCAGAGGTGTTGGCATATGTAAAGACACCGAGGCCAAAAACATGGAAGCAGGGGCTTCCCTGGTGGCGCAGTGGTTGAGAATCTGCCTGCTAATGCAGGGCACACGGGTTCGAGCCCTGGTCTGGGAAGATCCCACATGCTGCGGAGCAACTGGGCCCGTGAGCCACAATTACTGAGCCTGCGCGTCTGGAGCCTGTGCTCCACAACAAGAGAGGCCGTGATAGTGAGAGGCCTGCGCACCGCGATGAAGAGTGGCCCCCACTTGCCACAACTGGAGAAAGCCCTCGCACAGAAACGAAGACCCAACACAGCCATAAATTAATTAATTAATTAAAAAAAAAAAAAAAAAAACATGGAAGCAACCTAAATGTCCGTTGACAGAGGAATGGATAAAGAAAATGTGGTGTATAAATATATATGTATATGTATACATACACACACACACACACACACACACACACATATACAACAGAATACTATTCAGCCACAAAAAAGAATGAAATAATGCTATTTGCAGCAACATGGATGGACCTAGAGATTATCGTACTAAGTGAAGTAAGTCAGAGAAAGACAAATACCATATGATATTGCTTATATGTGGAATCTAAAAAAATGATACAAATAAACTTATTTTCAAAACAGAAACAGGCTCACAGACATAGAAAACAAACTTATGGTTACCAAAGGGGAAAGGAGGGGGAGGGATAAATTAGAAGTTTGGGATTAGCAGCTACAAACTACTGTATGTAAAATAAACAACAAGGTCCTACTGCACAGCACAGGGAATTATATTCAGTATCTCATAATAATCTATAATGGAAAATAATCTGAAAAAGAATATATATGTGTGTGTGTGTGTGTGTGTGTGTGTGTATATATATATAAAAACCGAATCACTTTGCTGTACACCAAAAACTAACTCAACACTGTCAATCAACTATACTTCAATTAAAAAAAAAAAAAAAAAGACACTGAGGCCAAAGACTAGTCAGGAAGCTACTCCAGAGCCTAGGCTAGAAATGTCAGTGGGAAGCAGCAATGGGGGAGACAAAGAGGAAGTATACTTAGAGTCAATAGATGTGTGATAGAGTAGAAATAAAGGGAGAAGTGTAACTGAAAGGCAACTCCTAGATTTCTGGCTGGAGAAACTAGGTGGATAGTGGTGTACTTGCTTCACTGAGCTAGGAAACCCAAGAAGAGATTCCACAGGCACATTCTTACCTCTATAACTTCAGTTCATCTTATTTTCCCCAATATGCATATTCACCCCTCCTACAGTATTTGCCTTTTTTTGTTTTTTGGGTTTTTTATAAATTCATTTATTTATTTATTTTTGGCTGTGTTGGGTCTTCATTGCTGCGCACAGGCTTTCTCTAGTTGCAGCGAGCTGGGGCTACTCTTCATTGCGGTGCACGGGCTTCTCATTGTGGTGGCTTGTCTTTGTTGTGGAGCACGGGCTCTAGGCGCACGGGCTTCAGTAGTTGTAGCACGCAGGTTCAGTAGTTGTGGCTTGCGGGCTCTAGAGCGAAGACTCAGTAGTTGTGGTGCACGGGCTTAGTTGCTCTGCGGCATGTGGGATCTTCCTGGACCAGGGCTCGAACCCATGTCCCCTGCATTGGCTGGCGGATTCTTAACCACTGCGCCACCAGGGAAGTCCCTAGTATCTGCCTTATATCCTTCATAAAGCCTTCCACAGCCTCTTTAGTCCGTACAAATCTCTTCATACTCTGAACTTATATCAATTTTTAAATTCTCATCACCTACTTGAATCCTTAAACTGTTCTCACTAGTAGTAATGAACATACTGGTTTTGCCTTTCAAAACATATTTTAACCTATGTGAAAGAAGGAGTTAAGTTTTATACTTCTTTCAATTGCCTCGTGTCCATTACAGTGTAGATAACATAGTATGTGCTCAATGATAACTTGCTGTCTAATAAATACACTATATGTAGATAGGTAAGCCATTAATACAGACCTATGTACATTTATATATTTATACATACACATAAACCATCAATTATTTATTAGTCAAAGGAGATGGAACTGAGAAATATACCATGAAGAGGCATGGAGCTGAGGGTGATCATCATGTTTTCCATGTTAACCACTAAAGCCTCGAATAAACATTAAATAGGTCACTTTCTCTCCAAAGAATTATGATAGCATATTTCTTTGACACAATATTAAATTACTGGTGAATCAAAAAAATAATCTTATGATAAAGGACTTTACCACAGATCTAGCATCATATTAGGACTTACCAGTAGAAAATGAACAACATCTCCTCTGCAGAAGGCAAGCATGGGATTCACATAATTATGCACTGCCACAAAGTGCCAGGCCAGCAATGGAACACTGGAAGGATCCATCTAAGTGAGGAGAAGGGAAAAAAAAAGTCATCACTGTTAACAGACAGAAAAACAAAGGGAAAACTCTGGTTTACAACAGCATCTGACTGGTGTTCCTTGATAAAACTTCTCCTAATTTCTCATTAAAATTCCTAAAGGAGGGACTTCCCCTGGTGGCACAGTGGTTAAGAATCTGCTTGCCAATGCAGGGGACACGGGTTCGAGCCCTGGTCCGGGAAAATCCTACATGCCGTGGAGCAACTAAGCCCGTGCGCCACAACTACTGAGCCTGCGCTCTAGAGCCCGCGAGCCACAATTACTGAAGCCCATGCACCACAACTACTGAAGCCCGTGCGTCTATAGAGCCCATGCTCCACAACAAGAGAAGCCACCACAATGAGAAGCACGCGCACCGCAATGAAGAGTAGCCCCCCGCTCACCACAACTAGAGAAAAGCCGGCACGCAGCAACAAAGACCCAATGCAGCCAATCAATCAATCAATCAATCAATCAATTCCAAAGGAGCAGGGACTGACTGGGAAGTGTCATGAGGGAACTTTCTGTGTGGATGGTAATGTTCCACATCTTGACAGAGGTTTGGATTACAAAAGTACATACATCTTGGCAAAGTTCAGCAAATGTACACTCAAGATCTGTACATTTGTTGTATGTAAATTGTTACACCAAAGGAAAAACGTCAACAAATACTGAACTGTACTTAATCATATGCATGTTGAATATTTAGGAAAAAAGAGTACTAATTTCTGTAATTTACTTGGAAATACATTTAAAAAAACATAATTTGATGGGAGCATATAGCGATGAACAGGTATATAATAAAATACAATAAAATGCTAATGGTAGAGTTTTACAATGGTAAGAATATAGATGTTCAATGTAAAATTCTTTCAACTTCTCTATTTGTTTGAAAATGTTCCTAATAAAATGTTGGAAAAAACACCAATAAAAACATACAAAGAGATGTAAACACATACTACCATGATAAATCTCAATTAGCCAATGAAGCTCACCTAAGAACCGTTAATGGCAAATATAAGCCAGCTTTGCCAGCTGAAAGGGCAGACCTGCTTCCCCTGCGGCCCAAAGATACACCGAGTACCAACAAGAAAACAGAAGAGTGAGCTCCCTCATTACAGCGGCTACTTTTTGAACTAGTCTTCGTTCTGCACCATCATTCTCCATCCCATCCCATCCCATCAATGCCTCTCCTCATATACACACTGGAAGAAAACAACTCTTTGAAAACAACCAATCAGGAAAAAGAAAAGGGAAATTGAGGTGTGCATAATACATTCTGAGAAGTATCATCCTCCAAAGTAAAATATCAGAGGCAGAAGAAGCCAAGGAAAGAGTATGCAGCAGCAATTCATGCTGGGTATTACGGTGGGGTGTTCTCTATCAGTAGTTCATTATCAAAGCAGCAGCTGTTCATGAGAGAAAAACTTAACAGAATAAAGGTAGAAAAGTACAGATCTTGTGATCCCCAGGTTACTGCTGTAGTCACCAGCTTATGCTGCTTTGGTCACATCAAGGTAATCAGACAGTGACCTTTGCAGCACTGATTTCCATTCTACCTAGTTTTCTGACAACCTCACAGAATGTGTCACTTGCAAGTCATTTTCCCCAACCTCCTGACATGGTCTTTTTACCAATAAGATGGAGAGCCTTACTTACCCGTCCATAAGGAAAAGTCATCCACACTTTCAAGGATGGCTTCAATCCAATGACCAGTATCTTTAGGGGAAAAAATACATTTTAATATTTACCCTGCAATTTTCAAATGTTTGGTATTCAAAGCCTCTAAAGTTATGAGCGTCAACTTCTAAATACACCTACCTTTGTTAAGGATGCCATGGCCAATAAGGAAAACTGTGTGATGGGATGATCTTTCAACTCGGGCTTAGAATGGAGAGGCTCAATACAGCAAACTTCACCCTTGGAACCACTGAACAGGCATCTAGATTCACATGTTCTCACTCCCATCACTCTCCTGAAAATGTAACCAAAAAATGCCAGATCAACTTAGCAATGATCCAAGGCGCTATAGCCCTAGCGTGGCCTACTAAAAAAGCCTCCTAACTCCTACTCCTGCCCCCAACAATCCAAACTCCACATGACATCAGCACGTCATTTTTAATGTGTGGGTCAGATTTATCACCCTTCTCCTAAAAAATCTCCAATGGCTTGCCACTGTACATAAAATAAAATCCACTCTTCGCCATGTTTAAAAGGTCCTATATGATCTGGCTCCTGCCTTCACTCCTCTCCCACTACTGCTGCTCCTGACAAACGCATGATCCAGCCACACCGTCTTTCTCTCCACTGCTCCAGCATGCCACGCTGTGCCCACCTCAAAGGCTTTGTGCTTGAACATCCCTCTGCCTGGAATACTTCTTCTAGATCTTTCCACTTGTTGACCAGACTGTCATTCAGGTCTTTGCTCAAATGTCGCCTTCGGAGAGAAGTCTTCCTAAATTATACTCAAATGCACTCCAGCACACTGACCTGTTTTATTTTTTTCACAGTACTCATAACTATCTACAGTTATTTCATTTATGCATTGGTTTATTGTGTCTCCCTACCCCCGACCCAACTAGAATGTAAGTTCTATTGGAGTAGCAACCTTGTCTGGTTCATAGCTGTAACTCTGGTGTCTAGAACAATGCCTGCACATAGGAGATGCTCAATAAACATTAGCTGAATAAATCAATAGAATTTTTTAAGCAATTACTTTGGGCTCGACATTGTTAGAAGGTATGAGAAATACAAGAAACATAGTCCTTACTTTGAAGAACTTATGGAAATACAATACACATTGAATTTTTTGTTCTACTTTTTAAACTCAGATTTATAAATGTTCTTCCATGTATCTAAATAGTCTTTCCTCTTATTTAAAGAGTAAACAGGGCAATGCCAAGGCAATAAAAACCTTTCTACACCTGGCCATTATGGTTATAATCAACTGGGCCTGGGGCCTAAATGGAAATTAGTGAGATACTCCAGGATAATGGTTCCCAAGATTGACAGAGCTTATGAATACTCTGGGGAGTAGGAGTCTAGAATCCCATCTCGGATCTACTGTGATAGAATTTGGGGAGGCCCGGCCTGGTGCTCTGTATGTTCTATAAGCCCCCCCAGGTTAAGTGTAATACACAGCCACAACCTATTTCCAATCACATGGGTTTTCCAGACCTCTTCATATTCAACTTCAAGTCATTAAACTGGAGCTAATCTTTTCATTTGTCTACAAATGTCCATTAGTCTCTTACTTAAATGTCAATTCAAAAACAGAGCCTCCGCTGTCGTTGCAAACTGCAAGAGTTGGATCATCTGTAAACTAAACAGAGAAGGAATTTATTTTCTTATACATTTTCAGACAACCAATCAAGTATTAAAAAGGTAAGGGAAAAAATTATAAAATTTTAAAAATCTAAGACAAACACATTTAATAGCATTTGAAATCACCTAAACTAGATCTACCTCAGTACTCTAAACATACAAACTTACCCATATTTGGAATAAAAATGGCTCAATATCTTTAAGAAAATGAGGCTTTAAAAAAAGCAAAAACCACCTTTCATCAGGGTAAAAGAAAAATACAAACTATGACTCATAACAGCCCTAAAGTTCTCTACTTAGGTTCTTACATTAATTTTTTCTAACTTGCTATTAAGCTAAATAGGATACTTTGGATACATTTGCAGTTGCCTAGCTTTCAAGAATAAAGACACAGTGAAAGACATTTGGTATCTTTGGGAAATAAACTTATTGGAATATGTTTTCCAATAACTGAAGAGTTAATCCACTGCATGTAAAGCAGTTTAACTTTTTATGTAACTCTTCCTAAAACGTGCTGCCCCCTCAATCTTCTTCGACAGAGTATACTTCAGTTATTATTATCTACTCTGGAAAACTCAAATAATAAATAATGTTCACAATGACAGATGGTCCTAAGGGCTTATGCGGTATGGTAGATATGAGTGTTGTAGGATACAAAATTGAATAACTTAATTTGTATCATTTACAGTGACTAATCTCCCTAACCCCAGAGGTTTGTGAAACCATCCTAAATCTCATGCCTTTGTGCTCTTCAGGGATGGTAGAGGTACAGGAGGCTACTATGAAATTATTCTTCCTCAACCCCACACACGGGTAAAGAAGTCCTACATCTTTGTTCTCAAGGCCTAGCTGAGTAGTTGCCAAAGTGGAGTGTAGGGAAAATAACAGCACTCATGATTTTATTTATTAATTTTCTACTTCTTGTGTATGTGTTTTATAATGTACCTAAATATAGTACACTAGCATATTTAAATAATTTTTAAATAAATATTTATATATATATATATATATATATATATATATACACACACACACACACACATACATATGTATATATAAATGAATTAAAGCCCAGACTGTTATTGATGGGATGTGTAGGGTTAAGTCTGGAGAACAATGAGTAAGAGGTTTGGAATTTCTGCTGGAATTTCTACCCGGGCAGAGGTGAATGGATAAAGAAGAAGTGGTCCATGTACACAATGGAATATTAGCCATGGAAAACAATGAACCATTGCTCTTTGAGGCACCACAAATGAGTCTGGAGATAATCATGAAACATGAGAAAAGAAAACGGTGGAGAAAAATGATGAGTTCTACGAATTTTCAAAGACACGCAAACCCAAATTACAAAACCCTATCAGCTCACAGCAGCCAGTAGGGCCATTAGCATAAATGCTGCAAACAATAAATGCTGAAGCGATAAAAAAAAAAAAAAAAAAAAAAAAATGAATGGAGGTTGTCAATGGAAGACCTCAGAAGTAAAGTCAGTGTCTGCACTTATCACCATTCCCAAGCAACACAATGTCCACTACTAGTCTGCTTTTAACGTCAGCTGCATTCTTCTGCCTTTATCTCTTCTGCCTTTTTCTCTCTGCCTTTATCTCTTCTGTTTCCTATTGCTTCTCCCAAAGATTTTGCTTTTTTCTGCAAATGGACGGGACTTTTATAAACAACCAACCAAACATTTATTGAGCACTATTTATTGTAATGTGCTACTACATGTAACACACAAAAATTAAAGAGAAACAGATCCTGGTTTCAAAGATCTCAATCTTTTAAAGGAGATAAGACATAACACAAACAACTACAACATATTAGAGGTTGGCTCATGCCGTATGAAAAGAGGTCAAGATAAACTGCCATGATATTCAGAAAGAGGAGAAATTCTCTCTACTTTTACTTGTCTTGGTTGTTTTCATTGTAACTAAATGCTTCAATGCTGCTTTGTCACAAAAGACTTTTACGTAACTAACCGAGATGCAGACACATAAACTCCAGATGCTACCAGACTTTAAAAAGAATGTGTATGGATAAGAGAGGTCTGCACAGCTAAGTAACCAAATGTGTACATGGTTAAAATCCAGAAGATCTGATTTTAGACTTCCTTAGTTATAGTCCTGTACATTTTATACTTCTGAACATGGGCTTGACAGCATACAAAAACCAAGGTTCGCATTGCATTTGTAAATGAAATCTGTTACCTAAGTTGGTTTATTATTTTCAGGCATGTAAGGAGAAAGCCAAGATTCAAATCTTGATGCTTTTCCTTTGGAGGCCTGAAAGAAAATAAACCAACAGATTTGTTTCTAAACATAATGCAAAGCTTGGTTCTTTCACAATTGGTGCCTTGAACTTCAGGTAATTCCCAACAAAGTGTGACAGAGCACACTGCCTCAGCAATAAAATCCTGGCGGACTAAACAAAGTAAAAAGACCTTTTAAAATCTGCACATGGGTTTTCGGTAGGGTACTGCCTGTCTTTGCTGCCAGCCTTTCGTCCAGGATCACATCAATTTACTCTCCTTCCTGCTACATCTACTAGATTTCAATACAACTTACAGCTGAATGTTACCATGCCAGCCCATCTCTGGTTTTAACTTGGGAAAACATCTTGTTGGGCCAGTCAAATAAAAGACAGTTCACTTTCAAGGATTCTGTTTATAAAGAAATCTACTTAAAAATGGATACAAAGGCATAATAATGAAGATGATTAGAAAAAGAAAATAAGGACTTTACCTTAATATGCAATATTGCTGTTCCTGGAGGATGAGCATCTGTTATTGATCTTAGAAGTTTTCCACTGGCCAAATCCCACATAGTGATCTATAAGACAACTAAATGCTTTAAAAACAAATTTATTGCTCTTTTTTTGGACTTAAGTTTCCTGGCTTTTGGCTGAAATAATCTATTCCTGGTCTATAAACATTGCAGACAAAGAACTATAAAGTTAAAACATAACTAAAGGTTGCAGATCCACTAAAGCGTGGGGCCTTTATTTCATCTTCATCCTCCCCTCATCCTGCCCAACCTACTTTACCCTTCAGATTTTAAATCTTGTTGTTTTACTGAGAGGTAAAAGAAATTTCTTTAATGAGTCAATCTCTTTAGCACTGGTAAAAATTATAGAAAGGCTTACTGCCAAACCAATTAATATGTCAGAAGAAGAGAAGAAACAAAACTTACTGCCAGTTTCAGAAGAAAAAGAAATACCAAAATAGTTATCTAGGAACACAGTAATAAGAATACACAAAGCAGAATATAGTGTCCTTAAAAGTCAACAACAATTATCCTCACTACAGTAAGAAAGTAAATTTTGTATAACAGCCTGGTTGGTTTATAAAACCTATTTACTTATATGGACATATGAATTAAGATATTAAAAATCACAGACTCTGGCTCAGTCGATAATATTTAAAAATTTGGACAAAAGTCAGACTAAGCAAACTCAGGTTAGCTCTACAGACATGTCACTTTATAACACGTTTTAGTCTTCGAGATACTGATCTAGAGATCATACTTTTTTTTTAAATTGATTTTACATTGTCTTATGGGGAAAATTAAGTTCCTATTTACCTGTCCTTTAGCAAAGCCACAGAGAAGTCGTGAGCAGTCGCTGTTGATACTGAGGGCAGAGATGGCTCCATATTGACCTCCAACACTAGTGCTACCCAGACAGAGTCGCAAAGCTTGATTCTGATCTAAAGAAAGCCATTGATAAAATCAAGTGAAAGAAATGAAGGCAGGAATCAATAGATACTTCGTACAGGCTTGTCTTCAAACACTTTGAGGTAGCAAGTATCAAAAGAATCAAACGATGAAGTTACATTCATCTTAAAATATATTTATTGAGCATCTACTAGACACTGGGCATTGAATTAGACACTAAGAAAGCAGAAAAAAACAACAACTACAAGGAAGCATAATACAAAACTTGCTAATAAGTTAAAAAAAATCCTACGAAAGCTCTTTGAACTAACTTTCATTCTAGAATTGTATTTCTTGCTATTTTTAGGATGCAAGGTTACATGAAATACCACCTTTTAAAGCAGCTTTAAAACTTCAAAAATCAAAATTTATTAATTTAGAGTTTGGCTGAAATTTACATTATATTATCCATGGAGAAAAGGTTTACCAGGCAAATGAACAATATAAATAAAATCACAGGGTATGTTTAAACTGCTTAAGAAAATTCTTTTCAAGCATCAACATTTGATATGCTAAAAGCAAATAATTCAAATCTCTACTAGATTAAGTTACTTAAGGGCAAGAATTTTGCCGTAATCATCTCTGATTTCTCCAGGAGGCACTCAGATAATTATTAAACCTTATTATCTAATAATTAAATTCCTCTAGGGCTTCTCCTAGGCAATGCTTATTTTATATTATATAGAGTTCATTATTGTACCCACTTGAAAACAATGAAATAAAAAATTTAAACATAAGAAGGCATGCCTACAAAATTTAACTGTTTAAGGGGGAAAAAAACTACCATACTTGCACAATCAGGAGTTCTCTTAACTCCCCCAGCCATTGTTTGTGCTTCCCTTCACTATCTATGTGCTAGTTTTTGGAGGTAAATACATCTTACTCTCACTCTTAGACTATGACCTCTCTAAGGGCTGAGATCATGAGTGAATTAACATCCCCAGAATACCTAGACTGGTGCCTTGCACACAGAAGCCATCTGACAATCATCTGAATAGCTGCCACACTTGCAAATCTTCCTCCTATAAAGGTAAATCTAGTAATCAGAAAGAGCCTAAAGACATTCATTCTCAAATGTAAGGAATAATACTAGGTAAGTCCTTTTGCCCATCCAAAGTGACTACTGTAAGAATATTCTTCTGTGTTCATAAGCAGGCTCAAATAGCAACCCCCACCTCCCCAGGAGTTCTGACACAATTAATGGTTGTATTCTATCTAGCACATAGGAAATATTTGATGTTTTCTGAAATCATTTTAGATCTTAGCCTTCCAAGATGAATATCAGAAAAGGAATAAAATTCATAAATATACAAGGTCTGATATATTTTAAAAGTCCTGTTTACTCAAATCTAAAATGATAACAATTACAGATTTTTTTCCTTATTTTTTCCTTACATACGTTCCTCCCTCCTCCAGTTTAATCCAAGTTATTAAAATTTCCTTTTTCCTGACTCTAAAAATGACATCACATTTTATTTTGCTTTACTAAATTGCATGCCTAAAATAGTGTTTTCCATGATTCTTATTTTGTCAGAGCTACCTTTACAGTTAGTGGATTATCCATATACCTTATTCTGCAAATTGTCAAGATTCAGTGGTTGGGCAACAATTTTCTATATATGCTACCACTTTGGGTCATGCGAGTAGTCCAATGAATGGGCTGAAAGTAAGAGGACAAAGACAGAAATTCCCCACCAGCCTCAAAAAGAAGTCCCTTTAGCCTGGGCTGCCTGCCTTCTAGGAGAGTAGTGTTTGAATAGCATCCTGCTGAGATCCTTTGTAATCCCGGTTTTGAGATCCAAACTCTATACAGCTCTGATCCACCAATACTTAAAGACACTAACTAATGCTTTCTGCTTTACCTAAGTTCATACTTTAAATTAGACTATTTGGGCTTCCCTGGTGGCACAGTGGTTAAGAATCCGCCTGCCAATGCAGGGGACACGGGTTCGAGCCCTGGTCCGGGAAGATCCCACACGCCACAGAGCAACTAAGCCTGTGTGTCACAGCTACTGAGCCTGCGCTCTAGAGCCCGCAAGCCACAACTACTGAGCCCACATGCCACAACTACTGAAGCCCGCATGCCTAGAGCCTGTGTTCCGCAACAAGAGAAGCCACCGCCATGAGAAGCCCACGCACCGCAACGAAGAGGAGCCCCCGCTCGCTGCAACTAGAGAAAGCCCGTGTGCAGCAATGAGGACCCAACGCAGCCAGAAACAAATAAATAAATAAATTTATTTTAAATATTATACTATTTAAGTACTCTTATAACTCAGGGAAAGTAAGCACAGGAGAATTAAGGAGTATGACAAAATAGAGAATAAGGGTACCATTAAAAAAAAGGAAATAGAGAAAAAAAGAGGGAAGGAAAAAGACACATCTAACTTCTACATTAAAAACCCAAACATGACTCTGCTTTCCTGACTGTGGGTCCTGTGTACTAAAAAACTAGCTAAGACAAGGACCACATTATCAGCCTTGGTCACTCCTGAAATATGTATTAAATTTACATCCCACAGGACTATGTTAATGAAAACATTGTCAATTTTTGTCCTTAACTTTTACAATGTATTCATTATATTTATAATGTCTCTTTATAAGGTAGAGTGGCTGTGAGGTAATAGACAGTGCATAAAATGTAATATAGTTTAACTCCACAAAGATACTTATCAATTCTTATTGCTGTCATTATACATTCTATATTTATGGTGCCATATTAACAAACTTGCTATACAGTTTAGACTAAAATCAGAAAAGGTAGAATCTCTGGGGAAAGAAGAAAGCAGGGTCTTATTGAAGAGGTTTCTTCTACTAGAAGAACATTCTGTAGTCCAGATTTTTCTAGACAATTCTGGGGAAACGTATTTGGTGAAGACAAACTTAAAACCTCTTCCAAACACTTAATTTCTAAAGCTACATGAAAAGAACAAAAGGACCTGGACAGAAGCAAGAAAGGTGAAAATCAGAGCTCTCCACATTCTCCTCCTCCAATGGGGCTCCTGATCTGGGCAAGAAATATGAAATGAGACTATCATTTTTCCTATAAACTTCAAAGAGTTGGCATAGAGCGTAAATTTTGTAAATGCCTATGAAAAATATGAAAACTATCCAATGGTACACATGCAAAGAATTTTTTTTAAGATTTTTTCTTTGGCCGAGTTGGGTCTTAGTTTCGGCATGCGGGATCTTCGTTGAGGCATGCGGGATCTTTTGTTGCAGTGTGCGGGCTCTTCCTTGTGGTGCACGGGCTTCTCTCTAGTTGTGGCGTGCGGGTTTTCTCTTCTCTAGTTGTGGCGCACAGGCTCCAGGGCTCATGGGCTCTGTTGTTTGCGGCACGTGGGCTCTAGTTGAGGCACTCGAGCTCAGTAGTTGTGGAGCGCGGGCTTAGTTGCCCCGTGGCATGTGGGATCTTAGTTCCTTGACCAGGGATTGAACCCGTGTCCCCTGCATTGTAAGGTGGATTCTTTACCACTGGTCCATCAAGAAAGTCCCACGAAGAATTATTATTAATGATAATAAATAGCCTACCAATTAATTAAGAGAACTCGAAGCCCAGATACCACAAAAAGCACATCCATTTGATAGTGAAATGAATTATATCTATTTCTTTATCAGTATACCTTTCGCAGTACACTTTACTTAGGGTAGATCTCAGCATATTCTAGGCTTAAGAGTAATGTGCTAAGTAGCAAAGAAAAGCCATAAAAAACATATAAAGTCTATAATAGCCATAAAATCTAAATTTGTACATACTTCAAGAATTTCTGCTCTCTCTCCATATACCAAAATTAATCTAATCCTCTATTTCTTCACCCCTAATTTGTTTTAACTACATCCCAAAGACCATCAAAGAAGGAAATACCTAGATCCTAGAAGGAATCAAAATCTAATTATGTGTGTAGAGCTCTACTTTTATTGCCAGTATTCACCATTCTTCAATACTACTCCTTTGTGCATTATTAAAATATTCTCTAAGACCAAAGGAGAAGAAAAGAGTTATTAGGAAACATTTTTCATCATCAATGATCATAAAACAGCAGAAGCACTTTACCTGACCGCCATCTAACAAACACACAGAATTAAAGTTCTCCATTCCCTCTATAAAGCTTACTGACTAAAGCCCACGATACACTGACTCCCCACAGCTAACTGGCTATTTTCTAGCACTCAGATGCTTACGAAAAGTCAGTTGTGTTCATTTCCAAACCTGTTCATGCCACTGTAATATTACTGTACTTTAAACATGTAATTAAACAATATTGTCAACTGATGAAATACAGTGGAAAAGAAAGAGCTGTTGTTTCTATGAAAGCTCAATGAATGTTTTAGAAAGACCTGGTAAAGATGAGTTGCTTTAAATTAACTGTCATGAAGTAAGGTATGGACAAGATAACTGCAGAAAACTGAAAAGAAGTTTTATGAAAATCTAAAATTTTGCACACTTCGACTGATTCACAGGTGCCTAAGCTTTTACCTCTTTTTTTTAAGTAAAAGTACAAATTTTGCATGACCCATCACTGATGCAGCTTATGCCAAAAAAGATGCTGCAGACGTCCAACTGGCAGATACAAACTCAAAGAAACAGTTTTGGTCTATGCCAAAAGATTAAGATCAATATTCAATGATTTATTTTCATTTAAAATAAAACATTGAAGGTATGCATATATTTACAATTTTTAACAATTCCCTACTTTAATTTCAAAACTTTTCAATAAGCATTTCATAAGAGGACATTGACTGTAACTAGTAACATTCTTTTTCAACATTAAAAAGGTCAAAAGAAAAAGAGTCACTCATGCAAACCAAAATTACTATACCTTTTCCTTTGAATCCATGGAGAAAAGATCAAAAAAAAGAGAAAAGCAAGAAATCAGTTCAAAAGTTCAGAGAAAAGACAGGTAAAATTTCAAGAGTATAAGTGATAAACTTCAGTTATCTGTGGGAATGATACTAAATGTGATTAAATGATACATCTAGCATTTATATTTAGGTATTGGTTATGGAAATAAAGAAAATGCATAATATCCAAACTTTAGCACAGTAAATCCAAGTCCATTAAGTTTGATAAAAACAAAAACAATTTCCAAAAGATAATCTACTAAAGTATACTAACAACCCAAAAAATGGAAAACTAAGGGCCTTAGGATAGGGAGATATCTTTATTAAGATTCAAATTGTTGAGATCCTATAGTTAGGTAAGAACCAAGATACATAATAAATACCATATACCTATAATTCCATAAGAATAGGCAATTTACATGACGTTTAAGAAGCTTATAATGATTACTATTTTAATGACCCAGGCCTCTATTCCAAAGAGAATCTAGTGGTACTTAAACAAGTACAGTTCTGCACTTTTTCCTATGATCAACAAAGATGTTTAAAAGATCAGATTTAACCCAGACCTCTAATCTAGACACTTCATAGTATTATTACTCTGCCATTTTTTTCCTGGCTTTCAAGCAAATTTTAATCCATTTGTTAAAACTCATTGTCCAAATATCTGATTCCCACAAAAATGAGTAAAATTTATTAACTGCATGATTAAAAATCCAAAGCATAACTAGAATATTATGATCCTTTCTCAAAATGTTCATTATGGCATACTTTCTTTTTCATGAGACTGTAATGAAAGATTATTATTTCATCAAATCTACAAGAAAGTTGCTGGGGTCTAAAAAAATTAGAAAGCTGGCCCAAGGAAATTAAGGAGACAGTAATGAAAGACAATAAGCTCTTCTTCTCTGTTAGTTTTTACTTTAAAAGACTTCATTTTAATTTGTTGCAGTAAGCTCTGCATGGATTTGATTATAAGCAGGCACATATTCTTATAACCTTGTGGTAAGGAAGGGATATTAAAGCAGATAGAGTTGAAGAAAAGTGAGTACTGGTAAGTGGAACAAAAATAAACATGTATTCTGCTGACAGATAAACACGTACATTATATTTTATCCTCATTCATCTTAGTTCTTCCATTCTTTCCTTTATGTATCTTGCAATTTGCCTCCTTTTCTCTCAGAACTGGAGAACTGCTTGGAAGTGTGGAAATGTACTGATCTTAGGATTCAGTATTCCTTGATTCTGAATTTGGCTCTGTACATGTCACTTAACCTCTCTGGTTCTCAGTCACCTCATATGTAAATAAGGGGATTGAACTAAAAGTCCTTTGAAGATCCTTTCCCAGAATTCTATCAATCTGATACCAACTATGCCCTCATAGGAAAACAAGCACTCTTACACGTGATAGGAGAGCAAGCTGGTAAAACTTTCTAGAAGGCAATTAGGCAGTATACATCAGAAGTGTTTAAAATGTTCATACCCTGACCTAAGCAAGCCCACTTTCAGGAATTTGTCCTAAGGAAGTAATCATGTGAACAAAAATGCAGTTACAAAGATGTTCATCACTCTACTTTCTGGTTAGAAACAACCTAAATGTCTTATAGTAGGAAATGATTAAGTAAAACGTGGCCATTAAAAATGATGTTACACAGAAACAGACTCACAGACATAGAAGACAAACTTACGGTTACCAAAGGAAAGGGGGAGGGGTAAGTTAGAAGTTTGAGATTAGCAGATACAAACCACCATATATAAAACAGATAAACAAGGTTCTACTGTATAGCATAGGGAACTATATTCAATATCCTGTAATAAACCATAATGGAAAAGAATATGAAAACGAATATATATATATATAAACTGAATCGCTTTGATGTACACCAGAAACACAACATTGTAAATCGATCATACTTCAATTAAAAAAAAAAAGCTAATAACTTAATACAGAAAAAAATTATGTTACAGATGACTAATAATCACATGGAAAGATGTTCATTATAATGAAAATGCAGGTTACAAATTAACATGATCCCATTTGGGGGTGTGTACATATATATACACACATGTACAGGAAAAAAGATTAGAAGGCCATACAGAAATGTTAGGAATTATTCCTGGATGGCAGAATTTGGTGTATCTTCAACCTTTTGCTCATCTAATTTTTTTATTATGAACACATATTATGGAATAAGAAAAAATTGTTTAAAGAATCAATTCTAAAGTTCTCTAAAGAGAATTATATTTTTCTTTCCATTCTTCTCATCCCCAGACAATAAAACTTTATTATTTATATCAATCGCCTTTGAAAAGACTAGGTGTTAAAAACACATGATAAATAAGGCTTTTGGCATAATGGAAAATTTATAAATAGGAAGTCAAATTGTTCAAAAACAAGGGAAAATAACTAGTTATTCACTCATATGATAAATAAAAATGCAAGGCCCACAGAGATCAAACTGTGGTTCTGCTATTAAGGTCTTCCCAGGTAATCCTTACACAATATCCTGTAGAGTCCTTACTAAAATACAGTGTCATCAGGAATTCCATTTAAGAAAGTTGCAAAAGACTTAAGATCCATAGAGAACACTAAAAATGACAGGAAAATATTATCTAATAGTTTTTAAGTAAACAGAACAAAATGTTCTGCTCATAGTATTGAATGCAAAAGCAAAGAAAGATTAAAACTAGGTTTATTTAGTCTCATGTAGGAAAAAAAAATGAGAAAATACTTAGGACTATCACTTACCATTCAAATAAAACTAGCTAAGTTCTCTTCTCAACCAAAAAAAGAAAGTGATTATGGGCTAAAAATTTTTCAGTTTAGAGGGGTTTACAATGTAAATGAAAAAAAACTTACTGTCAGTAAGAGTTACTGAAAATTACTGAGAAAGCCTGGGAATCTCTTTCCCTGAAGATCTTTTCAAATACCAACTACTCAGATATGATTTAGACTAAAACATTAGCACCACCACAAATCAGAGGCAGACAAAATGCCAACCTCTCAACTTTATATCCTTTTTGTCTAGGTCTGCAGAGAGTCAAAAGATATGATATGATAGCTTATAAATTCATACAGAAGAAAATAAACTTGCAATGAGCAACAAAATGAAGCTGAGTCAAGTAATTTTTAACTATAAAAATGCTGACCGCTACTTTTCAAGTTTTTCTGGCTTTTTTCAAATAAAGTTTACTATATAAACTGTGATTAAAAGACATTATTAAAAAAAACCCAAATACTTAATATTTAAAATAAGGAAAGTAGGTAGAAAATTTACCAAATATTAAAGCCAATCCATGAGATGTACCCACTGCTATCAGACTCGACACTGCCTGAGAACAAAAGAGAAGATTACATTTTAAGACATTACAAGGATCTTGAAATAATCAGAATTGAATTTGCTGGTTTTCTTTCCTCTAGGCACCAGATAACATACCAACTATTATAAATAAGGAAAATTTCATCTAGGAGGCAAAACGGGAAATGAAACTCAGAACATCTTATTTCTGGGAATCCCTCTAAATTTACTCTAAGGGTAACAAAATATCATATGTTCAACATTATAGGCAAAAACATGCCACTTAACTTCCTCTAAAGCAATTTTTTGAACAATTCAGGGGTCCACACACAGTAAGAGGCACTTATGCTACCCAACCAAGAGCCTCCTATGAGGTGTGGGAAAGGGACAAGAAAGCCCTTCTCCAGTTTATTCACAGGAGCCAAAAGGCACCAGAAATACTCAAAACCCAGCCCACTTCCTCACCAATTGACTATCTAATAAGAAAGCTACAGGAGGCAGCTGGAAATAGTTGAAAATAGAAAAGAGGGCACTAGAGTGCTTTCAATATCCCCCAGTTCTCTATAATCACTCCACAGATTTACTATTTGGCAGGCTTGGCAATGGAGTTCAGAGCTGTTAAGTGTACTATTTACCACAAAGTGATTTTACCAAACACTGTTTTCCACTCCCTATAACCAAAGCGAGGCCAAGTCACAGAAGGAGCAAATATACTTGGGCAGGGTAGTACCACATACAAATAAATTGGGAAAAGGCTAATCATTATTTTTCTCAAAAAAACAAAACAAAAAAAGAAAACTAAAAAGTAACAATACACTAGAAAGAACAAGAACATTCAACACGGACAAATTTTAAACCTGATTACTGGCAGTAAATGACATGAATTAATTATCACAAAATTTATGTAATAACTTTGAATATCGGAAGAATAAATCTAAGAAAACCTGATCAAATGGAAAGCTTACCTTTAAAGGATTATTTAAAGTATACTTACAATTGCTGTAGGCAAGCCAGCATCTACTTTGTCCTAAATAAAATTTTAAAAAGAAGTATTTGAAAAGACATTCCCATTTTTAAGCAGAAAATGGTATAAGGCCCTCTCTTTACATATACAATTCAGACAAGAGGTAGAACCGTCATTTTTGCCCCCAAATAAGAGAAACTACAAAAGTTGTATATACCAACAAAATATAAAGAGCACAAGAGTAGACTGTTTTCTTTTACTGTTTCAGGAAAGGTACGGATTATAAATGAAAATGTAAAGGAAAAGAGAGAGGAAAGAGATTCTATTTTCAATAGAATGAGTTGGCCTGAGGATCAAATTAAATGTAAAGTATCCTATAAATGTAAGGGTGTCTACTAATATTTGGTACTTCTGTAGCTTTAAATAATAACAAGGGCTTTCAATGATTAGAACTGTAGTAGCAAAGAGCTTTCAAAGGCATTTATCACATTATTTGATACTCAAACCAGGAGAGATGGATCAAACAAGTAGTATTATTCTGATTTTCCAGATTAAGAAAACAGATTAAGATTCTTAAGATTCAGATTAAGTTTCAAAGAGCTTAAATTGACTTTCCCACAATTATTCAGGAAGTGGTAGACTATGTCTAAAACTCGGGGTTTCCATTCCCAGACCAGGCTCTTTGGATCACTTCTGTATTTCTTTTCTGTCTGTCCCTGTCAATGTGCTCAATTCATTATTATAATCTCTCAGAAGGCAGAATCTATTATATCCAACTTTACAGAGCTTCCCAGGAACTAACTTAAAAAACTTAGACCAGGGCATGGAACTATGAGGAAGAACAATCACCAACGCTGCTATGTACAACGTTCTGGATAGTAGGATATACTCAACTTTGTGTGGATGTGTGTGTGTAAAGGATGCCTAACATAATGCTGAACAATAAAGAAACACGCAACAAATATTTGATAAATGATTGATTTGTGCCCTGGACAGGGAAAAAGAATGAGCCAGCAGATGAAGAACATAAACTATATTCAAAATGGAACCTGAAAAATGCAATTGGAAGTCAGCTAACTTTCAAAGCTAAAACCCACAGATGTGGGAAGCAATTTAGAGGATATATGAATAGAATTTCAGTGCTGGTGTTACGGCATCTTAGGATAGTGATTCTCAAAAGCCACGGTGCATTAGAATCACCTGGGATATCCGTTAAAATGCAAATCCCTAGCTACACTGCTAGAACTAGATTCCAATTCAGTAGGTCTGGGATGGTGCCCAGGAATCTGTATTTTCATAAGTACCCTAGGAGGTTCCTATACAATGGACACATTTTGCAAAAACACTATGCTAAGGTATCCCTGTTATCTTAGGTGATCATAAAATGATAAATATCCTTTAAAATTAATTTGAATCAATTTTAAATATAGTCACATGTCATATTACTTTGAGGAGGATTCCAAAATTAAACAATGAGGTTCACAACTCCAAAAGTTTCATCTCTCCTAAGTGTTCTCCAGGCACAGACTACAAGGCCATGATGATCAACGCCCTAGGCAGCCCTAATAACATCACTATCCACATGGCTGAAAGCATTACTGAACAGCCATTCAGGAGAGATACCCCAAAATATAACTAGCTTTACATGTTAATAAACCAACCATCACAGAAAAGCATACAATTTAAATTGAGCTGGTAATCCAAAATTAGGAAAGCAGAGTATGAAGACTGTCACAAGAAAAGCAGTTTTCATTTTAACATACCAAAGGAGCTCAGCCATGGCAATGAAATAAGAACAGAATGCAAACACTCTGGGATTTATTACAATTTTTCCCTCCTCTTCAAGAGAAAGGAGAAACCCTTTTAAATAACAGATTTATCTAATCATTGTTCAATGTCTGAGTTTTAGTTCAGTCTCCATTATTCAAAATATTTTTAAAACTGCACAGGTGGGTCAAATGACTGTTCTGGTTCATCTTGATTTTGAAAGGAATGAATTTCATCACCTACATAAGGATTAAATTCAGAAAACGTCATGGAAATGTAATCCTCAACAGGTGGTTCCCATTCTAGCAAATATGAGCTACTCTCCACCTACAAAAGGAAGGACAATTGCCCAGGTTTCCTCCATTGCTTGACTATCTCTCTATTTAAATTGACTTCATGATATATGAGCTGGGTCAGGGTATACCAACTGCCCTCAGAGAACACTTTTTCTTTCTTTCTTTTTTATTGTTTCTTTGGGGGGTTTTTTGGTTGTTGTTTTTTGGGAGGTTTTTGCGTGTGTTTTTTGCGTTTCGTTTGGTTTGGTTTCTGCAATAAGAGCTTTCCCTAATAAACCTGAAAATTACAATGTGGTTATGGTGTCATGATGCCACTTCTGTATCAATCTCTTACCCTTGTGAAAAATAAAACCTTTGTCCAAACTGAATATGCAAAATACCAATTAAACTCCAGGAAAAGAACATAAAAACATATCAAAGTTCCTGGGGTATGAATCTGTCATCATCATCATTACTATTACTATTATTATTTACAGAATCTATATACTGAATTCAGAAAACCAAAACTGAAAGACTGTGTAAAACTACAGGCCTTGAGGCCAAAGGAAAATTTGATAAAACATACCAGAATCAGCATCTATTGTCTTGATGGACTATTAAATATTTCTGCACTTAACACAGTACTCTAAATCATTTTCAAAAACGACACAGATATTCTGTTCCAGCTATTATACACTGGCCACATTCACCAATACCACCCTCATTTCACAACAAAGAAGCACTAGACTTGGAACCAAAAACCCCAATTTTGAGTAACTGCTCTGCTATCTCCTAACCCAGTGATGTAAGACAAGTTAATGTCACCTCTCTGAGCCTGTCTTCTCATTTGTAAAATAGGATATGGCTTTCCCTACTTTAAAAGTTGTAAGAGTATATGAAATAAGGTACATGAAAAGACTTCTGTGAATTATAAAAAAATCACTCAGTTGTAAAAGATTCTGATCAATCATTTCTCCATATGAAAAGACTAAAAAAAACAAGCACTCTACCTCAACCAAATACACAAGATGGCAACTAAACTGAAAAGGAATTTAAAGAAAAAGCAGATAGTGTTTCTTTTAGGCTTGCTGCCATATTTCATTTAGGCACACCCGAGACTCTGGGCAGACCTTTATTTCATGGCTGCACTAATTTCTATGTCAAGATGTGTAGCTATGTCTTATGAGTCAAAAATAATCACACAAAACCCATGAAAGCCAGATTCTATTTTTCTTAAGCCTCGGGCCAAGAGAAGTGCTGTGCTTTGTTTTATGCTCATTCCTACTTCATTATGCCATTGCAGGTTATAAAGCTGGGGGAAGAGAACAAAATACTTACAGCTGCAGACACTATTTGGGCAGAAATTCCCTTCAAAAGTGAATGTCGCATAACTGATCCATGGAGTGAAAAAGAATCAGGTAATTTCTTCTTTCTTAAAAAGAAAAAAAAAAAGGAAAACATTTAAGAATTGGGGAAAAAAATTGAAAAGGCAGGGTCTTTAAAACTTTGAAAGAAGAAAAAATAAAAACGAGAAAAGGATAAAACACTGTATTACTTTTTTAGCTCTGGTTTGCAAAGAGTTTGTATAAAGTCTAACAGTCTCACGTTAAAATGTACTGAATCCACCCTGAACCTCAGAGAAGCACAAGCAGGAAAATGAATAATGCCACCATTTCCTTTTCACTGATTCAACCTGTTCCTTGCCCACCTTAAGAAATACAGCAAGAGGTTCTGCTACTCATCAGAAGGTTGCCTAGAGAGCACCCCTGCTCACATGTCTACATTACCTCTACCTGCCTTCCACCTTTGCCACCTTTCTTGCCCTCCTGTTGTCTATAACGACCCTCTCATTCTCCAACCAACTGCCTCAAATGCCCTACTCATTACGCATTCTCTGATGCTTCTTTCACTTAACCTACTCATCACTGTACAAAAAATAATTTTTAAACTTTTAACAAACATTGAACACCTGCTCTATGTGACTAAAAGTATGTTCTGGGGATACAAAAATAAGGTCAAAGTTTCTACTCTCAAGGACCTCATATCCTAGCTAGAGGGACTAATGAGTAACTCACTCTTAAATTAAAGGATAAATGTTAGAAAAGAAAAATAAATAAAGCACTATAGAAACGAAATGAAGAGTTTAATCCTGTTTATTAGGGAGCTGTTAGGGACAGCTATAGAAAAGAAAAGGTATCTGAGCTGGCCTTGACAGATAACTAGGAGTCTGTCAGACAACAAAAAAGCACAAGCAAAAATATGAAAATGGGGCTTCCCTGGTGGCGCAGTGGTTGAGAATCTGCCTGCTAATGCAGGAAACACGGGTTCGAGCCCTGGTCTGGGAAGATCCCACATGCCGCGGAGCAACTAGGCCCGTGAGCCACAACTACTGAGCCTGCGCGTCTGGAGCCTGTGCTCCGCAACAAGAGAGGCCACAATAGTGAGAGGCCCGCGCACCGCGATGAAGAGTGGCCCCCACTTGCCACAACTGGAGAAAGCCATAGCACAAAAACGAAGACCCAACATAGCAATCAATCAGTCAATAAAGAAATCTTAAAAAAAAAAAAAAAAAAAAAAAAAAAAAATATGAAAATGTAATGGTGCACAGTGTGTGGGGAATGTGAGTACACAAAAGGCATGGACCAGGAGGACAGGAGTGGGAGTGCTCAGAAATTATGTCAAAATGGTAAGCAGGGTTCAGACTGATGCCATGCAAAGCAGTTCTGACATTACTATGTAGGCAAAAAGAAGACACCACAGCTTTTAAGCAGGTAGTGACCAAATCATCCAAAACATTTACGTTATAATGGTTCCATACAAATTTTAGGATTGTTTTTTCTGTGAAAAATGTTATTGAGATTTTGATAGGGATTGCACTGAATCTATACATGGCTATGGGTAGTATGAACATTTTAATTAATCCATGAACATGGGCTATCTTTCCATTTGTGTTTTTTAATTTCATTCATCAATTCTCATAATTTTCTGTGTACAGCTCTTTCACCTCCTTGTTCCTAAACTTATTCCTAAGTACTTTATTGCTTTTGATGCCACTGTAAATGAGATTTTTATTACTTTTTTATATATTTCATTGTTAGTTTATAGAAACACAACTGATCCAAATCAGTCAAAGTAACCTTGAGAAAGAAGACCAAAGCTGGAGGCATCACACTTCCTGATTTCAAACTCTATTTCAAGCTACAGTAATCAAAACAGGATGGTACTGGCATTAACAAAGACACATAGATCAACAAACAAAATAGAGAGCCCAGAAATAACCACCGCATATACTGTCAACTAATATCTGACAAAGGAGCCAAGAACACTCAATGAGGAAAGAATATTCTCTCCAATAAATGGTGCTAGGAAAATTGGGTAATCACATGCAGAATAATGAAACTGTACCCCTACCTTATACCACTCACAAAGATTAAACAGATTAAATACTTAAACATATGACCTGAAACCACAAAACTCTTAGAAAAAAACAAAGGGAAAAACCTCCTTGACAATGGTACTGGCAGCAATTTTTTGGTTATGTATGACACCGAAAACACAAGCAACAAAAGCAGATATACATATAAAATATATAAATATATATAAATGGGACTACATCAAACTAAAAAGCTTCTGCACAGCTAAAGAAACAATCAAAAAATGAAGAGGCAACCTATGGAATACGAAAAAATATCTGCAAACCATTAACCCCATAAGGGGTGAATAACCAAAATATATAAAGAACTCTTATAACTCAAGAGCAAAAAACAATCTGAGTAAAAAAATGGGCAGAGGACCTAAACAGGCATCTTTCCAAGGAACACATACAGATGGCCAACAGGTACATGAAAAGGTGTTCAACATCACTAATTATCAGGGAAATGCATATGAAAACCACGAGATATCATCTCATATCCATTAGTATGGCTATTATCAAAAAAACAAAAGATAAGCATTTGTGAGGATGCAGAGAAAAAGGAATCCCCAGACACTGTTGGTGGGAATGTAAACTGGTGCAGTCACTATGGAAAACAGCATGGAGGTCTCTCAAAAAATTAAAACTAGAACTACCATGTGATCCAGCAATTCCGCTTCTGGGTTGTATATTCAAAGGAAACAAAATCACTAACTCAAAGAGATATCTGCACTCTTATGTTCATTGCAGCATTATTCAAAACAGCCAAGATACGGAAACAACCTAAGTTAAATGTCCATCTACAGATGAATAGATACAGATGTGTATTCACATACATACACACACACAGAAAATGGAATATTATTCAGCCATGAGAAAGAAGGAAATCCTGCCATTTGTGACAACATTGATGGACCTTGAGGGCATTATGCTACAAGAAATAAGTCAGACAGAGCAAGACAAATACTGTATGATCTCACTTATAGTGGAATTTTAAAAAGCCAAACTCACAGAAACAGAGACTAAAATAGTGACATCCAGGGGCAGGGGGAAATACAGAGATGCTGGTCAAAGGGTATAAACTTCCAGTTTTAATATGAGTAAGTTCTGAGGATCTAATACACAGCATGGTGACTATAACAACACTGTGTTATATACTTGAAAGTTGCTAAGAGAATAGATCTTAGATGTTCTCACTGAAAAAAAAAAAAAACAGGCTAATTATGTGAGGTGATAAGTAACCCTTCTGTGGTAATCATTTCACAAAATATACATATATCAAAGAATCACGCAAAGGGCTAACAGCAGAAGCAAGAAGAATTACAATCCTGCAGCCTGTGGAACAAAAACCACATTCACAGAAAGACAGACAAGATGAAAAGGCAGAGGCCTATGTACCAGATGAAGGAACAAGATAAAATCCCAGAAAAACAACTAAATGAAGTGGAGATAGGCAACCTTCCAGAAAAAGAATTCAGAATAATGACAGTGAAGATGATCCAGGGCCTCGGAAAAAGAATGGAGGCAAAGATCGAGAAGATGCAAGAAATGTTTAACAAAGATCTAGAGGAATTAAAGAACAAACAAACAGAGATGAACAATACAATAACTGAAATGAAAACTACACTAGAAGGAATCAATAGCAGAATATCTGAGGCAGAAGAACAGATAAGTGACCTGGAAGACAGAATGGTGGAATTCACTGCTGTGAAACAGAATAAAGAAAAAAGAATGAAAAGAAATGAAGACAGCCTAAGAGACCTCTGGGACAACATTAAACGCAACAACATTCGCATTATAGGGGTCCCAGAAGGAGAAGAGAGAGAGAAAGGACCTGAGAAAATATTTGAAGAGATTATAGTCAAAAGCTTCATGCACATGGGAAAGGAAATAGCCACCCAAGTCCAGGAAGTGCAGAGAGTCCCATACAGGATAAACCCAAGGAGAAAAATGCCAAGACACACAGTAATCAAATTGGCAAAAATTAAAGACAAAGAAAAATTATTAAAAGCAGCAAGGGAAAAACGACAAATAACATACAAGGGAACTCCCATAAGGTTAACAGCTGATTTCTCAGCAGAAACTCTACAAGCCAGAAGGGAGTGGCATGATATACTTAAAGTGATGAAAGGGAAGAACCTACAACCAAGATTACTCTACCTGGCAAGGATCTCATTCAGAATTGATGGAGAAATCAAAAGCTTTACAGACAAGCAAAAAGCGAAGAGAATTCAGCACCACCAAACCAGCTCTACAACAAATGCTAAAGGAACTTCTCTAAGTGGGAAACACAAGAGAAGAAAAGGCCATACAAAAACAAACCCAAAACAATTAAGAAAATGGTCATAGGAACATACATATCAATAATTACCTTAAACGTGAATGGATTAAATGCTCCAACCAAAAGACACAGGCTTGCTGAATGGATACAAAAACAAGACCCATATATATGCTGTCTACAAGAGACCCACTTCAGACGCAGGGACACATTCAGACTGAAAATGCGGGGATGGAAAAAGATATTCCATGCAAATGGAAATCAAAAGAAAGCTGGAGTAGCAATACTCATATCAGATAAAATAGACTTTAAAATAAAGAATGTTACAAGAGACAAGGAAGGACACTACACAGTGATCAGGGGATCAATCCAAGAAGAAGATATAACAATTATAAATATATATGCACCCAACATAGGAGCACCTCAATACATAAGGCAACTGCTAACAGCTATAAAAGAGGAAATCAACAGTAACACAATAATAGTGGGGGACTTTAACACCTCACTTACACCAATGGACAGATCATCCAAAAGGAAAATAAATAAGGAAACAGAAGCTTTAAATGACACAATAGACCAGATAGATTTAATTGATATTTACAGGACATTCCATCCAAAAACAGCAGATTACACTTTCTTCTCAAGCACGCACAGAACATTCTCCAGGATAGATCACATCTTGGGTCACAAATCAAGCCTCAGTAAATTTAAGAAAACTGAAATCATATCAAGCATCTTTTCTGACCACAACGCTATGAGATTAGAAATGAATTACAGGGAAAAAAACGTAAAAAACACAAACACATGGAGGCTAAACAATACATTACTAAATAACCAAGAGATCACTGAAGAAATCTAAGAGGAAATCAAAAAATACTTAGAAACAAATGACAATGAAAACACGACGATCCAAAACCTATGGGATGCAGCAAAAGCAGTTCTAAAAGGGAAGTTTATAGCTATACAAGCTTACCTCAAGAAACAAGAAAAATCTCAAATAAACAATCTAACCTTACACCTAAAGGAACTAGAGAAAGAAGAACAAACAAAACCCAAAGTTAGCAGAAGGAAAGAAATCATAAAGATCAGAGCAGAAATAAATGAAATAGAAACAAAGAAAACAATAGCAAAGATCAATAACACTAAAAGCTGGTTCTTTGAGAAGATAAACAAAATTGATAAACCATTAGCCAGACTCATCAAGAAAAAGAGGGAGAGGACTCAAATCAATAAAATTAGAAATGAAAAAGAAGTTACAACAGACACTGCAGAAATACAAAGCATCCTAAGAGACTACTACAAGCAACTCTAGGCCAATAAAATGGACAACCTGGAAAAATGGACACATTCTTAGAAAGGTATAACCATCCAAGGCTGAACCAGGAAGAAATAGAAAATATGAACAGACCAATCACAAGTAATGAAATTGAAACTGTGATTAAAAATCTTCCAAGAGACAAAAGTCCATGACCAGATGGCTTCACAGGTGAATTCTATCAAACATTTAGGGAAGAGCTAACACCCATCCTTCTCAAACTCTTCCAAAAAATTGCAGAGGAAGGAACACTCCCAAACTCATTCTATGAGGCCACCATCACCCTGATACCAAAACCAGACAAAGATACTGCAAAAAAAGAAAATCACAGACCAATATCACTGATGAATACAGATGCAAAAATCCTCAACAAAATACTAGCAAAGAGAATCCAACAACACATTAAAAGGATCATACACCATGATCAAGTGGGATTTATCCCAGGGATGCAAGGATTCTTCAATATATGCAAATCAATCAATGTGATACACCATATTAATAAATTGAAGCAGAAAAACGATATGATCATCTCAATAGATGCAGAAAAAGCTTTTGACAAAATTCAACACCCATTTATGATAAAAACTCTCCAGAAAGTGGGCATAGAGGGAACCTACCTCAACATAATAAAGGCCATATACGACAAACCCACAGCAAACATCATTCTCAATGGTGAAAAACTGAAAGCATTTCCTCTAAGATCAGAAACGAGACAAGGATGTCCACTCCCGCCACTAGTACTCAACATAGTTTTTGAAGTCCTAGCCACGGCAATCAGAGAAGAAAAAGAAATAAAAGGAATACAAATTGGAAAAGAAGACGTTAAACTGTCACTGTTTGCAGATGACATGATACTATACATAGAGAATCCTAAAACTGCCACCAGAAAACTATAGAGCTAATCAATGAATTTGGTAAAGCTGCAGGATACAAAATTGATGCACAGAAATCTCTTGCATTCCTATACACTAATGATGAATAATCTGAAAGAGAAATTAAGGAAACACTCCCATTTACCATTGCAACGAAAAGAATAAAACATCTAGGAATAAACCTACCTAGGGAGACAAAAGACCTGTATGCAGAAAACTATAAGACACTGATGAAAGAAATTAAAGATGATACCAACAGGTGGAGAGATATACCATGTTCTTGGATTGGAAGAATCAATATTGTGAAAATGACTATACTACCCAAAGCAATCTACAGATTCAATGCAATCTCTATCAAATTACCAATGCCATTTTTTACAGAACTAGAACAAAAAATCTTAAAATTTGTATGGAGACACAAAAGACCCTGAATAGCCAAAGCAGTCTTGAGGGAAAAAAATGGAGCAGGAGGATTCAGACTCTCTGACTTCAGACTATACTACAAAACTACAGTAATCAAGACAATATGGTACTGGCACAAAAACAGAAACACAGATCAATGGAACAAGACAGAAAGCCCAGAGATAAACCCATGCCCCTATGGTCAACTAATCTATGACAAAGGAGGAAAGGATATACAATGGAGAAAAAACAGTCTCTTCAATAAGTGGTGCTGGGAAAACTGGACAGCTACATATAAAAGAATGAAATTAGAACACTGCCTAACACCATACAGAAAAATAAACTCAAAATGGATTAGAGACCTAAATGTAAGACCAGACACTGTAAAACTCTCAGAGGAAAACATAGGAAGAACACTCTTTGACATAAATCACAGCAAGATCTTTTTTGATCCACCTCCTAGAGTAATGGAAATAAAAACAAAAATAAACAAATGGGACCTAATGAAACTTCAAAGCTTTTGCACAGTAAAGGAAACCATAAGACGAAAAGACAACCCTCAGAATGGGAGAAAATATTTGCAAATGAAGCAACTAACAAAGGATGAATCTCCAAAATATATAAACAGCTCATGCAGTTCAATATTAAAAAAACAAACAACCCAATCCAAAAATGGGCAGAAGACCTAAATAGACATTTCTCCAAAGAAAACCTACAGATGGCCAAGAAGCACATGAAAAGCTGCTCAACATCACTAATTATCAGAGAAATGCAAATCAAAACTACAATGAAGTATCACCTCACACCAGTTAGAATGGGCATCATCAGAAAATCTACAAACAACAAATGCTGGAGAGGGTGTGGAGAAAAGGGAACCCTCTTGCACTGCTGGTGGGAATGTAAATTGATACAGCCAGTATGGAGAACAATATGGAGGTTCCTTAAAAAACCAAAAATAGAACTACCATATGATCCAGCAATCCCACTACTGTGCATATACCCTGAGAAAACCATAATTCAAAAAGACACATGCACCCCAATGTTCACTGCAGCACTATTTACAATAGCCAGGTCATGGAAACAACCTAAATGCACATCGACAGATGAATGGATAAAGAAGATGTGGTGCATATATACAATGGAATATTACTCAGCCATAAAAAGGAATGAAATTGGATCATTTGTTGAGACGTGGATGGATCTAGAGACTGTCATACAGAGTGAAGTAAGCCGGAAAGAGAAAAACAAATACCGTATATTAACGCATATATGTGGAGCCTAGAAAAATGGTACAGATGAACTGGTTTGCAGGGCAGAAATTGAGACACAGATGTAGAGAACAAACATATGGACACCAAGGGGGGAAAGCAGCGGGGGGTGGGGGGGGGTGTGATGAATTGGGCGATTGAGATTGACAAGTATACACTGATGTGCATAAAACTGATGACTAACAAGAACCTGCAGTATAAAAAAATAAAATAAAATTCAAAAATTAAAAAAAGAAAGAATCACATTGTATACCTTAAATCTACACAGTACTGCATGTCAATTATATCTCAATAAAGCTGAAAAAATTTAAGTTATTTATTTGTAGAAGAAAGTGATGAACAGGTTAATATATCCAGCCACGGCCCCTATCCCACAAGAGTTGACAACCTAAAGAAGACAGCACTGACACAGGCAAAATTTAAGAAGCTGAGGAAAAATACAACAACAACTTATCAACATTAAAGTTACACATGAATTCAATAAAGTATTTACATTATGCTTTCTCCACTTCTCTTTCCTTTTCATGTGCTCTCCAAGAACTTGGAAGGTGAAAAGCAGCCAAAATGAAGTTATATAAGGTTAGAAGTCCTTTTCCCAAATCTTTAATCATCTTTGTGACTCTCCTCTGAACCCATTTCAAGGGAATGAAGAAACACTGGAGCTGTCCTTAGAGAGCAGGAGGAAGGTGGTGGAGAGAGGAGTGAGGGAACACAAAGGTGGTGAGGTAAACCAAGCCCCACATTTCCACCACAGACACTGTACCAGGTGTGATGTGTGCACCCTCTAAGGGCTCTCCTGCTTCTGGGAGTCCCTGGTTATTATTTTAGCTTCCTACTGGGTGTACAGAAGACAGTCGTCATGTCATCCACCTTTTTATCCTCTCCCCTCAACAGTGCCTAAATATTCAGGGTCTAGCAAGCATTTTATTTCCACCTGAGTGGGCCTTCTACTTCCTATGCAGAGCTTCAGCAGGCCATACTGTATCCAAGTGTGATTTAAATGAATGCTTAACCAGAGAGCCCAGAAATAAACCCACACACCTACAGTCAATTAATCTTCGACAAAGGAGGCAAGAATATAAAACAGGAAAAAGACAGTCTCTTCAGCTATTGGTGCTGACAAAGTTGGACAGGTGCATGTAAATCAACAAAGTTAGAACACATCCTCTCATCATGCACAAAAATAAACTCAAAATGGCTTAAAGACTTAAACATAAGACATGACAACATAAAACTCCTAGAAGAGAATATAGGCAAAACATTCTCTGACATAAATCATACCAGTGTTTTCTTAGGTCAGTCTCCCAAGGCAACAGAAATAAAAACAAAAGTAAACAAATGGGACCTAATCAAACTTACAAGCTTTTGCACAGCAAAGGAAACCATAAACAAAATGAAAAGAATGGGAGAAAATATTTGCAAATGATGCACTCAACAAGGGCTTAATTTCCAAAATATACAAACAGCTCATACAACACAACAACAAAAAACCAAACAACCCAATTGAAAAATGGGCGGAAGACCTAAATAGACATTTCTCCAAAGAAGACATAAAGATGGCCAGTAGGCACATGAAAAGATGCTCAACATTGTTAATTATTAGAGAAATGCAAGTCAAAACCACAATGAGATACCAACCTGCACTGGTCAGAATGGCCATCATTAAAAAGTCTACAAATAACAAATACTGGAGAGGGTATGGAGAAAAGGGAACCCTCCTACACTGTTAGTGGGAATGTAAGCTGGTGCAGCCACTATGGAAAACAGTATGGAGGTTCCTCAGAAAACTAAAAACAGAATTACCATATGATCCAGCAATCCCACTCCTGGGCATATATCTGAACAAAATTATAATTCAAAAAGATATATGCACCCCTATGTTCATAGCAGCACTATTCACAATAGCCAAGACATGGAAACAACCTAAATGTTCATCAACAGATGAATGGATAAAGAAGATGTGGTACATATATACAATGGAATACTACTCAGCCATAAAAAAGAACGAAATAATGCCATTTGCAGCAACATGGGTGTAACCAGAGATTATCAATACTAAGTAAGTCAGAAAGAGAAGGACAAATACCATATGATATCACCTTTATGTGGAATCTAAAATATGGCACAAATGAACCTATCTATGAAACAGAAAGAGACTCACAGACCTAGAGAACAGACTTGTGGTTGCTTGGCGGGGGCAGGGAATGAACTGGGAGTTTGGGGTTAGTAGATGGAAACTATTCCATATAGAATGGATAAACAGGTCCTACTGTAGAGCACAGGGAACTATATTCAATATCCTGGGATAAACCATAATGGAAAAGAATATGAAAAAGAACGTATATATATGTATAACTGAGTCACTTTGCTGTACAGCAGAAATTAACACAACATTGTAAATCAACTATATTTCAATTTAAAAAAAAGAAGAAAAAAATAAAAGGATATTTACCTTTTTAAGTTGGTCCTGTCGCCACTATCTGAGCTTGCCACAGACGAAGTATCATAGGAGTGAGAATCAATAGTATCAATATTTAACAATGTAGGATCTTCAAGAACAAAAGAATCATCTTCATCATCAGTCTAAATTAGAAAAACATGATAAATAAATTCAAAATTCCAAATACTCTATAAGTCAAACAGGCGTTAATGGGTTTCTCCAAAACACTCATATACTTATTCTGTTTTTCACCCCTTTTCCACGCATTGTTGTTGACCAGAGAGGCATAGTACAGAATTAAATTTCAACTCTAGTTATCTCTCCCTACAAAGAGTTCACTCCAAAAATTTCTTTCTTGTAGCTGGAAGAAGTAGGAGCAGTTATGCAGATTATTGTTAGTTGCCAAATATTTCTTAAAATTCAAACCGGTATAGATGCTTTACTAGTTAACTAACAGCCAATGGCTAATTGAAGAAAATAAATACCACCTGACTATAGATAGTTTACCTTAAGAAATATGACAAGCAGACAGATGAAAGGCATTCTGGGTTGGAAACAGCATGTGCAAACACAGTGATTTCAAAATATGAATTTTGCCCATGAAAAAGGAAGTAGTCTAAATGAGTGGAGTATTTGAGTAGGAGTTAGAGGTGATCCTAGAAAGATAAGTGGGATCCAAATTGTAAAAGTCTATATTCCATTAAGCTAGGTGACAGGAGGGCCCTATATGTCCACCACTGTAACCCTAGTGCCTGGTACAATGCCTGACACATAATCAGTACCCATTTACTTAATAAATTAATGTACTATATATAATAGGCAGTGGGAAGGCAACTGAGATCTTTAAAAAATGTACACATGATGGGAAACATGCTTTAGAAAGATAAATGGGGCAGTATGAAGATGGATGGGGGTAGAGGGGGAGACAGGCAGGGAGACTAATAAGAACCAGCAAGATGGCTATTGCAATGTCAAGGAAAGAGAGGAGAGTTCAGTCTAGGAATGCAGCAGAAGGGGTCAAGAGAAGGAATAAGGAAAGAGACATTACTGAGGTAAAATCCAAAATTCCTGGTTACCATTTAAACAGTGTGTTTTGGGGGGCTGGGGGGGGCGGTTAAGAAAGTAGTCAAAGAAGATTCCAAGGTTTCCAGCTTGAGCAACTAGCAAAAGGTGATACTACTAACTGAGATAAGAAAGCAAAAAGAATAGCAGATAAAGCAGAATGAGTTTAGCTTTGAACAAGCTGATTCTGGGCAACAGACATTAAAGAAAAAAGTTCTGATCGTACCTTCTCTTTCAGCCGGACTACCTTCTGCCTTATCATTTCCATTCATATTCTTAAGAGAGCGGAGCAGTCCATACTCATTACCTCCATCTTCTCCACCCATTACCAGCTACTGACTACTATTCTTGCTGAAGTTACCAGTCAAATCCACCAGCCTATTTTCCATTAGCATGCTCTTGTCCTGCACGCATCACTTAACACTACTGGCCATGCCCCACTTCTTGAAACTTTCTCTTCCCTTGGTTTCCAATACATCTCTTTGCTACTCCTCCATCTTATGTGGCCTCTTCTATCAGTCATGTTCTCTACTTGTCCTCAGCCCAACCTTTAGGTGATATTGTTCCCCAGGATTATATTCTTGTCTCTTCCTACTTCACACACTTCCTATATGAACAAGCTAATCCATACTTATAGTTTCAAGTATGATGTCACGCTAATGACTCCAAAGTCTGTATCTTTAGTACCAACATTTCTCTTGCGGTTTAGGCCATATTTCTGACTGTTTTTCAGATATCTCCACACACAAGATTGCTAAGAACAGGATGAGGGTTAGCAAGGAGCTACTGTGTTACTTGAGAGCTGTACAAGAATGGAAGGACTACCATAGGGAAAGGTAACAGAAACAATTCATAAATAAGAACTGCAGCACCAAGGTCTTAAGCAAGAGAGTCAATCAGTATCTTATCTGATTTTCTTAAGCAGCGCAGAGACATAATTAAAGAAAACAGATTAGCTAAATTAAGCCAGGGTTGAGGGCTTACAGGATAAGTGGGGGGGGGGGGGGGGTGGAAATGAGGAAGAGAATTGAGGGTATCAATAAGGCTGAATTTAAAATTACTAGCTACACAGTAGAGATATCAATTCTCACAAATTGACGTGTAAAATCTACACAAGCCTATCAAACTTCAGCTGGGGTGTATGCGCGTGTGTGTGTAAACTAGTAAAGTGATTCTCAAACTTACGTGGAAATGAAAAAGACCAAGAATAAGCAAGGCAATCTTGAAGAACAACAACAAAGCTGGAAGATTTGAAACTGCTAGATATCAAGACCTATTATAAAGGTTCAGACATTAGAGTGTGCTATTGGGGCAAGTATAGAAAGACCCATGAAATCGCACCCACACATATATGATCACCTGATTTAAAACAGAAGTGACACCTCAGAAAAGAATGGTGCTCAGTAAGTGCTGCTGCCTCATACCGCACACCAACACACACAAAAATTTCAGATCTAATGTGAAAGGCAGAACAATAAAGATTTTAAAACAAAATAAGATAGCATCACCATGACTTTGGAAAATTTTCTTCAACTGGACGCACCAAAAAAACTAATCATAACGGAAAAATTTAATAAGCTGAACTACTGCTAAGAACTTCTGCTCATCAAAAGACACCATTAAGATAGTGAAAAAGTAACCCACAGAATGGAAGAAGATATTTGCAATACATATATCTAATAAAAAGCTTATATCCATCAAATATAAAGAACTCTTATAAATAAGTTTTTAAAAAATCAATTCAGTAGGAAAGTGGGCAAAAGACATGAAAAAGCAATTCACAAAAGAGATATCCAAATGGCCAGAACATATGAAGGTACCCAATTTCATCAGTCTTCCGGAAAATTCAGATTAAAACTATGATGTGATACCACTACACACCTACAAGTATGAATGGCTAAAGTGACAAAGAGAGAAAAATTCAAAAGTTGATGAGGATATGGTAACCAGAACTTCCATATATTGCTGTAGGAAGTATATATTATCACAACCACTTTGAGAAACCTGTGGCAGTATCAACCAAAGCCGAACATGCCCATACCTGATGACCTAGCAATTCTACTCTTAGGTACATACCCAACAGAAATATGTGTGTGAGTGCGTGTGCATGTATGTGTACACGTGTGTGTATATATCTAAAGATATGAATAAGAATATTCACAGCAGCACTTTTCATAGCAGCCAGAAACCAGAAACTATAAAACTGCCCATAAACAGTTGAATGAATAAATAATGGTATATAACATAAAGAGTTTTATACAACAATGGGAATGGATGAACAATTGCATGCAGCAAAAATATGAATAAATCTAAAAACACAATATTGAGGGAAATAAGTCAGATGCACAAAAGCACATACTGTACAATTCCATTTATATGAAGTTCAAAGCAGCCAAGGCAGTCAATGCCGGTAGAAGTCAGGATAGTGATTATCCTGGTTGGGTACTGAAGGAGCACAAGAGGAGCTTCTGGGGTGCTAGTAATGTTTTATTTCTTCATCTGGACTCTGGTTACACAGAGCATTCTGTTTGTGAAAATTCACCAAGCAGTACACTTACGACCTGTGCACTTTTTCTATATGTATGTTGTACCTCAATTAAAAGTTCAAAAGAAATTTCTGGCTGCACAATCCAACAGTAGAACTGAAGTGAAGCCAGGGCTACTCTCAGAGACTGGGAGACTAAGAAGGATCAAGAGACTTGGTCCTGAGGAGGTCAAGGAGCAGGTTTAATGGAGGTAAGAGAACGTGGGGGTAGGGGGAGGACTGTTAGGATTAGAGAACAAAATTTCAAAATTAAAAACCTCAGAAGTAGCATAGTTTCAAAGGATGACAAGGCCTAGTAACATTATTTCATGCCCTAAATTCTGAGATTTAGGATGTCTCAGCCATCTCTAACTTTCTGTAAAATATCTTGGATGTCCACTTCTTCCTAGCACCTCTTCAGGTTGATATTAATGAACTTCATAGAATATATGCACCCACATATCCTGGAGTAAGTGCTTATTTATTTACACTTTCTACTTCTGTCTTTTTTTTCTTTCTTAAAATCATTTTCTTTAATACTTCTTCCCCCTTTTTCTCTTCATAACATTCTACAACTTAAATTATTTTTACTTTCACTTATTCCCTTGCCTCGCTCCCTGGTGGTGTGAAAGCTGGCCAGTTTCCAGTCCTATTTCTCTCTCAAAGTCAGAGACTGTCATGCAGCACTTTATAATCCCAGCATCTAACACTATGACCCAAATACACAAGGCACCCAAATTACTATTGAGGATGATAACAGTATTATCGTCTCAGTAAACCACTAATGACTATACTTACTGTTACTAGTAGGTAAGTAAATATTGCAAAGACAGTTTTCCTTCATTATGAACTACAGTCTCATTCATGAGCATTATTTTCTTTGCCATTATTATATAAAGATGTACAAATAGGGCTTTGTACACAGTCCTCTAAGATTATTTTTATTCCTCACTTAGTAACTGAAATAATATGTGATTAAGACCATGTTATCCAAACTGACTAAAATTAATCTCTTCATCGCTAAATGAAAGATTTCCTCTATACTAGGAAGCAATAAATAAATATCACTGTAACAGGATATTCTTTCATTGACCAAAGCCTTCTTTGTCAAAATTAAAAACGCTTAAGTCTTATTAACACAGATCATACATAACATTTCTGAAGTTAAAATACATTCAAAGAAACAGCGACATCAAGCTGATATTTTTAAAAAAAGAAATAAAAGAAAAATAAAAGATACAATTCACTGAGAAAGTAGTTTGCAAGTATAGATAAAGAAGTAATAAAGACCAGGGCCCAACCCACTCAGACCTATGGGGTCAGTGGGCATTTCTATTGAGGAAGCTTTGAATCATTATCTTTTAGAAAACACAACTATGTATCTGAAATAGATTTTAAAAAACCTTTCTCAAATTAGAAGCTAAAGCCTCCAGTGGGAGTCTTAAGCAAGTTTTTAAAAGATCAAGAAGACTGAGTTGAAGAATTGTCAGCAGATGCAGGGTACAAAAAAACTGGCACACTTCACCAACATGTACTTTCACAGAGTTCCTTTATAAAGCCTTTATGATCTGCTAATTCAGACAGGAACATCATTTCATAACTCTAAAAACCTTTTTAATAGAGATGGTATTCACAAGATAAACTATGGAGGCTTCATTTTCTTTATATAGAACAGTGATGAAGTGCATTACAAGGCTGCAGATGCTCTTTTGTATCAGAGGACGAGCTATTTGAATATCACTGGTAGAGATAACATTATCAAAACATAACACAAATCTCAAAAGTGTCATGAATTTAGTATTTCAACTCACTTACTAAAACATTTCTTTAATCTACCAAGTATGAGGCATTGTACTGGGCACAGAGATGAACAAGACATAGCTTCTGCCCTTGAGAAGCTCACAACCTAGATCAGCATGTCCAACAGAACTTTTTGCAATAATGGAAATATTCTGTATCTATGCTGTTCACTACAGTAGCCACTAGCCACATGTGACAATTGAGCACTTGAAGTGTGCCCTGTATAACTGAGTAAATGAAGTTTTAATTTTTATTTAACTGTAATCAATTTAAATTTAAATTGTCACATGTGACTATTGGCTCCCATATTCGACAATGCAGGTCTAGAGACATACACTATAACCCAGAAGTATTCAAATCAATGCCATAACATGATAGCGATCATTAGTATATACTTACTTCATTTAGTATGCTTTCCAGTGTTGGAGGAGTATCAACTTGAGGAATATCAAACTCCTTATCATCAATCTAAATAGAGAAAAGAAATTAATGCTCACATAATAATGCTTTCCCTCTTATAACTGTGAGGGCGTTTTAATTGATTAGAACCATTATCAATTAAGAGACAAACATACCACCAAACTCTTCACACAGACAGCCAACTCAATAATCTATGATAGAAAGGGTCAGGTCAAAAGACTACAGACTATCCGCATATTCAGTGATTATCAAGGACAAATATGCACTGATGCCACCATCCTGACAGCCCTTTCCAGAAAGCTTCTGTTGAAGGGCTTTGGCATCTGCTTTCTTAAACAAGACAAAACAGCATTTCTTATGACAAGCCCTAATTTTCTAAGTTTAGACATAAGCCATAAGCAATACACAAAGGTCTGACTCTGCACTTCTTAGTATTTCATAAATTATGGTGGTGGATGATTAGGTCAAACAACTTGTCATTAAATAGTCTCATGGCCACAAAAACCTATTAATATCAAACCAATGAGGAAAAAAATCACTGCACAAGAATTCTAAACCTACCACTAGCTCTATGATATTGAGACATCATTCAACATAGCTGCACTTCAGTTTCTTCCCCCACAAAATGGAGTATCAGTGTTGTGAAGCTCAAATGAGAAGATGTATTAAAGTGTTTCATAAACTGTAATGAGGTATACAAATGAAGAGTAATATTATCGCATAAAACTGTATATAGATGCCTATTAATCTATGCAAAAAATGATATATTTAGAGTCTTTAGATCATAAACTACACTCTAACCAACATTTTGGTTAAACATCAAACCTGACAAAAGCTGAATTTTTACCAGATCATTTTTGAACTCCAGTTCCTTGTCCAGATCTATGTAGGAGAATTTTGAAAGTGAAGCTTCCAGATTGAAAGACTTATTCAGTTCTTCATCAGTAGTCTTGGCACAGAGGCTCTGTTCCACATTTTCATGGTCTGGTTCATTGTCCATGTTTACTTTTAATAACTGTATTTGGTCAATCCAAGCAAGTTTTTGTTTGTTTTGTTCTGTTTTTGGGGCTCAGATCATGATGAACTGAATGATGATCTCTTTTCAAAAAAGAAAAAATATTTATCATTTAGATTTCCTCAACTGGACATTCCAAAGACTTACTGGGTCCGACTTCTGTGGAAACTGATTCTTCACTCAATCATCTGACTACAGGCAAACAGAAATCAATCCTAGGGTATGGGCTATGACATGCAGGGAGGGTTTCTATGGGAGCACAAAGGAGGAACATCTGACTCAGGAGGCTAGGAAGTGGTCCACCACCCGAAGTCCTAAGTCTGGTGATAGTGACAGACTTGGGGCAAGCTCAGCCACTAGACCTGGTACCAACTAGATTTATGTACCTAAGAACAAGAGGGTAACTGGTGCCAAAAGCTGCAATTAACCCCTTCTTCACATTCCCAAACCCGAGCATAGCTCCAGTTCTCCTTGAAGATAAGCATATAGTCCAGTTTTGTCACTGTCATCCATACAAGGCCATAGACCTCTAAGGGAACTTAGTGCAGACACAGAGGGCACAGAATGGATAGCTAGTCACTTAACAGGACACTAGCAAATCTAAAGGTTCAGATCTATTAGGGGAGACAACAATGATGCCAGGATAAAATAATTCTACAGCTGACTAGAGAGTTCTGGAAAGAAGGCTAGTTAAAGACAAACAGACATTTTCAGGGAAAACTGAAATACTAAAGAAAAAAATGTATGCAATTTTTTTGTATTTTTCACAGCTCTAAATGATATAATACCATATCAAAAAGAAAGAGATAATCTGGTTTACTTAAAAAGCTGTCTAGAAAACAGCTGTCTGCAAAATTTCTAGAAAACTAAAAATATTTTTGGGGAAAAAAATTGTAAGTTTAACGATTAAATCTGCCCTTAAATGTTTTTAGTTTGTGTTATAATTAGGCTACAAGTAACCAAACTTTAAAAAGTCCATCACTTAGCTCTTCCTGTTTAGAATAAAGAAGCAAACATATGAAAATAGAAACAATGCCATAGTAATGATGATAATAAAAACAAAGGTCATTTTGTTTTCTAGACTAGGTGTTTTCCACAGTACCCAACAACTAGCAGTAATTCTCAGTAGAAAGCTTTTTCAAACTACATACTGCCCACAGAGGGCATAATCACCACCACCACCAAACTTCCCCACCAAACGAACTTCTCTTACTCTTATTCCTTACTGAAGTGAAGGCAGAAAAAAAGGCTGACAACCTCCGAGCCACTGAAAGAATTAATTTTTTTAAAGGGAGTTGAGAATTAGTTGTTGTTATTGTTCTTTTTAAAATAACATGCCCAGGGACTTCCCTGGTGGCGCAGAGGTTAAGAATCCGCCTGCCAATGCAGGGGACGTGGGTTCGAGCCCTGGTCCAGGAAGATCCCACATGCTGCGGAGCAATTAAGCCCGTGCGCCACAACTACTGAGCCTGTGCTCTAGAGCCCGCGAGCCACAACTACTGAGCCCACGTGCCACAACTGCTGAAGCCCATGCGCTCTAGGGCCTGTGCTTCACAACAAGAGAAGCCACCGCAATGAGAAGCACGTGCACCGTGATGAAGAGTAGCCCCCGCTCGCCACAACTAGAGAAAGCCCACCTGCAACGAAGGCCCAACGCAGCCTAAAATAAATAAATTTATTAAAAAAAAAAAAAACATGCACTCATGATACAATGTGAGTGTGGGAAGAGTGCCTGCTCACATCTGTATGCTGGTGAGTTTAAGGAACATTTAAAAAAAATAATAAGTTAAAAAATAAAATAACATGCCCAAAACTCACTAACAATTTTATCTGATTAGGCTCATTTTTTTAGTACACTTAAAATGAATTTCACTTCCTTCAATATTTCTTTTTATCATATTTTAAAAAATGAATATCTACTATGCATAAGAAAGACATGCAGACTCATGAAGACTGATTTTTCAAGAGATGAAACCAACTTTTCTAGCTAGTACATTTGGTACATTACCAAACAGACTAATTCCTTTCACATGTTGCAGAAGACAGACTAACGCTCTGTCCTACAAACACATGCTATCAACTACATTCCTAGAAGACATAACTGAGGGCACTCTGTAACTGGCAACATTTGAAAGCATCTTTCCAATCTCGGGTACTAAATGTACTTCTCCTTTTGCAATGAGCCAAAGGCAGGAGCAATATTAGCGTTTACAAACCCTTCTTCAAAGAAGACTGAATTGGCTCATGACAAATTACTTCTTAATAAAGTTCACTCTTATTTGTACCACTTAGCAAAAATGATTTCAATTAGTCAAGGAATGTTTGCAAGCATGCACAAATTCACATTCAGTGTTTCCTGAGTAAAGTTTTATCCTTACACATTTTTTTAAATAGTGGAAAAGACCACATAACAAGAACAAAAACTTTAAATGATTCAATAACCTAAAATGTTTCATTCTTCACATTTGTGTCCCCAAAATAACTCAGAAAGGAAAACAAGTTTTTCCTGGTTCTTTTTATATCTTCTATCTGGAGTTAATGAAAGGTTCTCAGAATAGCTCAGCATCTGTGAACACCAACACCGCACTGAAGAAGTTTCAAGAAATCAAGCATTCTCTGAAAAAATAACATCATCCTGCCATGCTACCCTACTTCATTTCCAACCTTCACTTCACCGAGCTCCTGTTAGTGTGATGTGGCGGCAAACTGGAAAGAACATAAACCGAAGAGTCAATTAAAACCATATTTGAATCGGGGTTTACCAATTCCTATCTATGACCTTGGTCAATTTGTCTACCCTTTCTGAGCCCCTCTATTTCTACATCTGTAAGATGAAATATTGTGGCCATTTGTGCTGTTTGCCCAGAGCATCACCGCTTGTTCTGGGAAAGCCTCCTTCAAACCATGTGGTTCTTGTAGAGGCTGCCAATCAAAAAGCCCCTAGTAACAGAGATTGCACAATATAGCCAGGGTCCTTCACCAGGATTCACTAAAATGGAACTGGTAAGGAAGAGCCATTTCCACTGTTCTTTAAACAATGAATAATAAGGCTGAACAATATTCCCCACCCTCCACCCCATCCTGTTCTGCAGAAAAGGAGGTCATTTATTCAACACGTATCAACTAAACATCTACTATGCATCTGTCACTGGAGATCTGCCTCTATCAGCAGAATTTACACTCTAGGTACAAATTCTCTAGCAAGAATGAAAGCAATCTATAAATAGAAGCGGAGAAGAGGAGGAACGAGTGTCCTGATATCATTCAGGCTCCAGGTTCCAGTCTTTTATGATGTTAGCTCCGGCCACAGCTTTCTGGCATTTTGGCTACATAAGCCAACATACTCTCCCAATTCTTCTTTTTTTCGGAGGGGGGAGGTGGGGGTCACTTACAATTAGAGTCCTGACTCTTAGGAATGCAACTACCTATTTTGCAGAGTTACTGTGAAGAATAAATGATATAATGACTGTAAAGCACTTAGAATAATGCCTGGACACAGTTTAGGTTTTCAATAAATTTAAAATTTCCTCAAGATTTCCAAATTCTTCTAAAGTTAAAGACCCTGAAACAAGATCTGGTACTTTTGTAAAAGTCTAGCCACGGCTAAGCATATCAGAAGGCTACCTTACCAGAAGGATATACTTCTGATACCATATTAGAAGTTTCCTCATGAGCTGAATGGTAGGGGTTTTGTCATCTAAGACTAGTACAGGTCCCAGCAGAGCATCACAGACACTTAATAAAAACTTTTAATTATACTATTAACTCATTCTAAAATTATGCCTTTTTGTACATCAACTTCCTCTTTTGTCACTTACCAGGAGTTATTTCTTTCTTTATGTTAGCAAATTTTTCCAACCCAAATAGACTTACTGAATCAAAAGGTCAGATTTTTTTTGAGAAGGAGAGTTCACTAGAGCAGCTTCTGAAATTGAGCTGGGCCTGAATCTACCTGTGGTAGGCAGAATAATAGTACCCAACAATGCCCATCCTAATCCCCAGACGATGTTACCTTACACGTCAAAAGGAACTTTGTAGATGTGATTAAATTAGTATCTTGAGTTGGGGAGATTATCCTGGATTATCCAGATGGGCCCAACGTAACCACAGAGTCTTTAAAAGTTGAAGAAAGGGGCAGAAGAGAGTGTCAGAGGAAGAGATGTGACAACAGAAGCAGGGTCAGAGAAATGCTATGTTGCAGGCTTTGAAGATATAGGAAGGGTGCCAGGAGCCAAGTAATTTAGGCAGTCTCCAGAAACTGCAAGAGACAAGGAAATGGACTCTCTCCTAGAGTCTCCAGAAGGACCCCAGCCCTGCCACAGTTTGATTTTAGCCTAGTAAGACCAGTGCAGGACTTGTGCACTACAGAAATGTAAAATAATAAATCTCTGTTTTTTTGAGCCAGTAAATTTGTGGTAATTTGTTACAGCAGGAACAGAAGACAAATACACTAACAACTTCAATTAATTTGTTTCTGGCCACATCACCAACATTCTGAAATACTAACCCCTCCCTTGTCACCTGGTGTTGCCCAAATATTTATTGATCAAACTCTTCCAATATGCAGACCAATGATGAAATGCTTAATATATGATGCTTGATATTACACACTCGACGCGGATACTGCCTTCAGATATCACTTAAGTTCTATCCCAGTACAAAGAAACGCACTACTGATAATTTCCTCTCAAGATACAATTCTATAACTAGTTTTCACCCAACCATCCTGAGATCTAGTGTTTTTACAGTTCTTAAGGGGATGCCATGCCAGAGAGTACCTTCAGACTACACAATAGGTTACATGAAATCAGATTAACCTAACAGAAAATGCATATCACAGAATCATGATTACCCAGTATGCTGTCCATTTCTGAGTGTTCATAAACTAATACTTTAATAGTTCCAACCAAAGATCATCTGACATCCCGACAGTTCCCAAGGCTACTCCCTCTTAATTATTCCCGACCAATGAATAAAAGATTCAAGGACCATCTAAAAAAAAAAAAAAAAAAAAAAAGATGTGTACCATATAAACAGCAATGACCCCATTACAACACTGGCCAACTGAATAAGACTCTAGAATGTGACCTATATTAGGCCAGGTAAATGAGGAAGTCTTCCACCAGTTTTTTTAACCTTGGCAGACATTCCCAACTGTTCTCAAGTTTCAGGATCCTATTTATTCACTGACATTCTCTTCCTCCCAAAAGTGCTATATGAGACAGTTTTCACATTACACTGAAATCAAATCAAGTTTTTTTTTTTTAATATACTATATCCCCCGAAAGATATCACAAAATCATGATATGAAAGCAATTTTACACATCAACTTTGTTTCTGGTCTTCCCAATCCAAGTATTTCTCTTCTTCCATTTCTTTGTTTTGTTTTATCTTCTTGTGGTTTGTTTTGTGAAGAAAAATGTAATAGAGAATTAACTTCTATTAGTTTTCTATTATCTTTCTCTGGTAAATGGACTCTTTTTTAACAGCTCCCCAATGCCTACAGGATAAAATTCCAAATTCTAAGCCATTCCAGGCAGAATAACAGTTCCTTTACAACTAAAGTTATTTGTATTCAGAGTCCTTCAAGAATAATTTCGAGGACTTCCCTGGTGGCTCAGTGGTTGAGAATCCACCTGCCAATGCAAGGGACACACGGGTTCGATCCCTGGTCCGGGAAGATCCCACATGCCGCAGAGCAACTAAGCCCATGTGCCACAACTACCGAGCCTGCACTCTAGAGCCCGCGTGCCACAACTACTGAAGCCTGTGCACCTAGAGACCGTGCTCCGCAAGAGAAGCCACCGTGATGAGAAGCCCGCGCACCGCAACCAAGAGCAGCCCCCACTCGCGGCAACTAGAGAAAGCCCGCACGCAGCAACGAAGACACAACGCAGCCCAAAAAAAAAAAAGAATAGCTACCACTTTCCTTCCATGTCTGCTCACACTAATTCACCTTCCCTTTCCTCTTCCTTCCATTTATCTAAATTCCTTCTTTCCATCCTTCCTTCTGGGAACCTTCCTTCCCTAAACATCCTCTGAATCCAGAATGCATGTCTTCTTTAGAACAGCAGCTTGGCACTTTCCTTATATTGATTCATTAGTTAACTTACCATGTGACTACATGTTTTCTCCCCAGCTGTACAACAGAAACGGGGCCAGGTGTTTTTGTATACTCCACATCACTGTGCTCACTGACTTGCACAGCTAGGTAGACATTCAATAAATACCTGCTGATCAACACAAGAACTGGAAGATAGGAATAACACCTGTGCTGCAAATTAAATATACCAGTTTTATTACCTGTAATTGTTAAGCTTCAGATGATATTATTTGACTCATAGCATGCAGGAATCTATGCCATAATAAACCAAGTTATAATTGAGTTCTACCTTTATGTAATCAGGCCTGTCAACTACAGATGATCATATTCATCCTTCAGATATGAGCTAAAGCTCTGCTTCCTCAAAAAAGCTTCTTTTTGTCCTGCTCAACTAAACTAGGTTCCTGGTTAATAAGCACCTATAACATTGTTCTCCTTTTACCACACGTACCACATTGCAATCATTTTTTCATGTCTGAACCTCTATTCCCTTCCCTCAACTGGAATGTAGGTTCCAGGAAAGCAAAGACCATATCTCCCTTTTTTCATCACTGTATTCCCAGTGCCTAATTACATAGTAGCTATTCACCCCACCAATCCATCCACCTACCCACCTCCCCCTCACCCTCCCTCCCTAGGTAAGCAGCCAAGCAACACTGCATCACTGGCTTCCAGAGCCTTCAACAGCAGTTCTGGTCATTCAAAATAAGATATGGTTAGTCATTCTGCCCCCAAAAGCCTCCCACCTTGCAAGTTCCCCTCTTTGCATCTAAGTGAGTTTTTTTTTAATCCCTAACATTGATTTTTTTAAATGATCATTTCACTCATGTATGACATGACACAAACTCCACAATTTCAAGTATTTTGTGGTTTTTTTATATTAATTCAGCCTATAGGCTAAGATGAAAACAGTGAAAATGTATCATATGTTCATTCAATTTATAGGAATTCAACCATTATCTACGGCAAATGGAAAGAGAAAAAAAGAAATGATTCACACAGAGCCAGGGACTCTGCATACCCCTCCACTCAATAACTACAAGCTTCAGTGTATGCATGGGGGGAGGGGGTGGGTATCCACTGGCCTTTTGGTCAGTCTCACTTCTCGCATGCCTCATACACGGCAATCCATTTCACCTGTGCTCAAAGTAACACACAGCACGCTGTTCCAACATGGAGCAAAAACTGGCCGTGCTGGACTTCCTGAGAGATCAGTCTCCAACATGACTCCTTCCCAGGGTACTCAATTTTCAAGGTACTTTTTGAGGGTGCTCAAGTTTCACCCTTACTCATGGACTTCAGAAACAGACCCATCTTTCCTTTGGAAGACTGCTCCTCCTCCACTTCAACCATGTAATTTTGGTGGTGCTGCCAATCAAATACCCTCTCTGCTTGGCCAGAAGAATAAGCACATGACATTCTTGTATCCAATCTGGCCAACCAGTGTCCTTCCCTGAAACTTATAAATATTGGAGGTAGGAGATTTCTCTTCTGTCTAGGGTGCTTAAGCTTGGATGACGTAACACAAAGGCTGTTATACAGAATGAAGATAATTCAAACATTAATTCAAGATTCATTTAAGAATAGAACAGTTTGTTCTTACAAATATATACAGATGACACCCGAAGCTGTAGGTTAAGAGAAGATGTTATCTAAACTGTGAAAACTATAAACAAAAGTTAAACGTACTTCAGTTCAAAAGGCCTTACTTTTCATTCACATACATAACTGACATTTGGTGTCACAATGGTTGATATGTCTATGAAAGGGTGGGAAAGAGTTGAAAAATCACCAAGAGGTCCCAATATTCTGGAAGACAGAAAACATCCATCTGCTGACGCTGGTCCAGGTACAAAGGAAATGTATAAAGGATGATCAACATACTATTCCCTTGACCTCTGGAAAAAATTTCCTCACATATGTCTCTTTGACATACGAAGCCAACAGTTCAACCAGAATTTTTTCTCCCATTTATCGTTATTCTGCATTCTATGGAACACACCAGCTATTGACAGAGATTTCCATAGCTACTCTTTTTAAATTTAACCATGAGCAAACCCATATACTACACAAACATATGTAGAGCCTCCATCCCCATTTATATTAGAGATACTTGAAACACACATCTGATACTTAATTTATCTCCTAATCACAGACATCTGGAGTAAAGTTGGCACCAGAAGTTACCAACCATGTTTGGTTTGTTTGCTGTGGGTCGGGGAGTGTGGTAGAGGACACAGCCTTCCTGACCACTCTAGTATCAATCTAATATTAGCAGGGTATGAAGGAGGCATGCCTGTTTGGAGAAGGCTCCCCAGCAGTTCCTGACCACCCGTAGCCATGAAACCTCTCTCACTGATACTACTTCATCGCACCTTTCCTCCTTTGAAACACACCCAAACATTTTAGGCAGCTCTGTTTCCATCTGCCCCACCACTCCTTCCCCAACTACCACACTTGGAGAACTAACCAGGACACAGGAATGGCCTCGAACGTCAGAGACCCACGTGTCCCCTGCTGCCCTCACTCTGGGGCACACTTTGCAAGCAGAGAGAAACTGGACCGAGCCTCACAGGGTGCGCACCAATCCTTAGATGGACACCCCATCTAAGCTTCTGCCTCACACTCGGGAAGCACACTTATCCCAGGCCTCGAGGGATGGAGGAGCCTACACCTGCGCCCCAGACCCCAGAGGCGGGCTACACACCTGTTCCGCTGCGGGAGGGGAGTGATTACCGGCCTCCAAGTCTCACAATCTGGGGAAGCGGGTACACCTTCACCTCAGCTTCACATTCTTTGGAACCAACAAGTGGAAACTGCCTAACCCAGTTCCAGGCCAAACACAGGACACTCTCCTCCGCCCCAGAGTCAACCCCGCCCGGACGGTGGGCCCTGGTCCAGTTAGCCCATCAGGGGCCGCTCGGTCAGCCACTCCAAGGCCGCCCCGCTGTCGCGCGGGGGAAAGGGCTCAAGGACCCGGCACGCGTTCTCCTCCCGCCCCGGGTACAACCCCCCACCACTGCCCCCACCCCGTTGGTCCGCTCTCCGGAGATTCGTTACCTGAGCTCTCAGCCCTTCCAGCCCAGGACCCCCACCCCACGTGACCCGCCCCCCGCTCTAGCCCCACGCACGCGCAGTATCTACCCGGTGGCCACGCTTCCGCTTTCCTCTTCTCACCCGGGTCTCTCCTGGGCGGTCCGCCCCTCTACACCACGCCCCCATTTAAAGGGCCAGAGATACACTGTCTCACCCCAGGGACTTCTGGCGTGATTAACATCATTAGGAACTGGAGAGTGGAAACGTCAGAGAAGGAGAGTAGACCAATAAACAGTAGTCCGTGAGATGAGAAGAGAAACCCTCCTCCAGCCCTATGTGAGTGAATTTATCTAGCATTTAAGAAAGTGAACCTATCTTCAGCCAGCCCAGAAAGGGTAGTTGATTCCCAAGCTTTTGGAGTTTGCAACCAGTAATTTTTAATTTTAATCTTTTTAAACACGAATATAGAATTATCAGCTTTTTATTTTGCCAAATAAAGACAATTAGCACACACACACTAGAAATCAACTATTATTTTCTGATTTATCGTCAACATTGCTCCATAAAAATACATCTTAACAGCAAAAGTATAGGAGAGATATGCTCTCAAATAAAGGAGAGATCTTTAAAATGGATAGAAATATGTTTATTTCTCTTATTCCTCCTCAAGAAAGATGAACACTTTCAGGACAGACTGGTTTTTAGAGGCACCACTGTAGATAACGTGGGCCCCAGGACACAGATCTTATGCCTACTGGGGCCTATGGTCAAGAAAATAGAAGGAGGAAGCACACCAGAAAATGTTCCTGGAAGGAGATAGAGAAAATATTCAGTTGGGGAGACATTTATTGAGCATCAATCCGGTTCACTATACTTCTGGGTCTTTGAAGGACCCAAAGTTGGGTAAGACACAGCCCTGCCCTCCAGGTACTCTAAGAACTCAGTGTACAGACAAAGCTACAGTCCAAGGCAGGCTGTTTTGAGTGATATAAGAAAGGTATGAGAGCATCATTTCAGGATCACACATGAGGGAAAATGGGGAACACTTCAGGGAGGATGTGCTGTCTTATTAGGACGCTGAAGGATTTCAGTAGGCAGAGAGCAGGGAGAATTCCTAGCTGAGGGAACAGTGGGATTAAAGGCAGTACAAAGCAAGATTGGAGACAAGCTGCTGGCCTGATGTGGCTCTGACATGGGCAGTGGCTTTCAAATTTTTTGATCATCACTCACAGTAAGAAATACATTTCAGCTATGACCTAGTAACCTAGTGTGTGTGTGTGTGTGTGTGTACACCCTGTGACATTGTCTTTAGTATGCGCAATGCAACTTGGTATTTTCTATTCTATTCTACTTTTTTTTTTTTTTTTGATGCTGGTCAAAAAATTGATTTCATGACACTAATACATAGCAACCCATAGCTTGAAAGCACTGGTGTAGAGTGTGTTAGAGGTACAAAAGGCTGGAACCAGATCCAGGAGGGCATTAATGCCAAGCTGGTGGGTCTGATCTTCTGGTAAGAGCCTTTGGAAGCTCTTAAGCAAGGAGTGGCATAACTGTAGCTGTGTTTTAGAACTCTGGAGACCTGTCTTTAGTTCTGAATATCACATTTTTAAAGGAAACTTATTAAACAGGAGCCTGTCTGGAGCAAGGTAAGCAGGCTGGTGAAATCGGAAACCCTGACAGAGAACAGCTGAAAGTGTTGGGCAGAGAGGAAATTGACAGAAGTGGGGGGGAGCTGGGTTATGGAGGTGGGAGGTGGGGAAGGTTGCTAACTGACCTTCTTGAAATATCTCTGCAGCAGTTGTAGACTTACTCTGTGTAACTCTAGAAAGTAGACCTGGGACCTGTGGATAGATGTTGTAGGGAAGCAATTCCAACTCACAGTCAGGAGTGTTTTAGCATGGTCCAACTGACATGCTGTCCTTTATAGGGCTGTTTACATTAATTTAAAAAATGAAACCGTTGTATACTTATTATTGAAAACCTGAAAGAATCAGGAAATATAAAAAGTAAAGCATAAATTACCCACATTTCAGGAAAAAAGCTTTTGGCTTATTTTCGTTGGGTCTTTTACTTTGCATATTTATATTTTTTATATAATAGAACTATATAGAAAATATAGTACTGTACCCTGCTTTTTATTTTTTCCTCAATGTTATATCTTTTTGTTTGTTTTTTTTAATTTTATAGAAGTACAGTTGATTTACAATGTTGTGTTAATTTCTGGTGTACAGCAAAGTGATTCAGTTATATATTCTTTTTCATACTCTTTTCCATTATGGTTTATCACAGGATATTGAATATAGTTCCCTGTGCTATACAGCAGGACCTTGTTGTTTATCCATTCTGTATATAATAGTTTGAGTCTGCTAATCCCAAACTCCCAATCCTTCCCTTCCCCACGGCAACTACAAGTCTGTTCTCTATGTCTGTGAGTTTGTTTTTGTTTCATAGATATGTTCATTTGTGTCATATTTTAGATTATACATATAAGTGATATCATATGGTATTTGTCTTTCCCTTTCTGACTTACTTCACTTAGTATAATAATCTCTAGGTCCATACGTGTTGCTGCAAATGGCATTATTTCTCAATGTTAGATCTTGAAAATTATATACTGTTATTCAAATTGTTCATAAATATTTGTAATGCCTAAATAATTGTTGATAATATAGTTGATGTCATTATTTTTGGACATTAGGGGGGTTCCTATTTTTCACTGTTAACAGGAACAGGGCCATGAATATCTTTATACAGAAATCTTTGCCCACATTTCAAAATTATTCCCCTAGGATAAAAACCTGTAAGTGAAATTACTGATTCAAATGCTTTGAAAGCTCTTAAGTCTGTGAATACCTACTGCCAAATTGTTTTCCAGAAAGTTCAGGCCAGTTTTCATTCTCACCAGAAGTGTTCAAGAGTGCCCATCACACATACCCACCAGCATTTATTTTATCCTTTTAAAAAGCTTTGCCAGTTTGATAGTGGAAGTGGCTCTAATTTTAATTTGTATTGGATTACTAGTGGGGTGGAATCTCTTTGTAAATTTATCAACCCTTTATAGTTATTCTGGGAATGCAATTTCACTGCCTCTGTTTGGATTTGTGATTGGCAAATAGCACTAAGTGAATTGTTACAGACATATGAGAAAAAAAAACAGAGAGGGACTTAAAAAATAAATGATGTGGTCACACCAAGTTATAGCCAAATTATATTGTGGTGTACCATACAAACAAAGGTTAGTGGGAGCATTGAGTCATCACAAGGTATGTGGTTAAACAGGTCTGTGCTATCACAGTCAGTAAGATATTTATGTTGTGAGGGGCATTTGGTTTCAGCAAAACACCATTCCTTATATTAAATCAACATTGTAAATTTTAATTTCCCCATTTGGTAGTTCTGTTTGTATTTACTTTATAAATTTGTTTTGGTTTTATAGATGCATAAAATTTATAAAAATGAATCTTTTCCTTAGTTTTGTGTTTACATATATACACGTATACATATATGTGTATGCAACATCATAAAAAATAATTTAAGCCAACTCTAGAGATCCATGAGACTCTTTTTCCCTTACAAGGAAACTAAACATTATTTAAGTTTGAGAAACATTGGTATTAGAGTTTTCTTAAAATTTCATTTGTCGTTATGTAAATATAGGCATTGGGATTTAAAAAAAAGAAGAAAAAGGTAAAAGTGGTGTCAGCTTATATATTGGATTTTTCTACACAGAATATCGTTATGATTTGCTTGCCTTTGGAAAGAGCACCAAAAGCTATACTATGTTTAGGGTTCAGAGAGTATATTTTGGCTTAAAATGTACCATTCGTCAAAGTTAACTTTGCACAGGTCATTAAGACCTAGACAGAAGAATTTTTGGCTTTATTAAACTTGTCTTTTTAAGTAAGACAAAGCAGTTGAGCAGTTAGCAATTAAAATGGAACCTCTGTGAAGTGGTCTTAAGAGAAATTAAACCCATGAGAAAAAGGCCCCACATGCAATGTAGGAGCCTTGGGGCGTGGGAATCAGCGAGGGTGGGCCGATGGCCAGGAGCTAGAAGGGGAGCACCACAGAAGGAAAGCTGCAGGAGGATGATGTCCTGATACCCAACACAGCTCTTCCAGCTTTCCCCAAGGCAGGAGGGATGGAGAGCATGGTCCAGACATTGCTATTACATTGTATCCAGAGTAAGCCACATTTATCCTGAAGGAAAAAATGTCTCGGGCCTGGGAATGAGAGAAAGAGACTAGGAGGTGAATAGTTGTGCCATTTCTTTCTTTGCTCACAATCACGAAATAAATTAGCCTCTTTTCCTTTTTAAAAAAGGAACCTGATGTACAGGGTTCTTAGTGGGTCAGAGCACCCAAGACAGCTGGAGAGAAGTGAAATTGGTTATCTGTAAGTTACTCAAGCTGGTCCAGATGTCATTCTCAGGTTCCCTCTGCCTGGAATGCTCTTTCCCCAAGGTAACCACATGGCTCACTCCCTCAGCTTCTTCGGGACTTCGTTCAAATGCCACTGTGTTAGTCAGGGCAACAAATGCAAAGCAGATGGGGGTGAAGTACTCTCCTCCATCCATGACTCAGGGACCCAGGCTCTTCCCATCTGGTGACACTCTCTGTTGAACGCATGGCCTCTAAGTTCTCTGAGGCAGGAAGATGGAAAAGGCTTACTAGCTCTAAACCGACTTGGCCTGAAAATATGTACCACTTCTGCTCTCAGTCCATTGGCCAACACCAGCCACCTGGCCCTGCTTTACCGCAGTGGAAGCCAGGAAGTGTAGGGGAACACTCAGGATATCTGGGGAGCACATCTGACTCTCCCACAGACCACCCCTCTTTCCCCCAGGACTCCCTCACCACCCTTTCAGACTTTATTATCTTCCATAGTACTTACCATCCTCCAAAATGCTGTATATTTTACTTATTTATCTCTTAAGTTTCTGCCTTCCCCACTAGTACATAAGCACCATGAGAGTGGAGATGTTCGTCTGTTTCATTTATGTTTTTATCCTTAACATCTAGAACAGTACTTGGCATATGGCAAGAGCTCCATAATTTTTTATTAAATAAATGAATGAATTCTGCAATAACAGTTTATATTTGTGTGTGGTGCGGTATCACATACACTGATCGGAGGATGCTTCCCAAGAAATAAAGAACCCCCCCTTATGCATACACAAGCATGTATTGAGTGCCTACTATGTGCCAGGCACCATGCTTGGTGCCAGAAACACAGGTATGAGAAATACTCCCTGATCCCTAGCTAGGAAGAAACAATTAAAAATGCAACATTTATTAAGACCCATAACAGAAATAAATTATGAGAGCTCAAAAGGCCAAATTCTTCTGAGCTTTAGTGAGAATCAAATTTTATATCCAAGTATTACAAGAATGACAATGAAAAAACAATGAGGGTGGGAGACCGGTAGGGGACTCAGGAATCATAAATCGCTCCCCAAAGTCATCAAGGAAATAAGATCTACATTCTCTACCATTTTGTATTCTTGACAAGAGGTTGCCTTTCACTTTTCATTCACCCATTCATTCTAGTGCCTTTGCACATTCTCTTTCCCTTCAGCCTTAAAGTACAGAGCAGCCCATGTGCACTTAGTTGAGAGAAAGATCTCACTATTTAAAAATATCTTTCTGATAAATTCACAATTCCAGAAATGCCATCATTTGAAATCTACTTAGAGTATTTTGTCTTCCAGCCCCACCCCTGCCACTCCGCCTATACTGCTGCAAGCAAATGAGCACGCATTTATCAGCCTTTTGAAGGGAGAAGTGGCATCATGAGAGCCCTGCTGGAACTTAATAGCAAAAAGAGGGTGGAGAGGGAGGTCGGGGGTTGGGATCTGGAGTATAAAGGGGACGCTAAGCAGTCACTGAAGACTTGGACTGGGTATCAGACAAGGGAAAGAGCAAGAAAAGAGTAGAGAAGATGCAGAAACAACAAGGGCATCAAATGCAAATTTTACCTATTTCACCATTTTGCCTGGGGATAGCCTTGCTTACACAAAATGACACATACCTCTTTAACGCAGAAAGGGAAGAGTTGGGTTCTGCTGAAAATGAAAGAAAATTCAAAACAATAGTAATGTTCCACTGTGTCAGGCCCCAGACTCCTTCTTTCTCATTTTTCCTCCATGGAGGGGGCCTCAATTCCCAAGTCTATATCCTGGTCCAAGTAGTCTGCTCCAACCATTACATCCACCTTCCAACTAGCAAGGAAGAGAAAAGGAAGGAAGAAGGTATGTAAGCTATCTATTGTTTGTGTAACTACTCCAAAAATTAGAGGCCTAAAACAGCAACATATATTATCTAACAGTTTCAGGAATCCAGGCATGGCTTAGCCAGGCCATTTGGCTCAGGGTCTGTCACAAGTCTGCCACCAAGGTGTTGGCTCAGGCTGTGACATCTCAAGGCTCAAATTGGGAAGGATCTGCTTCCAAGCTCACTCACATGGTTACTGGCAGGATTTGCTTCCCTGCAGGCTGTTGGACCATGGGCCTTAGTTCCTTGTCACATGGGCTTCTCCAAAAGGCCACCCACAACATGGCAACTTGTTTCATCCGAGCAGGCAAGAAGAGACATCAAGAATGTGAGCAAGACAGAAGTCACAGTCTTTTATAAGCTGATCTTGGAAGTGACTTCCCATCATTTTTTGCTGCGGTCTATTTGTTAGAAGCACTAGCTCCAGCCCACACTGAAGGGGAGAGGATTACACAAGAGTGTGACTTCCAGGAAGCGGGATGACTGGCAGCCACTTTAGAAACTGCCAGCAAAGAAGGTTATGCCCACTCCCTTCAGAGAATCTTTCTTAAAATTGACTACACCAGTTCTGCCCACATCTAGCTGCAAGGGAGGCTGGGTAATGTAGTCTCTAGTCTGGGTGACTGTCAGCCCAGCTAAAAATTAGGGACTCAGTTCTGAAAAGGAATTACAGGATTCTGGAGAGTAGAAGACTTGGTTGTTCTGTGTGCCAGCCCCAGGCATTGAGGACAAGGAGGAGAAATATGGTTGGGTAGAGTTGTAGAATCTGAGTTCAAATCCTACCTTTGCTATACCCTATGCTGAGTGAATTATTTAACTTCACAGAGTATCATTGATACTCAGTATCAGACTAAATGAAATGTGAAGCATCTTGCACTTGGTTCGTTCTCAATAATACTTACTAGAACTGTTTCAGAGGTAGCTTAATATCTCAGAAACTTTTAAACCAGGCTCTGACACCCAACCAGCTTGCCATGACTCCATGCCTTTCACCTAACCTCTTTGCACACCAGTTTCCTGTTGGTAAAAGGGAGTACAAACACCTGCCCTACCTATCTTATCAGGTTGTTATAAAGATAACGTGTGTGAATGTATCAGTGTTTTTTGTTTTTTGTGTTTTAATTCGAAATGCCATGCAGACTTATTGTGGTATTAGTGGCCACCGGGTGGCAGTGGGAAGAATGGGCTTGGCTTATGGCCCACGGCCGCCAGATGGTGCTGGCATTCAGCAGATAATACCCTGGCTTTGCTGGGAAACTGCAAGAGAGCCGAAAGGCTCTTGGAGATGGCCAGTGCACCCCCTCATCTACAGATGAGAGAAATAAGAGCAGGGGAGGGTGTGGGGAGGATGTCACACAGCAGTGAGTGCTGAAGCCCTGCTTTCCTGACTTTAGTGTGATCAGGGCTAAGGATGGCTCTTCTTCCTACACAGAATGATGCTCTCACTTTCTCTCCAGACGTGCACTGGAGACCAAAGTTGTTCACTGTCTTCTTGTTCATGGATTTACCAAATTTTAAAAGCCTGAAAAATGTCCACAAATAGCATCTGTCTCTCTGGCTGTGTAGCACAGTGGTTAAAAACATGATTTTAGCATCAGACAGACCTCAATTTATATCTGTATAGCAGGCTCCTTACTGCAAAGTTAAGATAATAATTTCTACCTGATAAGGTCGGTGTGAAGTTAAGTGAGATAAAGCATGTGAAAATAAGAGGTAACATTAATTAGTGCACACTCATTTAAGCAGTTTGTGTGTATTTAATTCATCTAATTCTCACCATAACCTTAAGTGACTCTCATTATGTTCATTTTACAGAGGAAGAAACTGAAGCATAGACAGGTTGTAACTTGCCCACACTCAAAGCTGTAGGTGGAGGAGTCTGGATTTAAACCTGTCTTCAGAGCCCATGCCCTTAACCATATTTATTACTAATTGTTTGGCAGAGAGTAAATGCCCAATAAATAACAGATATAGATCCACAGGGGCCAAGCTGAAGATTCCAGCTTGAGGAACAAGGGTTTGGAATGAATGGCATAACCATGATGCATCTACACTTTCAGAGTGGAGAGAATAGCACACAGTTGGATGAAAAATGTTAAGTATCCAAGTTAATAAAACAAAGGTAACTAACAAAAACTTTTCTAAAAAATAACTGAAACACAGCAACTGGGCTTTAGACTTTAGAGGCAGAGAGGATAGGATTTGACTTCTGATCCTGCCTCTGGCTGGACCTTAGGCAAGTTGTTTAACATCTTTGAGCATCAGTTTCCTCATCTAAAAATTGAAGCTAAAACTCTACCTTGCAGAATTACTGTGAGTATTAAAGCCACTGTGGTTAAAATGCACATTTCAAAAATGTACACAGTAGAGCAGACATTTGATTATTACAATTCTTATTATTCCACAAATATATATTGAGCAGATTGAAAGGGATTTAAGACGTTAAGATATTGTTCTTTCCCTCAAGGAACTTATATAGGGGAGGTGATGGATGCACATACCATTTGGTAGAAGGTGTCTTAGGAGAGCTGAAACATGCAGTGGGAATTAGAGGAGGGCAAGGTATTTTTCTAGCAGTGACAATTGGAGAAGTTTTCGTGGTTATGATATTTAAGATTAGCCTTCAAGGACACAAAGAAGGTGAGAAGAATATTCCATAAACTTTATTAGCAAAGGTAAAGGGCCAGAAAGAGCCTGTTTGTTTGGGGAATAGTAGGCAGTCCACAATAGAAATGTGAGTCAGGCTTGAGAGTATGGCAGCAGAACAGGAAGGGAATTTCTGGTTAGACTTGGCACATTAAACATATGCATTTGACTCTGTTCCTAAAATGACAGTAAAGTAATAACGTGTAAACCCACGAGGACTCTAGGAACGAGAGAAGAGACAATAGCTGATGGAAGATATCCAAAAAAATTTGGAAGATGAAAAGTAGTTAGATGAGTATTAACTGACTAAGTAAAGACAATAAAGCTGCCTAAAGGGCAGGCACGGGGTGGAGAAGACTTCAAGAAGGAAGCCAGTTTGATATGAAAACCAAAACAAACAACAACAACAACAACAAAAACCCACCAAACGTAGAAAAGTTTAGAAAATAGAGGCACCAGGTAACTCTGAAGCTAAAAGGATGGAGTTGGGCTGAAAACACAAGGAAGAGCTGAAAGTCTGATTCTTCTCTCCAGTCCTTGTAGCCAGATGACTTTTCCATCCCACCCAGCAAAATACAGGAGGTTCACTCTCTGGAGAGGCCAAAGGAGAGAGACTGTGGACTTGGGGAAGACACCAAGCAAAGCAAATGGAAGAGGTAAGGCACCATACTGAAAACAGGGGGATTAAGTAAAAGTCTCCATTCTTAACTTTTACCTTAAGTAAAAGTCTCCTCCACCTCTTTCCTTGTTAGGCTCCCACAATGCTGGAAGCCTGGCTTACACTCTAGAGGAAAGAGGTCTGCTGGATAAACCGAGATGTGGTCCACCACTCAACCAGCCCAGTGCACATACAAAGAGATTTCAATGAGCTCAGGAGAAACAGTCAATTCAAGGAAAAGAAAACAATTTTAACAGCATTATTTATATCCTCAGAGGGAAAGGAAACTATTGCACCCATGAAACAAGATTGGGTCTATAGAAAAAAGAACCTTCAGAGATAAGAAAGGGCTTTTGGAAATAAAGATAGTTAATTTTTTTTATTGTATATGTTTAGAAGAAAAAATTTTAGAAAATCTCCCAAAAGTAAAACAATAAAAGATTTTTTTTAAATAATAAGAGAAAAAAGACAAGAACACTAGAGGATTATTCTAAAAGGCTCAATACTAGAACAGGAGTTCCAGAAAGAGGACACTGAGAAAAGTTTGGAACTGATTGCTAAAGAAATCGTTTAAAAATTTTCCAGAACGGTATAAAAAATTACATTAATGCACATCATTGTAATATTTCAGACATCAGAAATAAAAAGCAGATCCTTAAAGCTTCTAGAGAGAAAAATTGGACCACATATAAAGGATTGGGGTTCAGAATGCATCAGACTTCTCAAAAACAATGCTGAATGGGCAGGAAGGATTTTACTGGGGTGATGAAAATTTTCTAAAGCTGGTTTGTGGCGATGATTTTTCAACTTGGTATATTTAGTGAAAAATCATTAAACTGTACATTTGAAATGGGTGAATTTTATAAATCCAATAATATATCTCAATAATGTGAAATTTTTCATAAAATAAAAAACTGTGGAATTAATATATAAAGCATTTCAAATTCAAAAATGTATAAGCATATTACAAAACAGCTAATTATAAAATCCATGTATAAATGTTAATCATATCATTCAAATAAATTAGAAAGCAAAACAAGAACAAATAAAACCACTGCTGAATGGAAGCTAGAAGGTCATCAAGCAATTTCTTTTCCAAATTCTGAAAGAAAATTATTTTATATCTACAATTCTCTAGCCAAACTGTTAATAAAACATGAACGAAGTTACTTGCAGACATGCCAAGTTTCAAAAAATGCATCTCTGTTGTACCCATTCTCATAAAGCTACTAAAGGATATTATGAGGAATAAACCAAGAAAGAAGACATGGGACCCAAGGAAAGAGGAGAATCTAATATGGGAGAAAGGCTAAAGAATTTTCCAGAAAGATGATGAAGGAAGCCCCAGGAGGACAGTTGTGCAGCAACCCAGGAGAGCAACCAATCCAGACTGGAGCAGGAAAACCCCATGCCTCAGGCGTGAAGTTTTGAAGAAATTAATGGAACATATGTATGGATAACCTGATTTATTTGAGTATATAGAGAGAGTTCCAGCCTATAAGAGAGTTTAGGGACGAATTAGCAATAAGTACATAGAAAACTAAGCACAGGGGGAAAAAGAAGCAATTATTAACTTTAGGGGGGAAATGTTATTTTAAAAAAGAAATGTAATCATACATAGTTTATTATGTCAGTCAGCTGTGAGCAATATTTACATAGTCATAATCATGTAAATGCTGAATGTTGATTTAACTAAAAACCCCGTGCTTCAACAATATTGAGGGAATGTGGGGTTGTGTGTGTGTGTGCATGTGCATGTGCATGTGAGTGTGTGTGTGTGTTCAGGGAAACGGCCTGTAAGAAAGATGTATCCTCATCTTCCTACAGAAGTTGTCTTAGTTTGGATTTCCCCAGAGGCAGACCCTGAGACAAGGATTTGCCAGCAAGTCATTTATTTGGAAGTGCTCGGGACACTCATAGAGGAGTGGGAAAGTGACATAGTGAAGGGAAAACAACCAATAAAGAATGAGTGATTAGAACTTACTCCCACGAAAACTCTGGGAAATGGGGCAAAACACAGTCTCAGAATTATTCTGCCTGAGGGGCAGGGAGCTGAGGTATTCATACACCAATTCCTGAAGGTCACTGGTTGAGGACTGCTGAAGGAAGGGGGGATGGCATAGTCATTTCCTGGAATGTCAGCCTGCTACATGTGAGGGCAGAGCCCCAAAGCCTTCAGGTACAGAGATGCAACCCTGGCAGTTAGTAGGGAGGAAGGAGGCTTCATGGGAAGGTCTAAGGGACACAGGTGGGACACCAACATCATCTGAGATAGAAGTCAATAGATAATGTCTAAAATAGAAAACTCTAAAATTACAACATAAGCATTTATTTCCATTAGAAAATCGAGGTAAACACTTGAAGAAATAGCAAAAAATGTTGAAAGCAATTAATTCTGAGAAGTAGAAATCAGAGGTGGGGAGACATGAAGCAGAGAGCAATTTGTTTTATACCTAGCAGGACTATTTGGCTTTTTAAACACTGTATTATATATTAGCTTAATGAAAATGAAAATTATATTTACCAAAATAAATGAACAGGCAGTGCAAAGGAAGATGAGGTCATGATCTCAGGGTGGGACAATGGCTATGGAAGACCAGACCTGGCCTCAGGCTAGACTTCAGAACTGATCTTCTTTGGGGTTTCCGAGAGCATCAGGTGCTGGCGGAAGACTGACCGTCTGTCATGGGGCACTTGTGGGTGGTCTGTGGATGACTCCTGCCTGGTCTAGGGGCCTGGGAGAATGGTGCTGCCATTTACAGGCACCGCGAGAGCAGGCTGGGAGGAGAAGGTGGTGAGGTCACTTTGGAGCATGTGGAGGTGGGGTACCTAGGAGCATACCTGAGGGAGAGGCCCAGTGGCAGCTCAGGAGAGGGATGAGGGTCTCAGGGAGTTTCTGGAAATTGTTCCCAACCAAATAATAGGAGAAGAGATGGGACTCAGTGGAGAGCGTTAGTGAGACAGTCAAGTGAGGGAATTCAGGGGCAGAGTCATGACACGTGTGAGGGGGAGACAGAGGAGACAATGAGCAGATAAAAAGACTTGGCGACAGAAGTGTGAAGGGAAGTGTGAGGTCGGGGACCGTATTTAAGGAGCAGCAGTCACCAGTGTTCCAGGCTGCTGTGCTGTCATCACGGAGGGTGAGATGCAGACAAAAGCTCTTGCCTTTAGCCTGCACTCTGAGGTGGCAGAGAAATCTCTGCCTGGGAAGTCAGGGGACCTAACTTCTGGTCTTCTTTTCACCTCCAGCCCTGTGCGAATTACTTACCTCCCTGGACCTCAATTCCCACAACAGCGTAATTGGCCTGACAATCAGTCAGTTGTGTGCACTGGTACAGTTATACATGCTTGAGAAACAGAAATGTTTCCAGACTGCTTGGTAAAAAGCCATTTCCCTGAGTCCTTCAAATCTGCCCCCCTCCACCCCCTCCTTCCTGGTCCCCACTCTGGGACCACTCCCTTCCCCAGACCCTCCTCCACTAACTAAGGGAGGACGCCTCTAGCCCTCTCTCAGCTGTATGGCCTGCACCCATTCCGATCGGTGGGCCCCTAGGACATTGGTTGTTAAATATTTTGACTATCACCCCTGCTAATAATACCTTCCCTGCCTACCTGACAATGACCTGGTGAGGATCAAATGAAATAACAGATGTGAAAGGCCTTTGCAAATGCTCCAAGTGCTGTCATATATTGGGTAAAATATTGTTTAAACATCAAAATGCAAAAGTAGTGCTGCCGAGAGACACGGTCACAGAGGGCATGGACACAGAGCTGTGATGAATTGCAGGGCTGGAGACGGAGTGAGGGGGAGGGAAAGTGAGGGAGCGGCAGGGCAGAGAAGGGAGAGAAGAAAGGACAGGCTGAAACCAGGCTGATTGTGCAGCCTCCCTCCGTAAGTATGGGGATGCTGTAGGCAAGACGCAGGAAACCAGATCCAGCTCAGACCACGTGCTGGGTTTTTGCCCTTGCACCAGACTTCGTGTGTGTGTGTGTGTGTGTGTGTGTGTGTGTGTGTGTTGGAGGTTGGGGAGAGGCAGGTGATATAAGTCCTTATACATATGTTCTTGCTCATGCAGCTTGATGTGGCCTGACATTGGTAAAAGCCCCAGGATGGCAGAAACCCCGGATACTTTGGGGTTTGTGCCACCTCTCTATGTCTGGCATTCCCAGAGCCAAGCCCCACAGGTGGGGTCTTCCTATAAGATCAATCGCAGTAATCCTCTACACCCCCTAGGATCTCTACAGTCTACAAACATGCTCAAACATCTTTCTTCATTCAATGTTCACAACTACTCTGCAAATTAGGTAATGTTATTCCTGGTTGATAGCTGAGGAAACTGAGGCTCAGAGAAGTTAAGTGACTTGTCAGAAATACGCAGATAGCAAATGGCAACGTCAGGACTTTGACCCAGGTTTGTGCTTGTTTCCTTCTTCTTTACTAAACAGACAGGACTTGCTGGAGGTCTTGTCTGAAAGGAGAACCTTCTTTTAAATTTCAGGCCCTCTGGGCTTCCCTGGTGGCGCAGTGGTTAAGAATCCGCCTGCCAAGGCAGAAGACACGGGTTCGAGCCCTGGTGCAGGAAGATACTACATGCCGCGAAGCAACTAAGGCCATGCGCCACAACTACTAAAGACCACACGCCTAGAGCCCGTGCTCCGCAACAAGAGAAGCGACCGCAGTGAGAAGCCCGTGCACCGCAACGAAGAGTAGCTCCCGCTCACCGCAACTAGAGAAAGCCCGCACACAGCAACGAAGACCCAACGCAGCCAAAAATAATAAAACAAATAAATTTTTTAAAAAAATTTAAAATTCAGGTCCTCTGACTCCAAGTCTGGTGCACATGGCAGTGACCCTCCTGGAACAACTACTGCTTCAGCTGGAGGAAGAACTCTCCAGGACGGTCCACGGGTAATTTTGTGCCTAACAATTTCAACATTGCCTTCATCTCTCTCCCATCGTCCTGTCTTTTGTACTCATATGATCATGTGCTCCTCTGTTCAATAACCTTCATAGACTCCTGATTGCTTTCAGGATAAAATTTAAAGTCCTGCCATGGCCCTTCAAAACTCAGCCTGAGCATCTAGCCCAAAGGCTGCATACTCAAAAGCCCGTAGGAGCCAGGCAGGTTTGTTAAATAAATGGGAGTCGCAGGCAGGTGCTGGGAGCAAGAGGGAGTGCTAGGGAACACGTGTCCACCCGGAGGAGGAAGCAACTTCTCAGCAAAGTCGGCCACACAGGGACACAAGCCTAGGGTGACTTCAGCTGACCATATGGTTTTTCAAGAAAAGCCAGAAGTCCAGAATTTTATGTGAAATCACTCAATTTTTAAAAGTTGGGCCCATTAAAAATACGTTTATATTATACAGTTTACGAGTACATACTTTACTTGTGTCTTCAGGTTGAATTTGGAGGGTGGACCTGCCATTTCGTGATCTCTATTTTGAGAAATCTGGTCCACACATTATTCCCCAAACATGCCATATATTGTTCAAGTCTCAGTACCTTTGCCCAAGCTGGTCCCTCCACCATTTCCTCACTCCCTTAATCTTGGGCCTTGGACAAATTCCTTCTTGTCTTTTGAGACCCATGTCAACTGTTACCTTCTTTCTACGACTGTTCATGACTCCCTCTGCCCCCCACCCCAACTCCAGGCAAAATTAACTGCTCACTCATCTGGTTCCCAGCACACTTCGTGCTAATGTCTAACAGTGTGTCTAGTGCCCTCAACACGTGGGGGCTTCCACAGCACGGGAGGGGTGTATGTGTCCTCATTCCTCGGTCTCACTTTGGGACAAACTGCCTGCTTTAAATCCTGGCTCCACCCTAGGTCAAGTACTTAACCTTTCAAAGTCTCTATTTTCTCATTGGGTAAAATGGAAATAAAAGTAGTGCCTACCTCATAGGATTACAGTGAGGAGGTGTATGCAAAATGCCTTCTCTAGTCTTTGCAAAATAGTAAGTGCTTGCTTGTATTTTAGCCATTAAAAAAAAAAAAAAATCCCCGAAGACTTGCTGAGTACCTACTGTATTGTGCACTAGGTTTGGGGTGGGGGACAAGGCACCCTCATTTGCGTACTCCCGCGGAAGAAGTAATTTATCTGACAGCGATTTTGGGAAAAAGACCTGAGTATGCCAAGCCCACCCCTTCCTCTCTCTTTTTCTCTCCCCTTTTTTTAAAAATAAATTTATATATTTATTTATTCATTTATTTATTTTTGGCTGCATTGAGTCTTCATCACTGTGCACGGGCTTCTCTAGCTGCAGAGAGCAGGGGCTACTCTTTGCTGCGGTGCGCGGGCTTCTCATTGCGGTGGCTTCTCTTGCTGCAGAGCATGGGCTCTAGGAGCACAGGCTTCAGTAGTTGTGGCACGTGGGCTCAGTAGTTGTGGCACGCGGGCTCAGTAGTTGTGGTTCGAGGACTTTAGAGCACAGGCTCACTGGTTGCAGCGCATGGCTTAGTTGCTCCGCGGCATGTGGGATCTTCCCGGACCAGGGCTCGAACCCGTGTCCCCTGAATTGGCAGGCGGATTCTTAACCACTGCGCCACCAGGGAAGTCCCTCTCTTTCTCTCTTGGAGCAGGTGTCCCTGCAAAACACCTCCTCCAAGAGAAGGTTGCCAGAAGTGGCCCACGGCAGCATCCAAGCTCTGGCGGGTGGGAGGCAACATCAAGAAGCCCACTGTGGCCACCCAGTCGAGCCTCATCTTCCACCCCAAGCTTATCAAAGATAAAGCTGGTTTTTCTATCTGCATGACTCGAGTCGCGAGGAGGAGCGTTGTTTACTAGGTCCTCCAACCAAATCCCGATGCTAGGGATACAGAGGTGAAAGAGATACAGCCTTGGCTCTCATGCAGCTCATGGTGTAGGCTCTGTCTGGCCGACAGTGGTGAAGGAATTCTCTGAGATAATGTGGTATGGGGCAAAGAGCATGGGTTTGAATCCTAGTTCTGTCACTTATTAGCAGGGCAAGAGTCAAACAAGTTATTCTGGCTCTGGGTTTTGTCCTCGGTAATTTGGGGTCATTGCAAGGGTCAGGGCCTATTACAGGGAGGGTAGTTTTGCACATTCATATGAGTACTAAAATTAAAATGTTGACATTATGCCCAATCATCTTGCCTCCCGCAGCCTTCTCTTTCTCAATAAATGGCAATCTATTTTTCCATTGCTCAGGTCAGAAATTTTAGAGTCATTCTTTGCTCCCGCTCCATATCCAATCCATCAGCAAATTCTGTTGGCTTCACAGAGTATATCTGGAATCAGACCACTTCTCACCTCCCCTGCCACTTCTCCCGTCTTGAGCTGCCATCACCTCCCATCTTGGTCATTGTGGTAGCTTCCTCAATGCTCCCCTGCTTCCACTCTTCCCTCCTGTACTGTATTTTCAGCCCAGATGGAGCTCATTAAAACGTAAGTCAAGTCATGCCCCTCCCCTGCTCGAAATCCTTCAAAGGCTTCCCCTGTCACTCAGAGTGAAAGCCAAAGTCCTTCCAGTGTCTGGCCCCCAGCTGCCTTTCTGATCCATCTCCTACTCTTTTCTACCCTGCGCTCCCTGCTCCAGCCACCTCCACGTTCCAGCCATACTGGCCCCTAGGTTGTTCCTGAGATATGCCAGGCAGGCTCCTGTCTCAAGCCTTTGCACTGTCCGTTCCCTCTACCTACGCTTCCCCCAGAGAGCCACGCAGCTTGCTTACTCATCCCCTTTGAGTCTTTATTCAAATATCATTTTTTTCACTGAGGCTTTCTTATGTTTTTAATTGCAACACCCCTTCCCCTTCACCACCTTCCTCCCTTATCTTGTTTTATTTTTCTCCGTCATTCAACTGGCATTCTTTCTAGGGCTGCCATGAAAGTTGTGTGGGTTGGATGCCTGGCCAAAGGAGCAAGCGCAGACCCAGGCTCTGCTTGCCAAGCTGTGTGCCCAGCCACCGGGTAGCCTCCGCCCAGAGGAGTGACCTTCTCCTAATTTGCATGAAGATGCTCTATAAGTTAGTTGATACCCGAATATTATGTATTTCATTTCTTTTTTGTTTATCATTTGTCTACCTACCCTCTCTCATCAGAAGGGAAGCTCCACGAGGCAGAGATTTTCGTCTGTTTCCTTCACTGCTATATCCCCAGCTCGTATAAAGGTGCATGGCACACAGTAGGTGTTTAATAAATGTTGACTCAATGACTATGATGACTGTTCAACAAATTTCATTGGACTGAATTAAAAGTTGACACTAAAAATAAAAGACAGCCGTGCCTTTATTGAACTCTCTCTTCAAATCACTTCAGGATTCCCCCTGTCTAGAGGAGTGAATATTCTGAGCATCCATTACCACCTTTTATCCCATCCTCTTTGATCACTTTCTGCTGTGTGTAACAGAGTCTGGGTTTGTTGCCATCCAATACTGACTTCATTTCTTCTGCATTAATCACACTCAGCCTTGCCAACTCCAGATTCCATTGTCTCATGTTTCCTGTCATTTGCTCCCAGGGAAGAACTGTCTGAAGGACAGGGCAGAGAAGATGGAACGGTGGCCAACAGCCATCCAGATCCGTGTATACAACTGCCCACTGCTTGCTACGTACCTGGAAGTCCCTCAGGCACCCCCAAAGCAGCAAGTCCAAAATTGAACTCATTGGCTCCCTACCTTCACCCTCCCATAAATCTGCTCTTCCTACTTCAACTGGTGGCCACAGCAGTTCCCATGCCAGAAACCTAGGACTCCCCCTCACTACCTCTCACTCTTTTACCCCCACATGCAATCAATCTTCTAAAAAATTTTTCAAAAAGATACCCCCTTTCGGGACTTCCCTGGTGGTCCAGTGGTTAAGACTTCACCTTCCAATGCGGGGGGTGTGGGTTCAGTCCCTGGTCGGGGAGCTAAGATCCCACATGCCTCGCGGCCAAAACACCAAAACACATAAAACAGAAGCAATATTGTAACAAATTCAATAAAGACTTAAAAAAAAATGGTCCTAATTAAAAAAAAAAAAAAATGGTCCTCATTAAAAAAAAAAAAAAATACCCCCTTTCACTGCCTTAGTTCAGTTCCTCATTGTCTCACTTGTTCTCTATCACAGCAGCCTCCCAACCCTTTCTCCACTGCCATCACCCCAGTTCACCCTGCAGCCAGAGTGGTCTTTCTTAAAAGTATATCTGGGGGCTTCCCTGGTGGCGCAGTGGTTGAGAATCTGCCTGCCAACGCAGGGGACACGGGTTCGAGCCCTGGTCTGGGAAGATCCCACATGCCGCAGAGCAACTAGGCCAGTGAGACACAACTACTGAGCCTGCGCGTCTGGAGCCTGTGCTCCGCAACAAGAGAGGCCGCGATAGTGAGAGGCCCGCGCACCACGATGAAGAGTGGCCCCCACTTGCCACAACTAGAGAAAGCCCTCGCACAGAAACGAAGACCCAACACAGTCAAAAATAAATAAATAAAAAATAAAATAAATTTAAAAAAAAAAGTATATCTGACTCTGTGACTCCCTCTGAGAACCCTTCAAGGGTCCCTCGTGACAAGAGGGTGCTATCTAAACTTTCAGACCCCACATGGTCCAGCCCCACCTGCCCCTCCAACCTCACAGTCCACTCCTTCCTGCTCTTATACTTTTTCCTCCTGTAAACATGAGCTACATGTCGTTCCCAGGACGTGCCGTCTGATCTCACGCCTCCATGCTCTGTAGATGTGCTTCCCTCTGCCCGCAAGGCTTTCCTCCACCTTCTCTCCCAGGCAAGCGCCTCTTTCATCTACTATCTTAAAAGTCATTTGGATGTAGTAGCATCAAATCCTGCTTTCTTGCTTACTAGTTATGTAAATTTAGGTCACTTTTAAAAACCCTCTGTGCCTCTGTTTTCTCTTCTGTAAAATGAGAATAATGACAGAGCCCACCTCATTGAGTTTTTCTAATCATTAAGGGAGTTAATTGATGGAAGGCTCTAGCAATGTGTCTGGAACATGGTAAACAATAAATGTTTGCTGGTTTTTAATTATCTAATCAATCCTCAAATAAATCACCTCTTCTCTCTTCGATGCCATTTCTGCACCTTGTTCAAATGTCTGTCATGCACTTACCTCAGTATGAGATGACTGGTTTACTCGTCTGTTCCTCAGGCTGGACTCACGGGACTGGGGGCTCTTTGAGGGCCAGTCTTTAAATGAGGGCTCAGTAAATATGGATTCCATTTAATTGACCGAATGAAATAAAGACCAACCTTCAGTAAGATGTGCAGAAGGGCTACGCCAAGAGGGAATGCTGCAAATTCTTTTCTTCCAGTTCGAGGCTCTGGAGCAGTTTGTGTTCCAAGGTGGCCCGGCAGCCCCTCTGCCTTCATGGCCAATGCCTCGTCTCCGGCTTCCACACTGCCGCTGTCTTGCCCAGGGGAGCTTGGACGGGGGCCTCCCTTGCGTGCTCATGGTGGACAGGCAACATTCCAGAGCCTGGTGCTGACATCCCAGCCCACCCTCTACTGCTCTGTAGCACTAATAGGGGAGCTATGATGAACCTGCTTAGGAAGCGGAGGCGGGGCTGCGAGGGGTCCTAGCGGGCAGCACACAGACAGCTACACGCCCCTGCAGCTTGATGTTCCCTTAGCTCCGGGCTTGCCTGCCAGCCTCCCCAAAGACTTCCTTCAGTCATTCTCACTCCCGTGGCACACGCACCACTGAACATCAGTCAGGTGCCTCCTACCTCAGTGGTGAAGATCAGAGTGTTTTCAGGCTTTCACAGCCATTGGGAAATGTGGGCTGCATCTCTCTCTCTGAGTTCTTATATGAACCACTGCCTTCCTCAACCATATCTGGAATTTCCACAGTCACTGCTGAATATCTGTAAGAAACTCACTCCTAAACATTTGCTGACAGTTCTTCCCTTTGCAAGAGAAGCTCCCAGCACTGTGGCCCAGCCACTCCCCATCTATGCCAGTCCCTCCCTCAGAAGCCGTCCTGGTCAGGGCCACTGTCACATCTCACTGGATGTGCTGAAAGCGCTGCCCAGGGCACCAAAAGCCCATTTTTGAGACACAAAGAACCCACCACTTTGTTAGCATCTGCAGACCCTATTAGTCCCCATCTGTCTCGTATTTCTAATTAAACATTGAAAACACCCTCTTAGGCCTGGCTGTTGAAGTGAAGGAGAGGAGCATACCCCGAATGACACTGGGTGGGGAAGGAAGTGAGCAGTTTGAGTTTGCCAAGTACTTTACAGACAGTAATGCAATAGAGAAATCAGAAACTACCCATACGTGTGTGTGTGCGTGTCCTGCTTTATACAGAGAGAAGCACATTTGGGATTAGAACAGATGACAACTCAGTTAAATTACCCTTAGCTTGGTCCATCAGAACGTCTCGGGAAGGAGGCTGCTTCCCATCTTCTTCCTGGAGCTCTTTCTCTGGTTGATCTCTTCCCGTGTCCCTCCTTTCTGGCTCCTGTTTCTTTCTGAGAGCCCTAATTCTTTCTCCAAAACTTCATCCTCAGCCCTGGCTGTTCCCTGCCCACCTCACCTTCCAGCTTAGCCTGCCTTTCCCCAGGACTCGTTTCTTTCCTTGGGCTTGATTCTTTCGTCCACCACCTCCTGGCTAGCTCTCCCCCTCTTCTTTCTGTGCTCTCTCTCCCTGGTCTCTCAGCGATGCCTTAGTTTGCCCTCCTCTTCCTGTGGTTTCTAGCACTACCCCGCCGGCTTTAAGTTCCACAGACAGCAGAATCTACGAGAGAAATGGTCCCTGCTCAAGAACCTTCTACTCACAGAGCTGTGTGCCCTTTTGGGGAGACTGCCTGAGGAAGGTAAAGCAAATCCCCCATTGTTCAGGGCAATTAGCTGCCATGGACTAGAGCCATTGAACCGCTGCCCATGTGTGGGAAGCTCCTGGCTACAAAAGCCCCGTTCATGATAATACACTTTACAGACACCCCAGAGGGCTATGAGAACCTCTACCCAGACATCCCACTCCACAGGAGACAGGACCCCTGTCAGCTCAAAAGAAACAGATTTCATTCCCTCAGATGAACCATAAATTGGGAGTATCTCTTATGCAAATGAGCTTTCTGAAGCCTCTCTGTAGAACAGACCTCCTTCTTCCGTGAAGGCCAGAAGGGGTAACCTTAGGAAAAGTATGTTCCAGCTTCCTCCTGTGCCTAATTACTGAGCTCTTTTCTTTCTAATCATCTTTATTTTAATGTAAGAGTATGGTAAATGTCAGAATGTCATGAGATGAATGTACGATCACATTTATTTTTGCAGGGAAAAAAAAAATGGGACCTGAAATACTTATTTCAGTCAGGTGTTCTGAAAATGATTAAATAAGAGGAATAAGAGGAGGATCTAATGTAAAATACAGCTCAAGAGGCCTAGTGCCACAGATTCAACCTGCTTATTACACTGTATGATGTGAATAATTTATCACATATTACCCTGCATTAAGTACTGTTGAGGATTCATCTGCGGTTTACTTGCAGACCACATTAACCTCTACCTGCCTCAATCTGTGTTTCCTTGTGGAAAATCTCTGCTGCTCTAGTACACACATTAGCAAGGGCTGGACAGCAGTAACAAGCCTAATTAACTAGCCCTCTCTGGGGAATTTGGGAATATAAAGTACCCATGTCACCTGCTTCTGGGGCGTTTTTCTCCTCCTAACTTTCAAGTCCTCCCACTCTTGGGCTGTCCCCCTCCTACTGTCGTGTCCTTTCCATTTCACTTATTATGTACCCTTTCATTTCTATGACATACACACTAGTCCAGGCCCTTGCTTCTCATGCTGGACTCAGAGCCAAAGCCTCCCTACTGACCTCCCCGGCCAGCCCCACCCTCCAGGCTATCCTACATCTGACCAATGTTCCTAAAATCCGATTTTCACCCCAGCTTTTCTGGGCTTAGAAGCCTTCAGTGGAGAGTCCTGCTTCAAGGACACAGACCTGCCTCCTTCACCCAGCACCCAAGGCCTTCCTGGGTCTGGTACCACCATCTTTCCAACCTCATCTCCTTCTTCTCCTTTCCAGACACCCACCTTTTTGACAAACCAACCCTTACATCTCTCAGAGCAGCCAGACTCTCTCCCACCTCCATCTCTGCCCTGCCCTTCCCCCCAGAGGACATGCACCCCCTGCATCCAGCCCGCCTGAGATCCCTACTGGGCCACAAGCTCATCCCTCATGGCTCCAGACCGCTCTAGGCTTCTGCTTTCAGCCGGCCCTCATGCGGGTACCTCATCGAGCACCCTTGGAATGGGGACTCTAGGCTTTCTGCCTGGAGAGACTTGGAAACTGCAATCTGCTTGGAAGCGAGAACTGAGGACTTGTCTCCAAGATGTGGTGGGCATTCAGCTGATTCTTTACAGATCAATTAACATAGCAACTTTTCTAAAGGGGCTTGAGTTAACACTTTACAGAAGTTGATTTACGTCAACGGCCCATGTCAAAACATGTTATTTTTATTTAGTGTTTTTTTGGGGACTGACTGATGACGAGAAGAAGAGCAAAATATACCTCTCCAAGCCACACTCCTTGACACTGTACTGCCCTTGAACTATTAAAGGAAGTGTAAGAGGCAAACCCACAAACAAATCTTTTGTATAGGAAAGCACAATTTACAAAGTGCACCTAGTAGGTGTCAGAATGATTCACAAAATGGTATGACCCCAACTTTTGGAAACATTTATTTGCCTCATTCTCTGCCATCTTATTTGGTTTTCCAGATGTCTTAGAAGGTGTTTCCTGCTTGTGCCCAATGCAGGAACCCTCTGGGACAGGAAGGCAAGCTCACAAGGAACGCACAACCTATCTGCCCCTTCCATGTCCCCTGATGAGCCTGCCCCAGGGCCTCCACCTCTGTGTTCCCCCTACTCAGCCGACTTTACAGGGCCACCCTCCTGTTTGCTTCCTTTACTCCCACTGGAGACAATCGCAGACTTATCTTATACTTAAGGCTCTCAACAGCATTTTTCCTTTCTCCGTTTTCCAGCTTGGTCTCTTATCTCAAATCCCTTACAGAAGGAGATAAGCAATGAACAACCGGGAGAGTGAAGTCCCTTGCACATCCTTGCCTGTGTAATAATATCAGTATGGCCCATTACTGGCCCTTCATGGACCTTGTATCACATCATCCCTGAGGTTCAGGGGGTAATGTGACCCACCCAGGTTATGCAGCTGTTGGATCACCCTTTCTCCAGGACTTTTAGGTCACCTTGGAGGACCCCGTGTTTCTGACTGAGCCAGGCTCAAAGCTGAAGTTTACACACTCCCACTGTAAGTGACTTTCACCAGTACTGACCTACATACCTGCCTGAAGGACAGAACAGGGACAGGTTTGTGAGCCCAAACAGGATGGGTGGCAGCTTTCAAGTAGTTCCTCTCCATGGTGAGTAGCTCAGCTTCCATGCAGGGAATGCATTGGAGAACTGCTTTCCAGTCCTCCCCTCGCATGGAGGCCTCATCCGCTTCCTAGTCACGCGGGTTACTGCCCCATTCACTTCCTGCCCAGACTCATTTCCAGCTGCAGCCTCAGCCCACAGGCCCAGCAGGCACCTGGGAAACAGCTGCAGGTGACCCAGATAGTTTGTGGTCAAGGCCAGCCCAGCCCAGCCTGCAAGGAGCAATTCATGGAAGCCAAAGCTCTCACCAGGAGAAAGTCCCAGGAGCTCTCACCAGCTGGTCAGGGAGGTAGAGGCATGCGGTCAGCTGCCCTAGGGCCACCCTTCGGGTCTAGGAGACAGTCAGTCCCAGGACTGCAGCAACCAGACAGACCCAGAGACATGCCATCTCCAGGGCGGTGATTCAATCTGCACTTGGATGGGGCCACTAGTTCACAGGCGGCACCCTGGCCTCACCGCTCAGCAACTTAATTCAGCATCTGAACAATCAGAATCATACATAGACTGAGAGGAATTATTCACCATCAAGGAAGCAAATTGGAGGAATCCAGAAATCTTAATGAATTCTCTGCACTGGAAGAAAGGATTCAAGTCTAAGCAAGGCAGAGGACCGCAATAGGAAAAAAACCCTCAAGTGTGGCAAGAGAAACTATAATTAAAATAGCAAATTGCAATTTTGAGGTGAGGAGAGGTTAGATGAGTGTAAAGAGCAAGGGACATCCAGTGAAGCATCTGACAGAAATGATTCCCAGGGATGTTTTGGGTAGAAAAATCCATCTGGAAACAGAGAAAAGGAAATGAAACAAGAATTTGCTGCATTATTTAAAGCTTTCCATGGTGGGGGTAGGGTAGGGGACATTCAGGAGAGAGGAGGTTAAGAGAGAAGAGAATGGAATTGCTCTACCAAAGGGGATTAAAAGACTCATAAGGACTTTTTAAAATGACTCAAGCCAAAAAAAAAAAAAAAAAAAAAAGGATGCAAATAATTCTAGGCTGTGAAATTAATGGCAGCCAAGATTCTTAGTTCATTCTTTAAATCTGCTTAACAGGAAAAATGAAGGAGAGACATTTGTATGCTTGGGGAGTGATGGAGTCCTTGAAAATGCAGTTCTATAGAGCACAGACAAAACCAAATGCATGGCAGAGAATATGTGTCCTGGGATAGGACAGAGCTGGCAGGGAAATCAGACTCCATGGCGGGGCAATCTGCTTATGTAAAAATACCTGGCATTCCCTCCCTTGAATATTTGGCTTCCCAAATATGTGATTCCATCATGGAAGTCTCCACATCATGTCCAGAAATTGGCAAAGTCTAAAGATACTCTTGTAACATATCACATTGGAATTAGGAGGCCTGGGTTTGAATCTTAGTGCCGTCACTTACCAGCTTTGTGACCTTGGGTCAGTTACTTAACCTCTCTGAGTTTCATCACTTTATAGGACTGTGGTGAGGACTAAATGGGATTAAATATGAGCAAGTACCTGTCATAGTGTTGGGTCCATGGTAGGCTATCAGTGAAGGTTCATTGAATCTAAATCCTCCACCCCTTGTCAATTTCTTTGGTCCAAAGGACCTTCTTCATTGAGTCCTGTCCTTGGAACACACTGCTTCCATTTTAGGGCTCATTAGAAAACACATAGGCCTAGAATCCCGGGGGAGGTACAAGTCACTCCGAGCCCCAGCAAAGACTTCACATCCTCTCTCATCTAAATGTTGACATGTGCAGTAGTCCGCCTTGTTGGTCCAGCAGGCCACTGCACACAGCCCCTCACACTCAAGCCCACCTCTGTGCTTTACCACACTGAGGCTCTCTCTTCAGCCCAGCTCTTTCCCCTCAGTCTTTTCCAGCTCCTTCCCAGAGGCAGCCCCCCACCCTTGTGAGATGTCTGTACATCCTGGGGCCCAGACTCACCCTGAGGGAGCCCAGCAGGTGGGATTGATGCCCTGGTCCTTCCCTGTGAGAGAGGCTGTGGGGAGAAGAGAGAGGGAGAACAGTTGGGAAACAAACCAGATTTCTAAGCAGAGATGATGGGACTTAGGCGCTGGGGCAGCAGTGGGATTGTTGAGACAGTCTGGGGAGGGTGTCAGCAGGACCCCTTGATGAACTAGCTCTGGGTCAGGAGGATGAGAGGGGAGTCTAAATAGACCCACATACCCGCTTGGCCAGGGACACAAGGTCTCTCTCTCCAGGGCTGGCAGTGGTGGATGATTTCCCAGATACTACCTGGGCTGTGCCCTGCAGCTGTTGGCCACATTACACTGCCTGTTTTTAAATAGCTGCACCGGATTTTTCATTCTTCTTTAACAAGGACCTGGGACCTCCAGCTTGTGCTTGGCTGTGGAAGACGAGGCTCCTTCTGGGGTTGCGCTCCCCACCCTGAGGCTGGCCTACCTTGCTGTGGCTCTAAGGATCACGTCCAGAGGGCCTTTTAGTGCTCACCCTGTGCTCCCGAGCTCGAAGCTAACTGCATTCCTGGGGGCAGCAAAGAGGAAATTAAACATCCCTTGTGTTCATCACTTCCCAATGTGTGATGAGAATGGGATATAGTCACCAGGCCCAGGACTCTCCAGTTTGCATTTGCCATTTGCAAGGCATCACTGTGCAGCTCTGGAAGAGAAGTCGGCTCCCTGGGGGATGGGAGAGAATTGTTCAAACTTCTACCTTACCAACCTTTTGGTGGCAGAGGTGGACCCCAACCATCACCGGTAACCCTTGCCTGATATTCCCACCTCCCCCTGGCTGTCTGGTCCAGATGGAGTAGTTTGGAAACTGCACAAATCAAATAAGAGTCAACTACAAGACTGTGACTTGGAGCAAATCACTGATCATCTCTGAGCCTCAGTGTCTTCATCTGTAAAATTAGGACAATTATACATACCTCATGAGACTGTCAGTAGGATAAACTAGAATATGCAAGTGCCATCTTTTGGTAAACTATAAACTCCAAATAAGAGAACCTTAATAATTGAGTGCTGACCTGGCTTTTAAAAATGCTTTGTCAAAACCCTTTGGGAAGCCCATGTTTTTTTAGGGCATGAGCCACCCACCTCCTTGCAAGGCCTGCAATGAACCTTTTTCTACTCCAAAAAACAAAAAAATAATAATAATAATAAATAATAATAATTGAGTACTTACGCATAGCCCAGGAAGCATGTCAGCCCATACCCCTTCAGGAGTCTTTCTTAGGCTCCTTGCCTAAGCCTACTTTGTACCCTAAGCTTATCTCTCTAATAGCACTAATCAACCTATATTATAATTCTTGCTTTGCATATCAATCTCCTACAGTCTACTGACCACTCAGTTTCCTGACCCACAGCAGGGGGCTCAGTACAAATTTGCTGAAGGAATAGGCTGAGGCCCTGGAAAGCGGGGCGTGAAGATATGGCCAGATACGGCCACCAGGGGGCAATCAAATACTTCCCAAGCAGGTCAACTTGAGTCATTGTGGAGGCCCTTTCTCAGAGGAAGAGAGAGAGCTCTTTAAGAATTGCTCTCTTATGGGTAAAGGCCAGGGCCTAGCGCCTGGGCTACGAATTCTCTTTGTGTCTGACATCAGCTCTGTACAAAGACAGGACCATATCTACCATGGTGTTCAGAGTCCCTGTGTCTGTCCAGAGCCTGAGTGTCCAAGATGACCCTGGAGGAACCAGACTGTGCTGGGGGTGCGGGAACTGATGAGCTCTGCTGACAGGGTCCGAGGGCCAGTGTACATGTTGTGTGCATGCATACATGCTAGTCCCTGAATGATGTGTTTACTCTAGCTCTTGGCCCCTCCGTGGAGATCTGGCCACCCACCTACCCTCGTAAGCAGTGTTGCAGAAAAGGACCAGACAGCACTGAGACCTGGGATGTAGATCTGGTCCACCAACTGACCCACCCTCTGTGTGGCCTGAGCGAGTAGCTTCTCCTCACTGGGCCTCAGTTTCCTCACCTGAGAAATAACAGCACCAGGCTAGGTGGCTAAGGGCCTTTCTAGCTCTGACCTTCATTCCCTGTGTCTCTGAGGTGAGGGCTGATTCAAGTTCAAGGGCTCCAGGTAACCTTGAGGATTCTCAGACTGGGTTAGAACCTGAATCCTCAGGATGGGCCTCTGCTACCTCTGGCTTCCTATCAGGAAAATACCCAGACTCACTTCAGTGGTCACATACTGAATGCTGCCCTGGGCTCAGAGAGGAAGGCTTTCAAATACCTGTGGGGATGCTGTCACTTGCCTTTCTGTCTGTGGAGGTTTCCCAGGTGGGGCAGCCTGAGCTGATCTCTGCTTGCCCTGTGCTTCCCGCAGTCCCCACCTCTCATTCTCAAACCACCAAGGCTCTCTTCTGCCATCGATGTTGCTATCAGCTGGGAAGGTGAGCACTGGTGACAGACCCACTGGTCTGGGACACTGGCCGCAAGCAGAGCCTAGGGCCTCAGTCTCTTGGGGCCTCTTCTCTCTGGGACCCCACCCTCGCCCCCTCCTTTCACCTTCAGGCAGAACAGGCCAGACAGATGAGAATCTACCCAAGCACAGGCTGCTGTTGAAATAAAGGCAGAGATGTTTCTTTATAATTTTCCCCTTGAAATAAACCCAGACTTAAGAACAACAGAAACACGCAAAATGTGTTTTTAGTGGAACCCAGATGGAGGGCTGGAAGCCCAGCGGGCTGTCTCCGTTGAGGGTTCTTGCCTCTGGAATTCTATCCTCTCCCCCCATCCCCCCTCAGGAACACTCCCCACCCCCCAGCCCTAGTCCTGGGGCTCTCCAGCCTGGGGCCCGCTCCCTCAGGCCATCTCCTTGAGGCTGTTTCCAGGTGGGCAGAGGGCTCCCCCCATCCACCATCACCCTCTGGACAGAAGGCTGAGTCTGGCATCTAGAAAGATCTGTGGTTTTAGAGATTTGGGGGAGGGGAGTGGGGACCAGGACCAACTCAATCCAAACACCTGGATCTGCCGAAATACAACAAAGAGAGTGAGTTAAGACATCTGAAAAAGATACTCTGAGGAATTCCGCTCACCCACATGGCCCACTGCTTCTCATTAACTAGCTCCAGTTCTCCATATTAACATATGCAAATTCAGCCCTGGGCTGGAAGACTTAGGATACAAAGGCAAGTCCTGACAACCCCCTTCCACCCCCAAACTGGTCAGAGTTCCCTGTGGGATGAAGAAATCTCACCAGTTCCATTTTGGTTTTGCTGAAGCAACAGTCTTGAGAGTTGTAGCCACAGGATGGTCATTCCTTGAGGGGAAACAGATGAGAGGAGTTACAAGGGAAAATTAGGGAAATTGATCCTGTAGAAGCTGCCTCTTTTATGAAGTGGTACTGGTCATTTTTCAACAAATATTCCTGGATGCCCACCATATACCATGGACTGTACTGGGCTCTGGGGACATAGACATAAACCTATGTCGGGGTGGGGGGGGGTGGGGTGGTCCCTGACCCTCAAAAGTGAAGTTTGGGCAAGAAATACAGACTTCGGAGTTATCAGCGTAGATGTGGTAGATGAGTTTCCTGGAGAGAGGAGTGGAGGACTGAGAGCCATTTTGTAGGAAGGGGGAGATTTGGGCTTCCCAAACCATTCATAGTTTCCTGTTTCACTACCTCTTAAGGGTGCGCCTGGCTACGCTCTTCCTCGAGCAACCTTCTCTCTCTTACTGCCCCCTCTTTCCCTGTCTGTTTTTTCTGTAGGGTGATTAGAATTGAACAGCAGCAGTGAGGGTGGCATGAGGACTGGGACAGTGGCCCCCTAGTGCCCCAGCTCCTAGCTCCCTGCCCAGCGCACCGTGGGCCCTCAGTAGGGAGGCCCTCGGTAGAGTTTGTTGCCTGAATAAAGGAAGGCAGGAGGAGGAACCTCCTGAGGAGCACAGGCCTGTGCTGGGCCTCACTCCTGCTTTGAAAGGGGAGGGAGCGCGGGAGAATGAACGGGGGCCCTGCCAAGGCCCAGGGCCGGAGGGAAGGCCGGAGTCCTGTCTGAGCTTCGCCTCCCATTTCCAGCCGTGACTCTTGGACCGAGTGAGACCGTGTGCTCTCCCTGGGGACCTTCAGACCTGAGCCCTGCTCCATATGCACTGTGGAGCGGGCCAAGAGTGGAAGGAAGTGCCCAGACAGAGGGGGACAGAATATTAAAATTCCACCGACAATACCACGGGAGGGAGTTTACAGTTCCTAACTGACCGTAAGCCCTTTCTCCTGGCAGGTCTTGGGATACATCACTCTGGGCTCTCCCAGAGCAGCTGACACATCGCAGTAACGCTCTTCCAGAAGTCAGGGTCTGCTGATTGCAGCGGGGCCGGGAAGGCAAGCCGGGAGCAGCTGAAATGGCCCCTGTCTCCTCCGACTTCGGAGACCCAGGGCAGGCGGCCGGCTCGATGGAGGCCCATCAACAGGCTGTCAAGCGCAGCGCCGTGACTCCCAGCCGAGCCCTGAGCCCACAAGGTGGTTTGTTAACTGTCTGCCTCTGGGTGGAATTCTGTTCACCTGGTGAATAGAAGAGAACTCGTTTTCTGTCAACTGAAAGCTCTGAGTGGCATGTCGCATGTGTGTCTTATTAATAAAAAGGAGGAAATGGAGTCATTACTACTGCATAATTGCAGTTTGTTTGCTAGGCCTAATCTTTCATGCCCAGGTATGGGGGGGGGGGGCAGCGGGAGAAAATAAAAGGGGACCCTGATCTGAACCTCTCGGGAACCACCTGTGCAGGTGGTACCTCAGGAAAGACTGAACTGGTACCTTAGGAGCCCCAGAGCAGCAAGCGTGGGCAGCAAAATGCACACCTCTCTGCCTACCAGACTGCACCGCAGCCCTGGCGCCGGCTCCAGAAGTCAGGTGACCGTAAGCAAGGCCCTACCCTCCTGGAGCTCTGTTTCTTTCTTTCTTTCTTTTTTTTTTTTTCTTCAGGAAATCAGTGCTCATATTCCTGCCCTGCTTGTCTCATAAGGTTGTCCTGAGAATTAAATGACAAACGACCTCCATCATGGATTCTTCCCTTCATTCATTCAGTCAACAGTCATCTGCCCAGGTATGTTTTGGGACAGACACTGTGCTGGGTAATGAGATGCAAAAAGGAATAAAATGCACGCGCTGCCTTCAAGGAGCCCACAGTCTAGTGGGGGCCACACAGAGAAAAAGATGAGATGTGGTATATAATATGGGGGACCCTAGATGCATGTGGTGCTTTAGAAAGCCAGAGGAAGGGCACGCCACTCGCCTGGTATAGAGAGAGCTTTGGAACAGTGATGCTTACCTGTAAAAAGGCGAGCAGGGAAACTGGAAATATATCACACTATTTCCAAAATGGACATGCTCATGGTGTGTGTGACCTTGAAGGCAGACCTTGATGCTCCAGTCTGAATATAATGATTGATGTGCATTTTATGACCACGATTGCCCAGGGAGGCTGTAAAAAAGGAGGGCATAGGGTCAAGGGGACTTTTTGCCAGGCTGCTTTGCCCCATGTGGAGGACAGCACCCCAACTGTCTCCTTGAGTCATTTACCCTACCCCCAGGCTGCTACGGATAAAACCTTCTTCTCAGACCAGAACCTCCACATGAGTAGGAGGCCCCAGGTGGGCCGTTAAAATGTGATCTCTTAGGCTTGTCAGAGAGGAGATTAAGAGGGGAGATTGACCAGTTTTAAGATGGCAGACCCCACATGGACACAGGCAGGAAGCCAGGCCAAGTGTATATAAATTGCTTCAGCCCTTAAAGATAAGAGCAGACCTAAGAACAGCGCTAAGGTAGAAGACACCCATACTTAGGAAGCATGCCCATCCTTATGCTATTGACATTTTCTGTAATTATTTTCTTTTTGGTCTCCTTTAATAGTAAATAAGGTTATTTTTTTATTTTTATTGAGGTATAATTGACATATAACACTATATTCGTTCCAGATGTACAACATAATGATTCAGTATTTGTATATATTGTGAAATGATCACAGTAAGTCTAGTTAACAACCATCACCTCATGGTTACAATTTTTTTTTCTTGTGATGAGAACTTCTAAGGTCTACTCAGCAAATTTCAAATATACAATACAGCATTGTTAACTATAGTCACCATGTTGTATATTACATCCCATGACTTATAGTCACCATGCTGTATATTACATCCCATGACTTATTTATTTCATAAATGAAAGTTTGTACCTTTTGATCCCCTTCACCCAGTTCAGTTTTATTTTGTTTCATTCTTTGTTCGCTTGTTTTTAGACTGTACATATATGTGAGATCATATAGTATTTATCTTTCTCTGTCTGACTTCACTTAGCATAATATCCTTACTTTTTCTTTTGGTGGCTGAATAATATTCCACGGTATATATGTACACCACATTTTCTTTTTTTTTTTTTAATAAAAAAAATAAACAAATGTATTTATTTATTTTTTTTTATTTTTGGCTGTGTTGGGTCTTCGTTGCTGCGTGCGGGCTTTCTCTAGTTGAGATGAGCGGGGGCTACTCTTCCTTGTGGTGCGTGGGCTTCTTACTGCAGTGGCTTCTCTTGTTGTGTAGCACAGGCTCTAGGCGCGTGGGCTTCAGTAGTTGTGGCACACAGGCTCAGTAGTTGTGGCTCACGGGCTTAGTTGCTCAGCGGCATGTGGAATCTTCCCGGACCAGGGCTCGAACCTGTGTTCCCTGCATTGGCAGGCGGATTCTTAACCACTGCGCCACCAGGGAAGTCCCCACCACATTTTCTTTATCCATTCATCTATCAATGGACACTTAGGTTGTTTCTGTGTCTTGGCTATTATAAATAATGTTGCTATGAACATGGGCGTGCATGTATCTTTTTGAGTTAGTGTTTTTGTTTCCTTTGGGTAAATACCCAGAAGTGGAATTGCTGGATCATATGGTAGTTCTATTTTTAATTTTTTGAGAAACCTCCATACCGTTTTCAAAGTAAGGTTATTTTTTAAGATGCCAGCCTGTCTCAGCTCTAAACGTGAAAGGAGTCATCTTATGCTCTTGGAAGCCAGAATGGTGGTGATAACAAAAATCAGAGGGAGAAACCCCTCATTCTATGCCAAGAAAGATGGTACTCAGGAGATCGAAGTTCACCCCACATTGTCAGCCGCCCTCCCGGCTGGAGTTTCTCCTTCCAGGATTCTTCTGGGTCAAACTTTGGACGGTTTCTGTGTTTCTGTGTGTTTCTTTTCACAGAAAAGACATTTCGCTTATAATGCCTGTAAGAAAATAGGACCAAGACTAAACACTGAGAGCTTCCCTCCTCCAACAGGAGGGAGAGGTCCCAGGAAAATGGGCTAGGACTCATGGCTGGATCCTATTTATGGTCTGTCTTCCAGCACTGCCAGGGGTTCCCACACCAGCTGGTTATGCTGCCAGGGGTCTGCTGGAGAGCTGGGTGGGCGGGCATGAGGAGACTCAGACAAGATGAGATCGGTTTCCCAGCTGAACTAGGGAGAAACGTTTATCCCTCACCGCTGGGCTTCTAATGAATTCCGATTCAAGCCACACAGGCCTAGGAATCGATAGTTTTAATCATCTCAAAAACTAGCCCCACTCTGGGTAAAATTACAATGCACAAGAAGCTCAATGGAGCTTAAAGGCCACAACCTCATTATCATTTCATTAGACTCACATTTCAGCAAGCTGGAAAGAAATGTTCTCACACACCACCCCTCCCATGACTCCCCTCACCTCCCTGGGTCCTGTGGAATAGCTCGGGAGGGCAGCGATGGTTTACAACAGCTGTCAGCTACAAGGGCCACTGGCCACTCCCATCATGCACTCTGCCCACGGAGGAAGCTTGGCGCAGTCGCTGGAGACCTCAGCGCAAATGCCTCCCAAATCAAGTTTGCAATCCTGGGAAGTTTAGTAAAAACAACCCTGCTGTCAGTTTTGCTTCTCACAGCTGGAGGGGGTCAAGTCATCAACACAATATAAACCCAGGCCAGCAGAACCTTGTCCTGCCCAGGACCCCAGACACCCTCTGGGAAGCAAAGGATTTGAAAATGTCTTAAAGTTTTCCAGTTTGTTTATTTTCCAGTGTTTAATGATATTGTCCATGCAAGGAGCAAAAACTCAGTTCCTGCTAACAATTAAAGAGGCTTTCTAATTTAGGAGAAAATGTGATTTTAAAAGAGAGAGAGAAAGAACTTGCACAGGAAGTAAAAGCACATAACTCACATTGAGAACATGCACGCAGAAAAGCCTTGAGTTGAGAAGACCCTGATTGGATGTGAGCACACGAGGGAAAGCTGTTGGGGAGACTGATCCAGCCAGGGGGCCACTTCAGAGCAGGTCACAAACGTCTGCTCCTCTGCTTCACCTCTGTCGTACCTTATCCCACTGCCACCACCACCAGACAGTTTCAAGACTGTGGCTTGTATTTGTGACCCAAGTGTCCCCAGACCTCACCATCCCACAAGTCCACATGGGTTCCCCTCAATGAAATGACCAGATTTCACTGCTGCTTGCTCTTGTCTGCCATAGGCTCACTCTGTGATTTGGGGGACCCCTTGGGAGTGTCCCACATGTGCTCGTGAGCAGGACTGTCATGGGGAGTGGACGCCATGTCTCACCAAATCTTCTCTCTGCCGACCCTGTTTGCTCTCTGATGCCATGCAGACCACAGTCACCCCAGGGTGGGCCTTGCTGCCAGCATGCCCTCTAAGAGTGCTGCCACCATGCCCACCTGGTGTCCTCTGTGCCCTGGAGCCTCATAGTGTCCTTTGCCCCTCCCCCAGGCTGCCACACCCTGTCACCTAGACCCCAGACAGGACTGATCTCCATAAGTCTCATAGGATCCTTTATGAAAATAGCTCCTTCGGCTTCCTTTAAGGCCTATCCTCCCACAGGACTCAGTGCTACGTTAGTGGGGCAGGGGTGGTGATGTGTACTTCCCTCCACTTCCCTTTATGTCCCCCATTGCTAAGAGAAACCTGTGCCCCACGCCTCCCCAAATCCAGCAGACACATCTGAATCCCATGGCTAGAAACGGTTTTGGCTGAGGTTGGGAGCCCTACTCCATATCCTCAGACCAGTTGCTCTCAACCTTGGCTGAATATTAAAATCACCTGGGGAGCTTTTTCAACTCCTATTGCCAAGGCCACACACTAAAGCAAGAAGTCAGAATCTCTGGGCATCAGTAATTTTTAAGTCTCCCTAGGTGATTCCAACATGCAGTCAAGATTGAGAACCACTGCCTTGGAGGAAGAAAGAAATGGAGGAAGGGAGGGAGGGATTGTGGGAGGGAGGGCAAGGCCAAAACTGGGACCCCTTTCCCTATGAGGGAAGGGAGCTGAAGCAAGCAGACCTAGTGCCACACCCCAGGACACACACTGAGAAAACCCAGTGATTCTTTCACCAAACCTGCCAGTGACTCGAGCTGCTGTTGTCAGTATCTCTTTCAGCTGAGTCAACGTATTAGGAAAGTCAAAGACAAGTGCAGCCCAGACCTGGTGACATCCGAGGTATCTGCAGGGAGGAGGCCTTATGCATGGCCGTGGTGGAGACAGACAGACTCCTGCAATTGACAGGACACTGGGAAAGCCCTGTGTCAATTTCCAAACTTCCCAGGATGGCTGGCCATCAGCTCCAAGAATGGTGTGGCCAGGGACTGGCCTATGTTAGCTAGGTACACAAAGAGTTCATTCACTCATTCATTTGTTCACTCATTCATTTGTTCACTCATTCATTCGTTCATTTGTCCATCTGCTCACTCACATCCACACACGTCAGAGCTGTGCGTAAGGGACCTCAGATATCATATGCAGCCCGGTGGTTCCCAGGCTTTGTTTTTAGCTGAGGAATGCTGGTTTAAGTGAAACCGTATGGAAGCATAAACAAATACAAGAGGAGTTGCTCTGAGTAAAGTAGGATAGGAGGCCCTGGACCGGCCCACTCATCTCACTTCTCCTAAGGGGGCTTCACCAGATTCTCCTGTTTCAAGGAGAAACAGGGTTTGGAAACCTCTCATCTTATAAACTAGGACACTGAGGCACACAGCAGGGTGGGGTCTTGCCCAGGGTCATACAGATTTCATGTAACAAACTTTACTGTGCCAGGTTTGGGGAAATACAGAGCTGAGTAAGACACTGTTCTTGCAAAAGGAGAAGCTTACAGCATAGATCACTAACCTCAGATGCTGAAGCAAATGGCCAGCTTAATCGAATGACCTGCCTCTCTCAGCTTTGTTTTCTGAAGAAAGCCCTTCCCAGGTTCTTTCCCAGCACATGGCTCTTGGGGAGAGCTGCAGTCTTGTCCTCCGGAGCCCACCAGCTGTTACTCATGTTCAGCTGGGATGCATACTGCTAGCCCTCTGAGTGTCCTGGGTGTTTTCCTGGTTGTGAAATATTTTGGATATCACACTTGTATTCCACCATCAAAGTTTCCAAAGTGTAAGAATCAGAAAACATCATTAACTGATCAGCAATACCTGCCTTATCACTGCTATTATTTGACGCCAGATCTACTGAGATCTTCCAAAAAGTAGAAACCATTCTCTTCATGGGGTGACTTCCGCAGGGGACGTTCTGGGCATGGTCTTCCTGAAGGTGCCTTTTGGGTACAGGGTGGCCAGGCTGAATTCTGAGATGGATTGAAAGCCACACGGTGCCTCAGAACAAAGCACAGGCCTGAGTTCAATCCCTAATCCTCCCACTCGCTAGCAGTGCTGTGCGTGTGCAGGACAGGCGTTTCTCAAGTCCAAAGTTGTACGTGCAGTGAGTGCTGTCTCTCCCCAGGAAATGCCCTCAGCTGCAGGGAGCGGTCTTGCCTAAGTCATGCCCCTTCCCGGGGGTGCAATGACCCAGCCCCATTCCCTGGATGGGGGAACATCTTTGAAGGGTCGTCTAAGCTTCAGTGTGCCCCATGGGAGTGACTGAGGCCTCGTGGCAACTCCAATGCCATTCAACCTCTCCCTTCGCCCAGTCCTGTTTCCTTACAGGCCTTGCTCCCAGTTAACCTCCTGCACACAGTCTTCCTCTCGGAGTCTATTTCCTGAAGACCCTGACCCTCAATGGCACATATCCACAAAATGAGGGCAATAACCGCTACCGCTAAAAGCTATTGTGAGCCTTAAGTGAGCTCATCGTTCACGTGAAGTTTCCTCTCTAACTCGGTGCCTGGAATATAGAGTGATCGATACATACTGTTCACTTTCTCCCCCTCTCTGTTCTTTCTTCCTCCAAGTGTTTACAGATTTTATAGTGAGGGTTCTCTCTCCTCTGAGGGATACATCTGGCTCTCTGTTCATTGGCCGAGCAGAAGTGATTGACACATTCCAAACCCAGTAAATGGCCAATCCCTTCTTGTGTTGAGGTGTTCTACATAGCTGTGCTCACCTCTCATAAACACACCACACACACACACACACACACGTGGTATTACAGAATTCTGCAATCTCTGAAGTTTTACAAACATCCAAGGCTTTATACCATTGCCACAACACACAAAGAATTGCTTGTGTAGAGACCCGTATGCCAAGTGAGACATCCCAGGAGGGAGGGATCATTTCCTGGTGGTATAATCAAGGAGGTCCTCATGAAGGAGATCACATTCATCATAGGTTTTGAAGGATGGATAGAAATTCAGCAGAGAAGGTGGGAGTGGCTTTCCAGACCAAGGGAATAATATTGCAGTCAACAGTGGAGTTGGGAAAACAAAGCATGTCTAGACAAGCCCTACAGTCTTGGCTGAAGACAGGGTTTTGTAGAGGAGGACGAGGCGGAGGAGCCAAAGCTGGGGAGACAGTTTGGGACCTGATTGGGTGGGATCTTGAAGGCCAAGCTGAGGCTGGAAGGAATGGGACTCCACTGACAATTTTTGAGAACGAGGGAGAGCTTTAGGAAGCTCAGCCATGGAGAGGATTGAATGGAATGATATTAGAGGTCAGGAAACCAGTGTCGACGCTCTGGTAACCGACAGGGCTGGCGAAGACCCCTCACCTGACTGGGGCACTACTGGGCCAGGAGGGCTGGAGTCCCAGGGCAAGAGCGCTGGCCACTTTTTCAGAACACCACACAACTATCAAACCCTTCAGGGGCGACTGTGCAAGTACCCTTCCGTGCAAGTACCCTTCTGTGCAAGTACCCCTGTGCAAGTACCCCTGTGCAAGTACCCTTCAAGGCACCTCATCTGAGAATAAACAACAAGTGAACTCACTCCCCAACAATTGTTTGGAGAAGTGAAAGAGGAAACTGACCTCAATATAAGGGAGCCTGACTCACTGTTCCTCATTGACCTTGTGCAGGAAAATTCTCTGAACCTGCTGCCAGCTCTGTCCACACCTTGCCTCATAGGAATGTGGACACCAAAAGGGAGTCCCATGAACAAAACACCTAGAGAAACTTCTAGAACCAGGACAGACCCAGCCCTACTTCCCCACTCCCTTGCTGTAAGGCCTTGGGCACATCACTTAACACCTTTCCAGGCCTCAGTTTCCTCATCTATAAAATGGTCATAATAACTATCACCACCCATCTGTGGGACTTTTATGAGATCAAGTAGCCTAATAAACCTGAAGATGTTTAAAGCTCTTTGGAAGCAGTGCTAAAGCAATGCAGGGTGTCGTGGTGATGCTGTTATGTAATTGTGTATTGCTATTGCAGCCGCCCCTGTAGCCTGTGCACCTCTTTTCTCTGAAGAGCCCAAACGCTGCTCATGGTGTCCTTTTTTCACAAATATTTCTCAAATGCTCACTCTTGTTTAGATGTGGGCCCGATACCAGAAGTCTCCACAGATACTGCCTACCTGAAACGGACCTTGAGTCAGATCCTACGAAAGCCTGGCTGAGAGCAACTTGGAGCTGATTCACCACCACTCAGCGGGAAGCTGATGGTGTCGTTATCAGAGAAAAGCAGGTGACGCAAGGTGGAACTTTCTGAACACGGAGGAACTGTGATCACTCATCTCTCCAATTCCATCTCCTTGGTTGCATTGATCCAGATCCCAGCCCCTCCCCTCCCAGACTACCTTCTGATCCCACTGCCTAGAAATATAACAGTGGGGCCAGCATGATTCACCAACCATGTGACCTCATTTTCCTCATCTGTAAAATGGGTCTAATAATCTCTAAGCTGCCTGCCTTATAGGGCTGATATGAGGAGGGCCCCATGGGCCAAGGGTGCAAGAATGCTTGGTGACTCTAAGGTGTCGTACCAAGGTAAAGGGCTGTTTGAGAGGACCTTTCAAAGGTATGTTTCAAGATGGTTTCCTGCCCAGGGAAGGGGAGGGAGAGGATGGCTGGCGGCTGATCTGCCGTGGCTATAAGAGAAGTCACAGGGGAATCCCAGGATGCCGGTTCCCTCCAGACCCGAAGTTCCAAAGCTGGATAGAAAGCGCTTCTTGAACATGGGTATTCGAGAGAACAGCTCTTAGTGTTCTGATACAAAGCATCCCCCTTCAAAAAGATCTAACACCCCCCAAAACCACAAGACCAGGACAGTGGGGGAGTCATCATCTACCCTCTGCCCATGGCTTGGCTGTTGCCCTCTTCCTAAGTGTCTCTGGATTCTCTGGACAGAGGCATGGGCTGGCCTGGGACAGTGACACCCACCCAGACCACAAAGGAACATGGCTGGAGAAGGCAGAATCCCTCTAATTATGAGAGGTTAGAGCTGAGATACCAGGAGGCTGCAAGTCCCCTTCCCAGGGGTCCTGGACTGAATGGAAAGAAGGAGAAGGCCCCGTCCCCCAGGGCAGCAGGCATCCAGCAGGAACAAGGGCAAGGCCAGGGGTGGGCCCACTTGCCATGTCTGGCTTGACTCCCCTGCCTGCAGGTTGGGTGGGTAAAGAGGAAATAGGTTAGAGTTCTCCAGGGGAAGTAGCCTAGGAATAACTCACAGCATCATAGCCCTCTGGGGCTTCCCTCATGGGGGCTGGGACAGGGGTGATGAACTCCAGAGTCCCTGAAGCAAGGACAAGTTCTCCACATGCACGGAGAAGGTTTAGATCATCAGAGACTCTGTCCCTGCCCCCAACTTTTAAGTGTTCCCCAGCCTGAAATGATATCCTCACTCATCAGCCTGGGATTTGTGTCTTTCCTTTAACTTGACCTCTCCTATCCCTCCAACCAGATCCGGATCACACTCCCAGACCGTCTACCAATGTGACTTAGAGTGACCCTCCATGTTGAGGGACCTCCATAGCCCTGCTCACCTTCTTTGGTCCAGTGGCCATGAGCACAGACTCCGGAACCAAACTGTCTGGGTTCAAATCCCAGGTCTACCGTTAACTAGCCCTGTGACCTGGGGCAGCTTACTTAACCCTTCTGGGCCTCCACTCTCCCCAGTATTTGGGGATCATAGCAGGACCCACCTCAGAGCCTTGCTGGAAGAATTAAATGTGTTAATATGTGCTCAGCATAGCATTTGCCACCCAATTAGCCCTACATCTGTGTTGGCTCCTTTTGAAAATCCCCACCCATTGCCTTTTCAAAACTGGGCTTCAGATCTATTTTTGAAGGCCTTCCTGGACTGTTCTCTGCTCCGCTGCCTTCTCCACAGTTGCACTGTCCCTTGTCATGTTGGTTCTCCCCTTGCTTCCTGGACATATAGTAGCTTATGTAAACTCATGGGACAAGCTAGCCAGCATTAATCCTTCTTAGGAAACCTCAGTCTCCCACCTGCCTGAGCTTGTGATCCTTCTCTACAAAGCCGTGCCCCTCTCATCTTTCAAAACTCTGCTCAAAACTCACATCCTTCGTGAACCATGGCACAGTGGGAGAAACATACGCTCTGGGTTTGAATCCCGGCTGAACCTGTACCTCTGTGTGACCCTGGGCAAGTTACCTAACCTCTCTTAGTTTCAATTTCCTGATATGTCAAATGAGGTAAGTACCTCCCCACACAAGATGAAGAGGATAAAATGAAATAATGACCCCTAGATGCCTGGGGCAGTGCTGGTGCACGGTAAGTGCTCAGTGAATGTTTCCCTTCTATCCTCCCATCCTGCTCTGATAGCACAGTCTCCCCTCTGTGCTCTAGCCCTTAACAATCTTTATAGCTACATTAGCCCCTCTATATATGTTCTTGGATTTTTATCATTCATTGGTTACTCTTTCATTCATCTGACATTTATTGGACATTTACTATTTGTCTGATGCCGTGCGAGGCCCTGGGGATGACTGTGACCAAATCCTTGTCCTGAGAAACTCACAGAAAATTAAGAGGGTCAAATATATGTGCAGATGACACTAGGGTCTTGTGGTAAGTGTCATAGCGGGGGCGTGTATACAAAGTGCTCTAGATCACAGCCTGTGGAGTGACTAACACTGATTTCGGCAGTCAAGGGTCTTAATCCAACTGGGTGAGCCCTGGCTGAGCCCATGCTCTGTGCCAGCATGGTTCTAGGCACAGGGGATTCAGGATGAAGAAGACAGCGCCTCTGTCCTCAAGGAGTGCAGGGTCCAGCGGGGAAGACAGACAAGAGGACGTGAGGCTGATACCAGGTAGAGTGTGCCTGTGTGCCCAGGGGGCTGTCGTGCAAGGGGGGACAGCTAAGGATGGGGGCAAGGAAGGCTTCCTGGAGGAGGTGACATCTAAGACTTGAAGGACAAGTAGGAATTGGCTAAACAAAGGAGGGATGGAAGGTCTGTCCAGGTTGAGGGAAACAGTGCAAGGTCCGGGAGGAGTAAGACCAGGTGGAGGGCTCAGGAACGACCGGTAGTTCTGGATGGTTGGATGCATATGCACGAGGCTCTGAGCTTCTAGCAAGCCCTCCTTTGCTCCTCTTTCTCCCTGCAACATCCTTTCTCCCCTCAGTCCCAGCTCCAGGGCTGCCTCATCTCAGAGGCTTCAGCCCCTCTGCTGTCTGTCCTAGCTTGGGAGCCACGTGGCTCGGGCTCTTCCTAAGGGCTGGGGAAGCTGTGGAAGGAGAACAGGGAGGTGGGTGCTTAGGCTGAGCTGGAAAAAGGAAAGAATTCCCCCACCCCCGGCTCCCCACGCAAGGACCCTGAGTGATGGCCAGGGTTGGCCTTGGTTGTGGTCAGTCTGTGGTAACAGCTGCTAGATATCAGGAAAGAACCTGCTTCCTCAGCTAAAGCCTCCCCACCCCCAGGCCCTCTGCTTCTGCCAAATCAGTGCCCGCTAATTTGGTCAAGGTGAAGTTCCCCTCACCTTCCTGGTGTTTTGCCGCCCAGCCAGCAGGCGGCAGGGACGCTCAGCGCACCCCACATCCGCTGGGGCACCGGCATGCGGCCAGCACGCTGATTCCCACACCTGCACACTCATACACGCGTACACGTGAACTCACAGCACCCACGCTCACACACGGACTCCCACAACACTTACCTACACATCTGCTCATCCACACACACGCTCGCACGCCCTCGCATGCCCGAAGGGCCCGGCTTGCCTCTGTTCCGTAAGTTCCCTTTGAGGGGGATCAGCCCCTTGGAAGGTTCTGGGCCTCCAGCCCAGGGAGGGATGTGAAGCCCTGGGCCAGAGAACCCCAGTATCTCTCACTGAGAGGGTACCAAAGGGTTAAGAGAGAACATTTCCAGGGAGCTTGCCTCTTAATCAACACAGTTAATTCTTTTCCTTTTACAAACATAAATTCTTGGCAGTCAGTAACCAAGAAAGAAAGGGGTAAGAAAAAAATCTTAACCCAACATTAGTCAAATCTTTGCCTCTTCCTTTTTCTTTTTTTCAAGTTAAAACCCAGGGGAATTCAAAGCAATGAGAGAAATCCCAGCCCGGATGGAATGTTTTTGCTAATATATGTCTGCAAGTTATTTAAATGTATGTTTAAGTGTGCATGTATGTGAGTGTGTGTGTGTGAGAGACAGAGAGAGAGAGGGAGGGAGGGAATATGAGAGCAACAAGTATGGCTGATGGTGTGCATGTGTGTGTGTGTGTGCGTGTGTGTGTGTGTGTGCGCGTGTGTGTGTGTGCGCGTGTGTGTGCCTGTGTGTGTGTCTGCGTGTGTGTGTGTGACTAGAGCAGACAGCAGAACAGAGGAGTCACCAGAGGCTCTGCCTGAGTCCCAGCTGTCCTCCAGCCCCGACTCTCCTGTCTAGACCTGATGCAGGACAAGGCCATTTCCTAGGACAGTCCTTGTCCTTCAACCTAGGGTCTCCTGGGACCATAGCCCCTGTCCCTGCCCCTCAGCCCCAGGATGCCCTGGGTGACACTTTCTGCCAGGGGTAGATAACCCACCCACCATACACTCTTGTCCCTTTTTGCTGCTTAGCCAGAGATCTGGGGCTGGAGTTTCCAGGCCTGGAGGAGAGGGACAGTTAAGATGACCAAGCCCTGCCCCCGTCACAAGAGCCCCCCCCACCCCACACGCTGCGGTCCTGCCTGGACTGGAAATCTGGGCTGAGGCTCTATTCCTGGCCTCCTGCTGTCTCCTCTCAGAGCTCTCCCATGATCTTCAGAACCCCCGGTAGCTCCTCTCTGCTCTGACGCTCACCTCCTCAGAATTCCCCTGGATGACAGGTCTGACCCGCGCCCACAGACTCCGCCTCAGCAAGGCTCCCCACCTCCACCCCCAGAAGCACTCCCAGCCAGGCTCAGGGTGCAGGGGCTTTGCGGACAACCCCTCGCCGCCCACCCCCGACCTGCCCTAGCCCTCTCTCCTCTGCTCCCTCCTGAGCTGACTTTAATTCTTTTTATCTTTCCTCTGAAATCACTCCTCTGGCCCCGTATTCAGCTGTCTGGGTTCCAACTTCCTGATTTCCAGGGGGAGATTAAACAGCTTTCTCCATCTAAAGGCACTTTGGATGCCTGGGCCATCCCATGGGCTGGCCAGACCTCTCTCTGGCGAAGGGCCCGCTCTCACTCTTCTGAGCCCTGGCCCACCCTGAGTCCCGGGCCTTCCACAAGGAACTTCCCATGCCCCTAGCCTGCCCTGGCCCCCAGAGATTCCAGCCCTCCCATCGCTTCCCCTTCACACAGAGGCCTCGCAGCTTCTCCAGCCAGGCCCAGAGCCCAGAGTCCACAACCTCCTCTATCACCAGCTTTTGGAAAAGCAGAGGTGGGGGTAGGGATGGGGCAGTGCTCAGGGTCTGGAATCTGCAGAGAGAACCCTCACTCTGCTTACCCACCCCTCCCTTTCTCCTCTGGCTTCTCTGCTCCTCCCACCCACTCTTGCCCTCAGAAGCCCTTTTTCTGAGAACATGGACATCCGTGGTCTCCCCTAGCTGACAAAGGGACAAGACTGACCAGCTTTCAACTCCCTGAGAGTGTGTCACCTACCCTGGTCATCTTCTAGAGCCACCTCAGGGTCTGGTGCTCAGCTGAGCCCTGGCTTGAGACAGAGCAAAACGGGGTGAGGGGCACGGCTGAGTGGGAGGGGCTGTTGGAGAGGAGGACAGAGAGAAAGAGAGTCCAGGGGAAAGTAAAATTGAGTTGTGAATTATGTGCCATTTGAGCTTGCCTGATATGTAGCTAGGGGATAGTGGTAAAGCTTAGATCTGACTTTTCAGCAAGGAAGAAATAGTTGCCTAGAAAGGCATCCCTGAGACGGAAAGAGGAAAAGAAGACATTCTATGGGAAGTATCCAGGAACGCCACCTTGTCAGAGCTTCAGTTTTCTTCTGAAATGATTTGGGGCCTTGGGACCCTCACTTCCTAAGGCCTGAGATGCCAGGAGGACTCTTGGGTCCATATTGGTCTGTGGGCTTCAGAGAGTCCACAAATTCCCTGACATCATATGGAAAGTCTTGTGGGCATGAACAGTACCATGAGGGGAGAACCTCCATGGCCTTAATCATGTCCTCAAAAGGGTAACTCACCCCCAAGAAGTTAAAAACCACTGGATTAGAGGTTAACACGAAGGTGATACTTGAAGCTGGAAAGGGTGACACAAAAGACAGGGCCAGCGTGGAGCTAGATGACCTCTGGCTGAACCAAGCGGAGAGTCAGGCCCAGGAAGTAACGTGAGTCTGAGAAGCTGACCTGTGCTTCTAGAGGTGTGTATAGGGGCAGGGAGGGGTTCCAGAGATGACCCGGGTGCCTGGAGACCCCATCCTAAAGCAGATCTCTGCCAGGTGAAATCCTACGGCTCACATGACACCTTCGCTGGACTCAGCTGTTTGCAGGCTTTATCTGCTGGGAACTGGCAAGTACTAGCTGGTGAGATGGTACAGGTGACCCAAAGAGTCCTAGGTCTTCATGGGAGCACCAGTGAAAAGTGCACAGAAGCATCTGAGCCCATAAGTTTCACAATGTGTACAAAGTTCATCTGTCTCAGAGTAAAAATAGAGGCCACTCTTCAAGGGGCTGTGTGTGTATCCAGCACTGACAAGTCAGAAAAATCAGAAAAAGAGAGCGGAAGGTCATCAATGCCAAGGAGACAGTTTGGAGGAAACAATAGTTGTTTAGCAAAAACGTCCATTAGCCCAGCCCCACACTAGCCGGACTACACACTAACCAAGCTGGTGGACCTCTCTGGGTCACGGTTCCCTCTTCTGTGAAATGATGAGGTTGGGCTGGAGGGCCTCTGAGGGTACCTCCAGTGCCGCCACCTCAGGTTTTAAGAAGTGCCTCCTCTGTCCCCTCCCTGGAACTCTCGTTGGGGGGAGGTGGAGATTATCCAAAAGCCAAGGGAGTTTTCCCACCCTGCCCCTGCCTGCCCTCCAAGATCACCCACCCAGGGCCTACACTTGGCTCCCTCCTCCCACAGTGTCACTTTCCCTACAAAAGAGGCTGTGGGAACAAGAGGGGGTTCCTCTTTGTTTTTTATTTGCTTGCCTGCTTGCCTTCTTGCTCAGATCGAGGGCATTCGGAGGGCAGGAAGTGGGGAGGCTGGCTGGGACAGGTGAGCAAGGAACATCCTGGACCAGGGGTGTCGGCTGCTCTCCAGCCGGAAGATGGGGGTGGCAGGCTGTGAACTCTCCCTGGGCCCTTGGAGGACAGACACACTGCCAATGCCGCACTAGACAACCCCTCAAGCTCCCTTTCTAGAGCCTCATAGCTCTAGAATGCTTTCTTCTATCCAAGGCATGTCTGTGTGGTTTGTAAGTGTGTGTCTATAGCTATGTGTGTGTAAACATAGCTAGACGGATAGGAATCAGGCTTTATGAGGTGGTGGCACCGATTCTGCCTGTGGCAGCCAAGCCGCTGCCAGGGCTTCCAAGAGGGCAGCTCCCCTGTCTCTCCCCACAGGTCTCCCCCGTCACATCCGCCTGTGACTCCTTTTCCCCAACTCCCCAGCACCAAGCTGTCATTGCCAACTCCTCCCTCATTTTTCCTCCCCACAGCCAGGCTGTTGCTATATCCTCACTTCTTCCTCCACAGCAACTCTGAAATCTGTTTCTTTCTTGGTGTCTGCCCCCTCCATCAGCATCCCCCTCTTGTGTCCCCGACTCTCCTGCTTGCTTTTTTTTGGCTTCTCACCCCCTCTGACTCTGTGCTTGGCTTGCTCTTTGTCCAGCTGTCTATCCCCCTCCGTCCATGCTTGTTTTGTGTGCAGTCCTGTCTCCCCTGTCTGAATCCCTGCCTGCCTCTCTCTCAGTTGGCCTCGTACTCTCTGGTTGGTTGTGTTTGTCTCTTTACCTCTCCACTCTGTCTCTCAACAAGTCACAGCCAGAAACTCCTTGGGAAACAGTGTCTTGAGCCGCCTTCTTCTCTCTAACCTCACTGTCACGTTGACTCCTCACCTGGCCTGGCCTCTGAGCGGAGGCAACACAGTGCGGGGACGGACCTCCTTGGCCTGGGAGAACCAGTGGGCCATGGGGAGAGCAGCTGGGCTGGAGGAGCAAGTGATGCAGCCCTGCCTGTTACTAAAACAAGTGGCAGGCCTGGCTCATTTGCATGTCGGGTCTCTTTTACATAAATCTGCATGTCAAGCTGGAGGCCCGGGAGCCAGGTAATGCAAAATGATGCAAAATAAATTAATCAGCGTGCCCTTCTGCAGGTGCAAGCCAGCCCTATCTTCCAACTGACAGAGCAAACCCAGAAGGGCTGGTGTCCTTATAGGGTAGGGGGGAAGGGGGGGATGGCAGGAGCAGGGCGCTGGCCTGGAACAGGCAAGCAGCTGCTCCAGCTCAGGCTGTGGAAGGCCCAAGGGGCAGCTTGCCCTCTAGCCTGGCTCCACGGTGGCCCTGAGAGACAGGATGGGCCCCCATGGCTGGAGAGAGCTGGGAAGCCAGTCAGCCTGGACCACAGCCTCATCCAGGCTCTGGAGACTCGGACTCCGGGGCTGGGAGAGGGGGGATTTAGGGATCACCTCATCCAGTGGGGACACTGAGGTACAGGGAGTAGGGGAGGGACCTTTCCAAGGTTACCCAGCTCTCTATGGCAGGGCCCAGCACAGAAGCCTGGCCTTTGGGAGCACTGCCCCTGTGCTAACCTCCTTGGGGTGCTCTAATCACCTTGGGGTGCCCTCCAGAGCTCCCTGACCCAGACCTGGGTCCTATTCCCCCTCTAGGAAAAAGCAGCGTGGGAAAGAGATAGTAGCCATTCTCCCTCTACATTCTCTAGCCTCTGCAAAGTGTGACTTCTTGGCTCCCCTCTGGATTGGGAAGTGGTTCCTGAAGCCCCAAGGATTCTGAGAGGCCCCTTCATGTGAGAGGGGAATGGGGAGGAGGGTCCCCAGCATCAGACCCTGACCCAGGCCCAGCTCTGTTTCCCCTCTGACAGGCAAAAGCAAACTAGCTGTGGGACCCCAGACACTCCCAAAGATCTCACACCCTCTCCAAACACAACTCACAGTTTGTTTAAAGGGACCCACAGCAAATCACATCTGTGCCAACTAGGACTGCTCTAGTTCTCCTCTGCTGCAGGAAGCTGGCCAACGCAGCTCCATCCCGCTCTGGAGAGCGCAGGCTAACTGTGGGGGTGGCACCTCAGGGGGCAGGGCACCCAGTGGTTAAAAACAATGAGCCACATCTCTGCTCCGGTGGTGGTGCTACCACTTACCAGCTGTGTTACCCAGGGCAAGACACCTGGCCTCTCTGACCCGAGCTTTCTCATCTATAAAATATGGGTGGTAAGCATTCCTACCCAGCAGGGTTACTGTGAGGCTTAAATGAGACAAAGCCCGCACAGCACCCAGCACAGGGCCTGGCACAGAGGAAGCATCTATAAATGGTAGCCATTATTATTACTCTTGCAAATATGGGTATCACAACCAGGCCAGCCTAGGTCAGAAGAAGGGGGTGGGAAGCAGAAATAAGTCCAGGTGGGGTCTCTCTCCCACTGCCCTTTCTCCTCCCATCACCTTCTTCTGTCCCCCGCCCTCCAATCTAGTCTCCACATTTGCACCAGAGGGAAAGTACTAAAACACACATATTGTCATGCCACTTCCTTGCTTTAACTCCTTTCTGGATCCCTATTGCTCTTAGGATAAAGCCCACGCTCCTTGACATGGTCTTACAAGACTTTTTGTAATCTGGCTCCTGCTTATCTCTGAGCCTCATCTCTCAGCCTCTTGTAACCTAAGCTTCGGGACCACAGTGACTCAGACACACATGTTGGCGCTCACCTCCAGGCGTCTGCATGGGCTGCTTCCAGACCCCAGCTACTCACCTCCTCTATAGTTAGCTTAGAAGTTGCTTCCTCCAGAACACTCCCCCACTCCTGGCTGAGGATGGATAGAAAAGGGCTTACAGAGATCCTCGTCCCAGGAGATTTTTCTGAGAGGTCCCAGAAGTAGGGATGTCTAAGATCATCTAGTCCAGCTTCTCCTTTGGCAGAAGAGAAACTCAGGCCCCAGAGGGAGGAGGCTGCCTCCAGGTTCCCCCCACCCCCTCTCCACACTAGCACAAGAGGAAACCAGTGACCCCTCCAATCAGTGACCCCTCCTCTGACACCAAGCATGACCTCTCATTCTAATTCCTTTGCATTTAATCATTTAATCACCTCTCTCAGGGATAATGAATTCCAAGCCCCAGGAGAGCCCACAAGGCTGTGTGTATTTTGGGGCCAGGGCTGTTTTAGAGCACCCCTCAACCATTCCCATGGTGTCACTATCTCCTCTTCCCTCTTTATCAGATTCTGGCCTGCCTCATCTGCCAAGTGAGCAGAGCTTGTGACCAGGGGACAGAGGGGCAGAGGGGGCTTCCTGGGGAGCTGTCAATTCAAAGGGTAGCCAAGTGAGAACAGGTCAAGGCCACCACTGGAGCGTGGGAAGCAAACAGGTTCTGGAATCAGAAAACCTGAGTTCAAGTCCCACTTGCTAGCTTTGTGAAAGGGCAAATTAGTTAACCTCTCTGTACCTCAGTCTCTTCAACTGTAAAATGGAGGTAGCAATAGCTCTCTCACCAGGCTGTCGTGAGGGTCAAGTGAGGTGACATATGGGAAAGTACCTCCTAAACAGTTCAACACTCAACATGCCTTCTTCTTAATGAGCCGAACGAGCGCAGGAAGGTTCTGATCAGGAGCCAGGCTCCAATGCCCAGGGTTGACTGCTAACTCAGCCCTCTGCCCCTGCTCCCATTCTGTACCTAATCTATTATGGACTGAAAGGTGTTGGGCTTATAAGTATTTGTTCCTCATGGCCAGACTTTCCTGAGTGTTATCAGCCTGGCTGATAAGATAATCCTGCCCTGTAGGGCAAGCTCCGGCACCTGGCGTTCTGCATTGCAGGTGACCTCACAGACTTAACTTTTTAATACCTAGCAAGTCAAGACAGAGGCTCTCAGCTTACAGGCTGGAGGGGGAGGGGCCGGCTAAGGGGGCCTCCGAAATTAATTCTCTTTGTTCCTGAGTCTGATGTCTAGAATTGACTGAAGACTCCAAGTTAACACCTTTCATGCCAGATGGTGACTGAGTCTTTACTGGCTCTGCTGAGCTCAGAACCAAAATGGTTTTGAAAAGACTTGAAGTGAGCGCCCTTCTCCTTTAATTAAGTGCAAAATCTCCGTATCTATTTCAGCCTTTGAAAAGTGAAACCGGGGAAGGCAGTTTCCCCAGGCAGAGAAGAGAGGTGTGCGGAATTAATAATCCATCTCGATTTTTCCTGTGTAATTTAATAAGTTGACCAGGCTTATCAGGGGGGACCTGGGCTGCATTTAGCCACTGTGCTAGCCGGGCTCACGCTGTTGCCTCACTTTTCCACATTAGAGCGGTTGACCAGCCAGGTGATGTGAGTCAGGGTTAAGGTGAAGAGCTGGGACCCATCTCACCTTGTTTGGGCATCCGTTACCATTTGGCGACACATCCCTCCTCCCTCAAACGTTCCAGCCGGATCCTCAGAGTCCTAGGTGTAAGCCTGAACCACATCTGCCCTCCTGGGCTCTGAGCCTTGGGCCCCACAAGGTCCCCGCTCCCTTCCACCTCTCCCAGCCTCAGAGCGGATGCACCTGAGCAAGGTATTGACTCGCTGGTATTTAAAGAAGAAGAAGGAGGAGGGAGGAGGGGAAGGGGAGGGGTGGGGAAGGAGGAGGGGAAAAGGGAGGGGCTTTTCTGGGACGGCCCGAGCCCTGTACCTCCCAGAAGAAAGGCAACTGCCTGGACTAGCTGCGTCCTGACCCCCAGCAGACCCTTCTCCCTACCCTCCCTTCCACCCCATTTCTCTCCCTCCTCTGCCGGCCAGAGGGCCACCCCAGGGCTGCTTCTCTCTTGAACTGAGGGTTCTCAGGAATCCGTTTCAGAAAAATAAAATTCTCATAGAAAACTTCAGAACCCCTGGAAAGAATTCCTTGGAACCCAGTGTGGGAAACATTACTCTGGGCGGTCATCTCGTTTGGGACATCCACTGAGCTCTCCCGCTCATATCCACAAGAAGCACTCGGGAGGGGGAGGATACCAGTATAGAATATTTTTCCAAATAAGCAGGAGGGGATTCAGAGATCAATGAATCCATCCCCTCTTTTCCACAGATGGATAGACTGAGGTTCAAGGAGGGAAAGTGGTCTGTCCGATGAGCTCTCACCACTGAGGCAGGGCCAGCGGGCCTTCGCTGTGGTCTTGCTAGTGGGGGGTATGTATCACAGTCTAGGGGCTCTGGAGTCAGAGGGACCTGAGTTCAAATTTTGACTCAACCGTGAGACTTGGCCACATCATTTGTAGAATGGGATAATAGTAACCACCTCGTAGGGTCTATTAATGAGATAACAGATGTTACAGGCATGACATGTATTACTCTACAACTTAAGCTCCTTGAAGGCAGGGGTTGGTTTCACTTATTGCTGTATCCTCAGAGCCTAAAACATGCCCTGCCCGGAGCAGCACTGAGTAAATGCATGTTGAACGAATGAATGCAGCATATGGTTCTTATTGTCACTCTTATCCTCACTATTATTGCCCAGAGTATTTTCTTGTTCAACTTCAGTCACCTTTTCTTTTCCTCTCCTGGACTCCTTTCTCTGTTTGCTCCTTGTATCGGTGTGTGCAGGGTCACTCCTGCACACACGCACCTTCACACCTGCACGTCCCCAGGCTGCGCTGTCTCTCTGCCTCTTCTAACCTGCAGGGGGAGAGGGAGAACCGTGAGGCTGAACCCAAACCCTCGCATCCAACCCAACCCACCCCCCTCAGTGTTCAAACTGCTGCTCCCCTTCATACACCTGAAATCCTGGCCACCCTCCTCTAAGATACTTAGTGCTGCTTAATAAGTCAGGGGTGGTGAAAAAAAAAAAAAAAATCCCACCAGTATTTTTTCCTTTCCAAGGAAGGCTGCCCACTCGTTTTTGTTTTGTCTGATTCAAAACTGACTGATGCAATTCCCTTCGGCTCTGACAAATAGGGACCCTCAGCAAAGAAGGAAACAGAGCCAAAGTGAAAAGAGAAAGGGTCAGAGGCTTTCTGGAGATTTATGAAGCTCCCATTCGAGCACAGGCAGCTGGACGGTGCTCTCCTAGGTTCAGGCCTTGAGTTTCAGGAAAAGAGAAAGACTCTGAGACGCACCTTCATTTGAGTCATTTGGGTGGAGTTGATGTTTTTATCTTTGTTATCTTCCTATTTCCCTCTCCTCTGAGCTGAGAGCTGTGCTCAGTGAGTGGGAATGCCTGCTTTCTTCTGCCTTTGGGGTCCAGGACACTGGGGCAAAATACCAAGAGGTGATCCTTCCATTCTTCTCAAATCCCATCTCACTCCTCTTATCCCGCTCCTGAGTTTAGAGTTTTAATTCATTTTGAATTAGTGATCATCTTGAGAGGAAAATGTGTAGGAAATCGATAGACTAGACTAGATTGTAATACGACATAAATAACTCAACCCTACAAATTAACACAGGTCCACAAGCCTACACCTGAAAGAATCAGACCACAAGCAAATAAAAATTTGCCTAATAATAGAAAATAATCGTAATAAGTAAGCCCTATGGCCTTTAACTGGATTGGCGTGACTGAAAGATAAATTGAGTGAAATACTCAATCCAGACCAACTCTGTAGGGCTTGGTTTGTGTATGTACTCCCTTAATGTATATGACTTAAAAAACAGATTCCATTTACTTTCATCTTCTTTTCAGTGACTTAACTGAACAAGGGTCTCAGTTACTAAAGTAATGGAAATGTTGGCTCTGTACAGATAAGTGGTTTCCATCCTTTTGAGGGGGGGCCACCCCCATTTGTCTGAGCTCAGCTCTTACTGGGCACAGGGCCCGATGCTGCGTGAGTGTCCAACTCCCTGCAACCTGGCCAAGCAGGGAGCCCAGGTGGGGTGGTCCACCTAGTGGGGCTCCAATGAGCTGAGGCAGGTAACAGGAGTGTCTCTTACATTGATTACAGGCCCTTCGAGTGGAAGGGATGTACCTCCTGAGTTGAGAGTGGGCCTTGTGCATCAAGTCCAGTAGACGGACAAAGCAGGTCTGTTATAGACTGAAGGTTCCTGTAATCTGAAATGTGATGGTATCAGGAGGTGGGGCCTTTAGGAGGTGGTTGGGTCACAAGGATGGAGCCTCATGAGTGGGATTCGTGCCCTTCTAAAAGCGACCCAGAGGAAAAAAAAAAAAAAAAGAGAGAGACCCAGAGGGCTCTCTCACTCCTTCTGCCAGGTGGGGACACAGTAAGACAATGATGGTCTATGAATTAGGAAATGGGATTTCACCAGACCCCGAATCAGTTGGTACTTTGATCTTGGACTTTCCAGCCTCCAGAAGTATGAGAAATAAATGTGTGCTGTTGAAGCTACCCAGTCTATGGTATTTTTGTTTTAGCAGCCTGAATGGACTAAGCAGTGCATTGTGGAAGCAAGAAAGAGTCTGAGGTGGGCATCAGGGCCAGAGTGTGGAGCAGGGAGGCATAGGGCTGAGGATGGTCTTGGCTAGCCTGGGCCCTTAGCCCCAAGAAGCATGCCTCTGCCTTGGCCACCGAAGACACATGAAAAACTCACCTGCCTATCAGTTCAGCGTCTACTGCTCTGTCTGCCCCAGACATTGGCTCCCACTTGGTCCCAGTTCAGCTTTGCTGGCTTGTCCTAAGTGGACTTGGCAACCTGGTTCCATTTCTCCTTCATAACTGTCTTGGAAGTCCCATAAGTCTCAGCCACCAATAATTACCCCCAGGCACCAAAATCGACCTCCTCCCAGCATCTGCATCCAACTCAGGCGCCGGGGACACCACAGCGCACCAGACTCCTGAGGGGGGCGGGGCACAGCATGTGGAGAAGAGGTGGGAACTAGAGAGTAAAAAGACTGTGTCAAAATGGGCAAGGAGAAGAACAATTTGGGTGAATATTAGAAAGAGTTAAAAATATACTCCTGTGGTGCGGGGTATGAGTGGGCTGGGGAGCAAGATTGCGACATTAAATTGATTTCCAACACCCTTTGGCATAATCAGAGACCCCCCTTCTGTGAACCCCAACGAGGTGGCCTCAGTCTGATTTCTTTTGGCTTTTAGGTGTGACCTCTAAGGAATGACAGAAGAGAATGGCTGTTCAAGCTGAGAAAAATTTATTCAAACTCCATGCAGGGTGCTAAAGCTCTTTTTTTTTTTTTTTTTTTTTTTGGTTAGCTCTGTCTTTGCTCCAAGAATGTCTTCTTTTTTATTTCTGGAGATCTTAATGCTCACAGCAATCTCCTGGCTTTTTGTGGTCTGGGAGTCCTGTTTGTCTCCTCACAGTGGGCTTTGTTTCTATTTCACAACATCCTCCCTTTCAACGCTCAGTACTGGTCGGCAGAGGGTATATAGGAAACAATCAGATCTATGAAACAAGCTATCAATATTTGCCTTCCTGACTCATCACGGGTCACAGGCTCTGACACAGAAACGATGCTGGATGAGTCTTTACCCAGTTACCCAGATACTCATACTCCCAGAAAGTGTACAACACTAGTCACCCCTATTGCTCCAAAAACAAAATGTATTTTTGGAATCACTCTAGCTTTACCTCATCTTCCTCCACAAACCTAACCTTGGAAATTTTCCTATTTGGCTTAAAAAAAGTTAATGACAACCTGAATGGGAACACAGATAGCATATTTATCAAAATTTCAGATGATACAAAATCAGGTAGGGAATCACTAAATGGGTAAAAGAGTAAGGTTCCAAGTCAACCTTGATAGCTTGGACAAGGAACTGAATTTAACAAGATGAAATTTACTACCCTTGGGCTCAAAACAAAACCAAACAAAAACCCAGCATGGCAGTACAATTTCAGAATTTGGAAGATGCAGCTAAAAGAGCCACACGTTGGTTGCAAGCTCAATATGAGTCAAGGGTATAATGTGACTCTCAAAGCACCTAAGGTGTGTTTAGGCTGCATCACTGGAAGGGTAGAGTACAAAAGAAAGAGATGGAGGAAGTGATCCTGTCCTTCTCAGAGCTCCTGGACCACACCTGATGTGTGTTTCCTTCTGTCACCACTCTAGGATGAACACTGACAAACGATTATGCATCTGAGGGGTGGAAACAGGAAGACAGAGAATCTGGAAATTATAACAAATGAGGACCACATAAGAACTAAGGAAGTTTAACCCCAAAGAGGAAAAAAGATTTAAGGGGGCATGAAAGCTGTTTTCAAGTGCTTTAAGGCCTATCTCCTATACAAAAGGGAGACATCTTTTTGTTTTTTCTTCCCCAGTTCTAGAAGACTAAGGTAGCTTCATGAGAATAAGTTACAGGGAGCTAAATTTCAGTCCAGCCCAAGGAAGAACTTCCTTTTTTAAAAGAATATTTATTTATTTATTTGGTTGCACCAGGTCTTAGTTGCGGCAGGTGGGCTCCTTTAGTTGCAGCTCAAGAGCTCCTTAGTTACGGCTCACCAGCTCCTTAGTTGCAGCATGCGAACTCTTAGTTGCAGCATGCATGTGGGATCTAGTTCCCTGACCAGGGATTGAACCTGGGCCCCCTGCACTGGGAGCGCAGAGTCTTAATCACTGCGCCACCAGGGAAGTCCCAGAACTTTCTTTTGTAACAGTGAGAACTGTGCAAACCTAGAAAGATCTGCCTGATGAGGTAATGAGTTCCCTGTCACTAGAGATATTCAGGCAAAAGCTTGAGGATCACATATGAGGGATGTTGCAGAGAGAATTCTTGTATTCATCAGAGGATTAGGTCAGATGACCTTTAAGGATGCTTTCAACTCACAGATATTCTGATTTTCAGGATTGCTATTATAATTTATTATACTATTACTTATATGAAAATATCTAATTCCCTTTGGTAAAGTGATAAAGGTGCTGAATTTTAGAAATATTTCCCAGTTCTTTTCACACTCAGTTTCAATTTCAGAAAAAGACCACAGTGGAGACAACTGCCTAGGTTCAAACCTGGCTCTGTTACTTATTAGCTGTGTGACCTTGGGCAAGTCACTTAACCTCTCTGGGCCTCAATTTCCTCATCTATGAAATAGGGATAATAATAGTACCTGCCTCATAAGGATGTTATGAGGATTAAATAAATTAGTATTTGCGGGGCTTCCCTGGTGGCACAGTGGTTGAGAATCTGCCTGCCAATGCAGGGGACACGGGTTCGAGCCCTGGTCTGGGAGGATCCCACATGCCGCGGAGCAACTAGGCCCGTGAGCCACAACTGCTGAGCCTGCGCGTCTGGAGCTTGTGCTCCGCAGCAGGAGAGGCTGCAATAGTGAGAGGCCCGCGCACCGCGATGAAGAGTGGCCCCCGCTTGCCGCAACTGGAGAAAGCCCTCGCACAGAAACGAAGACCCAACACAGCCAAATATAAATAAATCAAATAAAGAATTATTTTAAAAAAAAATTAGTATTTGAGAAGCACTCAGAACACTGCCAGCATATAGTATTATAAATGTGTTTGTTAAATTAAAAATAATGTAAAATGGCTGAAAATAAAGAACAGGAATGGTCACAAACTTAACAAATGGTCAAGGATGTCCTCCTCCTTTATCAACTCATCACTACCAACTCATCGTGGCTGTAAAATAGCCAATAACCCAGAGGAAGCAAAAAAAAAAAAAAAAAAAAAAATGAATGCAAAAATCACCCAGGCTCCTTAAGCTCTCAAGGGGGAAGCAAAAGCTTCCTGCTATTGGTTTACCGTAACCTCTGAAAAGGGTTATGTGTTTAATGACACCAGCTTATCCCTACCCACCCACCCCCACCCCACCCCTCCTCTCTCTTCTTGGAGTTGCTAGGAGGCCAGGGGTGTGCTGCATTGTAATAAAGCAGTGTCGGGGGAGAGCGGGGGCCAGAGCATGTTAGATATATAGGGCCTGTCCACGGGAGCTTAATATCTTCTTACTGGAATAACTATTGTCCCAGCTTCTCAACAAATACCAACCATCATTAATAAAAGGACTAATAAAAGCATTTATTGCGCTCAGGCAATAGCCTCTCTTTTTCTAGCTCCAGGGCCTTGGCAGAGGGCAGCTGCTGAGGATACGGGCTGGAAAAGTAAGACTCCCACTGCAACCTAGAGATCAGCCCCTGCCCCAGCCCCGATCCAGTACCCTCTCCAAGGGCTGGGCAGCCAGAGCAGTGGGAGACTGGGGCATGAAGATAATGCATCACTGAGGCATCAGACCCCTGATGCCCTGGTGCTTTTTAATCATAAATAAGAAAAGATTGTCTTACTATGATGTTCTTTCAAGAAGCTTAAAGCACTTCACCTTGCAAGATTATTATTCCCATTTTACTGAGGGGAAAATGAAGACACAGAGGGATTTAGGGGCTCACTCAGCCATATGATGTCTGGCATCCTTGCCAGAACTAAGCCTAGAATCCAGTGTTCCTGACTCCCAAATCCAGGACCATTTTGAAATTTTAAAAAGGGCGAGGCTATATCTATCTCCGTCCAGCCTCCGATGGGGGATCAGTGAACGCTGTGATCATCATGATCGCTTCTCTAAATTATTATAGTTGTTATTATAATAACTAGTGGGTAGAGTTGAGTGGGTGGTAGATACCAGATAATTACTAAGACCCCAGAATTAAAGTGTTGAATCTTTACTTTGCCACGGCTGCTCAGAGATGAAAATGAAAGCTGGCTTCCAGGGAACCCTGGGAAGAGCCCTAATCTTGAGATAGAGTGAGTCCAGGAGGGGAGGGCAATAGAGAAAGGCCAGGAAAGGCCTAGGAAGCCAGCCTTGGAGGTCCTGGGATTCCTGACTGTGGATGGCATAGCTGCGCAGGAGGCTGCGAAGGCACAGTCAATCCACCAGGTTCAAATCCTGGCTCTGCTACTCCTTTGCTGTGTGACCATGAAAAAGTTACCTAACCTCTCTGAACTTTAGGTTCCTCATCTGTAAAATGGGGCTAATAATCATCCCTACCCCCTACAGCTGTTGTAAGTAAGGATTAGAGGAAAGGCTGTGAGAACTCAAAAAAAAAAAAAAACCCTGAACCTAGAGCTTGCCAGTAAGGAGGACCAGTAATTGTGGGCCTGCGTGACTCTCCTGACATCAGGATGACATTGGGAAACAGAGTCTTTTTCTCAGGACTACCCGGGTTCAGCAGAGAATAACTTTGGCCTCAGTTTCCCCCCATTTAAGACAGGACAACAAAATCTCTGCCCTCAGCAACTCCCTGCCCCTGAGGGTTGTTAGATAGATGGAGGAGAGATACCATCCTGGGAGGAAAGGTGGGCACTAGTAACAGCACCCTGAATCTCTATTATTATTGTCATTATCCTGGCTCTGTCCAGTAAGCAGTGGGGACCTAGGTGATTCACTGTCTGCATGCCACAGCCCTGGTCCACCTGTTGGGACTTGCCCGTCTGCCAGGATTCTTCCACCTAAGAGGCCTCCACCTCTTTTCCAGCTCCTATTGGCAGCTCAGGGTCCTCCATCACTGGATGGGATGGGGGCTTGAGGGGGGCATTCGGGAACAGAGTGCCCAGCTCAGAGGGGCTGGGACTCCTGCACCATTGGCTGCAGCCCTGCCTCACATCAGCAGCCACAGAGTAAGCCTAGGGTATGGGGGTGATGGAGCTAGGGCCCCTGAGGGTTGTGAGGTTCAGACCAACCGCTCCTAGAGAGATCGCCCAGTTCCTTCAGAGGAGCCCTGGGGATGACAGTGACCAGGGAGAGAGGGGTTCAGGCCTGCGTCTGTCCCTGTGGCAGTCCTGCTGGGTGGGATGGGGTGGAGATGACGGTGTGAGGGACAAGTCCCTATCCACCTCTAGGTGGCCTGCTCTGAATGGCAGAGGCCTGGCACAAGGAACTGCCTGGAAGCTGGGTAGCATCAGAGGATGGTTCTTAAACTCTGTAACCCAAATGCCTGGGTCCTAAGGACTCAACAGCTGCTGGGGCTAGGGAAAGGGAACTGGGGTGCTTCTGACAGCCACGAAGCACCCCCCACACACACCCAGCGCCTTGCAAGCACTCTATAAATGTGATCTGAACATCTGTGACTCACCCGCACACAGCCCTGCAGTTTCGTGGTGAGGACACAGCTAATCATAGCTGGTGTTTGCGGAGGAAGAAGGATTTTGCCACAAGCTCCATGACAGACTCTCTCCCTCCTTCTCCAGGACGGGACAGCAGGTATGACTGGCCGCCAGTTTGGCAAGGAGGAGTTTCTGCCTCCCTGAGGATTGGTCCTGCCTGTGGGAAAAACACACCCCCAGAAGAACCATTTAGGTCGGGGTTGGTTCCCTGATTTCTGATCAGGGGTCACACCAGGAAGATCATAGCTGGAACCCCTAAGATCTATCAGTGATGCTTGTTTTGGTTTTGTTTTGGCTTGTTTACATTAGAGCTAGAAGGGACCCAATTATAGGACATATGGCTGTATCTGTCACTCTAGATGAGGAAACTGAGCTCTAGAGAGGCTGACGTGACTTCTCCAAAGTTATCTGGAGTCTTAGACGCAGAGCTGCAGCCCCGACTCCAGATTCAGTGTTCTTTCTGTGGACTCTTCTAGGTCCATTCTGAGTCCCTGAGAAACAACAGCAACAACATCAGCTACCGTTCTTCGAGCGTTTAATATGCGCCAGTTACTAGATTAGGTGGTATGTACGTTATATCAGGCTGGAAATATAGACGAGGTGGGACCACGTCAGAGAGATGGTTCACTTAGACCAACTGTATGTTTTCTTTCAGGTCCGAGGCACAATGATTCTGTGGCACACGTTTTCAAATTCTCAGCCGTTCAGGCTGTGCTGTTTTATCAATTGACTGAGCATTTTCTATATGCCAGCTCTCCACTGGGTCCTGGGAATCCAGAGATAAAATAGGACAGGGTTCCCCACGGTGCACGAGAATCAATGATTTACTAGAGTTATAGCAAAGGGGTCAGGAACATAGTAAAAAAAAAAGCTATCTTGGGAAGATGGAGAAGGCTTCCTGATACATTTAGGCAGGGTTTTGAAGGGTGAGTAGGAGTTTGCTAGTGGGGCTATGAATGGGAGAGATGAAGTACATGCAGAGAAAATAGCATGTGGAAGAGCTGTAGAGTAAGTGTTATGGGTGTTTGGAAACAACAAATAGTTTGAGACAGAAAGTGGAGGGATGAAGGGCAAGGTGGGAGATGATACTACAGAGGTGAGTTGAGGCCAGCCTGAGGAAGGTCTAATGCCAGGCTAAGGAGGGCACCACTCTGGATTTCTGGCTTTGGAGGTCTACTTTGGAAGCACTCTGAGATTCTCATTCCTAGCTCATATATATATATATATTCTACCTCTGATTTGGCCTGTCTTCCCCCCACCTCACCCCCACCTCCCTGTTGGCCTGGGCACCTGTGAGTGTGTTTGTCCACCTGGAGCGCTAATGAGGCCCTCTGGAGAGTCTGACACCAACCGCCAGCTGTGGTCACAACTGCCAGCTCTTCGCCTCTGCACAGGAACTTTCTCGGTGCTCCTCTGGTGTTCCCCCCATTACTGGGTGCTAGTGGAGTCTTCACCACATGGCATTCTGCTTGGTCAGGCTTTGTCAGGTGGCCCGTTCAGTGGGGCATGTGTGGAATCCCCAGCTGGGCCATGGAACCACAAGAACCCCTTCCCTGTCCCTGTTCTGGTCCCAGCTCCTGGCCCACCTCAAACGAGGCTCTGCCCCCACAAGAACTACCCCCCCCCCACCCACCCCCAGCTCCCACCCCAGGTGTTTTCAGCCTTCCTTTCAGAACAGCATGCCTTCCCTGCTTCGTCCTGGCTGGCTCTTCAGCCCATCCTGCCTGGAATACAGTGGCATTCTTTGTTCTTCCAAAGTTGAGAAAAGGAGATCCTCACCTCCATATGTATATTTATTTTTAAACTCTGATAATCATCCTGCAGGAGGTTTCCTGACAGAGGAAAGAAGATGCATTTTGGAGACGGACAGGCTCGAACCCTGCCTGTGTGACCTATGGTAAGTCACTTCACTTCTGTGAACTCCAGTTCCCTCATCTGTAAAATGGGGACATCAGCCCTCATTGCTCAGAGGTTAAAAGAGCTAACACACAGGATGCCGATCAAGGAAGGACTGAGTTCAGCTGAGAGACACAACAGGAAAGGACACATTCCTCTGCTTCCTCTTAGAACAAGTACCCTTAGCTTCTAGGACCTAAAAAAACATAAACCAAATGGAGTGTATTCAATCAGGGCTTCGAGCTGTTGCAGGTGACTCAGTAGTGACATGGGATAGAGCCCATCCTCCGAAAGCCTCCCCAGGCCTCTGCCAACCAGGGGAAGATGTGTCCTTCCTGTTCCAGAGGGAATGAAAGGCTCAAGCCAAAGCCGTCCTCCAAGGCCCTCAGACAGGTGGCTCCCAGGCCGACCTCTGACTGGCCCATAAGCTCCACAGTTTCATTGTTCCGCCCGGGCTGTGGGCTGCGGGGCTGGTTGGTGGAGTTGGCTTAGAGAAGGATATTTCGTATTTGGCTTTTGGAATGACTAATGAATGAGCTGTCTCCACTGCAGGAGAATTATGCCACTTAAGCAAAACCCAGCCGAGCTGGTCGGCTCAGAGATAGCTAATAGGAAATGCCTGTCAGAACACTGATGCTTCAAAGCCAAATATATTCTCACTGTGTTCTCTGTTTGCTAAGTTTACTTTATGCAAAATATAACTCAGCTGAAAATATGTAGATGGCTCACTCCTTCCCTCTGGAAGACATGGCGACAACGAGGAGGAGGGCAGCTCCCAGTTAACCCAACTTGTCCTGCCAGGCCTAGGAAGAGCCAGGCCCTTGCTTGGCCAAAGAGCACAGACCTCTACTCAGTAGAAAGTCTGTGCCACTAATGGGCCCATAGCAACCACAGTCCTCAAAATAGAGGCAACTGCCCTCCCACCAAGCTTCCAGACAATGGGAACAGAGGGAGCGTGGGCAACAGTGAGCACAAGTGGCCCAGCCTGCCATTTTGTGAAGTTGCAGGGGCCAAAAAGGGCCCAGGTAGGCACCTGTGGTTTTTGTCCTTTGGTGGTCTTACCCACCCATCCCTCCTCCTCCCAGGTGAGACACAAAGTCCTCCAACCAAGAAGCAACCAAGAAAAGTCAGTGACCTCCAGAACCCCAAACTGGGTGGTAGCACCTTGGTAACTGAGTTGATGCTGAAGCAATGTATCCTGCGGGAGGAGCACTGGAGGAGGAGTCAGGGTGTTTCGAAATGCCTCTCCTCGCGTGCGGCCTCGCAGGAAACACTCATCTCTCTGAGCCTTGGCTTCGTCATTCATAAATGGAGAGATTGGACCAGCTCAGCAATATCTGGGGTCACAATGACCTAACACTGTCTATTATACATGAGAGGATGGAGGCAGGAGTGTGGAAATAGGACTCACTTCTCAATTCCCTGGCCCTCTCCTCTCTCAAGGATTGCCAGGGGTTGCCATGAGGAGCTGGATAAAAAGATGGGATCATCTTTCAAGAGATACCTTCGATTTCTCAATACCTGAAGTGCGAAAGATCCCTGAGGCCACGACCAGGGACGTTAGCGTGAGCAGATGCCCTGCCGAGGAGGAGCAAAGAGATAGGGAGTCCTACAGTGTTTGTCTTGGAAACGCCTCACTACCATACAGCCACAGTCACCAAGCCGCTTGGCCACAGCTCAGCCCCTCTTCCCAAACAGCCTTCCCAGATAAGGGGTCTGGCCTTCCTCAAGGAAGGCATTTGGGTTTATTCCTTCAGGATCGCAGCAAGAGCTGGGCCTAAGAATCCTGGGGCTTCCTAGAAGGACCTGGAGAATAGGCAGCACCTACGGTGTGCCAGGCAGGATGGGATGCAGACAGGAACCAGACCCAGCTCTGCACTCAAAGAGCTCCCATTTCATTGCAAGATGGGCACATAGGGAGGAAGAAAAGAATGCGGGAGGGTTCATCACAGGCTGACTTTAAGCACATTGGAAGCTCAGAGAGGCAAAGCCCTCAGGCAAGCTGCTGAATGCCTCTGAGCTTTAGTCCTCATCTGTAAAATGGGGATAGTGATAACGTGCCTTAGAGGACCAGCCAGACAGATGCGTCTAAATGCCTAACACACCACCTGGCACGTTTTAATCGTTTGATAAAAGGCAGCTATTACTGTTTATTGCCATGGCTCAATGGAGAGCTGCTCAGCAGAATGGGTTCCAGGTGAACAGAGACTCATCCACCCCTTTAGCCCTTGGGGCCAAGCCTGGGGTGTCTGGACCTCCTGGCAGGCTCTTCCTTGGCTGCCAGCCATCACTCCATTTACCCCAGTTTGCCTTTTCTTTGTGTGCAATGAACATAGGAAAGTCCTGGCTTACAGTCCTCAGAGTTGGCTTCAGAGCAAGGGAGGCCTTGGGTGAGATGGGAAGAGGGGAGGGGCCGGATGTCTTAGGAGGAATCACGTGGAACAGCAAAAGCAGGGACGAAGGGCGTGGGTGTGGGACAGTGGGTCTGGGAGCAGGGGCAGCTGGGACGTCTCAGTGTCCCCCACTATGTCTTACACATGGGCCCCCGCCTTTTTTTCTTAGCTGAGTGATTGATTTTGCTCTAAATGGAGCAGAGTCCGAGTTGGGAGATGTTAGGAAATAAAGGCTGGATAATGTCTCATCAAGTGGGGTGAGAGGGGTGACTGGGCCAGGTTGCAAGGCCAGACCTAGGGCTTGTGGGGAGCATGCGCTCCTTGGGGGTCAGAGGGAGACAAGGGGTAGGAGTCAGTGAAGATAGACTCAGGCAGCCATCAAATGGCAGAACAGGGCAGAACCATTTAGCAGGTCAGCAGGGAGCAGGCAGCCAGCAAAAAGCCTCAGCCACAGTGCCAAGGAGGCCCTGAGGCAGGCTCGGCCAATCACAGAGACTGGCCTCAGAATGTGAGGGTCCCAGGGCCACAGAGAAGAGGTTATCACTGGTGGATAGAAGCAGGGGAGCTACATGATGCCCAGGAAGCCAGGCAGAGGAGCTGAGACTCACTTGGGCCACCTTAGGAAGCCATGTAGTTATAAGAGCGGAGGGTCACAGCCTGTCGAGCTCGCAGGGGGATGGCGGGTGGTGAGAATCACACAGGGACTTCCATGCACAGGAGAGAGCAGGGGTTGGGCTGTGGAGGAAGCTAGGCCAAAGGAACTGACTTGGCTGCCAGGGTGGCCAGACATGCTAGGCACAGCAACCAAAGGGGCAAGCGAATGTGGCTCAGTTCAGGTCAACCTGGAAGGTTGGTCCATCAGGCAGGTGGGGTAGGGCAGCAGGAGTCCAGAGGCCAGAAGGCAGAGGCAACCAGGTTCTTGGTGGCTGGACCTCCGCTAGAAGTGGGGTGCAGCAGGGGAGTAGAGGACTGTCAGAGTCTCATTCCCAGTCAGATGGCCTTGGCAAGAGTAATAAAGAATATGAGCTTTGGACTCAGACACACTTGGTTTGAATCCTAGCTTCCTCCCCTGAGTAGCTATTGGACATTGGAGGTGACACTTAATCTCTCAGTTTTCTTAGCTATAATCATAGCACCTGCTTCTTAGGAGTGGAGATTAAATAAGGTCATTTGTGGAGCTTCTGGCATATATAGATGCTCACAGAATTGCACCTGTTCTTACTATGATTATTAGCCCCTGAGATTGTCAGGTTCCCAGAAAATGAGGAGGGATTTCTAGGTTTGATGGGTAGAACATGGAAGAAGCCTGGCCCCTGTGAGGAAGGGCAGTCAAGGAAAAAATCACAAAGTCTCCAACAACAGATAAGCCCCTGCTCAAATCCCTCTTCCACCGGTGTCTATCTGAGACCTTCAGCAAGTGACTTAGTCTCTTCAAGACTCAGTTTCCTCATCTGTAAAACAGAGACACCAATATCTGCCTTTTGAGGTTGCTGTGATAGTTAAATGAGACAATGTACATGGAATGCCCAACCCAGTAGGTGCTTTGTTAATAGCTACTCTATAGATGAGGCTGATATGTGAGGGAGCGGAGGAAAGATGGGACCCAGGGGGCTTTTGGGGGTCCAGGAGTCACCCCCAGATCTTGGGTCTACTGCAGCAGAAATACTTTCTCCCTGCAGAAGCTGAAGCAGCCAGAGCTACAGGAGCTCCACAGGCATGTACCCTATAACCACACAAGCGTACTCTGATTGGATTCTACCTGCCTGTACAGGACTGGCTCAGGAGCTAGCTAAGCCATGTCTGATGGTGGAGGCCAGCAGTGGCTCCAGCTTGGAGGGACCCAAGAAGAGGGAATAAGGGAGGGGCTGGTGGAGGAAAGAGAACTTTTCATTGATTCAGTAAGTAAATAAGCACTGATTGTGCACTTTCTATGGGCTGAGTCCTACAGACACCATGGTGAACAAGACAGCCGTGTCTCTGTACCCCCAAAACTGAGCCTACTGGGGGAGCAATGAAAGGGGAACTTTGGGAAGATCATTCAGTGGCTACACTCGGGAAATGAAGTGCAGAGCCTGTGCAGGAGTGCTCGCCGAGGTCTAGTAAGAAAGGATGAAAGCTAGGTGGTGGTCGAGGCTCCAACTGTGTCCCGGAGGGAAGGGTAGCAGACAGACCCGGCTCTGCCCCTGACCGGCTCCTTGGCTCTGGACAAGTTAGTTTTGGGGTCTTCAGTTCCCTCCTCTGTAAGATGAGAAGAATGGAACCTGCCTCACAGGGTTTGGGTGACTATTAAATTAGGTGACACATAGAAATCTTGGCTCTCAGTAGTGGTCAATAAGTGGGGACTGGGGGGCTTCCCTGGTGGCGCGGTGGTTAAGAATCCGCCTGTCAATGCAGGGGACACAGGTTCAAGCCCTGGTCCGGGAAGATCCCACATGCCGCAGAGCAACTAAGCCCACGCACCACAACTACTGAGCCTGTGCTCTAGAGCCCACGAGCCACAACTACTGAAGCCTACGTGCTACATCTACTGAAGCCCGCACGCCTAGAGCCCGTGCTCCGCAACAAGAGAAGCCACCGCAGTGAGAAGCCCGCGCACCACAACGTAGAGTAGCCCCCGCTCGCCGCAAATAGAGAAAGCCCGTGCGCAGCAATGAAGACCCAAAGCAGCCAAAAATAAATAAAATAAATTTATTAAAAAAATAATAAATGGGGGCTATTGTTAATAAGAACATTAATAACTAGGTGAGGGACTTCCCTGGTGGCACAGTGGTTAAGACTCCGTGCTCCCAGTGCAGGTGGCCCAGGTTCGATCCCTGGTCTTGGAACTAGAGCTCACATGCATGTTGCAACTAAGGAGCCGGACTGCCGCAACTAAGACCCAACACATCCAAATAAATAAATAAATATTTTTTAAAAATTACTAGGTGAATCTAGAAGTCTCGTTGAAGGAATAAATGACAAGACTTGGTGACTGAGTGTGGGAAATATTTCAGTTGAAACCCCGGGCAATTGTAAGGTGATTGAGTATCACTGTAGGTCTGAGTTGGAATTTCCTGCCGGGAAAGAAGGTATGGACTCGGGTGGAGTGGGGAGGCCGGTCCCAGCTGAAGGAGAATTCTGAAGTCACGTCAAGCGAGGATTTACAGTTCAGTTTAGGGAGAAAAAGACTTAAGTTCAGCCTCTGGGTTAAACACTTCCACATTTATTTTCTTCTAGATTCCCACAGACAGCAGGTGGAAGACATCCCCCAGAGCCAGAGTCAGCACTGGACGCCCTTAGTCCTTGGCCAGGTCAAAATGGGAGAAGGATCCTGGACCAAAAGCATGGTGTGGAGTGAAATGGCTGCTCAGCTAACATCTTTCCTTCCACAGACTGAACAAAACCTCAATAAGCACACCTTTTTTTCTTGTCCTTTTAAGTGGCAGTCCTATTGTAAGTAAGGGGCTTACAGGACAAGGCCCCAGAGAGAACAAAGGAAACACTCCCACCAACTCTCTTGCCAGGAATGAGCTGAAATTTTCGGAGAAGTGCACGAGCCAAAATTCTCAGGGAGAAATCCCAGAAGACTGTCCGTCAGGTGAGAAAATGTAGGCAAAATGTAAAGTGTAAAATGATGAACTAGAAAATCATCCAGCAAGGCTGCACCCAGCTATGTCTTAATGAGGCAAACTCCAAAGAAGCTTTTCCTTTAATCTGGCATTTGAAACAAAATGCTGCTAAGAAGCCCCCACCCCACCCCACCCCCGCCACCCCTCCCACCCTTATGTGTTGCCATGACGACCCAAGTTCTTAGGACTTGAAAGAACTACCTCAGCATTTCCCTCTAAAACAAAAGAAAATTATTCCAGGTTTCAGGGCAGAGAACTCCAAGGAGTGGGACCTGTTACTGGATAGCAGGTTCCTCAGAGTTGCGAGTGATGAAATATGAGCCTATGGGGACCTGTGCCTTCAGAAAAGCTGGGGAAGGAAACCGGGGATGACAGGACCCCAGCGCTCGCCCCAGCTTGCGGAGCCCGTGCTCCGCCTCATTGCTGGCTCTCTCCCCTCAGCTGGGCCTCATTTGCCCCTGCAGTGAAGCACGTTAAAAGAAAACACATCCTCTCTCCATATGGAAAGGGGCAGGGGTTGGAGGGGAGCAGGTTCCGGCTCAGGAGATCCCAGGGGGAGAGCAGAAGATGCCTTCTCCTGCTCTCTAGTTTGATTTGCTCATGGAACAGCCAAGATGGGGCCAACCTGCCGCATGACTAAGAAGCCCCTCCAAAGCCCCCTTGAAAGCTTAAGGTCCCGCTAACGAGGGCCAATCTATGTCTTCTGAATCCAGAAAGCAAAACCCGGGAGGCAACGGCTGGAAGACCAACTTGCTCCCGTGAAGTTCCCTCCCCTGCCCAAGCTTCAAGCCAAAAACCAGGGACTTGACACCTCCCTATCCAATCCTTGATCACATTTTGAGTCTACGTCCTAAAAATTCCTCAAATCCATCCACTTCTTTCTCCACAGCCACTGTCTTGATTCAGGCCTCATCATCTCTAGTCTGAAATGGTACTTCCAGGTCATCTGCACACCAGGGCTAGAGAGGCCATTTAAAAACACAAATCTAATCATGCCACCTCCTGACTAAAATCCTTTAGTGCTCCCCCTGCCTTCAGGACAAATTTTCAAATTCCTCAGAAGACATGCATGGCCTTTCCTAATGGACAGATCTCAGCCCAGTTTACTCCACACTCCAGCCATAAAGTATACGTTTCCCCAGTTTACGTGCTCTCCCCCACCTCCAGGCCTTCCCTAACCCAGTGTGCTGGATAGATCTGCTGGCTCCTCCAGACCCACTCTCCGCCCTGCTCTGTGCCCCAGAGGCTGCCCCGTATGGATCACATAAATGAACTCCAGAGCCCTATGGCTTCTGGTTGGATTTAGCCAATGGGGAGCACCAGGAGCAATGGGAGGATAAGAGAAAGTGAAGCCAGGGTAATTATTCCCTCCCTGTCGAGTCCTATCAGGCTGCCTGCTCCCAGATGGAGGGTCGCTCCTTCTATCAAGGCAGCCTGTTCCACAGGACTTTCTCTCCTTCCAGAGTACAGTAGCCCCCATTCTGGCCTAGGGGCTGCCGCTAGCCTGGGTTTCTGTGATATCTCGTAATGTTCCCCCACCCCCTACCCACACCTTTGCAAATAACCCCCTGGTACATAAACCCTCCTCAAATCATCCTAACTTAGTGTGTCATCATTCTCTGTTGGGACCCTGGCTAATAGAGTCATCCTTTGCCTTTGCTAAATCATAAGCTTTCCTTTGGATTAAGCTCAGGCAACACCTCCTCCAGGAAGGCTTCCCTCCTCTTCCCAGTCTGGGCCAGCTGCCCCCCTCCTTGGGCTCCCAGAGCCTCTGTATATTCCACTGTCACAGCTCTTTCCATACTTTATTGCAAAAGTCAGTCCTCTGTCCTAAATCTGAGTCTCTGGAGGTAGGGACCATGTGTTATTGCTTATCCCTGCAGCCCAGTATCTGGCACAAAGCAAGCCCTCAGAAAACATTTGCTGAATGAAGGAAAGAAGCAGGAGCTCAGAATGAGACCTGCCAAAGACACATAGGAAACACAGTGCAGCATCTCTTTGTGGTACCCACTATAGGAGCTGGCATCTCCCAGGCCAGCATCAGTTAGATCACAGGCAAGGGCCTGAAGAAAGGCTATTATTTAAAGAATACTCCACATCCAGGGCCTGAGGCCCACATCAGTAAGCATGGCGAAAGAATGAGGGAGAGGGCTTCCCTGGTGGCGTAGTGGTTGAGAATCTGCCTGCCAGTGCAGGGGACACGGGTTCGAGCCCTGGTCTGGGAAGATCCCACATGCCGCGGAGCAACTAAGCCCGTGTGCCACAACTACTGAGCCTGTGCTCTAGAGCCCCCGTGCCACAACTACTGAGCCCATGTGCCACAACTACTGAAGCCCGCGCACCTACAGCCCGTGCTCTGCAACAAGAGAAGCCACCACAATGAGAAGCCCGTGCACCACAACGAAGAGTAGCCCCTGCTCGCCACAACTAGAGAAAAGCCCGCGTGCAGCAACGAAGACCCAACACAGCCACAGATAAAATAAATTTAAAAAAATTTTAATGCTATAAAAAAAAAAATCTAAGGGCTGTTCCAAAGGACCCAGTACCACTCTACCAAATCAGTCACTCATTCATTCAGCAAAGTTTACTGGGGCTCTGCTCTATGCAAAGCATTTCCCTTTGATTTACCCTATTGAAATTTTATCCAAAAGGAAAAAGTAATTTTTTCTTCCAGTCTGAGTCCCCGCTGGGCCCTGTAAAAGGCCTAACAGGGCCAGAGGATGGGCTTCTGGTAGACACCTGGGCAAATCATGGGAGATGGGCCAAACATGATGGGTGGAAGGCAGAATAGTGACCTGGTATTGTGAAAGTCCTCTAGAATCCTGGCTCCCCTTTTCCAGATATGTGACCTTGGGCAAAGTACTGCATGTCTCTGTGACTCAGTTTCCTCCGGTACAAAATGGCGGTCATAATAGGACCTAGCTCATACAGCTGTTGTGAAAATTAGATAAAACAAAACATCCTCCAGGAGGTTACCGAGAGAAGTGCATCCCAACTCTATCAGACCCAATGCTCCCTTTTTATAGCAAGTATTTTGTAAGACCACTTTTACTATTCTGAAATGAAATTTATAGATAGTATGACCCACCTACGCACATAAGTTTTTAAAGAATCAACATATAGCCCTAACTATAAGATAAAGAACTAAAAGGAAATAATTTAGAATAAAATAATATGCATTTAAATTTATAAATGTTTGAGCATAACTACATAAGAAGATATAAGACAATTATACCCACTTATAATGAATAAGTTTGAATTTAAGAGCAGTAAAACATTATTAACTGCAACATTCGGGTACTTCTTTATATTTGATGTTCTGAAACAAGATTAAACAAGTACTATATATTCATACAGATATGTACGAATGTAGATGAATAGACGTGTGTTATTTTGGCAATTCAAATATGGCGAGAATTTTGCTATTCGTATTGTGGTTTTCTGAAATGGTGAACAACTCCTGGTAAAGATAAAATACAGTATTCTCTCGATTTATATGATAGTAGCATTCATGAAAAATTCAGTGTATATTAAAACTATGCAAAAAGTACTTTGTGGGACTTCCCTGGTGGCGCAGTGGTTAAGAATCCACCTGCCAATACAGGGGACACGGGTTCGAGCCCTGGTCCGGGAAGATCCCACATGTCGCGGAGCAACTTAGCCCGTGCACCACAACTACTGAGCCCGCAAGCCACAACTACTGAAGCCCGCGCACCTAGACCTGTGCTCCACAACAAGAGAAGCCACCTCAATGAGAAGCCCGCGCACCGCAGTGAGTAGCCCCCACTCGCTGCAACTAGAGAAAAGCCCGTGCGCAGCAGCAAAGACCCAACACAGCCAAATATAAATAAATAAAAAAATTTTTTAAGTACTTTGTGTTTATATACAAAATGGAATTAGGTTCTAAGCTCAGACCAATATAAAGAGATTTTCTACCTATATATGAATGTTGGGTGGGGCATTCAAATGTCACATGAAGTGCAGGACAAATCATTGGATAAAACTGCGTCACCTAAGGCAAGGAGTCTGGTCCCCTCAATCTCCCCTAAGTAGTGCCCCAGCAACCAATGCAACAAACATAAATACACTGCATATTCCTAAAATGCCTCTAGGGGGCAGCACTGCCTCCATTGAAGATCAGTGGGCCACAGTTTATGGGGTTACTCAACCCATAAGGAATGCAGGATGATGGCCATACAACCTCCAGGAACACAGACCAGACAGACAGCATTAGGGAAATCTATCAGCATTTCGCACTCAGACCTCAATGATTTGCTGTCCTGCTACATTCTTGTTTGGCTGGGGCCATAGGGTAAGGCCATTCCCCCATGCATAGGGAATGAGGTCTCTCTTGATGAGTATGAAGAAGAAATCACCATAGCAGGCAGAGCTATGTCACATAGGCTTCCAGGTACAGCAAGAGTCTCAGCAGACTGATTGATAGACCCTTGCATTTTTAGACCCCTGGACAACTATTGGGACCTCTTTGAAAAGCACATCAACAGCAGTCTATAAATAACCCTCAGTTCGCTCACCTATGCCTCCATCATGAATCAACACTAGAGGATTTCACAACGTTGTGTATCTCTCAACTGAACGTATCTAAAGGAAAAACGTAGTCAAAAAAAAGAAAAGAAAAAAAAGAAAAAACATTGTCTTTTGTGGATATAAACTGTACCTCTGGCAAAACCAGTCAAGTCATTGAGGTGAGCTGGTGTGTGCCCACCCCTTTCCTTGCTGTATGAGCCTTAATGAGCATCAAAACCTTACTTGAATCCCAGTTCTATTTCCCATAAAAAGGAGCTATCATTTCAATCATCCCAGGAAAAGGCAGATCCTCAGACAAGTCACTGGAATTCAGATGGTGGCACCAGACAGAAGGGGAACTCTCGTCTCCTTCTCGGCTTCATTGTTTTGGTGGATCCACCTGAACTTTCAAGAGAGCATCCGTCCAGGCTTCCCAGGGCTGCTGGGATGGTTTTGACTACACAGAGGCAGCCCTGCACTAGGATAGGTGGGCCCTGAGCCCTCGTGATCAAGTATATCTTGCAAATGACAAGTCATGACTTATAGGAAGTCATGTTATTATTCTCTGTTTATTTCTCTTGTTATCCCAACGTGCAGTAAAGGCTGATCTGAAGGATCCAGCCTTGTCTCAGCTGCCCCGTGTATGTGTGTGTATTGGAGGGTGGAGCCGCTGACTAGTGTCAGTGATGAGTGAGAAATCCCAAGGGAAAATTCCAGTCACCTCTCTCCACAGAGAGTCTCCCTGCATCAGTAAGCTTGGAGGAGTTTTCATTCATCAGTAAAGGCGATAACTTTTCCCCACAGAGTCTGGTGGAACCAGAGGGGCCCTAGTCTCAGATAAACCAGGTGAGACACCTAGAAGGGGGCTTGAGCGCATGGGCTAAGCCCACAGTCAGTTTATCAAAACTTGAGAATAAGAAGAAGGCTGATCTTGTAGCAAAGACACTTGATGGTGGGACTCATCCTGTGGGCTGTATCTATTTTTCCAGGTGACAAAGTGAGTCCACCAATTGTTGGTGGAGGTGAGCCTGCCTTTGGGAGAGAGCAGCTCCATCACAGATAGGATGGATTCACCAAAGCTGGGGACCAAGCGTGGCTTGACATTTATCACCTACATGTGTTTTGGGGGACAGAGAAGGGGCCAAGAGAACAAGAGAATACACAAATAGACGAAATAGAAATAACTAAAGCTATTTTCTCAACATTTGTTTCTTATCACCTCTCGCACTCCTCAGGAGAGACCCCAGAGGCAGGAGGAACTGCATCAGGGAGACTAGGATGGCTCTGTTTTTCTGAAAAGAAACTGCCAACACCATTTCCAAATGTCCAGAGGTATGTGACCTCCGGGGTGACAGAGGCCTGAGAGTTGGCGCTGCTCTCTCCAGCAAGCCCACAGCCTCCAGAAAATCCCTGACATCTCTGCTATCTGGCCTTCTGTTCTGTAGGGCGACCCTCACAACTTGGGGCACATTTTCGGAGTGAACCAGAGGGGGAGACCACTGAGTGTAAATACTGATCTCACAAAGCCAGGGCACTGAACCAATGGCTCCCCGCCCTGCATGCACATTAGAATCACCTGCAGAGCTTCATCACCCACCCAGGCCTGGGGCCGACCGCCAGAGATTCTGATTTAATTGGCCTGGGGTAGGACCCAGGCGTGGATATGCTTTAAAATCTCCCCAGGTGATTCTAATGTGCAGCCAGGGTTGAGAACCACTACATTATACAACAGGAGAGGCCCTCAGGCCCTCACTCAGATCCCAGTTACTCTTAATTTATATACACTTCTAACAATCCAGTTGTCTGGTTTCCTAGCTGGTATACGATTAAAAACCGCATATTCAGACGGAAGAGAAAAGCTGCTAATGAAAAGACACTAAAACCAGCAAGACATAACAAATGAGAGTCTGAGCACAAGTGTAAAGATAGAAAGCCTATAAAAAGCAAACACAGCACTCAACCCCTCCCCTCTCCAGCATATCCTATTTACAGTAAGGGCCCGAGGCGATCACTAGATGGAGGAGCCAGGAGGGAGGGCTTCAGTCTGAAGGGAATATACCCCATTGTACAGATGAAAAAAACAAGACTCAAGGAGAATCATGGATGGTCTCCCTCAAAGTTGCACCAGCATTGAGCTGCAATGCTGGGATTTGAATATCAAATGTCAGTCGGTCCTTAAAAGCCCATGTATATGCTGGAAAGTGTCACATCTGCCTGTTTAGTATGACTGATGTTTCTAATGATGACCCAGAGTCTAGAACTCAATTACCCTCAGTATCCAGCTATTCAAGATGTTCATTCTAGAAAGAGTTACACACACACACACAAATATATGTTTTTTAACAGTGATGAAAGAACGGGTTATCCATTTTGGAAATAAATAAATAAATAATACAAGTTCTTTCCCAGCTCACACCATTCATCAAAATGAATACCAGATGGAAAAAGATGGAAATGAAACCATAAAGGTACTAGAAGAAAATATAAGTGGATATTTTATAATCTTACGATGGGAGGGACTTTCTAAACATGTCAACAAAAGCAGAAACCATAGAGGAAAAGATTGATAGATTTGACTACATTAAAAATTAAAAACTTCTGTACATCAAAAACCACCATAAATTGAAAAAATGTTCAACCTCACTAGCATTCAAAGAAAGGCAAATTAAAACAGCAGTGAGAGGCCCTTTTTTTTTTTTTCCTGATCAGATTGGCAATGATTAAAAAGAATGATAATACTGAGAGTTGGTGTGGGTGAGGGGAAATCAGCACTCATACACTGTTGGAGGGAGTGTAACTGGTACAGTCTTTCTGGAAGGCATTTTGGCAATATGTATGAAAAAAGCCTAAGAAGGCACATAACTTTTGACCCAGTAATTCCATGTATAAAAATTTATCCAAAGGAAAAAATGGATCTACTACACACACATGCACACATAAAACATATATAAGGATTTTATTCACTGAGGCACTCTTTGGAATGTTGAAAAATTGGAAGCAACCGAGATTTTTAACAAAAATGAATTAGTCAAATAAATTATGTTATATACGTAAGAAGCAACATTATGCAGCTACCAAAAATGATGCTGTATAGACATACAGGCCAACGGAATAGAATAAAGCCCAGAAACAGATCCAAATATATATGAGAATTTGGTATAAGATAAATAACAAATCGGTGAGGCAAAGACAGACTTTTTTTTTTTAATAAATTTATTTATTTATTTATTTTTGGTTGTGTTGGGTCTTCGTTGCTATGCACGGGCTTTTCTCTAGTTGTGGCGAGTGGGGGCTACTCTTCGTTGCGGTGCTCGAGCTTCTCATTGTGGTGGCTTCTCTTGTTGCGGAGCATGGGCTCTAGGCATGCGGGCTTCAGTAGTTGCAGAGCACAGGCTCTAGAGTGCAGGTTCAGTAGTTGTGGCGCACGGGCTTAGTTGCTCCGCGGCATGTGGGATCTTCCCAGACCAGGGCTCAAACCCGTGTCCCCTGCATTGGCAGGTGGATTCTCAACCACTGTGCCATCAGGGAAGCCCCAGACTTTTTAATAAATGGTGTTTGACTATGTGGAAAAAGATAGATTCTAGACCAGTATTTCACACAGTACACCACGATAAGCATCAATTGGATCAAAGATTTAAATGCACAAAATAAAACCATAAAATTACCAGAAGAATAAGAGAACTCCTTTATAATCTTGGAGTAATGAAGGCCTTTCTAACCGATTCAAAAATCCAGAAGTCATGAAATAAAAGACTGATAAATACATCTATATAAAAATCTTAAAACTCCTGCATGTCAAAAGCACCATAAGCAAAAGAAAAACAAACAAAAGACTTACTGGAAAAAAAACTGCAACTCACTTCACAAAGGGTCAATCACTCTAATACATAATTTGTTTCTATAAATCAAGGAGACCAATAACCCAATAGAAAAAATGCCCTTTTTCAGAAAAAAGAAATACAGATGGCTTTTCAGCATATAAGAGAATGTTCGACTTCATTAGTAATAATGAGTACAAATTATAGTTGCAATGATATACCCATTTTTAACCTATCAGATTTTTACATATCCAAAATACACTTGAGTGGGGGAAGTTGTAGGGAAATAGGCACCCTCATACATTGCTGGTAGGAATAGAAAATGATACACACCTATGAAGGGCAATATGGCATTTTCTATTAATGTTACTAATGTATTTACCTATTGGCTCATCAATCCCACTCTCTGAATTTTTCGGGCAAATATATTTGCACACATACAAAAATGATATATGTCTGTATTATAATATTGCTTGTAATAGTAAAAGACTGGAAATAACCCAAATGTCCAATTATATGGAATTGGTTAGATGTTACTGTCCATCCAAACCATAATACACCAGGAAGCTATGTGCTGATATGAAAAAGTCTCCACTACATACTGTTAAGTTTTTTTGCTTTTTTGTTTAAAGCACAGTGCCTAATAATGAACATAGTGTGCTAACTTCTTTGTAAGAAGGGGCAAGGTATATATAATTGCATTTGCTTATATTTTCAAAAAGGGGCACTGTAACCATTAAAAGCAGTGACCTATGGGAGGGGAAATCAGGAAACCAGGTAAAGAGGGACATGGGTGCAAGCAAAAATTCTCAATTTTACTTTTTTATGTCGTTTTGATTTTTGAACTACGTGAAAGTACTATTTTTTAAATGAAATTAATACATAATTGTGCAGATTCACTTTTGTAGACATGAAAGATTTTCAAAACGGATTTAGTGTATAAATTAGGTCATAGAAATAAATATAGAATAATCCCAATTTTGTCTTTCAAAAAATCACATATCTATATGGTCATATTCTTATATAATAATTTCCATAATCTTGGGAAATAGGAAAGATTTAGCCACAAACAAGTTTATCACATTGTATTTAATAATGAAAATCTGAAAACATCCTAAATATACAATAGCCATTAAAGGTGACATGGGGTCTGCGGAATATTTTCAATCACAAATAATTACATTATAGAAAAATATTACTGTGAGAGATTCACAGTATGTGAATATATATATACATATATATAGTGTATATAAAGCAGAGTATACAAGATAACTCTGTTAAAAAAAAAAAGTACATGTTGGGGCTTCCCTGGTGGTGCAGTGGTTAAGAATACGCCTACCAATGCAGGGGACACGGGTTCGAGCCCTGGTCCAGGAAGATCCCACATGCTGCGGAGCAACTAAGCCCGTGCGCCACAACAACTGAGCCTGCGAGCCACAACTACTGACACCCTCGCGTCTAGAGCCTGTGTTCCGCAGCAAGAGAAGCCACCGCAATGAGAAGCCCACGCACCACAATGAAGAGTAGCCCCTGCTCGCCACAACTAGAGAAAGCCCGCACGCAGCAATGAAGACCCAACGCAGCCTAACTCAATCAAGCAATCAATCAATAAATAAAAGTAAATGCTTAGAAAAATTGGGAGAGGATACACACCAGGGTATTTGTTAACTGTGGTTTCCCCTGGGTAGTGGAATTATAGGTGCTTTTTCGTTTTTTTCTTTTAAATGGTCAGGATTTTCTCATTGCTGTACAATAAACAATCTCTTCTAAAATGAGAAAAAAATAAAGCACTAAGGAATTTTTTAAATGCTTTTTTAAAAATGATGCTTCAAAGTTCATTTCTAAGCTACCTAAAGAAGTCACCCACCTGAAAGGAGAGTCTGGCTAAGTAAGGCAGGCTATCTGCATCTACTGATGATAAGGAGAAGTAGAGTGAGGTCTTAGTCCTAAGCTGAGATGTCTTATTCCCTCCTTCCTCCCTTTGAGTCTTTCTTGACCACAGGGTGTTGGCCACCATGCTGGGTCCAATGGCACTGCCCACCAGTATAGGACAGCAGACACTGCAACGAGACAGGACCTGCTCTCACCCCCACCGCAGAGAATCACTGGTCCAACCACTTGCCTTCTGGTACCTTCCAGCAGGTGAGCTAATAAACCTGCTGGGCTGGAAAGTGGTCGGCAGGCAACATGTTGGGTGAGGTGGCCGGGGCACAAAGGTTCTCTGTGAGGACCAGTTCCTGGCCCAGGCCCAGGCTCTCCCTTAACTGCTTCTGCTTCAGCCTCCCTGGCCAGCCATCCCAGTCTAATCGCTGAGCCCCTTAAAAGGAAGGAGTGGCTTCGGGGTGGGGCATCTCTCAGGCAGGCCACCTCCGAAAAGGCTCGGGTGAAGAGGTGGGGTCTGAGGCCCAGGCAGCCCCCTAGACCCTTCACGTCTCCTGAGAGTTTATTGTAACCATCTCTTATCTGGACTCCTGCTCGTGGTCCCTGCCCTGTCCCACCTGTCTTCCAAGCCCCTGCCATCCTTCTTGAAATACACCTAATTATTTTATCCCTGGGATCAAAACATTTTCTCCAAAATCAGTCTTTCTCAAACTTTCCCGCTAAAGCACACCAACAGCAGACAAAAGAAACGCCTTCAGTTCCCCCAGGGGACCGCACAGCCTGAAGCTCCTGCCAACACACCCAAGCTCTCTTTGAAGTCTTCTGTTTTCTCTTAAAAATTCATGAGAATTTTGCATTCTATTCCATGATTTATCTGAATTTCTTTTAACATGAAGATGTTTAAAATTATTCACCTCAAGGAAAACTGATGCTCCTGAAAGAAATAATGTGTTTATCCAGAGGCTCAAATATCCTCATTGGAGAAGTACCTACAGCATGAAATCCAAACTCTTGCCAGGCAAGGATCTACAAAATTTGGCCCCCACAAACCTTACCGCCTTCCTCCTGCTACTCCTCGCCCTCCAGTCGCTGGGCCACCGGGACTCCTGTCATGTCCTGATTTAGGTTCTTCCCAGCACTTCTGCTCAGGCTCTTCCTTCCTGACCCCCCTCTACCTGCTGATGACCCACCATCCCTAAAGGCCTCAAGGGAGATCCAATGCCACCTTCCACATTAAACCTCCTCTGTTGGCCCTGACAGATGCAACGTGAGAGGCAGCAGGCTCCTGTGAAAGCAGCCTGTGCTTCGGGATCAGAAGGCCGGCGTTCAAGTCCTGACTCCCAACTCCTGACACTGGACAAATTATCTAACTTGTCTACTTCTCGTTTGTAAAATGGGGAATAACTGTGCTTCCCTCACAGGGCTGTTATAGGGATTAAAGAAGACTCAAGCGACAGTGTAGTGCCCAGCACATGCTCCCCTCCACTCCTCCAAGCTCCTACGGCAGTCTTTACACCACTCACGTCAAGAGCAGGTGTTCACATAGGCGTGCTCATTTCACCCCAATAGATCAGTGGTTCCCCACGTCCCCAGGAAGCTTCTTGTATTACCCCCATGATCCCATGGCTTGAAAGATTTTGGTTATTAAATCAAACACATTGATGGAAGAGTATCCCGCTTTTCTAAGTTCTCTATCCCATGAAGCTTTCTGAACACTGCGAGCTGTTCCCAGCCTCCCCTCTCCGGCATCACTGGAGGGACTCGGAGCGGGCAGCCACCCACAGAGACCGTAAACACCTCGAGACTGCAGCTCCGGCTCCACACTTCCCACAGCACCTTACTCAGCGCCTGCTCCAAGAGCACACCTAGTCACTGCTCGCGGCATAAACAAAAAGTTCCACCCAGATGACAGTGGGGGGAGAGCCCTGCCTAAATTAGCCAGTGTGCAGAAAGGGGGCATTCTTACAGGAGGCAGGCTGTGCTGGAGACCAGCCCTTCTCCTCCCGCCCCCCCTGCCCCGAGCGGCACCCCCAGGTCTACCAGCTGGCCTCCAACTTCAGTGTGTGAGCCGATTAAAAAGCACCCTCTCTTCAGTGTCTGGAAACTCCTGCAAGGAAAGTTTGCTGCCCAAAGTTGGCTTTTGACTAGAGTCTTAATAAGAGGCCTCAGCAGGCTGTGGCTGGAGAGACAATGTCACTTAGAGAAGCAGCTTGAAGCGGCAGTTAGGAGAAGAATTATTTTAATGAATACATTTCCTTTCAATTGTATGGGAATATCAAGATCCCATTAGAATAGGGAAGCAATTAGAACTAATAAAGATGAATGCACAGTGCTGGGTATGTGCAGAATAACAAGCTGCCAACAAAGGGACTCCGGAGAGCTGCTCTAATCCAAGTGAACTGGCGGCCAGCAGAGGGGAAACGGCTCTGTTCAGCTGCTCAAAGGCCCCGCGTCCCGTGCATTCTGGTCACGGCCAGCAAATGGTGTGAGCGGGGCCTCGGAGGTGGGGGTTGATGGGCCCCCGCCCTGGCCCTGGCCCGGCCTATGGGGGATAGAGATGGGCTGTTGGCAGCCCCTTGGTGACGGCCATTCAGACCAGGGCCCTGGCTCCCCGCCAGCCTTGCGCCTGCCCCTCGCACTGGGCCTCATTGTGTCCAGGTGGCAAATGCCTTCTCGCCAACTTTCCTTCGAGGTTTACAGAGCGGGTGGGACAGTGGAGGAGGGAGGGAGAAGGGGGCCCTGTGCCCCCTGCATCTCTCCCCTCCCCTGCCGGCCAGGGTCTGTTCCTCCTCTGGGTCGGGTGTTATGTTACAGACACTGGTGGGTCACAGGCAGCCAAACACAGGAGTACTGTTGCTTACACAATTGCTCTTCAAACAGTAACAAACAATTTTCATTACCCAAGTCAGATCGAATCATCCGCCTGGCCATCCTGCTTCAATACCAGCCACACATACAGGACCCAGGGCTTCACACTCTGCCCATTCTGCTGTGACAAAACTGGGCTCCGTTTTGCCCCTGGCCCAGGGATGTGGGACAAAGCTCTTCCTCTGATCCCTTCTTTGAGCCAGATCAGCTGCACGGTTATCAAAACTGTCAGGAGAAACAGAGAAGACACAAGCACCTATGCAGTTTGGGGCTCACTCAGATCTGGAGTGAGACATTACTCAGCATCTGTGTGAAGAAGGCACTCAGGAGCTTGGAGGAATCCATTGACAAATTTAGAAGGAATCCAACAAGATAACTCTGGCTTCCCACCAAAACATTCACTAGCCTTAGATGGAGTGTCAGGACATGACATTTCTTTATTTAATCTTTTTTGGCCAGACAGTTTTTTCAACCAGGAATGTGTAAGCTCATTCCAAAATGTCTGCATGAGAGGCCAGTGACATTCATTACTGAGATTTTTCTACCAGGTCTCTTAGGAAAAAAAAAAAAAAAAATCTGTAACGTTTTATAATTGTTTCTCAATGGTAGAGCATTTTAAAAGTATGTTTACACTTATAATCCTACTTGAATCTCAAAACAACTCTGGGGACTGGCAAAGCTAAGGTTGTCAGGCCTAAAGATGAGGAAACAGTGGCCCAGAGAGGTTAAGTATGCCGTGCAAGGTCACAGAATGAACGAAGGGGTTGGGACACCAGAACTCAGGTCTTCTGACCTGGTTCAGTGCTTTGTTCTAGGACGCACCTTTTCTACACCCACAGAGTGCCAGACATTTCCAGGATAATTCATCCTGCAGTTCTGCTTTTCCAGTGTAACTCCCTTATCCTTTTCCGCATACTAAACTGTGCTAAGCACTGCAGGCTTTTAACCACTGTAGTCTAGGCTACAAAGGAGCATCCTTCAGAAAGGTTTCCATCGAACAGTCATCAAAGTTTTGTTTTGCTGCCACCCCGCACCCCCCACCAAGAGATATACATTTCCTCCCTTTTAACAGCTTAGGTAAGGATTGTTTTAAAAGTCTGCCTGTCCAGTGTGAGGTCAGCACAATCAAAACTGGCAAATGATTGTCTAGGTTCCTTTCAGTGCAAAACATTGTAGCATCCAGGGGTTGGCAAGTGGCAAAGCAAAGCCATTCACCTTTCATACCTTCATCACCTCCTATACCTAAAGGCTTATTCATTTAATTTTTTGAAACTTTTTTACATGGTGACTATAGTTAATAATATTGTATTGCATGTTTGAAAGCTGCTAATAGATCTTAACAGTTCTCATCGCAAGAAAAAAAAATCTAGTAACTATGTATGGTGACAGATATTCACTAGACATTGTGGTGATCATTTCACAATACATGAATATCAAATCACTGTGTTGTACACCTGAAACTAATGTTATCTGTCAATTATACCTCAACTTTAAAACTTTATTTTTATAATTTTTAAGGTATAATTTACATACCGTGAGATACACAGATATTCAGGGTACAGTTTGAAAAGTTTTGACAAACGTATATCTACACCCAAAACAAGATACATAACATTGCCATCACCCCCAGAAAGTTCATGCATATCCCTTTCCAGTCAACCCCACTCCAGGCCTCCACTGTTCTCATTTCTGTCACCATAGATTAGCTAAACCTGTCCTAGACATCAGATTAACTGGAATCATATTGTATATAATCTTTTGTATCTTTCTTCTTTCACTCAACATAATGTTAGCCAGACTCATCCATGTTGTATCAGTAGTTTGCTCCTTTTTTTTTTTGGATGAGTAGCATTACATTATTGATTCAGTTTTCAAAATCCAGTCACAGTACTGCTAATTTGCCCCTCAAAATTCTTTCCATTCAATGTATCTCCTGTATGCTCCTTTCCATGCATCTATCTCCTCTGTATCTCCTCAGCAATACTTGAACTGAGAAAGATATGTAAGTAGACTATTTTACCTCCAGTGATGCCCTTTTAGGTAGGAGTGGTTCTACCTTCAGGAGAAACTGACAACGAGGCAGTCCAGCATGGTGGTCATGAGTACAGTTTTCAGAATAGACAGATCTAGGTCCTCATTTCCAGTCTAGCACTTAACAGATGGGTGGTGGGGGACAGGTGGTTTAACCTCTCAGTGACTATTTTCCCATTTGTAAAATGAGAATAATAATACCTTCCTAATAGGGATTTGTGAGGACTAAATTATACTGTACATAAAATGTTTATGTTTATATTCTACATAATAGGAACCAATAACAGCCTCAAGTTAAACTATAATAAACATCCTCCTGCTTCATTCACACACTTTCAGCTTCTCTGAGTCATAAAGTATAAATGGGTATATATTTTCAGAAGTTTTTAAAAATGAAAAGTTCATGATTACATCTAGAAAAGTCTAGGGACTTCCCTGGTGATCCAGTGGTTAAGACTCCTAGCTTCCACTGCAGGGGGCACGGGTTCTATCTCTGGTCAGGGAACTAAAGATCTCGTGTGCTGCGGCCAAAAAAAAAAAAGTCTAACTGTCATATATTTACTTAACATAAATGCTATTTCCTCTGGAAAAAAGTAAAGCCTTTCATCATTTATTCAGTGACAATTACATACTGAGTGCTGACGCTTAGGGGCTCTTCAAAAGAGTTAAAGACATAGCCCTAGCTTTTAGAATGTTTGGTTCTGGAGGGTAATAAGCACAAAAATAACTATTATACAGAGTATGGTCAATAATAAAGATAATAATTAACATCTATTAATATAGTGGTTAAGAGCATGGTCTCTGGAGTCATACTATATGATTGAAATAGTGGCTCAGTCATGTGATGCTGGGGAAGTTACTTACCCTCTTTTTGTGTTATTTCACTTGTAAAATGGGGATAATAATACCACTTATCTAGCAGGGCTGTTATGAGAAGCAGATGAGTTCATACACGTAAAAAATTAGTACATTATCAGCACATTAAAAGTATGCAATAAATAATAGCTAACACTTACTGAACACCATGTGCCAAGCACTGTGTTAAATGATTTACGTGCATTACCTCACATGATGTCCACAATGTTGTCTCTACTATTACGCCCATTTCACTCATAAGGCAACCGAGGAAAGAGAGTTTAGGTAACTTGCCCAAGATTACATAGCTAGTAAATAGCAAATTCCATAGGAAAGACACATCTATAAAATGGGGATAGTGATAATAGTACTTACCTTAATGAGAACTAAACAAATTAATATTTGAACAACAGTTAGAACAGAGCCTAGTGCACAATAAGGTCTATATAAGTGGGTGTTAAACAAATACAAATTGCTATGGTGATTCAGAAATGGCAGTAAATAACTTCCATGCATGGAGACTAAGGCTTTGGAAAGGTGACATTTAAGCTGAGCCTTGACAGGAGGGAGAGAAGAGGAGAGGAGTGGAGAAGAGGGAAGAGGGAGAGGGAAGGGGGAGAGGGGAGGAGAGGAGAGGAGAGAAAAGGGAGGGGGAGAGGAGAGAGGAGGAAAGGAGACGGGAGGGGAGGAGGAGGAGGAAGTAGAGGAGGAAGAAGAGGGAGGAGGAGGAGAAAGAGGAGGAGGAGGAGGAGTTGGAGAGGGAGGGAGAGAGGGAGAGAGACAGAGACCGACTGGTAGTGGGAGAAAGCTCAGAGTAGAGTAAGCAAAAAGAAAAAAGTAATGGGACTAGTTAAGTTTGATTAGGTAAAAAAAAAACAAAACTCCCCTTTCTTCCAATCAGTTACTATTTCTGCCAGCTGCACCTCAATATATCTTTTAACATCTTCTTTGACCCCTGTAGAACCTGCTATCCTTACCCCCTCGTCATCCATTTTACAATATTTATGGAGTGCTTCTATGTGCCAGGCACTGTTCTGGGCACTGAGGATATAACAATGAACAAGACAGGCCGAGTCTCAGTTCCTATTCTGCACTATAATAATACCAATACTCCAAGCTGGATTCCCAGCTTTTGGTCAGCCCTACTCCAATGCATCCTCCACACTGCCACCAGAGAGACTGGAAAGATACAGCTCTGGTCCGGACACTCCCTTGCTTAAATCCCCCTGTAGTATGAATTCCCATCGTGTTCAGAATAGATTTCAATCTCCGTAGCATCCTGTTCAAGGCCCGTCACTAACTGTCCCGCACAGCCTTATCTCTCAGCCTTCACCTTCATGCACTCCGCACTCAGCTACAGTAAATTACTCAAAATCTTAGATACACACATAGAAATAAGCACCTGCTGAAAGTACGTGGCTGGAACTCCATCCCTATTTTATCCTTGTACACTGAAACCTCAGAAAAGCCCTGGTTACCCCCCTCCAGCCTTCGAGTCTAAAAAACAGCGCTGGCGACGCACTCCTCCACAGCCCTGGCATCCTGAGAAGGCTGCGCTCACTCCCACCCCAGCGGGAGCAGTAAAAGGAGGGGCTTCGCCGGGCCTGGGGGCCGCCATCTTGGCTGAGTTGGCCGGAAGTGGTCCGGCCAGTCGGCTTGCCGGCTCGCACTGAGGCTGCGCGGTGGCCTCGCCGCGGGTCTTCGGCGCCGGCGGCGTTGCGGCCGTCCCGAGCCCTCTGCGGTGCAGCCCGGAAGCCACAAAGTCCCCTCTGTCATCTCTCCTAGTCCTACTCCAGCCGTCCCAGCCGCTGTCCAACCCCTCCGCCGGGGTTTGTGCAGCGGCTTGCACACCCCTCGGCCAGTGTACGCGCTTTGCACCTGCCTGCCCGAAAACATGTTGCAGAAACCAGAGAGCGGGGGTCTCCCTATCCTTCAGGCGGAGGAGGAGATGGATGGTGGCCACGACAGTGAGACCCAGGCCCTGACCGCCTCGCAGGAGGTGGCCCCGAGCCCCCTCCTGCGAGAGAGCCCCGAGGAGGACCTTGGCGCTGTAAGGGAGGAGGGGGCTGCGGAGCCCTCCATCACCCTGAAAGGTGCGAGGGCTTTGGCAGCCAAAACCTTGGCCCGGCGCAGGGCCTGCCTCCGTCTGGATCAGACGGTGACCGAGTTGGTGCAGTTTCTGCTGGTGAAGGACAGGAAGAAGAGTCCCATCACCCTCTCCGAGATGGTGAAATACATTATCAGAGACTTAAAGGATCTGTTCCCTGAGATCATCGCAAGGCCCGCAGAGCATCTGCGGTATGTCTTTGGTTTCAAGCTGAAACAGCTTGACCGCAAGCACCACACTTACATCCTGATCAGCAAACTAAAACCTTGAGGAGGAGGAGGAGGATCTGGGAGGAGATGGCCCCAGACTGAGTCTTTTAATGATGATCTTGGGCTTTTTCTACATGAAAGGTAATAGCGCCAGGGAGGCACAGGTCCGGGAGATGCTGCGTCGGTTGGAGGTGCGTCCCTCAAAGTATCACCTCCTCTTTGGGTACCCGAGGAGGCTTATTATGGAAGATTTCGTGCAGCTGAGATACCTCAATTACCGGCGTGTTTCTCACACCAATCCACCGGCATGTGAATTCTCTTGGGGTCCCCGAAGCGACCTGGAAACCAGCAAGATGAAAGTCCTGGGGTTCGTGGCCAGGCTCCATAAGAAAGAACCCCAACACTGGCCAGTGCAGTACCGTGAGGCCCTGGCAGACGAGGCTGACAGGGGCAATGTGGGGGCTAGGGCCAGGGCTAATGCTAATGCTGGGGCCAGCATCCACCCCTGGTGAGGGCCAGCCAGAGGTGAGGCGGGGGGAAGTTGGGTATAAAAGCTACTGTCTGAGTCATAAGTAGACTAGGTGGGGAGAAGGTCGTTATTTCTGTAGCAGTTGTATTCGTGTAACTAGGATTTAGGTTTCATATCTTGCTAAGTTTTGTTACGTTTAATATACTTAAATTGATGTTTATAAATGGGATTGGTCTACTTTTTCGTGTAGGGTTTTGCTGCTTTTTAAAATTAATTGAAAAACTTTACATTTTATTCTGTGATCTTGAACAAATTATGCAGCACTGAATGCTATACTTAAATGGTTTGAAGGAACTCACCAGTATGATGATCTGGTACCAGGGAAAAAAACAGCTGATTAGTATCTAGCTTTCCAACAGTTTTTGTCTACTGTGCAAAGAAGAAAGCCTGACGTGTAACTCTGTTTGCTTAGTTATTGTAGTAGCTGGGGGGGGGGGGGGGGAATGCAATAAATTAGAAGTATAACTTGGTACACTTAATAAACATTTGTTAAGTACTTCTTTTGTGTGATGCACTGTTAGGGGTATTTGGGGATTAAATGCTGAACAAGATAAAGGTCCTACTTTTCAGAACTGGACAGTAAGTAAATAAACCAGAAATTACAGTGCGGTGAGTTGAAGGCTACAGAGGGACACCCAACCCAGCTGGGGTGATTGGGTGAGGCTTGCCTGAGGTTACTTTAGTCGGACTTCAGGGTAGGGAGGGAGAAACGATGGGGTGGGTGGAGAAGAGGGGAAGGAAAAAAGGAAGAAGAAGTTGCGGGTGGGAGATGGTATTAAAAATGACTTAAGATCATAGATGCTCCTCAGTAAGATGGGAAGACATGATACATGGCAGATCTGGAAAACATCCAACCTTTGCCGGTGCCCTTGGTCCAGGGCAGTTTATTACAGTGCACACGTAATGATGGTGACTGTTAGCATTTTGGTCTTCTCCATCTCCCTTCTCTCAATCTCTACAAGCTTTCCTCTTCTACCAAAGCCCTCAGAGACCAAATACTTTAACAATTCTGGAACAGTATGTAGTGTGGAGGGCACGTGTGATGTTCCCTACTGCCAAGAAGTCTTCAAGGGCTCTCCCTTGGCACCAGGAAGCCCAGCACCCTCATCCCTGTTTCTGCTTGGCACTTGCCACCTGCCATCTCCCATGAGGAGGAGAACTGGAAGGCATCTTTCACATTCTTAACTACCCATGAAGAGTCATCTTCAAAAGCAGCTGGAGCCTCTGCAGTGCCTACCACCTTCACTCTGGGGATGAATTCTGTAGAATGGGTACATAGAGTAATAAGGAACCTAGAGGAGTGGTAACCAAACCAGAACTGGGTGTAGGATTATGAAACCGTCCCCTTACAGCTGCCATATACAGAAGAGCTGCTTTCTTCTCTCTTTACTGCTGGTTTTGTGGGTGTGTGTGCTTTCAGTTGCGTCTGAATAACATATCTGAGTATGTTAAGGTTAGCGTGGAATACAAATACTTTGGGACACAGGCCCAGGGATCCAACCAATCACAGTGAGACCAAAGGCTATAAGCTTATGGGTAAAAAAGTTTACTAATGATTAAAAATATGATTTCTGGGCAATTTATAGTTCATTAAACGAAAGTACTGAGTACCCACTATATGCCAAGGACTTTGCTGGGTTCCAAAGATTAAAAAGGGAAAACCGTCTTTACCCTCAAGGAGTAATAGTGATAATTTCTCACATTTGCATTTTCTCACAGCTGCTGAGAGGTCAGCAGTGTGTGCATCTGAGGGTCTGATTACTTGGCGATTTGCTTACAGTCACTTGGCAAAAGACAGCACCAAGACTAGAACCCAAGTCCCTTGCCTCCCAATGTGTTTCATTCTAGTACATTGTTCCCTGTGTCTGGCTTCCAATATATTGTATGTAATTTTATTTATCACAACTCCAAAAATCAAGTGAGGCATGTGTGATTATTGCCAGTTGCCACTGCAGTCCTTTTGGGAGTGAGTAGAGTAGAAATACTTCCCATTTTCACTGTCAGCAGAGGTGACTTTGCTGAAAGTCAGACATATAGTTCACAGCAAGACAGGACTAACAACTACCATTTATTAAACATCTGCTATAGGCCAAAAGCATTTCCCCCTACTTTTCACAACGGTATTGCAAAGTGCCTATTTTGAAATACCTCCATTTTACAGATATTAATACTTGCCATTTATTCAATACGTAATATAAGCCAGCTTTTCAATGCTTTACATATGTTTTAATGATTTTTATAACAATCTAACAGGATAGATATTATCTGTTCCATCTTGAACTATGCAAACTGAAACTCAGAGAAGCTGTAAAGTTCTCATAGATGGTATATGATATAACAAGGATTGGAACTGAAGTCTGACTGAGTCAAAACTCCACACTTTTCACTATTTTACATTTCTTTCTTCTTGGGACTCCTTTCAGACTTGGGGACTCGTGTTCTTTCTTCCAAACATGGCTGTCTCTCTGGAGATGCAAACAAGCGTTGTATAAGCAAGGTAATTATGACAAGACCCTGGCCTGTGGGAGGGTAAAAGGAGGGTGAAATAAAGTTGGAGAATTATCTGTGAACAATGGTCCCAGCTCTGCCTACCCCCAGTGTTCTCAGAGTGCTGACTATGTGTAGAATGTGTATTTTTCCTCAAACTCAGCACGTTTTGCCCTTGTAGGCCATGTTTCCTAAATCTTCTTTAGTCTGCTCTCTCCACTAAGCCTCAAATTAAGTCTTTCGTGCCATGAAACAATCAAATAACATTTCTGGACCTGCAAATATGATTCCCAGCGTTGTTTCCAGATGGTACAAAGGGCTGGCAGAACTTGTACCCTTGCCTCAGGATGAAAGACCTCCCATTTCACAGATGCCATCATCAACTTCTCAGAAGTACTGAACGTGTGGCCTCTGGGCCCATGTGTAGAGCAGACATTGGCCATGGTGAGGGCAAGAGATGAATCCTCCTGTTGCTTATGGTCATTCACATGAGGGAAAAGGAAGGCCTGGATCCCTGGTCTCCTTCCCCTTCAGGCACAAACAGAACTAGATCTTCCTGGGTGAAACCATGTGGATGGGAGAGCAAGGAGATGTCGGGGGAGTGATGGCAGATGGATTACTCCAAATCATACGTACTATACCACAACTAGATAGCAAAGCCAGTAAAGGGAATTCCCTTGAAAACTATAAATGAAGCCTTAGACAATGGGAAGGTCTCAGTTCAGCCACAGACTCTGCAGGGATTTTTTTTTTTCTTTTTTCTTTTTTTTTTTTGGCTGCATTGGGTCTTCGTTGCTGCGCACAGGCTTTCTCTAGTTGTGGCGAGCGGGGGCTACTCTTCGTTGCGGTGCGCGGGCTTCTCATAGAGGTGGCTTCTCATTGCGGAGCATGCAGGCTTCAGTAGTTGTGGTGCACGGGCTTCAGTAGTTGTGGCTTGCAGGCTCAGTAGTTGTGGCACAAGGGCTTAGTTGCTCCACGGCATGTGGGATCTTCCCGGACCAGGGCTCGAACCCGTGTCCCCTGCATTGGCAGGCGGATTCTTAACGCCTGCGCCACCAGGGAAGTCCCTCTGCAGGGATCTTGACATTCACCAGAGTCGGGACTTTTGACCCACTGGAACTTGGAGAATGGGTGTTTGGAAACAGGCTCCGGTTAATTACAGCCCCAGCATGTAGCAGGCACATAGTGCTCTGGAGGTGGCAGCTCATTTGCAGCCCCTGCAAACCAGGCCTCAATGCACAGGCTCAATCACAGTTTCCACTTGAGATAATTATGCTTCATGCCTTGGTCATGGTGGCAACTGATGCTTGTGCAAATTATTCCTCAAATTGTGCAGCCCAGCAGAGATGGCAATAATTACCTCCCAGCAGAAATATAGTGTACTGACTAAAGAGGTTAGGTATTCTGAAAAGTGTCCCAATCAAGGCCTTTTAAAAGTCATGACTATGTGACCTTGAACAAGGAATTCTAAACTCTGAGGACTGAAGCTCTAGGAAAGTTTAGATTGGAGGGTGATTGGAGTTAGTGGTTAGCTACAATCCATACCCACAACCCATCCTACCAGCTGACTGCAAACCCTGCCCAGTTCCCGGGCTAGTCATGACTGATGACAATATCAGCCAACAATTATTAAGCCTTATCTGTCAGGCATGATGCTAAGTATGATAATCAAATTGGCTCAGGCAACTACACAACACCCCCATGAGACAGATTCTACATTTGCCATCATTACAGTACTGTAGGCAAACCACAAAGAGAGAAGAATTCCTTTCATTGTGTCAACGCACAAATTAAAAGACTTGCCCAAAGTCATGGCATAGCTAGTGAGCTGCAGATCCTGAACATGAACCTGAATCTCCTGGGTTCCTGCTGTTATTCCACCTTGCCGGTCTGCAGAAGGTTCTCAGGGAGCAACCAACCTCCCTTTGGGAGAATGGGGCTGCGGGAGAAAGAAAGAAAACCTCTGGGCCTGCTCATTTATACCATAACCTAGAGCGCCCGCAGTAGAGGCAGTGAGGCAGGGAAGGAACAATTTGGCCTCTCTGATTGCAGGGTTTGGGTCACCAGAAGGGATGCAGACTGGGAGAGGAGCCCACGTGGAGGAATGCTAGCTCAGGGCAGCAGCACCGTGGTTCCTGCGGTGGGGGAAATGGTGCCCAGGACGCAGAGGGGTGTCAGCACAGTGAGAGACAGCCATGAGGACAGAGGCGTCTCCTACAGTGGAAAGCCCCTGGCCCCTGCAGCAGACGGATCTGCATTCCACCCCACTCTGCCATGTGAGAGTGTGTGCCTTCACCTGAGTTACCTAACTCTCTGAGCTTTGGTTTCCTCGTCTTTCCAACAGAGATATTGCTATGTACCTCAAAACGCTGCGAAGACGACTGAATGAGGGAATTACTAAGCACCTAGCACAGGATCTGGTACATGGTAACTAGTGTTATTATAAACTGTATTCACTCATTCAACAAACACTTATCTTCTGTACATACCAGGCATACATCCTGGTGGTGAGCTTACAGCAGAGAACAATACAGACAAAAATCCTTGTCGTCTAGAGCTTACAGATTGGTGTGAGGAGATAGATAATAAAGAAGCACAACACATAGCATGTCAGATGGAGATCTATGTCGTAGGGAGAAATGAAGCAGGGAAGGGGCAAAGAGTGCCGGGAGGGTGTGCAATTTTAAATAGCCTGCTCAGGGAAAGCCTCGTTGAGACATTTGAGTCAAAACTGAAGGTGAGAAGCAGGAAGCCCACAAGCTGTCTAGAGGGGGGACCAGGGAGGAGGGGGTGCCGGCAGATGGAACAGTGAGTATGAAGGCCAAGGGTGGAAGCAGGCCAGGCAGGTTCTGAGAAGTAGCTCCTGCAAGCAGAGTGAGTGATGGGGGAGGGTTGAGTAGAAGGAGATGTGTTCCTTCTCCTGAAGGAGCTTGCAGAGCTGGCGCAAGTACCTAAAACAATGAATAAACACGGATCTGCACCCAAGAGTTACTGTCTGAGTTCAGCAGGGGAAGAAACCACAGCAGCCTTAGGCAGCAGAGGCTTCCACTGGGCCCCGAAGGGGAAGGAAAGAGATATTCCTTACTCATAGCTTTTGTTTTTCTAATTACAAATGCTTGTAGTGGCAAATTTGGAGAGTTCCATAAAAATATAAAGAAAATGAATTCTCTAGAATACTGGCACCCAGAGGCAACCATGGTTAACAGTGTAGTATGGTTTTATGTCTATCTCTAGCGTATTTAGTTTTCACCTGCCAAGGGTATAAATGATTTGTTGCTACTTTAACAATGAGTTACAATGACACTGAGCCTCACTCCATGCAATATTTCCCTCAAATACTTCTGGGAGCTCCCAGTGGGGCATGTCAAGTGATGTCACAAATCCATCTATCCACAGCAGTCACCGTGTGGGGCTTATGGAGGCCCATGAAAGGAGCTTCTGCTGGAGATGGTCCTTGTGGAGTCCTCAGCATCCGTGGCTGCTGCCTCCTCGGACGCCCCCAGTGTTCTAGAGGGATGCTGCGTTCTGTGCAGACATGGATAGAGTGTGCTTCTCCCCAGCTCTGTGTCAAGAAATGTCACCTGGGTCCCAAAGCAGCAGTGCCAGGGACTCTCCAACCTCCTCAGGAAGCCCGCTAGTCTCTGCTTGCCATCTCTTGCAAGCGACTCTCCAAACTTCAGCTGAAAATAGTCACCTCCACAGGGACCAGTCCACAACTTCCTCCACAACTCTTTTCCTCAAACCTTAGGAAAGAAAGGAGAGAAAAGGCAGTCCCTGCCTCCCAAGGCACGGCTATTTACATTGCTGAACCAGAACAGTGAACATATGCATTCGCGCTGACAGTGATTACACAGTTTTAGATTGGTGTTGATTTTCCCTAAGCAAAGCAAACAACTACCCCAAAGGTGAACTAAATCCTCTATCTCTAGCAAACTGCTAGCAACTTAGCTCCCTTCCCCCACTTTTTCCACCTTCTCATCATGTTTTGTTTTGTTTTTTTAATTTTTAAAATTTATTTATTTATTTTTGGCTGCTTTGGGTCTTTGTTGCTTCTCACGGGCTTTCTCTAGTTGCGGTGAGCGGGGGCTCCTCTTTCATTGCAGTGCGCGGGCTTCTCATCGTAGTGGCTTCTCTTGTCGCGGAGCACGGGCTCTAGGCACCCGTGCCTTATAACATCTCAGCCAGGGATTTTATATACTGTGAGAGATGGCTAGAATTTAGGTAAAAGCTTGGAATGGAGAAAAGGATTCTAGGCAAGGGAAACCACTTCAGCCAAGGTCAGGTAGCAGGAAGGTGCAGTGTCCTGGGAACCACGAGGGGACCAGTTAGGTTGGAACAGAGTTTGTGGAGGAGAGGAGAGGGTGCTGTGGATGGAGAGAGCAGCTGGGGGGCAGCGGCTGAGGGAGAGCAATGAGCACAAGGACGGTGGCCTGGCTGGTCGTGAAGGGGGAGGCTGGAGGCAGGGAGGCCACTCCAAATTGGAGTAGATGGCAGCCTGACCAGGGGAGTGGTGCAGCAGGAATGGGGGTGGGAAAGGACTGGTTGGGGGAATAACTTGGAACCACTGGGTAACTGATCAGCTGTGGGAAATGCAACAGAGGGACATGTGAGGTATGACTCAACAGCGTCAAGCTGGCATGTCTGGAAGAATGCTGGAGTCATTCACTAGAACAGCTGGATGCCCAGAGGGAGCTGGTTTGTGGTCAAGAAGATGGATATGTCATCAGTCACATTGAGTCTCAGTTGCTCAGTTGAATATCTGATGGACACTTGGAGATGGAGCAGAGGAGGGACACCGAGGGTGAGGGTAGACGCTCTGAGTCAGCCTCTTAGAAGACATAGCCCAAACCGCGGACTCTCTCCTTGGGAAAGAGTGTAGAGGGAGGAGGGTAGGATCCTGACCCATCTCTCTTCTTGCTCAAAGCAAAGGTCTTGGCAGTCCCAAGCAGATTACACAGAAATGCAATCCTGCCTCCACAGTTGCCTTCTGGGTCCATCTTCTGGATATACTTCTACAAATGATCTGGGGGCTAAGAAGGTCTCAGAGGGAGCAGCATGGCCAGGGAGTCATGGAACTAGGAAAAGAGAAGCTGCAAGTTGTTGTAGGTGGGTGTCAGCGAAGGGGTGGCTAAGATTCTTAGTGTGCACTAAAAACAGCATTGCAAACACACAGTCCCACTGCTGCTGGAAGGACTCAGGACAGACCTAACCAAGGCTGAAATGGGCCAACTCATGGGATTCCAGACTTAGCAGCCTGTCTCTCCCCACTTTATAATGGACCTTCTTCTGTCTTGGAATGGAACTTTCCAGGTAACACCATCACCTTTGATCAGACCTGAGATATCTCCACAGTGCAGGACATATCCCAAGGGAGGGAGGTTCTCACTCAGGGAGAACCCTCACATTCAGCCTCTTGGATACACAAGGCATGTTGCCCAGATGCAAATGCACACTTGGTATATACACGTAGAAATATCTCCTCCAAATCCACAGGAGACATGAAGAAAAAAATATCATTTGGCAACTATCATATATCAGGTACTTTGCCTGGAGCTTTCCAAGTATTTTTACATTTAGTCTCACAACAGTTGTGAGAGAAAGGGATCATTTTCCCATTTTGTAAAAACCCAAGCCTCAGAAAAGTTAAATATTTTGCCCAGGATCACATGCCTAGGAAATGGCAGATGGTTCTTGACCCAGGTCTGCCTGTGCACTCACATGTTGTTATTCTTCTTTCTTCACACATGTGTGTACAACAGACTCATACACACAAACACATATCCATCCCCTCTACACACACAAAATCCCCATAGAAAGTAAGCTCCTTGAGGGCAAGGATTTCATTTTGTTCACTGATGTATCCCAGATATCTAGAACAGTGTCTGGCACATAGTACACACTCAATAAATATTTTGTGGGTGTCGTTAAATGAATTGAATACACGTGCATGCAACCCTCACCCGTGTACATGTACATCTACGCACACACATGCACGTGCACACATACGGGCACACTCACTCACCTTCACATACACTTAATTAACACATCAAATCCACTGCCTGAAAGTCGATCCCAGGTGAGGCTCCAGCTCTCAGAGCTGCTCCTACCGGCCTGCTCCTGAAGGGGTGACCTCCCCATCAGGAACCCCACTGCTGGTCTCCCCAGGCTCCTCCCTGGAGCAGTAACCAGCCCTCTCCCCAGCCTCAGCACATCCCACCTCCTTCTTTCCTTAGCTCAGTCAAAATAAAGGATTTTTCTAAAAGATCTTTACTAAGAGAAAAAGAGAAAAATAATCAAGAAACTACAAGCTCTTGAGCGGATGAGTTGACAGATCCAGATTCTTACCCTAAGCCAGGCCCTCCAGTCGGGCCACAGCCTGGCTCAGCGGGTGAGGTGATCAGCTCGTGGAGCCTAGGCCGTGCTTGGCTGCTCTGCCAGTGGCTCAGATGCCCAGCCTGAGGGAGCAGGGAGTTGGCACGGCTGCTCAATCTGGGCCATTCTCTCTTCCTCCAGATACTGCTGCTGCTTCTATACGGGCACAGACACTTCTGCCACTCTGGCCTTGAGCTAACTGCAATTTTACACCCTCTTTGCCATCTGCTGTGCCCTGGGCTTGTAAACCAGAGTGGTCCAACCCAAATCACTCAGTAGGACTGTGTCAATCCCATGCCTAAAACTCCAACAACCTTAATTCCTTCCTAGAGCCTCAAGGCTCTGCCTAAGATGGCTCCTGTCCGTCCTCAGCCTCATCCCATGCCATCCCTTTATCTGGTCTCCAGTTACATTTGCAAAGCAGTTCTGATGGATGTACCAGAGCCCAGGATCCCAAGGGCCTGTTCACCAGACACCTCAGACAACTCCAGATCAGACCCTGGACCAGTGCATCAGCATCACCAGGGTCTCTGGATTAAAAAGTAAATTCCTGAGCCCACCTAAGACCTGCCGGATCAGAATCTCTGCAAGTGAGGCCCAGAAGCCAGCACTTTTAACAGGCTTCCCAGGTGACTGTCACACTCCAAAGTCCAAGAAGCACCACCCCAAATCTATTAAACTCCATATGTACCCCCATGCATATATAATAATGATAGCTAAAATACTTATTGAGCACTTACTATGTGCAAGGAAGTATTTTCATGTGTTAACTCAGTTCACCCTCACAACAACGTTGGAGGGAGGTATGTTATCATGCCCACTTCGCGGTGACTTGCCCAGATTCACACAGCCTTTGGTGGGAAGTCAGGAATCGAACCCCGGCCCTGTGACTTCCGAGCCTGCACGCAATCAGCACACACTTTCTAGCGCACTCGACTGCGCCTACACAAATCACACACACACAGGACCCCCACCCCCTCAGAACCGCTGACCAAAGAGGTTCTGACAAAAGGGATGGAGGGCCAGGGTGTTTTCCAAGGCTCCTGGTTTCTCTCTCACCCCGAGTCTAGCATACGCAGATCTGAGCCTACAGAGCCAACAGTCACAGACAGCAGGGCCGGGGAGCTGGTGAGCTGTGGCCCCAGGACTTAGGCAGCACCCCCAGGCCCTGAGGCTCAGCCCTGCCTGCTGCAGGGAGCGTGCCCACCACGGGCCTCCACTGCCAGGGCCCCTGAACCCTGCCCCCCAGCCTCTGCTGCCCAGCGTGTCCTGGCTCCCCAAGAGCCGAGCCCCTGACAGGGCCCTCCTGGAATGCTGTAGCCAGAGAGCAGATGTGCTTGCAGCGCTTTCCAAAAGCTAGTCTTCTCAGGAATCCTGCCATGGGGGAAAGGCAGGGGGATGGGGGGAAGGAGTGGAAAAACAACCGAAATACCATAACACAGAAAAGTGATCCAAATAAAAAGCAGCAACTGTGTATCTGGAAGGAATAAACTGAGGAGGAGAGGCACAGAGTTGTGCAGCATGGCCGTGAGGCTGCCAACCTTGGCAGCCCGGGGATGGGGGCTGGGTGGCCACTGTCAACTGGCCACAGGGTTGCTCTGGCCAGGGGCTGGGGCAGGGGGAGAGTCTGGGCTGACGCAGGGGCACGAGGAGCGGATCTCAGCCAGCAGTCTCCTCCTTCCCAGGGCTCCAGACACTGTGTTCCTCATCCCCCAAGACCTGTCCAGAGAGGCCTTCTCACTGTTCTCCACTTGAAGCGTCTGCTTGGGACCGTGGAAAGAGCCAGAATGATGCCTGAACTCACAGACATTCTGATCATGGGGAGAGAAGGCCTTCTCAGAATAGGGCTGGGTCCCCTGACAGTGGAGGGAAGAGATGGGAAGGATTTATTTTGAGGCCATAGAATGCAGAATCAAGTGGTTCTCACCCAGCTCCCTCCTGATGAGCAGTGCGACCTAGGGAAACTCACTTATTTGCGCTGAGCCCCAGTCCCCTCACTGTAAAATGGGCTAACTCAGGCTTCCTCTGTGCATCTCGGGGTCAAAAAAAGACCCATAGATTGGACAACCTATCAAAGCTGGGGCTTGAGCACAGAAAGCGAGATGGTGGTGTGTCACAGGATGTGGAGCTGAAGGATTGGGTTTGAGACCTACTAACTAGCCATGTGACCTTGGAGTAGGCACTTAACCTCTCTGTGCTCAAGAGAGCCAGAGCCTAGATACGTGAGCTTTTGTAAAACTTTTATAAGTAGTAGATGATGTCAGCTCCCACTTCCTCAGCCATGTACCAGGTACAGATTGTGCGTATATTTTTGTGAGGTAGGTATTACTATTCCCATTTTACAGATGGGAAAATAAGGCTCAGGGAAGTTAAGGAACTTCTGAAAACTGACAGGTGCTGAAGTTGAACCAGGTCTGTCTGATTTTGGAGCCCATGGCCTCTCTCCTATTGCAGCCCAGGGGGCAGGGATGGGCAGTGCCCCTGTTGGTGAGCTGAGGGAAGAGGTGAAGTCCTAGCAGAGGAGCCTGGCTGGGGATATCTGGCAGCAGGGCCAGGGACTCTGTTTGGCCTTGGCTTGTGCAGGAGGCTTGGTGGAGTGAGGTGTGCCTTGACCTGGAGGAACTGAAGCCCCCAGTGCTTCATGACAACCTGAAGGCCAGCTGCCCAAGGGTGCAAAGGTGCTATAATCCACGAGGACGATTGCCAGGCAGAGCCTGGGGAACAAAGCAGGAAGCACGAGAGCTGCCAAGTAGGTCAGCAGAGCATCAAACTGTTGAGCAAGACAGGTGCAGAGCTGGGAACAAGCTGGATTGTTAACAGGATAACGACAGGTAAAAAGAGGCCCAGACACGTCACCAGGATGGCTCAGGAATCAACTCCGTGGCTGAGGCCTCCTCTTACATCAGATGCTCTGTGAGGCCACAGGGGCTTTTGGATGGACAGGTTAGCAAGGCCTGGGCTCAAGCACAGAGAGAGAGCTGGTGCTAGGTCACAGGATATGGCGTTGAAGAATCAGCTTTGAGACCTACTCATTAGCCGTGTGACCCTGGAGTAGACACTTAACCTCTTTGTGCTCAAGAGAGACAAAGCCTAGGTAAGAGCAGAGCAAAGACAGTTCCCCTCCATGTCTGCTCTCCATCCCCTGCCCCCATCACCCACTCTGTGAAGCCTGCCATCCTGGCAGTGAGTGAGCCACTCCCTTTCTAGAACCCTGTAGCCCCTGTACATGCCCCACATGTGCCCTTCGTTTTGACAGTTTTGACCACTCCATTGCAAGGCCCAGTGTGTGTCACCCCATTAGGACTGTGGGGTTCTCAAGCGTATCCCATCATGGTGCCTGAGACAGGGACTAGTGTTTGAGAAATGAAGGAGGAACTAAGTAAACAAAAATTCATCTGGGGGCCTCCTAAAAGCAGGCAGTGGTCCATTTGGGTCTTAAAAGAGTTGGTGTATTTGGATAGTACTTTCTCTTCAAAGAAATCAAAGGTCTCTTGGCTCCTAATACTTGAGCTAGCCATACCAGTCCCTAAATGCTAAAAGAATTCTCTCGACAATGTTTATTCATTCATTCCACAAACATTTGCTGACCTTAAACTATGTGTCAGGCTGGAAAACAAAAGCTAAGAAGTTAGGGTCCCTGTTCTCAAAGGTGCAACTGTGAAGTGGCTGGAAATGGGGTGCAGATAAGCACCTGGATAATCATATTCTTCGACCATCCAGAGGATTCTATGGGAGCCCATTAGAGATATAACCAATCCATCCATGAGGGAGCAAGGAAAGCGTTGCTATATGTGGCTGTGTAGGTCGTGTACTGCAGAAGGCAGGGTGTGCCCTGGAGTTGTGCAATGCAAGGGCCCAATCCTTCCAGGCCAGCAGCACCTGAAGCCCTGTTGCCCCCTCATCCCAATCCCCAAATCCTAGTCCATCAACCTGGTCCCAGTGGGTCTTTCTCCTCCTCTGGCTCCTCTACTGAGAATTTCTTTGTCTAGCCCTCCAGAGAAGTTTTCTTCAGGAAAACTCCCCAGGAGTCCCTGTTATCTCCTTTCTCCTGCCAGCTCTATAAAGCAAGCCGGCTCCTCTCAGAGAATTACAGTTTTTGGGAAGTGTGATTCATGGGGAAAGAACTCTTTCCATGGCTTTCTAACCTTTGATGTGACCCCAAAAAACCTGTGGCTAATACAGAGCGCTCTAAATCTCACAAAGCTCATAGACACAAGAGCCGCACTGCACTGGGCCGTGAACAAGGCCTCTGGCTAGCCAGCTCCTGCCACCAGCTGGAGAAATGTTCCCCTTTCCCTCCCTACACCGACAGCCCTCCCACAAACCCTCCACTCTCCTGGCAGCTCCTGCAGGGGAAGCGTCCCAGGGCCCCCGTGGCTGGGAGGGGAGGCTTGCTAAGGCCCCCGACGGCCCACCAGTCCATAGCTGGACCCAGAACCTCTGCCCCTCCAATTCTGATAGGAAAGGCCTCAGTTGTTGAGCAAGGGAGGGAAAGGCTGGAGAAACAGACTCTAAAGTACAGCCTCCCTGATGGGAAGAACAGCTGGGACCAGGAAGATGCTAGTGAATTTTAGGTGACACGTCTGCAGAAGTAGTGCCCACTGAGGTTCCTGGAGGTTTTCCTGCAAAGCAAAGTAATATAAATGAAGTCTATTTTCCCCATGAAAACAATGTGGGGTTTTGTTTGTTTGTTTGTTTTAAGAGAAGAATCTATCAGCCACAAGTTTAATGAACAAGAAGCAATATACCTGTTCTCTACATAGCAGACCTCTTTCTAAAGCAGGGTATAGAACAAGCAGGACCAAGTGGGAACGCATAAGATAATGTAAATGAAACGCCTTGCACGAAGCCTAGCCTATGGTAGGTGATCAATAAATGGTCACCGTTATTATAGTGCCTTATTATCTGAGCAATCCCTGGCAGAGGCACCGAGCAGAGCAGGGAGAAGGACCATAAAGTTTCCAGGAAGTAGTCTGAGGCCCTGCTTGCCCGCCGCCCGGCGGAGGGGCCCCGAGTCCTCCAGGTGGGGAAGCTGGCTGACTGCAGGGAGGACATTTGTGCTCTGCCGCTCATGCTGAAAATAGTACCACCACACAGCTGGCCGCAAGGGCAGAGGGACAGGCAGTGGCCAAACTAAACCGACAGCTGGCTTCAGGACAATTGGTGGGGACTTCCCTTCCTCCTGCCTACCCCATAGCACATGGTGGCAATTTGGAAGTCAAAAGCTCTCTTCTTTCTTTCTAAAGGCTCTTTTCCTCCACAGTTGTTGTTATGGGTTTGGGCCTCGCAGGTGCTGAGGAGGTGGGGTCCTGGGCCACCTCTCTCTCTGCGGATGGGGAAAGGGAGACTGGGCGGGCTGCCAGCAGCTCCCTGCTGGTCTTGGCAAGCCTGCCCCCATGCCCCTCTGTAGCAGCAGGTAGGTGACATGGCACTTGACCCAGCCCCAGGACAAGTGCCCCTCTGAGCACTCTGTGTTGGCGGGGGCGGGGAAGGAGTGGGGGGGCGGATCTTGCTCCCTGGAAAACCTTTCCAGAGATTTCTCTTCCCCAGCAGGGCAGGGGTGCACCACAAAGGCGAACCTTGTTCTCTTCTCCAAGGCTGTGGCTGGACAGTGTCCTGGCGGGGGCCACCTAACAGGCACCTAGTGTGGAGCCCGCTAACCTTCCTACACTCGAAACACCACCCATGGCACGGAGGCATCTGCCCTCTCAGCTCGTTAAGTCCACACCCAGAACCTGGGGAAAATCACCTTCCCTCCCCTCTGTTTTCCCCACCTCCATTTTAATCAGATTCTCCCTTTCTTTACTGAACAGAGAACAGAAAGGACCTCCTCCTGGTGTGTGCAGGCACTCAGAGCAAAGGGAGAAGCCCCCAGGGGTCTTGCTATTGAGCCCATGTGTACCATGTTTACTCTCTAGGATTTGTGGTCAGAAGAGATCACTTATCACTTACCTATGGTCATCATTTACTCATTGGGCCTCAATGGCCTCATTTCTGAAATGGAGATAATAACAATATCACTCCGCGAGGTTGTTTGTTGAGAGGAGTAAAAAGATGGGGTATGAGAAAGGGCTTTGCAAACTGCGCAGTGCCACACATAATAATTACGATGATTAATATTACTATTACAGTGCTGCAAGCACTATAAAAACAGCCATTGTCCCCCAGAAATACCCTCCAAGCCTGTGGATGTTTTCAGGGGAACACCACGAGAGCCTTCTAGACTGGAGTCTCTGTCTCCTGACCGATCCTGCCATGGGGCACGGCCAGGGCAGGAGGGCCAGGGGGAGGTTAGCCCTCTCACCATCATCATCCAGCCTCCAGCAAGAGGACAGTGGTTATACCTCCAAGGAGGAGCGAGGTTCTCTCCCCGGGATTACCTCACCCCTCCAGAGCCAAGCAGATGTAAAGAAAGGGAGGAGTAGGGATGGCTAAGGGGGCAGCCTGAAGTCACGTGACTTTCCCAAAGCCGGCCCCACAGGCAGGGCCAGAAGAGCAAAGCGCTAAAAGGGGCTGATCCTTAGAGTCAAATCTAGGGCTCCACGCCCTGCCCCCACCATCCCCCTGCCTCAGCCCCAGGAGCCCAGCTCAGGAGGGGCCTGGGACACAGAAGCTCCCTGGCTCCAACAATAACTGCTGTTGTTTGCTGAGCCTGTGCTAGGTGCTTTCTGTCCATTGGACCCTCATCACAGCCCTGCCACACAGGGGTTATTATGCCTCTTTTCAGATGAGGCTCTGACCGGATGTAATTCTCCCAAGGTTGCTCATCAAGTTAGTGGCAAAGCTGGACAAGATTTGAACCAGGTTCTGTTTAGGTCCAAAGACCTACCCATTGCCTGCTTGTCCTGTCAGCCCAAAATGGCAGGCTGGGCGAGGCTGGGCTAGCTTCTGGGTAGGGTTCCCAGCCACACCAGGGAGAGGAGAGAGCCTAAGAGGAAAGGGGACATTGTTTTCCCTCAGTAACTGCACTTCTGGACCCCCGCCAAGCCTGCACACACCAGACGAAACCACAGGGCTGCCCTGCCCTTGTGCCTAGCCGGCACGGGTGTCCAAAGCGACCTGCTCCAGCGCTCGCCTCCAAACCTGGGGGAGGCACCGGGGAGCCCCAGAAGAGCAGCAGGGGCCTGATTATGGAGGCCAAGGACCCTGGTCCTGGAGCGGGTCGGGCTGAGGAGAGGCAACTCTCCAGTCTTCCACTCCCAGACTGGCTGTGGGGAAAAATGTCGGAGTCCTCACCCCAGGGCGGGGCCTGGCTGGCTTCCCCCCTCTTTTCTTGTCATCTCCCAGGAAGGAGTGAGGGTGAGGTGGCCTGGACTGAGGCAGAGAACGACAGAGTGCACATCAAATCCTATGGTTTTTGTTGGGATGGATCACCCCAAAATAATTTTTCTTTCCACTTATTGTAAAAGTCATATAGACATACTACAGAAGATTTGGCAAATAGAAGAAAAAGAATTAACTGTAATTTTACCACCATAACACAATCACTGGTAACACTCTCGTGTAGTTCCTTCCTAGCTCTCTCACCTCTTTTTTATTAAAAACTTTAAAAAATAATTGTTATTATGCCATTTTCAGAATGTGGATGGATTTTCCCATCGCTTGTCATGACATAAAATCATCTTCCCATGTTGCTGTGCAGTTGGCCTGTCCTCCTTTTGGACGACTGTAGGGGGGTCCACTGTGTGGGTCAAGGCAAAGGTTTCCAACCCCTGATTTAAGAATGTTTGTATCTGAAGTCTTACAAAAGTAGAAATAGAGACACAGATGTACAGAACAAACGTATGGACACCAAGGGGGGAAAGCAGCGGGGGCAGGGTGGTGGTGGTGTGATGAATTGGGAGATTGGGATTGACATGTATACACTGATGTGTATAAAATGGATGACTAATGAGAACCTGCTGTATAAAAATAAATAAATAAAATAAAATTCAAAAAAATAAAATAATTTTTTTAAAGTAGAAAATTTGAATCACATTTAGTCAACCTTTAATAAACCTCCTATTTTGAAAAGAATAAAATTATATGGACTCAGATCTGGTCCAGAAAATCCAAGAGCCCTTGGTTGCAGCAGACCGGGGAGGGGGCCTGTGAGTCAGGGAGGCACAGCTGCGGTGAGGTTGGAGCACCTGCCACCAACTCAGAGCCACACAAATCAGGCCCCTTGCCTTCTTGGCTCTGCAGAACCTGGGTTCTCAACATTGCTTCTGGGCCAGAGAGTTGCCAGGAGAGACTGATTGTAGAAGAGTGTTAGACTGGAAACCAAGGAGCCTCTGTCAGATGCCTGCTGTCCTTTCCAGAGCCTTCCTGCACTTGTTAGGGGCCTGCCTGCGGAAGGCAGCCCTGAGAGCCCCCGGCCCACTGCTGGAGAGCAGCACAGACACCAATCCTTCCTCATCCCCAGGTGGGCCCCCAGCCCATCAGCCTGCTCAAGGAGGCTCTCAAACAGATACTCTGAGGTTTATTAGGTATTTATCAAGGGGCTACTGAATGCATTTTTTGAGTCCTGCTGCAAACAAGAAGAAACCATCCCTGCCCCCAGAAGCTTACAGTCTAGTTACTGTAGAATTTAAAACAAAGACAGTGTAGTCTCATGGTCAATGGCTTGCACTCTGGAGTTAGACTTCTCTGGGTGGAGTGCTTCCCCCTGACTCCCCTCCACTTATTGAACAAGTAAGTTACTTTAACCTTTCTAAGCCCCAGCTTCCTCATCTGCAGAATGGGGTTAATCTAATTTACTCACAGAGTTGTGGGAAGGATTAGAGGCAATATATGTAAAGTGCCAGGTATTTGGTAGGCTTTCAGAAACATTGGTTATAATTAAAGTAGCACAAAACACATGTAAAATGCTAAAGGGACACTATGTAAAGGAAGGGAGTCAGAGCATTGAGGGGTGAAGGAGCAAACAGTTCTAGATCGGGGGTTTTCAACCCTGGCTAGGCATGAGAATCACCTGGGGAGCTTTGAAATTATGCTGATGCCCAGGCCTCACAGACCAATTAAACCAGAATGGGACCCAGGCCTGGGCACATTTTTTTTTTAAACTGCCCAGGTGAGGGCTTCCCTGGTGGTACAGTGGTTAAGAATCTGCCTGCCAATGCAGGGTACACGGGTTCGAGCCCTGGTCTGGGAAGATCCCACATGCCACGGAGCAACTAAGCCTGTGTGCCACAACTACTGAGCCTGCGTGCCCCAACTACTGAAGCCCGCGTGCCTAGAGCCTGTGCTCCGCAACAAGGGAAGACACCACAATGAGAAGCCCGCGCACTGCAACGAAGAGTAGCCCCTGCTCACTGCAACTAGAGAAAGCCTTCACACAGCAACGGAGACCCAGTGCAGCCAAAAATAAACAAATAAAAATAAATAAATAAATTTATTTTTTAAAAAAAGAAACTGCCCAGGTGAATCTGGGTGCATCCCAGATGGAGACCCACTGCTCCAGGAGGTGTTTCAAAACGTGATTTGGAAAGGAAACCAACATGTATTATGTTAACTTGTACACACTAGGCACTCTCACAACTGGTAACTCACCTGAGTTCTCACAACGATCACCTGAAGCAGGTACTTTTAATCCTGTTTCAAAAAAGGGAAGCAGAGATTCAGGAAGGTCACTGAAATCTGCCTACCCCCAGCCCAGGCACTTCTGTACTACTTGATGCTCTAGAGCAGCACCGTCCAGTAGAAGCATAATGTGAGCCACGAATGGGAGCCAGAGATGCAATTTCAGATTTTCTAGTAGCCACATTAAAAAGTTAAAAAAAATAGGTGAAATTAATTTTTTAAATATATGTGATTTAATGCAATATATCTATAACATTACTATTGCAATGTGTTATCAATATAAAAATTATAATGAGATATTTCACATTACGTTTTTCATCCTGAGTCTTCAAAATCTGGTATATATTTTACACTAAGAGCACAGTTCGGACTGGCCACAAGTGCTGAGTTCAGACTAGTCACATGTGGCTAGGGGCTATGGTATTAGACTGGCTAAAGGGACAGTTGACCTGGAATCCCACTGAGCAGGTAATAAGAGGAGGTGGGAAAGATCCGTGGGTGGGGGCTGAAGAGTTTCAGAATTAGCCAAGAGATTCTTAAATGAGAGAGTGACCTGGAGCCCAGGCGGCACTCTGATGGCTGGGGAGTCTGGAGGCCACCACAAGCCAGAATAAGAAGTCCAACTGGACAGCCACATGCAAAAGAATGAAACTGGACCCCTATCTTATCCCAGACACAAAAATCAATTCAAAATGGATTCAAGAGTTAAACATAAGACCTGAGTCCTTAAAACTCCTAGAAGAAATATAGAGGAAAAGCTCCTCGATATTGGTTCTTGGCAATTATTCTTTGGATTTGACACCAAAAGCCCAGGCACCCAAAGCAAAAATAAATAAGTGGGACTACACCAAACTAAAAAGTTTCTGCACAGCAAAAGAAACAATGAACAGAATGAAAAGGCAACATGTGGATTAGGAGAGAATATTTGCAAACCATGTATCCAAAAATGATTTAATATCCAAAACACATAGGAACTCTTACAACTCAATAGCAAATAATGGGCTTCCCTGGTGGCACAGTGGTTGAGAATCTGCCTGCCAATGCAGGGGACACGGGTTCGAGCCCTGGTCTGGGAAGATCCCACATGCCGCGGAGCAACTAGGCCCGTGAGCCACAACTACTGACCCTGCGCGTCTGGAGCCTGTGCTCCGCAACAAGAGAGGCCACGACAGTGAGAGGCCCGCGCACCGCGATGAAGAGTGGCCCCCGCTTGCCACAACTAGAGAAAGCCCTCGTACAGAAACAAAGACCCAACACAGCCAAAATTAAATAAATAAATTTTTTTTAAAAACAGCAAATAATAATAACTCTATTAAAAAATGGGCAAAGGACCTGAACAGACATTTTTCCAAAGACATACAAATGGCCAACAGATATATGCAAAAGTACCCAACATCATTAATTATCAGGGAAATGCAAACCAAAACCACAGTGACTTATCATCCCACAGCTGTTAAGATGTCTATTATCAAAAATATAAGAGATAACAGGTGTTGGTGAGGATGAGGAGAAAAGGGAACCCTCTTGTACTGTTGGTGGGAATGTAAATTGGTGCAGCCACTATGGAAAACAGTATGGAGATTCCTCAAAAAACTAGAAATAGAACATTTGATCCAGCAATCCCCCTCTGGGCATATATTCAAAGGAAATGAAATCACTATGTCAAAGAGATATCTGCACTCCTATGTTCATTGCCGCATTATTCACAAAGCCAAGATATGGAAACAACCTAAATGTCTGTCGACAAATGAATGGATAAAGAAGATGTGATATATTTATACGGTGGCCTTAAAAAAGAAGGAAATCCTACCATTTGCAACAGCATGAATGAAATTGGAGGGCATTTATGCTAAGAGAAATAATTCAGACAGAGAAAGACAAATATCTTATGGTAAAACATACAGGTGGAATCTAAAGAAAAAAAGTCAAACTCACAGAAACAGAGTAGAATGGTAGTTGCCAAGGGCTGGGAGATGAGGGGGAATGGGAGATGTTGGTCAAAGCATACAGACTTTCAGTCATAAGATGAAGAAGTTCTGAGGATGATGTACAGCCTAGTGACTATAGTGAATAACACTGTATTGTATACTTGAAATTTGCTAAGAGATCGTAAGTATTATCACCAAAAAAAGGGTAACTATGTGAGGTGATACATATGTTACTTAGCTGAGGTAATCATTTCACAATGTATATCAGATCATCACACTGTAAACTTTAAATATATATAATGTTATTTGTCAATTATACCTCAGTAAAGTTGGTGAGGGGGGATGCGGTCCAAAGACTGTGAGGGGCCAGTGAGAGGTTGAAGAAGGAAACCCCAGCAGGCAACCAGCCGCAAAACTAGGACTGGGAGCCTTCGCACTTGCCTTCACCCGGGCTGGAGGAGGCCCCCGCCCCCGGGGCTGAAAGTGTGAATTTACTGGGTTGGGGGAAGGCTGTTTTACAGTTCCTTTGGCTCCTCACTCACACGGAAGCAGACTTGCACCAGATCCCTCCCCTCCCTCTCCCCCTACCACCCCTGCAGCCCATAAAGGGTAATGGAGCTGAAGTGAAGTTAAAATAGTCACATGAAATCCACATCATTTGAAAGGGTACCTGCTTTAAAGGCCAAATTTCCTGAGCCCAGGTTTATACATTAAGCTACAGAAAGACCTAATTAATTCAGAGCAACCCCAGTAACTCTGAATTTGGGATACATTCTGCCTCAGGCGGGTCTGAAGTCTTTCCTTTTACACTATCTATGAAGAAACAGTTTGTTAAGCAAATAAATAGTGCAGGCCAGATTACAGAGACAGGTCTGGTTTACCTAAAACCTTTTTTAAGAACTTTAAAAATCACTTTAGCAGCCTCATTTGCAGGAAGTTAATGAGATCATTACAGCTGGTCCTTATCTGTTTATTTCAACATTTCAGTTTTCCAAGCACCTTCATACACACTATTGGATGTGACCCTTCGGGTGGAGATGCTGTTAGTTTTTAGTCTCCAGCAACTAAATGACTGACACATAGTAGGTACTTCATGGTCGCTAAATGAATGGAGGCAGGCATGGCAATAATAGTCCCATATTACAAGTGAGAAAAATGAGGCACAGAGCTGTTTATAACGTATCTCAGGGGATCCCTCCAGCTGAACCAGCCCCATGGCTAGTAAGTGGTGAAATTGGCGTTCAAACCATTCCTGGCTTTACGGGATCTGTCCATTCTATTCTACTGTTACCAGGACTGCTGCTTGACAACCGTTTATTAGCTGAGTTTGAGGAAGTCTGTCTTAGGAGCAATAAAAGCCCCCCCCCCTTTTTTTTTTTTAAATAGGCTTTTCCCCAGGTAAAGGAATTAGTGACTGTTCTGGAACCTGAGCCTCCCAACTACCCAGCCACAATCCCCTTCTCTGCGGAGCATGGGAGGCCTTTCTGAGCAGGCCTGACTCTGACACAGGGTCGCTCACCACGCATGGCCATTGGGATGTCAGGGCGAGCATAGGTGAGTTTCCTCCCTGGGAGGAAAGGGCTGGAAGAATTGGGGACTGACTTCTCCAAACTGATCTGGGCCTGGATCCTCCAGGGATTTCTTCCCAAGGCACGGGCCTCCCCAGGAGTGATGGTCTCTGTCCTCTGGGTCTCCGCTTCCCTGGATTGGTCGGGGTTCGGTGCAGGGGGAGATGGTCGCTGTCTCTCCCTGCCTATTGTTCCGGAGGCTCTGCCAGCTTGGAACACTATGCGGGGGAAATTCCCTGACCGTGAGATCTGCAGGCTGCAGAGTCCCCGGGGAAGGCCGGGCCTAGGGCTTTCTCGAGCTGCAGCTGGAAGGAGGGGTTGGGTTTCAGCGAGCCGGGCTGGGGGACGGCAGCCTGCCTTCCCGGTGGTGAGGGAGCCGGCCCCGCATGCCAGCAGTGCCGACAGCTTCCTGTCGAGAGCTGGGGGCCCATGTGACCGCTCCCCACTTGGAGGATTAGGGGGTGAAAGGCCCAAGGCGGGAGGGAGAGCAGGAGGGGTACCCAGGCGCTATCTGGTCTGGCCGGGGGAGTGGGAGACAGAGCACCAAATCTTTTTGTGCTAAATGAATTCTGCTGGCTCCTTGTCACACGGTCCAGCGAGCCGCGTCTGTCTGGGGGGGCGGCGGGTGGGGTGCGGTGAGCCTTGGCACTGACTGGGACCAGGGCTGTTTGTTTAAAGTCCCCTCCCCCCAACGTGGCCACACACACATCCCCTCAGTGCCTGACAGGGAGGGAATGCAGTAGCCACAGACCCGCTTGGCGAGGAGGAGATAGGCTCCGGCTGTGACAGGGAACAGACCGGGCGGCTGGATTGAGGGCGGTGCCACGGCTCTGACTCCCAGGCCTCCTCCCCAACTGGTCCCCCAAGGCCAAGTGCAGCTGCGGCCAGGGGACCAGGCCACCCACTAAAGCCATCAGCCCTGAAGAAGCGCCAAATATCAGGCCTTGTCTAGAGACACCGTGTTCTGTTCAACAAGGATTTATTGAGCACCTACTGTATATGGAAGTGGGCACAGAGGCAGGTAGGTGACAGACTTGAGATACGGTTTGAGGGTGACAGGGTACAGTGAGGCACAGAGGAGGGTACCCAGGTCAGCCTTGGGGCTCAGAGGAGGGGGAGGCCAGAAGGGAGGGCAAGTCATTTCAGAAGAAACTCCCTGAGGACACAGTTTACCCGTGGGTTTCTGGGAGCAGTTTCAGATACCACCTAGTGTGCGAATCCCCTCTTCCTCTCACCTCTGCCCTGCCACCACTGCCCAAGGGGTGGCCTTGAACCCATAGGCCTGTGGGAGGTGGAGAGGGCCAGTGAGCTGGCTTCCCAGCTGGCACAGGCCTCCTCGGTCGGGTTTTCCAGGTCAGCTGGGCTCGCTCCCCCTCCCCCTGTGCACGCTCCCTGTGAAGGAGGCATTGGGTGGTGGGGAGACAGAAGGGGCCACCACCCTCCAACGGAAGATCAACAGCCCCGGCCAAAACCCCATGCCACCTGACACCACACCAGCATCTGAGAGTGGGCACTGTTAAACACCACCTTGGAACACTGGAGTCTCAGCCACCTTCTCTTTGGAATTTCTGGTACAGCTCTGTCTGCCCCGCAGGTGGTTTTTGTTCCAAGCTCCATGTCTATTGTTTACACAGCTCAGAGTTCCTTGGAGTTAGAACAACATGCTTTCCTTTCCACTGAAGGTGCTATGAAAAACACCCGGTCTGAGGGGGCGGGCAGAAAGGCCATGTGGACTGTCAGGCACCTCATTCTGACGAGCTCCTCCAGACAGGATGCTCTCCCCAGAGCTGGCTCAGTCCGGAGACCCTGGAAGTTCCTGGAAGTGGCCTGGGACTCTGAGGGAGCCTGGGTTCTGGAACTCTTGCTGGGAATTCTGGCTCTAAGAATGGAACTGTCCCTGCACAGAGTCTCACAGGCCTGGAATACCTCCCGAAGAGGCGATGACAGAAACGCACCCCTCTCCAACCCAGTTACCAGCTGCCACCTTAGCTAAGGGCCCCAGGAGGAGGAGGGAAGCTGGTGCTTGGATGTCCAGCAGGCAGGATGATGGAAGAGGGTGGGTGGGGGGATGGAGTGGATGGGAGAGGAGGAAAAGGCTGTCCAGTCACCTTGAGGAGGGTCTGAAAACTCCTCCCTGTTTGTAACCAGCACATTCTGCCTCTCAGGATTCTCTCCAGCACGTTTTTTCCCCTCTCTACTGGAAAGATCTCTCTGCTTCTCTCTTGCTTATTTTAAGAACTGTCTAGATATAGTGGGCAGTGGTCTGGATGCTTGAGGATTCTGATGATTATTCCTCAGGGTCTCCTCCTGTATGTCCCCTAAGAGCCTGGTTCAAAGCTCCCCACACTCCAACAAAACTCACTCCTGCCTCTTTCCTTGCTTCCCCTTCTCTCTACCCTCCCCACGACTTCCTTTTCTGTCCTGCAGCCCTGTCCCTCCAGCATGTCCAGTCTTCGAGTCTCTGAGTCTTCTCCACTCACACTCTGCATATTGCACATCCCTGTTCATCAGCCAACAAGCACCAGGGAAAGTCACTCATTTCCCTGGGCCTCAATTTCCCTGTTTATAAAATGATGGGAGCAGCAAGTGCAGGTGGGTGGTCGGATGGTCTGGAGAGTCCCTACAAGCCCTTCCACCCTAAGATCCAAAGCACGTACCTGGTACCTGGGCAGGTGTTATTAAAAAAAAAAAAAGACTGCCCAGTATGTGCTCTGAGCCCTCGACCCCTCCGTCCCAGGCCAGCCGAGGGCTGGGGAGCAATCCCTTCAGATTCAAGAGACCACAGGTCAGACGACAGGATGGGACACAGCCAAATGGGGACACACTGGTGGAAAGGTGACAGCAGGGGAGTGAGATGAACCTTCCACTCTACCCTCTCCCTTGACTAGTTCCAATACTCGAGCTATGAAAAATTCCCCAATGGTTCTGAGCCAAGAACCCCCCCAAAGGAGTGGCTTAGTGTCTGGGGTTACAGAGATTTTGTTACTGCAGCAAAGCATACTACAAGCCATTTGCCGGTTTAATTTAATTATTTATGATAACACTTCATAGTAAAAACTACACTTGTCAAAATAAAGGGGACTTTGTGCTGCAATGACCCAAATTTTATTGTTGCATTACTTAATGCACCGAAACCTGGTAATCGGCACCAGATCTCCCCGCAACATGGGCAAATCAGCACCGCGCGCAGAGGACTGAAATGGATTATTGCTTCCTGGGGGAGTTATTGTAAAGGGTTCTAACAAAAAGGCATTTCAAGTCCATCCTCCCACCCGAGTCATATCATCTCCTTCTTTTTCCCCAAAGGACCGTTTCCAGACACATTTGACTGTTGCCCATTTCCTGTGTGCCCTCAGCCCACCTCCCTTCCTCTGCGCATGCAGTACCCTCTGCCCAAGATGCCTTCCCACCAGCCGCTAGCCATGCCCTAAACCCGTCTGCACAACAGAATCCGCTAACGAATGTTAAAAAGATTTCAGGGCTTCCCTGGTGGCGCAGTGGTTGAGAATCTGCCTGCCAATGCAGGGGACACGGGTTCGAGCCCTGGTCTGGGAAGATCCCACATGCCGCGGAGCAACTGGGCCCGTGAGCCACAATTGCTGAGCCTGCGCGTCTGGAGCCTGTGCTCCACAACAAGAGGGGCCGCGATAGTGAGAGGCCTGCGCACCGCGATGAAGAGTGGCCCCTGCTCGCCGCAACTAGACAAAGCTCTCGCACAGAAACTAGGACCCAACACAGCCATAAATAAATAAATAAATAAATAAAAGAAAGGCAAATAACTAAAAAAAAAAAAAAAAAGATTTCAGACTCCTCGACCATGCTGGAGAACACCCCACTGGGCTGAAATGTCACCTCCCCTGAGTCGTCATCCAGACCCTTTCGGCACATCCTCCTCCGTGGACCACTTCGCTCTTCTCCTGACGGCTTCTACTCATCGACTGTAAATTCCTTGAGGGCAGGGTCTTTATCTTTTGGTGAGAGTTATACAGACCCAGTCCAGGCACTAACTCCTGTCCTCACCCAGCATGGAGCCCCTCTCCCTCCCACCCTCCCCCATGCCTGCAGGCCCACATCCTTCCTTTGGCAAAATTGGCCTTTTGAGGACAAGACCTTTGAGAAAATGAACTTCCTGGCTACACCGTGATAGGCATTGGGAGATGTGAATTTACAGCAGAGTATAACGGGCATGTAATCTGGCCTTGCCTGCCATTCACAGCAAGTCTGTCAAGACCAGCTTTGGGTCCTTACTTCTTATTAATGGGCCTCCCCTGAGTCCCAAGGCCACCAGGTTCTTTCAGGGCCTCCCCCAACCCCTTCCCCTCCATTATTCACAGCAGTGACAATGGTGATGGCAGTCCAGGTGACCTGTAGCCAAATCTAGCAGTGGGTGCCCATCCATTCATCCCATCCATCCATCCACAAAGTCATTTATTGCTAAGTCAGGAGGAGGATACCAAAAAAGGGGGGAGACTTGGTCACTGCTCTTAAGGGGCTTATAATCTAGTTGGGAAGACAGAGAGTAGTTATAATTCCAATGCTCCAATCTTGCTCTCCACCCTCAATTATTCCACCTGTAATAAGAGTAGTTTCCCACGTTGTGGACGTTTACATTAACAAAACACTTTCCACGTGGGCTGGGGTTCCTCACGTGGAGAAGAGGACTCCTCAGTTTGCCATCTCTGAAACTGATTTGGACCAGATGAGTTCTGAGGTCCCTTCCTGCTCCAGTCCAGGTGGGTTTGTTCAGGAGGAACTCTGAGTAGAGGAACTTTGGGGCCCACATTCTGCAAATTAACTTTGGGGCCCACATTCTGCAAATTAATGGCTTCCTGGAGGTGTTTGCTAAGGAACCAGGAATTTTCAAGGAAGACCTAATAAGCCATAGAGTCAGACCTTGGGAACCACCCAAACCAATGGTTCTCAACCTTGGCTGCGCATTAGAATCACTGGAGGGCTTTTGGGGAAAACTGGCAGTTCCTGAAATCCAATTGAATCAGATCTCTGGGAATGGGGTCTGGGCATTAGGATTTCTTCAGTGCTCCTCAGGTGACCCCAGTGTGCAGCCAGTGTTGAGAACCATTCATCTAACAAACTGGCCTAGTCTATGTTCGAGGGACCCGAGGCCAAGAGAGGTATAACCTGAGCAGAGACACAGGTAGGGAGAGGCAGAGAACAGTTGCTGAGCTTCTGAAGGCCCTGCTTTCCCGTGGTGCCTCCACTTCTCCACTTCTCTGCGGAGACTTATCCTCTCTCTCTCTCAGTTCCCCTCCGAAGATGTCCAGGCCCTGCTGTCCTTGGAGACCCCACTCTGTCCCCACTCTGAGGACAGCACCTAGAGCTGCCTGGCCCCCTGATGGGTCTTTTCCCAGTGCCCAGAGGCAGAGGGGCAGGCAGTGGCAGGCGAGGCTGGGACCTTCCATCCAGGGGCTTTCACCAGAGTTGACTGGGATTGTTTGTCTTAAGAAAACAGCTCTTGTTCCAGGAAGGCGTTTGTCTGCATGGGGCAGCAGCCTCATTCATCATGGTGGCACTGGTGCTGGGGGCAAGAAGTCAACCTTCCAGGGCCCTGACCCACAGGGAGGGGTTCGGGGGCTGCTCCCCCAGGACCAGCCCGAGAAGATGTCAGGAAAGCTAATGAGCGACCAGACAGCTGCAGCTTGTTAAAGAGCGCCTGGGGCCCATTGTAACTGAGACCTTTAAGTACACATTGTAGTCAAATAAACAGCATCCTCCCGCCCAACAGCCTCCAGTGCCCCGCTGGTCAGGCCCAGCCCACCCAGTTCCTCCCTCTCCTTCTATGCCTCCCTCCTTCCCTGACTGGAAACGACTAGATTACAACTGGGAGAGATGGGTGCAGGCAGGTTTTCTGACCGCCTCCCTCCCCCACCCTCCCCCACCTCCCTCTAAACAGAAACAGCTGTAGCCCCATCATAGCTCCTTTTATCCTGTCAAAGTCCCCGTGGGTTTCAGACAATCAGGGTGCGACCGCAAGTCCCTGGAGAACCTCTGCAGAACACATATCCCTCCAGTCAGAACCTTCTAGAGCTACTGAGAGCTAACCTGGAATACCTGGTCCCTGGGTCTCTGCTCCTATTCCTCCTTCAAAACCCACCTCAGAGGGCACCACCTCTGGGAAGCCTTACCAGACTTACCTAGGGAGAGCTAGTTGCCTGCTTTCTGCTCTGACTGAATGTATGGTTCATGTCTCCGGAGTGCTCTAAGCCCAGGTGAAGCTAGGGGTCTATGTCCTCTGCCATACTGAGCTCCTTGAGAGTGGTGACCAGTTTTTATTCAGGTCTGAATCGCCAAAGATTCAGTGCGTGACACCTGGGAGACTTCAGTAAGTACGTGCAGAATTGACCCCTGTGAACCTCTTGTCCCCCATTAATGGGCTCATCCATCCACCGGGTCATATTAGGTACCCAGTGTGATACATGGTAAGTGGGCTCTGCACCAAGTGAACTACTGCCCTGCAGCAAGGGATGCTGGCAGAGGAGAGCCCAGGTAGGAGGTCACTGGGCTCTTCTCAAGATAGTGTCTGTTGTCTCCAACAGACTACTCCACCTCATCACAGGGTACCACACAGTGTACTACATCATACTTCACCACAAATACCACAGAAATGCCGCGTCTGGCACTGAAGCTCCATAAGGCCCTGCCACAGTCAGCAGAGGCAACCCTGTATCTAACCCACTGGATGTGGAGGAGGAACCAGGAGGGAGAAGAGACACCTGGGACCAAGCAAAGAGAATGGGTCTCTGAATGCCCACAGGGAGAAGCTTGGGCCAACTCAACTGTAGCAACCCCATTGACATGCGCCAGGTAGTAAACCTTACTGATATAGATATTCTAAACAAGTGGGGTGTGTGTGTGTGTGTGTGTGTGTGTGTGTGTGTGTGTGTGTGTGTGTGAAGTGACATCTATTGAACATCCATTGGTTTTTACAGGCGTTGTACTAGGTGCTTTATATATATTAACCCATTCAATCTTTATAAATTCCTGGGGTGGGGCGGTGGTCTAATTGAATTTATTTTACAGAGAAAGAAACTTGAGAGGTATCCAGGGTCACATAGTTTATAAATTGTAGAGTTAAGAGCTGGGATTTGAACTCTGGTCTCCCCAGCCCCAAATTGTTACCTGAAGTCACATATAGGCCCAAGATAATGATCTTGTGCTGACAGTGAAGAAGGCAGCACATACCAGATGCAGTGGGCAGGTCAGATAACCTCTAGAGAAAATTAGTTGTCGGCATCCTGCCCTAGGGGTGATCCAGAAGCAGTCAATGCTGACCGCATAGCTCTGTGTCCTGGGTTAGGACAGAGAGGGATCACTGCCTGAGGGCACCGGGTATTACCAGCCAGTTCCTCCAGGCCGTGAGCAGACTAAGCACCTAACGCACATTTGCTTTTCTCAGGCGCCTTCCTCCCCAGCCAAGCCAGGCTCCCCATCCAGCCTGGACCCTAGACAAGCCACTTCAGTGTGGTCCTCCCCACGCCCCGTCCCTTTGCCCTGCGTTGGGTCTGCAGTGCCAATGCCCACCACAATCACTCCTGCCACCTCTTCATCCCTGCTTCCTGGAAGTAGAGCCCTGCAGAAGCAAAGTGCACAGAGTTCAGGCTCATGCTGCCCATCTGATTGCCTCTCCTCTCTTCCCTCTGCTCCCTCAACCCTGGCAGCACTGGATATTTCAAGGCATGGGGTGGGTCTTCTAAAGCTCAGGAAACTCTACAGGGTCTGGCACGGTGCCTGGTGCAGAGTCAGTGGGTACATTCGGGTATGTTGTTTACAATTCAGAGGCACTCAGCCCAGTCGGGGGTGGGACCCCCACTCCCACAGAGGTGCTGTCCATTTACTCAGCCTGTGCCCCTGAGGCTGTGTCTGCCTGGGAAGCGGGGAGATGCTTTTTCTCTACTTGGCATGAAGGTACTGTGTATATGCTGGCGGTCCTGCTGGTGCTGAAGTCCTACCTTGTGAAACAAATGAATGAATGAAAAATTCCAACCTGCTCTCCAAATCTTAGCCATAGCAGATGGGGGAAGACTCTCCTTCTGGGTGCCTGACCTGACCCCATCCCCTATTCCATCATACTTCTGTCTCTCTATCTCCCCTTCCACTCACTCGGTGAGTGTGCTCTGAATAGGAAGTGTTCTTTCCACTTTTCCAAAACTATCCCCATTGGGACACCCAGGCGTCCCCAGTTCTGCCTCCCCGGAGTCCTCGCTTTCCCACTTCTCACCTACGTCCTCACCTTCTCCTCCTCCTCCTCCTTTCTTAATTCTTTTTATATATTTATTTCTAATTTTTTAAAAACTGTGGTAAAATATACATAACATTTTCCATTTTAACCATTTTATGGGTATATTTCAGTGGCACAAAGTACATTTGCATCATTTCCCAACCATCGCCACCATCCATCTCCAGAACATTTTTCTTTCCCAAACTGAAACTCTAACCCTATAGCCATTAAACAATAACACCACCATCCTACTTCATGTCTCCATGGGTCCGACTACTCCAGGTACCTCACATGGGTGGATTCATATAGTATGTGCTCTTCTGTGACTGGCTTATTTCACTCAACATAACGCCTTCAAAGTTCATCCATGTTGTAACATGTGTCAGAACTTCCTTGCTTTTTAAGGCCGAATAATATTCCACTGTGCATATATACAACAATTTTTTTGTCCATTCATCTGTCAGGGGACTCTTGGGTTGCTTCCAGCTTTTGTCTATTGTGAACGATGCTGCTGTGAACATAGGTGTCCCTCCTTCTCAGCATTCTCTTTATCTTTCCCTTCATTTGCTCACCCCCTCTGATTGGAAGCCCACACAATATTCAGCAGCCACAAAGCTTGGATTTTCCAGGACAATCCCAGTTTCATACCATTTTTTTTTCTATTGTCCCCCAAGGCCACAGAAAAGTCCCAAAAATTCCAATAAATTTTCTCCTTCTGTGTCTTAGACCCAGAAGAGACACACAAGTTCTTTCTAAGATCTTGATTTTTCAACTCAGGAAATTTCATTACTTTTAAAACTCCCTCTCCCATTAAACAAAAAACAAACAACTTTGCTCGGCCCCGCGGCCTCCAGGTACCGTCACCGTCCTTCCATTTCCTGCCAAACCTCCCCGAGTGTCGCGCACACTTCTTCCGCCTCCTCACCCTCTGCCACGTTTTTAATGCCCTGCAATCTGGCTCGGCCGTACCACTCTACCGAACCTGCTCTTGCCAAGGTCACCAACGCCTTCTTTTCTAAACAAGTTTCCATTGTTCCATTTTTTTGATTACTGAATAAATGCTTCATTGTAGAAAAATTGGCAAGTGCAGAGTAGTGCGCAGGAGCAGAAAAACGATGACCCACACCTAATCGCACAACTCCAAGGCGACCACTGTGAGCCTTTTGGAGTACTTCCTTCCAGTCTTTTTTCCTTATTCCAGTAATTTTTGTACTTTTCACCACCCTCATCTCTCCCCATCCCTGTAGCACTTAATGATATTGAATATTTATCTCTTGAAGCTCCCTCCTCTGGCCTGCTTCTCTGGTTTCTGCTCCAATCATTCCACCTACTCCCTCTGTGAGCTGCAATCCCACTGAATCTTGTCAGGATTTACACGGTGGCTGAGTTGAGGTTTCCCTAGCGGCGCTAGGACCCTCCCTCTCTGAAAGCCAAGGCACATTCTTATCAGAAGTCAGGAATAGAGGTCAGGTAAACCCCAAAGTGGTGTATCCCCCCACTTCTCTGCCCGACAGACTCCCATCATCCTTCAAATCCTTGTTCAGATGTCACCTCCTCTGTGACGACTCCCCTGACTCGCCCTGGCAGGCTTGGTCACTGTATCCTCTGATCTCCCCTGTTTCCCCTCAGTGCACTATCCATCCTTCTATTGCAGAAGTAACCGCCTTGACTTATAATGGTCTGTTTACCTGACTGTATCCCTCTCTAGATTGGGAGCTCCTTGAGAGCAGGGGCCCTCTATTATTGATCCTTGTATTTCCTGAATCCAGTGGAAAGCCTACTGGCCAGTTCTGAGACCCAGAGAGGGGAGCTGACTTGCCCAAGGTCGCACAGGCACACACAGACCGAGGCCACGAAAACCCCAAGCCTGTGGGAATCCTGGTCCTGAGTTCTTTCTACAACACCATGGTGGAACCATGATTATGTAGCTTTAAGAGGAAGGGCTGGACTTCCCTGGTGGCGCAGTGGTCAAGAATCCACCTGCCAATGAAAGGGACACGGGTTTGAGTCCTGGTCTGCGAAGATTCCCACATGCCACGGAGCAACAACTACTGAAGCCCGTGTGCCTAGAGCCCGTGCTCCGCAACAAGAGAAGCCACCGCAATGAGAAGCCCACACACTGCAACGAAGAGTAGCGCCCGCTCGCCGCAACTAGAGAAAGCCCGTGCGCAGCAACGAAGACCCGACGCAGCCAAAAATAATTAAATAAATTTATTTTTTTAAAAAAAAGAAAGAAAGAGGAAGGGCTGTGGTGTGCTTGCCAGGAAACCCCAGACTTCCCAATGTGAAAGAGCAATGCGGGGGCTTCCCTGGTGGCGCAGTGGTTGAGAGTCTGCCTGCCAATGCAGGGGACACGGGTTCAAGCCCTGGTCTGGGAAGATCCCACATGCCGCGGAGCGACTGGGCCCGTGAGCCACAACTGCTGAGCCTGCGCATCTGGAGCCTGTGCTCCGCAACAAGAGAGGCCGCGATAGTGAGAGGCCCGCGCACCGCGATGAAGAGTGGCCCCCGCTTGCCACAACTAGAGAAAGCCCTCGCACAGAAACGAAGACCCAACACAGCCAAAAATAAATAAATAAATAAATATTTTTTTAAAAAAAAGAGCAATGCGGGACCAGAGCCGCATATGAGGGGGGTGGGCCTCGCTGCCTCATCACCCAGTTCACCAAGAGAAACCGTTCTCCATGACTCACTCACGCTTCCCAAATTGGAGCTCCGTAATCCCCACTCTGAAATTTCAGCCGGGAAGCCCTTCCTTAAACATAAATCAATCTCTCTCCTCCAACCACTGAGCCAAACAAACAGGAAAGGCCCAGAGTCCTACCTGCTACACAAGAAGCAGAGAGAGAGTTCAAAGAGGAGTGCACACTGTGATTAGCAGATCAAAGAGGAGTAGTGGAAGGAGAGCCACCCAAGCTCAGGGCTAAAGGATGGGTAGGATTTGACAGGCAAAAAAAAGTTTTTAATGCAGAAAGGAAACAGCACAAGCCAGTGCATGGAGGCAAGCTAGTGTGGGACCCTGGAAAACAGCTAATCAGCCAGCAGCCTCCTGGGGTCACCCTTCTGTGCTCTATGGCTGCTCCCAGGATGGCTCCTGAGAGTCACCCCCCCCCCCCAAACATCCTTCCCATAGAGAAAGCAGTTCCAGGAACCATAAGGTGGGTGCTATACGAGGCATGGGGTGATGGAAGGACTGTGGGCTTTGAAGACAGAACAATCCAAGCTTGAAATCCTGCTTCTGTGACCATGAGCAAGTCAGGTAAAGTCTCTGAGTCTCAGTTTCCTCACCTGTAAAATGAGGATTGTAATATCTATCTCGGGAAATTTTTGGAAGGATTACATGCAGTGACCTTGAGCATGTAGTAGCTGCTCAATAAGTGTATGTAGGATCTATCACATTATTGTTACTATTTTAAGAACTCTCATTTCGCACGTAAACAGCCCTGGGGAAACAACCCCCTCATTAGAGAGGTTCGGTCAGATTTCTCTTCCCATCTCTTTGCTGTGATGAGATAGAATCAGAAGAACTGGGTCCTCGTTCCACTTGGTCATTTCAACTCAGTATCTCCACCTGTAAAATGGGGCTAGTAACTCTCACCCTATAGGCTGGTCAGGAGGATTCACGATGTTGTGTGTTAACGCCCCTGCCAGCACACCCCAGGTCCCCGGTCAAGGTTCTGGAAATCCTTGCCTTCCCTGCCAGGCTCCTGGAGCCCAGTGTGGGACCCAGGGCCAGGCTGTGGGTCAGAGTTGCTGGGTGGTGGGGGGAGGGGGGAGGCCGGGCCCAGAGCTAAATGCGTAAATAACCAGCCACCCCGGTCTCGGTCTCGCTTCAAAAGTCCTGGTCTCCAAGCCTTTAATCACGGAGCTGCTCTTCCCTGGCCACCCTCCAGGGCCGGCCCGCCCACTTCCCATGCAGAGGAGCGCTGGAGGGAGCCCTGGATCCCTGCAGCCTGCCTGTTTTGCGTGGCATGCTCGCTAATAAATCCCAGGTACCCAGGGGGCTGCCTCTCAGCTGGCTCACCCCATGCCCCCGGCATCCCCCCACCCCACCTCAGAGGCTTGGATCTGGGCTCCCCGCTCTGACCAGGCCTACCCTTCAGCCCTGCCAGTTTGGCAAATGGGTTTGACAGGACAGCATCCTTCTCTCCGTGGTGACCACATTGTTCTAACTAAGGCATCAGTCCCCAACGCCGGATAGTTCCAAGTATCCTCATGGGACAACGGAAACCTAATATTAGACAGTGAGCTGTCTCAGAAGATCCAGGACATGTGTTTGCCATGTTGATCACCAGCCCCCCCTCACTGTAGGCGAACCTCTCTTCAGGCAAGGCGGGGTATTCCTTTGGGATCAGGAGTGAGAAGTCTGTTGGGTCTGGGAGTAGGGAGAGGGGATTGCATATGAAATCACACTTGGCAACTTGAGTTGTATTTTTAATGCACTAATGGAGTTGGCTTCTTGAAGAAAAGAATCAGTGATTCTTCTTCTATGGGAATGAATTCATATGGGAAAGAGTTCCAACAGAAGGGGCTATTTTTAGATTTGGGTATATTGGATCTGCTTAAATGGAGGCGCGCGGGGATTCAGTTTGTAACCCTTTTGTCTGAGGCTTCCCTCTCTGAGTATCCCTGCTGTTGGAATTCACCTGCCAGCTCTGCCGTTTGCACCCTCCCACCATGGAGAGGTGCAGGGTGGCATGGTGGAGGGACAGCCCCTGGACACTGGCACCACCTGGGCCTGGTTCTGAACCTCTGCTCTACCACTTCCCAGCCAGGTAACTTACACACCTTATGGGCTGCTTTTGCCTCTGATCTGGGACAGAGGGGAAGGCAATGTTCTGCCCCGATAGATCAGGTGGAGGGATTCAATCAGGTCATGTTCATAAGTCACCGAGCATTTGCTGGGGCACAGGAGAGACAATGCCAGGAGATTCCCTCCCCGCCAGGATTGTGCCTTTAGAAGTTCTTAAAAAATAACATCTGCCAGCTTAGGGAGCACATCTGCCTGCTCCCCAGCACACCATCGGGCCCTGCTAACCTGAGCAGATCCTGCTTTTGTAAATCATCTTAACCAGGGCTCCTCTTACCCCAGATGAGCCCCCCTCCTGAGTTCTGAGCTCTGGCAGACGATGAAGCTGCAAGACTAGAGCAGACAAAGGCACCTTCCTGAGGACCCCCACTGCTCACTGCCTTCCTGGACCCAGGCACAGCTAGCCCAGGGCACTCTCAGAAGTCACAGAAGCCTAGAATCCTAGGGCTGGGAGGGTCCTTAGAGGCCTTATGCCTCTACCTCCCTGTGGTACAAATGGGGAAACTGAGGACAGGCGCTGCCTCACTTACTCAAGGTCACACAGCTGGTTAGTGGCAGAACCATCACGAGAGCTGGACTCTTAGGAGAAACAGATTGTCCCCTCTCTCCCACTTCGCCCAGAGGGTGCAGGTCTGGCCTCCCTGGGAGCCTGCATTCCACCCGGGCAAGGACTGTATCCCTCATTCGTCCCTGCCCAGAGCTCTAAGTAAGTGGTGTTGGCTGATGGCTGACAAAATTCTTCATGAAAAAAGATTTAAGAAGAGTGCTGGGGGTGCTTCCCCAGCTGGGCACAGTGGTTAAGAATCCGCCTGCCAATGCAGGGGACACGGGTTCGAGCCCTGGTCCAGGAAGATTCCCACGTGCCGCAGAGCAACTAAGCCCGTGCACCACAACTAATGAGCCTGTGCTCTAGAGCCCGCGAGTCACAACTACTGAGCCTACGTGCCACAACTTCTGAAGTCCGTGCACCTAGAGCCCATGCTCTGCAACGAGAGAAGCCACCGCAATGAGAAGCCCATGCACTGCAATGAAGAGTAGCCTCCGCTCGCCACAACTACAGAAAGCCCACATGCAGCAACGAAGACCCAACACAGCCAAAAATAAATAAATAAATAAATTTATTTATTTTAAAAAAAAAAAACATAAGGTGACCTGCCCAGTCCTGGGCTCATGGCAGGTGCTAGAAAATGGAGGCCATTATGTGGAATATTAGTCCTGATTCTGCTGCTGTGTGACCTCGGGCAAGTCAACAAACCTCTCAGAACCTCGGTTTTCCAGAAAATAGGAACAATAACATCATGTTCCCACCGTACCTGCCAGGGGACTCAGTTCTCTCAGGCACGTCACAGGCCTTCACAGAGGAGGTGACACCTGAGAGATGAGATGAGCTTCCTACAAGTTCAAGGATAAGACAGTAATTCCAGGTTGAGGGACCCACAAGACAACAGTAATTCAAGGAGGCAACTATGGGATGGAGAAAGAGGGTCCTTTGGGTGGCCACTAAAACTGATGGCCTGAAGCTCCTGTGTACACACGGACAACCCTCACTCCCCCACCGTCTCCTAAGGACTGGGGGCCCCCGAGGAGAACCAACATTAACAGCCCTGGTAGGGTTTACATTATATTCCTGCAGATGACGGTCGAGTGCCTCAGGGTCACGCAGGCTGAGAGCAGAGGGGCTGAGATTAAACCCTAACGTGTCCGGTGCCTGGCATATCTCTCTGTGAGTCACAGGCCCAAACTTCCAGGGAGGGCTGTGCCTCAGTTAGGAACCTCCAGGCTCCACAGCGCCCTGCAGGGCCCAGTCCACTGTCCCTCAGCCCTGACTCAGTGGAGAACTGAGGCCTTCTTAGCCCGGGCCCTGCAGCAGAGGGCAGGGAGAAGGCCCCAACTCCTTCAGGCTTTAGGGAGCTCGGATCCCATCCTGACAGACTCAACACCCAAATGCAGGTTGTTTCTTTCTGCTCCATCCTGCATGGAGACAGAGTTCGGGGCGGGAAGAGGCTGGTACACCCCGGCAGGTCCAATACGGCGGAATGGGAATGAAGGGGCAGACTGGGATTTGGGCCTCTGGAGGCATCCAGGGTGGGATGTGTTGCAGGATGAGCAGCTGGCCCCGGGCTGTGGGTGCTGACAGAGCAGAGAGAAGCTGCCCCCTCCCCCTCGGGTTTGGGCAGATGAGGAGTGAGTGACAGCAGCAGGTCCAAGCCAAGTGGCCTGATGGGGCTCTCAGGCCTCTTCAGCCACCATGGAGGCCCCGGAAATACCAGGGCTGGGAGGGGCCACAGGGGGACAGAAGCCTAACCTCCTATCACTTGGGTCTCTGCCAGGCCATCCTTCAGGGCCCCAGCCACACTGGCTGACTCTCCCGGGCACCCTTTGCTGCCATCAGACTCCTGCCTTTCCCCAACCAGGCCCCAAGCTTCCTCTCCTATCAGGCTCCAACACCACACTCAGAAAGACCTTGTATGTTTTTCAAATTAATGCAATTAAGAGCATTAAAGTTTGCGAATGATAGAGTTTTTCATTTTCCTTTTATTTGATTAGAGAAATTCCCACCGCACAGTTCCTCCAAATGAAACCCAGACCCGAGGCCCATTGTTCCGGGGGCTTCCATGAGAATGTGTTACCTTTCAATCTCACACACTAATGTGTTTAGCGTTACAGTCCCCCCTGGGCGGCTGCAGGAAGGATCTGGAGGCTTGATTAAAGCAGCCTTTGCCGGGCAGGAATGTGGGCTCCCCCGCCCGGGAGTCACAGAAGGGCTGGGTGTTCGCTTACAGAGCCTCTGCTCACACGGCCGGCCAGCCAAGGACTGGGCTTGCAGGCACTTGTGCCTGGCTGTAATTAGGCATTTTCCCCTCGCTCTCGCCTTTCCTCTCAGACCTCCTGCACCACCACCTCTAGCCACAGCACACTCACATGTGACAACACACACGCGCACGTGCATTCACACCCATCTGTCTCTCCTCTCCTCTTTCCCGTCTTTGGTCCCTTGGGGGCTGCTGGGCTTCCCGGCAGCCTGTCTGTGGTCAGCTCTGTTCAGAGGCAGCATTCAAGAAATCACAGTGATCACACTGCTTCTCCCTCGGTCAGGACCCAAGCTCCAAGGTGAAGAGCAGAATTAGAGCCAAAAGGGAAAAACTGATTAGAGGAATATGTAAGGAAGGCCTGGGAGAGGGAGGAGGGAGGGTCATAACCCCTGTTAAAAAATTCTACTAGTGCCAAATTTAAACAGGATGTTAAAGTCTATACCCCTCCTATCCCAAATCACCAAAGGCTCAGCGCTAGGAGGCCCAGGTTCCTTCCCCTTCCAACTGGGGCAGCTGGTCCAGGCCCCAGAGCAGCCTGGCTAGGCTGTCTGTGCTCTGCCAGTGCCCTGGGTCAGGAAGCTGGTGGGACTTCCCTGCCCCAGCGGCTCATGTCCCACAGACCTTCAACAGCCAAAGCCAGGGTTCTAGGAAACGGCCAGGACCTGGCCCAAATTCGGCAAAACCGAAAAACAGTCAGGCTTGTGAGCTAGAATCTGAACTAAAAATAAGCCAGTCAACTCTTAGAGGCCCAGCTCCTGCCACTCCTGGGTCCCAAGGAGTTGGGGAAGGGCTTGGGAGAGAAACATGATCCATCTTCACCCCCCTCCAAAGCTGCATTCCCAGATGCCTCAGAGTCATTCCACAAACCTCCATGGAGGCCCACGCCTCGCAGAACAGAGCACACTCGGGGCGGGGGGCGGTGTGGGGGGTTTCAGAGAGGATAACTCTCCTCCCCCGGGGTGGTTAAAGAAGTCAGGGGGTTTAAGTACCTATGGCTGTCCTGGTGATAACATTCCCTATGGGAGATGAGTCCCCCCAGACCCCGACCTGGACCAGCAGGGACCAACACATACTTGCAGATAGAAAACCCCCTGAACCCTGTGAAGCTAAGAGCTCAGGCCTAACCCAGACTGGGCCTTTGCTTGCATCTCCCTTCCAGGCCTCTGCAGAGCTCCACACCTGGTTGTCCGTGTGTGTAAACCCTGAGCCATTCACATACTCAGAGTTGCTTTGTAAAAAGGCTGCTCTGCGGTGAGTGGATGCTGGGAGGCTGACGCCTACTGGGGGCAAGAGAAGATGGAGGCTGAATTAAAGCTATGGGCAGGAGGTGGGGGGTAGGACTGGAGGGATGACTCAGTCAGTTTACAACCAGCTCCCCTGCCTCCCACCTGGGCTGCTGCCTCATTTATTCTACTCAGTCCCAAGGGAGGAAAATACCCCCACCTGGGCTGGGAAAGTGGGGAGACTGATTTGCAAGGCTAAGGGAGGGGAGTTCACGGTCCTTTTGTTCATGCACACGTTCACTCAGGCAATACTTGGCCGATGAGATAAATCCACCTACACCTTTAAGCTGTACCTCCACACGCAGGGCCCAGAAGGTCTAACCCTTGGATGGGTCCCAGGGCTCTGCCACAAACACCTGCCCAGGCCAACAGCCCCCGGGGGAGCAGATATATAATGTGAGCTGCCTTTGGATGAAGGAGGAGTTGGAGAAGGCAGCATGAGGAAATCTGGATTGCAGTGGAAACTGCTTAGGAATTTGGCTTCATGTCTAAGTTGATTCTTCCTAGACGATCACCTTAATGTGGGTATCTCTTGGTTACCCATGCTGTGGGGAAGGATGGGGAGGGGGGTGGAAGATACTAAAGCTGAAAAATCCAGAGGCTATTTCTGATTATTCCTGTTGGACTTTGCCAGTTAGCTTTTTTTCCCCCTGCTAGGAAACTTGCTTCCCTAAGCAGGATTTTTTTCTTTTTACTATTTTTCAAATTTTGCTCATGATTTCCAACCACGAACAGTGCTTCCCCAAGATGACCAGGCTTGGCTTTATCCTGAGCTCCATTCAAACCACAAAGACAGAAAACAGGGGGTAGGGATGGGGATTAACTGAGATGGTACTGGGGGAAAGGCACCCTTATTGAGGGGTCAGAATTTGCTGTGGACAAGCCCCAGGATGAGGAAATTGCCAGAGGAGATTCCAGGCTGTGGGACCAGTGCCTCCTACCCCATCCCTGCCCATTCTCCATGGTAAGACCCTGAAAGGACATGGCCACAGAACATGCTAAGGCCTTAATTGGTAAGAAGAGGAAAGAACTCAAATTACATGGGATTGAGGAGAGGGGTAGTGGCCCCGGTGAAAGCCTGGCTCCCAAGGAAGGTGGGGATCAGGAGCCAGATTACAATTTCCAAGGAGTTATGGAAACTTCAGTCTAATCTAAGCCAGCACCCACATTCCTGTAGTGCTGCAAGCACAAAGGCTCAGACCATACAGAACCACTCAGGAGCTGTGCCCACATCCTGGGGTCCTGTGTGGCACCAGGAGAGGATGGGGACAGGCACAGCTTTTCTGTCCTGGGCATACAGCTCCCCCTTTCCCATTTAACTCACAGTCCAAAAGGCAAGGATTCTTTTCTGAGTTTAAATTGTCATGGAAATGAACCAATTTATCTCAGAACACGGGGAGGTGGGGGGAGGAGGAGGATGAATTCCCTTTCCTTAATGCAGATGGACTCAATCCCCTTTGCTTCTCACTGTGAAAAAAAAGACATCCAAAAGCTGCTGCCTTTTGCACTGTTGGATGCCAGCTGATAATTCCAAAAGCCGGTGATAAATCCCGAGGCTAGTTTGCTTGCAGCTCCTCAGCCTGGGCCCCGGTAAAGCTGCCTCAGCCACCCCTTGTGGCTGTCGAGGGGCTCGGGAAGGAGCAGGGCTGGGGGACAGCCTAACTTCCAGGAAAGTGATCACCATCAGCTGGAGGCCTGGAACTATTTGAGCCAAAAGGCGGTGTCCTCAGGAAGGATTTCACAAATACTATCTGACTAGCTTGTTGCTAAAGTTGCAGCCCAAGCCTGATATGGTCAACATCGGCCCACAGATGGGTCAGCCGTGCGCTCTGCTTGCAAACCCTTAGCCTAGTATTCAGCAAGAACCCTAGCGTTGACTGCCTGAGCACTTACCCAGGAGTGCCAGGAGTTGACCTGCACTCGCTCATGAGCAATCCTGAGAGGAGGTATTAGCATTAGCCCCATTTTGCAGGTTGTAGAACTGAGGCTCTGAGAGTTTAAGTAACCTCTTTTAGGTTACACAGCCAATAAGCAACAGAAACAGGTTTTGAACCCACATAACAATTTCTGAGCTTGTGTTCTTCATTTCTAAGTTAGGCCAAGCCTGATTTGGGTTCTGGTCCACCTCACCGGGCTTCTCTGCTCTGCTCCATATATGGACATAACAGTTCAGCCCCATAAATGTACCTTGTTTTTTCTGTCTCCTCTACCTGGCATGTCCCTCACCCTGACCCCCAACTGTGACTTTCCACACTGACTCAATGTATCAAAAAAGACTTTTCCCTCTTCTGGGTCCCCTTGGCACTTGTTTACCTTAGTAGTTCTCCAAGTGTATCTCCAGACCAGCAGCATCAGCATATGATCCCACCTCATACCCGCTGAATCAAAAACTCTGGGCATGGGGCCCAGCAATCTGTTTTAAAAAGCCCTCCAGGTGATTCTGCTGCACCCTCAAGTTTGAGAACCATTGGGCTACCTCTTGCTTCTTCAGACCCCATCAGTCTTGATGACTATTAAGGATAAGGTTAGTTCTTGTGTGGTCGTTGACACCTGAGTCCACCTCATCAGGTATATTATAAAGGAATCCTGAGCAGCTAATAATGAAGTGGGCGAAGCTGTTTTTGGCCTCCATTGGTGCTTTCCACTCCACTACTTGGCATCCTGTTCCAGAACAGCCAACAAAAATAACCATTGCCACCTGGGCCTTATCACCACTACCTTCAGAACCAGCTTCAACACCCTCAACCACTGCCTCCCCACCTCAGGGGAGGTCCAAGCTCTAGGCTGTCCACAAACATCACCTGGGGCCATCAGTGTGCCAGCCTTGAAGAATCTCTCCAGGTTTTGTTGCTGAACAGCTGCTTGGCTCCCTCCTGGCTTCTTCCTTGAGGTGTCTCACCACAGGCCACAGACTACAGCCCAGCACTGGTTCAGGGGATGGCCTCCCAAGCCCATTTGTCCTGGAGGTGAAATCAGACAACTCCACCCTCACTGATGAATTTTCCATCTTTGATTATATTTCTCCTATTTCTCCCCTTAATTCTGTCCATTTTTGCTTCATGTGTTTGAAGCACTGTTATACATTGCATACATGGTTATGAGTGTCTTCCCTTCCTGATGAATTGACCCTTCTACCATTATAAAATGTCCCTCTTTATCTCTGGTAATACCCTTTGCCTTGAAGTCTATTTTATCTGATAATATATAGTCTCTCCAGCTTTGAATGTCTATAATTTTTCATCCATTTTAAAAAACCTATCTGTGACTTTATATTTAAAGTACTTCTCTTGCAGACTGCAAATAGTCTTTTTTAAAAAATCTATTCTGACAATCTCTGCCTTTTAATTGCAATGTTTAGCCCATTAACATTTAATGTAATTATTGACATGGTTGAATTTAGTTTCATTTGCCCGCTCTGTTTTCCATTTCTCTGTTCCTCCTTCCCTGACTTCTTTTGGATTTTTAGAATTCCATTTAAATTTATCTATTGGATTTGTAGCTATACTTCTTTGCATTAATTTTTTAATGACTGCCCCAGGGATTACAACATACATCCTTAACTTTTCACAATCCACTTAGAAGTTACTATTTCAAGTAAAATGTAGAAACCTCGCAACCACAGAGGTTCATTACTTCCTACCCCCATTCTTTATGCTACAGTTATCATATGTATCTCATCTACATATATTATAAAACCCACAAGAAAATGTTATAATTTTGCTTCAAACAGTCATGTGAATTTTAGAGCAATTAAGAGGGCTTATTGCCAAAGGGAACCCCCAAATTAGGGGAAGCCTTTCTTAGGAAGCGGATCCAGCTCATTGTTAGAGAAGGGAACCTGGATCTTTCAACAGTCCTTTACTCTCTTCTAGCTAAAGGTGAATTTTGGGTCCACAGGGCAGAACCACAGCTGCTTCATTCTTTTTTTAAAAAAAGAATCAATTTTATTTATTTTTGGTTGTGTTGGGTCATCGTTGCTGTGCGTGGGCTTTCTCTAGTGGCGGCAAGCAGGGGCTATTCTTCGTTGTGGTGCGGTAGCTTCTCCTGTTGTGGAGCACAGGCTCTAGGCACGTGGGCTTCAGTAGTTGTGGCACATGGGCTCAGTAGTTGTGGCACACGGGCTTAGTTGCTCCATGGCATGTGGGATCTTCCAGGACCAGGGTTCGAACCTGTGTCCCCTGCATTGGCAGGCAGATTCTTAACCACTGCGCCACCAGGGAAATCCCTGCTTCATTCTTTATCTTGTCTTTAAGAGTCTTCACTGAGTCTTCTGAGACCTGATCATCAGACCAAAAGTCCTTTTCACTGTTTCCATGGGGTCCTTGGCATTCAGACTTGATAACCCAGAATTCCCAGAGTGAATATGCAGATTAAGCCTCACCAGTGTCCTGCCTTCCTCTACCTCTCTCGTAAGAGGCACTTTCTCTCTTGTAATTACCAGTTGTATTCTTTTTCTCACCTCTCCTTCTAGGTTATAAATCCTGAAGGTAAAGAATCTGGTCTTATGCGTAGTAGGTACTCAGACAACTGTGCTGAATGAGCAAATAAAACCCAAACGCATTTCCTGACACCTCTGGAGACAGTTGGGCACAGAAGGGAAAGTGTGCCAGGAAGAGAAGGAGGTCCATGTGTCTCTGCCTCTGGAGTGGTGGGAAGTCATTTCCAGGGGCAGGGGGTATAGCCAAAAACATCACTGCGGATTGATGGAGGGATTGCAGAGAGCCTGAGGTTGACTCTGATGAAATGTAAACGTGGGAGTTGAGAATATGAAGGCTGCAAAGTGGAACAGGGGGAAGTTACCAGGCCAGGATGTGTGGGTGGGACCAGGAATTTTAGCACGCTCACGTGTACCTGGAGGAAGTGTGTGCTGGGCCACCCAGAGCTGCTGACACTGCAGCCTGGAGAGCTGAAGCTTTTTAGAGAAACCATTAGTCTAGTGACAGGGAGAAGAATGAAAAAGCCGCCAGGACCAGGGTAAGCACAGGGCTTGTCCGCAGGGCTGCGGGCCACACCATCAGGGAGGCAAGTGGAGGTCATTCATCTGGGTACTTCTAGGAGACACGGGCAAGTCAGGGTTCAAGAGGGTGGAACTGAAGCTGGTGGGAAAAGCTCTGTCCTGCTAAGGGGCCTGAGAGTGTGGTTTAACCAAAGCCTCAGCAGAAAGAAGGGTATCCTAGCAAGACAGGGTCTCCCAGGGGTCAGGATAAAGGAGGAGCCATGACTGGAAGGTGGTGAAACTGGGAGTGCCTCTGAGTCATGCCCTCAGCCTGAGCCAAGCTAATTGAATAACATGAGACCTGCAATACCTAATTTCATATGAAATGTGATAATCGAGTAATGGGGCAGATTTTTGCATGTGGCTTGTAGAAAAGCTGAGAAGGAGGAGAGATGGAGCAGGAACAAGCCGCAGCACGTTTCAGCCCATAAGAGCCTGTTAGCCAGTCTGCCAGGCGCTGCCAGCTGGGGTGAATGAAATGCCTGTTGTTTCAAGGCAGGGGGAAAATGAGTGACCGTTATTTAGATTAAGGACTTTATATCCAATATGGTGTGAGGTTAAACAAATTGGCGAGTGAGACTTAACCTGTTATAATAACCTTAAGTGTGTGGGGCCTACCCCAGGAGGGAAGGGGAGAGCACGAGTGCTCATGAGAACCTACTGTGTGCACGACCCCATGGCAAGCTGGCCACCAGTGGATGGTGACACTAGAATTCGCTGAAAGACTCAAGGCATTGTGAGATTTTTAGGTTGCTGGAATTTTCCTATTTTACAGCACAGAATGGCTGACTCTTTAATGCATTCAACTTCCTTCTAACACCACGTGGTGAGGATGATTACAAAAAGACAGCGTGAGGCCTTCCGTTAGGTTTCTGGGGATTCAAGCCAAGAAGAGTATAAGCCCCAGCCCTAGACCCCTCCCCCAAAAGGAAATGTCTGAGTATTTGAAAATGCACTTCTATTTCTAGTCCAGGCTAGCTGCAGCTTCCATTGCTTGCATCCAAGATGACTACCATTTCTAGTTGATTAAGGGTCCAGACAAACTGGATCTTGGAAGAATTCAAAACAGATTCAACAACTCCCGAAGGCCTCCTCCAACGGGGAATTGGAGGCCACTGCCCCAAACCTTCCTCTCCCATGATTATCTCCTAGCCCATCAACAGACACGGTGAGTTCTTTCTTGGCTGGGCAACTAGCCAATTCTGTGAGGTGACCCTGCTTCTCTGCCCAGTCCGGGAGACAGCAAGGCTTATCCCATGTCTTTATAAATTGGGTTGCTCACCCCTGTGGGGGAATGCTAAACTCAGCAAGGTCCCTGGGCAGGATCAATCAGTCAGGATGTCCCTTTCTGGACTCTACAATGTGAATGGTTCTGCCTGAACACTGGGAGTTTAGGCAGGTCCATCCCATTGAAGTTCTTAAGTGGGGACTTTAAAACAAAGAAATGACTGAATTCCCGGTAAATAGCCAAATCACAGAAAGAGTTGACTACAACTTTATGCTTACAACTAAAGTAAGCATTTTGCCTAATTACAGGTGTAAGGCATGGTTGTCTTTCTGGTTCTAGAGGCCCATCCCCGCTCCTTCAGGCGGAGGTAGGTGCCCCTGGACTTCAATCATCCCTCCGTGTTGTCAGTTTCTGTCTTCTTCATCTGCACGTGTTGCTAGGTGCCTGGAGACCGCATTTCTCTTTTCTTTTTCTTTTTTTGTTCCCGACCAGGGATCGAACCTGGGCCCACGGCAGTGATAGTGCTGAGTCCTAACCACTAGACTGCCAAGGAATGCCCATCATTTCTATTTTCTTAATACCTGGTGATTATATTGCAGTGCTTGGCTGCAGGACTGGCACAACGTTCATGAGAGATTTTTCGCTGCCAGATCTCAGCATGCTTCTCAACACCCCCCGCCCCCCATCTCTCGTCATATCACCCTTTGCTGGCTTGTACTTCTGCACCCTCTGGTCACTATGCTGGCTTCACTCTCCCGAGCTCCTGCAGCCTGCGTCTCCCAGTGTCCTCCAGTCGCACTCAGCCCCCTTCAGGCCCAGGCTGCCTTACTACCCTCGCCTGTGTGGGCTCTGGCAGCCGGGCTGTCCTGCCCGATGCCTCTTTGTGACAGAGCCCTTTGGCCAAGCTTGGTGGTCAAGGCTGACCGTTGGCATTTTTGATACCTGCATACTTATTTGGACACATGCAGACTTATTTTTTGTTGTCATTACACATCGGTCCTACAATCACTGTTATATACCTCAATTGCTTTCTGATTTATCTATTGGCAAAAAAACTCCTTCCGCATAGCATTATTACAATGACCATCATAATCATTCTGAGCCATTAATTTGTAAGTACCATCATTAGTACTTTAACAGTTAACCAAATATTAATACATTTTGTTTGATAATTAAAATGATTAATAATGATTCATTACTAAAATAGCATCATCAGTCTGAGCACTCCGCTCAACTCCCTGAGGGCTTTGCCCAGCTCTTACAAGTGGCACCTGTGGCAACTGGTCACACATGAAACTCTGACCCCTGGGGTGGCTGGGGCCTTGTGTTTCTTGTTTGGCACTGAATGTTCATACCATGCCCCAGTGCCCACTTACTTCTTCCTGTGCCTCCTCCCCTTGGCTCTCCTGATGTCACATCCCGTCACAAACTTCTACATGTGCATGTCTCACAGTGTATGTAGGTCGATGAGTGACCCCTGAAAAACAAAGGGGGAAAAGTGGGAAATGCTGAACATGTCTGAAGGCTTGTCAGTGGGTCTGAGGATGGGCCATCTAGGTGGGCTCCCACTTCAGCATACCTACCGAATGTTTCTGGGTGCAGGGCTCTGGCTCTGATGCTCACATCCCCTCTGAGAGGTACTCAGGCTAGACACTCACCCCATTTCACAGGAGTAGAAACTGAGGCCTACCGAGATTTGGCTGACTTGCCTTCAGCCACACGAGCTGATGGAACCAGGAGGGAAATCTGGGTCTTCTGTCCCTCCTGCCAGAGGTTTCCTGTGTTTTGTTTTCTTGAACAGAACAGTAAAATGCATTTTCTCTCTCTCTCTCTTTTCTTTCTCTCTTTTTCTCCCTCTTTGTCTCTAGTGTTTCTGGGAAGATGTATGGCCAGATCCCAATTGCTGTGAGGAGTGGGAGAGGCAAAAATTACACCCGCTAAGTGGGTTTGGGGAACGGACAAAGGAATTCTCTTTGCTTTCCAGAGGCTACTAATGGGAGCAGCAGTGGAGCTTAGCTGGAAGAGCGGATGGAATCACTTGCAAAACCCTAGTAAATCTGCAGGCCCAGCTGTTCCTCATCTGATGATCCTGAAGGGAAAGTGTGAAATAGTAGAGATGCTGATGGGCCTGGGGGGCCCCTTCAAAGGCAACCTGGTTTTCCCAAGGACCCCAGAGCAGGGGTGGGAAGTGTCCAGAAACGTCTGAAGGGTGTTTGTTAGAGTTGGGAGGCCTGGGCCCCCAGAGGCCAGAGGCACACATGGAGTGTGCCTGGGAACACCCCAGTCCTGGAAGTTTTGAAGGGATGGGCAAGTCACCCTCTCCCAGAGCGCACAAGCATTGCTGGGAGTTAGGCAGCCCCGAGTTTGAATCCCACCTCCACAGTTTGGGGGCTGTGTGGGCCTGACTGAGATATTTAACCTCTCCGAACTTCGTTTCAGTCACCTGTAAAATGAGGATAACAATCCTCCCTTCGGGGTTGCCGGGAGGATTAAATTGCTAATGTATGTAAAGCTCCTGGCACGTGATAGGCGCTCAGTGCTCTTTCCCTTTCCTTCTTTTTCCGAATCCCCTGCCCTAGGGAATCAGAAGGGGCCCCCCGGCCGTGCTCACCCAGGAGCCAAGCCCAGGGGGCAGGAGCCGACCACCCCCTTCACCACCCAGCCCCACGCCCCCTCCCCGAGGCACTCGCAGCCAGGCGCGGGTAGGGTGGGGTCCTGCGGAACACCGTTCCCACTTCCCTCGTCCCTCCAGCCCCTGCAGGAGCTGAGAATCCTGCTTGGACTAGAGGCTTCTAGAGCATGAGCTGCAGCTCCCAAAGCAAAGGGCACCCTCTCCACGGCTGAGGACTCTGGCCTTTAATTGGGTTCCGACTTCTCCATTCCCCGAGAGCATAGTTGTCAATCCTCCCGGCAGACAGGCCGGCCACAAGCCGAGTTTCAGACAGCAGGCCCAGGCTGGTCCGGGCCCAGGGGCCCCGGGGCCCCGTGGGGATCTGCTGCCCAGGGCTGAGGACACCCGGCCTCAGAGCATCCTGGGTGACTCGTGCTCACGCAGACCAGGCCAGGACGCTGCCCGGCCAGCGTGTGAAAGCCCTGCGTGGGCTGGAGTCAGACAGTCCTGGATTCAAAAACTTCGTCGACTGGAGAACCCCAGGCGAGCCATGGTCCCCTCTGAGCGGGGGCTCCCCATCTGTAAGATGCTAACCCCCCTTTGAAGGCTTGTGAAGTCTGCCGAGATCAACCTCCCAAGCCTGCAGCGTGGGCTCCGTGCATTTCTTTTCTGCTTTTTCCTCTCTGATTTTTCTCTTTCCTTATCTCTTTGACTTTTCTTCACCTCTAAATCTCTCCTCAGCACTTTTCTCAGTTCCTCGGGTGGCTTGCTTTTCTCCTTTCCACACGTCAAACCGCATAGGCTTGGAGGGAAAGCTTCGCCACTCAGACCACGAGGACCCTGCACTCACAGGCCTGGGGGTGCCGGGCTCAGCCGGGCTCCCAGCTCCTGAGCAGATCCTGGTACTGACCTCGGCTCCTTTCTCTGTCCCCCCTGGAGGTTTCTGCCTGGCCAGAGAGACAGGAGAGAGCAGGGTGAGATGGGGAGCAGAGGTGGTAGTCCCTCCCCCACTCTGCAAACAAGACAGCAGAGGCTACAGGAAATAAACATGACACGACCCCCTTACGTCACAGAGTAATGGGGAGCAAGTCAGTCCATCTGCTCCCCTCCCTGTCACTCCCTGCCACATCCCAGCACCAGAAGGAAGTCCTTCCTCAAATCTAACTTATACCCTTCCTGCTGCAATTCCTGCCTACTTCCTTTTGGTCCACGTGGATGATGCTATCCTCATCATCCCTCCAACTGGCACGTCCTCAATAAGCCTTCTCCTCAATTCTGTTCAGCTCAGAGGCCTGAGGGAGTGAAAGCAAACTTTAAGAGGATGTTTAAAGTTTGGCTTCTCATCACCACATCTCAGCTGAGTCCATAAAACCGCCCTAGAAAGCCCACCGGCCAGCCAGCTGCCCTCAGCCTCAGAGGCCTCCCTGTTTTATGATTGGCCCCAATTCAGACACCAGCTGGATGTAGGAACTCACTGGCTTTTATGAAGAGATGTTAACGAGAAGCATCTCTTCCCTTCTGTCTTGTTCCCAGAAACTCCACTCCTTGCCTCATTCATGTGTTTTGTTTTCAGTCAGTCACCATTTACCAAGCACCTCCTGGAGCCAGGTTCTGGGTTGGGCCCTGGGGTGGGGGTGGTCATAGGTACGAGCTGGGGTGAGGGGTGCTTCTACCTCGGAAGGGTCGGCCCTGCAGGAACTAGAACCTGGGCGGCACCACCGCAGTAGCTGCAGTAGTTGGATCACACTGCACTCTCAGTGTTTGTAAACTGCATGGTAATTGTGAAACAGTGTTGGAAAAACAGTTACAGAGCAGCCTGATAAGAGCTGCCAGCAGGTGTGCTCAGAGACCCGGGAAGCACGACTCCAGCTCTGCTTAGAATCAGGGAAGTCTTCCCAGGGGAGGTGCCCTCTGTGCTGTTGCCTGAAGGATGCTTAAGAGTTTTCAAAGCAGGCAAGGTGGGCAGGTGGAGGAAGGGATAACAAAATTCTGGGATCTCTTTTGCTAATGGACCAGGAGTGAGGGGTGGATACCAGGGGCCAGGATCCTAGCAAAAAGCCACAGGTGCAACACAGAGTCAAGTCTCTCCAGGGCTCAGTCTCTCTATCTGTGAAATGGATTTAGTGTTGGTTAGTTAAAAGACAACCCAGGGGCTTCCCTGGTGGCGCAGTGGTTGAGAGTCTGCCTGCCAATGCAGGGGACACGGGTTCGAGCCCTGGTCTGGGAGGATCCCACATGCCGCAGAGCAGCTGGGCCCGTGAGCCACAATTACTGAGCTTGCGCGTCTGGAGCCTGTGCTCCGCAACAAGAGAGGCCGTGATGGTGAGAGGCCCGCGCACCGCGATGAAGAGTGGCCCCCGCTTGCCACAACTACAGAGGGCCCTCGCGCAGAAACGAAGACCCAACGCGGACATAAATTAATTAATTAATTAATTTTAAAAAAAAGACAACCCAGAAGTAATAATTGCTGCCACATGTACAGTCTTTCATCATTTCTTGCTACTTTCACATACGTTACCTCCCATGATCCTCACAATAACACTTAGAGGTAGGCAGGGCCGGTACTTTAATATCCATTTTGCAGATGAAGAAACTGAGACTTAAAGAAGTCCAGTGACTCTTGGCTGGAGACACAGCTAGCAAGTGGCACATGCGGAGCTTGTATTTAAAGCCAGGGCTGGGACTTCTCTGGTGGCGCAGTGGTTAAGAATCTGCCTGCCAATGCAGGGGACACGGGTTCAAGCCCTGGTCCAGGAAGATCCCACATGCTGCGGAGCAACTAAGCCCGCGCGCCACGACTACTGAGCCTGCGCTCCAGAGCCCGCGAGCCACAACTACTGAAGCCCGCGCACCTAGAGCCCATGCTCCGCAACAGGAGAAGCCACCGCAGTGAGAAGCCCGCACAGCACAACGAAGAGTAGCCCCCACTCACCGTTAACTAGAGAAAGCCCGCACACAGCAACGAAGACCCAATGGAGCCAAAAAAATTAAAAATAAATTAAAAATAAATAAAGCCAGGGCTCTTTCCCCCGGACAGCTGGGAGCTGCTTGGGGAAGAGCTGAAGGATGAAGGCGAGCAGTGGGGAGGGAGGGGCAGGGGCAATAAGTAGCAGCACCCCGCGCCCCCTGGGGTGCCACCTAATACCGGGGTGAGAGCTACAGGCACTTGAGGGGACGTAGATAGGTAAAGCCTCAGACTTCTCTGGGAGCAGGGGAAGGAAAAGGAGGACCCCCTGCAAGGTAGACCCACTTGGAGAAGAAGGGTCCCAGGCAGAAGCCCATTTACAAGGCTCTCTTGACAGAGAGAGGGATTTGGGGAGGAAGGAGATGGAGGGTCAGCTATGACCCCCAGAGCAGCCACTGTCCCTAGGGCTGAGTGACCCCTTCTGCCTTGCCCCTGGGGGGAGGTGCTCCTGTCCCCTCCCATCTCCCCTCACCGGGAACTGCTGGGGGGTGGGGGTGGGGGCGGGGGAGAAGGTGCACTCAGGTGTGCAGCATCACGTGTCCCGAACACAGGCAGGCAGTCGCAGATAAGCGACAGCCAGCCCCGTACCTGCTCACCCAGACTCCAACACACACAGCCCGCGCACTCCACCCTAAACGCCCCAAGACCCTCCCACATACACCCAAACCCACAGTCAATCCCTCCCCCCACCCACACGAGCCCACTCATACTCACACACAAGTATGAACGAGGCATGCAACGATTTAGGCATGCAAACGGCTTATACGCACAAGCACATCACCCCCAGGTCCACCGCTGAATCCAAAGTCTCTCATACACTCGGATACATGAACAAGAATGGAAAAAATGTTCACACACACAGCCCAGTGGGCCTGAGATAAGGAACCCAAAGAGCTCTGGAGTCTGAGCTGAGTTGCCCAGCAAGGGTCCCCAGCCCGGCTTCCCTCAATCTTGCTGTTCTCTTCCCCACCCCTCCACTTGCTCGGCTCTCACCTCCGGCAGATCAGAGCTGCCCTCACTAGGACCGGCTCTCCATCCCTATCTCCAAGCCCCCTCCCCTTACAGCCCCTCAGGTACTCACTAGGGTGCCAGGGACACACTAGGGGCTCTGTTAATATCCCCCAGCCCCCCCTTCCCCTTACCACCATGCAGAGAACCTCGGTGCAGAAAATGTGGGGTTAGGAATGGCTGTCTGGTCCCAAGGTCTCTTCTGGTGGGTGGATGGGGGAGGGAGGGGGCGTCACATGAAGCAGGAAACACCCCACAGGGCCGCTCTCCTCAGGCCTGGGACCCCCAGCCTTCCCTCTGTAAAGCAGGGTGGGCTGTGAGGGCTGCTGAGGGGAGAGGCTCTAGCCCCAGTGGGAAGAGGTGGCATCTCCTGGCCAGGAGTCTCTATGTCTCTTCACACACACACACACACACACACACACACACCCATGCACACACCTCCCCCACTCTAATTAGAATGGTTGCTCCGGCACCAGGGGACAGGCTGTGATTTATGAATGGGAGTTGGTGTAGAGAGATTCCAGCACCATCTGCTTGGGAGCAAACAGGAAGAGCTTCAATGTGCTGCAGACCTGGGGGAGGGAGCCAGTTGGTGGAACAGGCTCATAAAAGCCATTCCTAATGGCCACAGGTGCTCCTCCCCACCCCCAGCCCCCAGGGAAACCCAGAGCCTCTGCCAGGGGCCCCCCCATGGCACACACTCCCCTGGCCAAGGCCAGGCTGCCTGGAGGTAGAGCGATGGAGGAAAGAACCTGGACCATCCAGCAGACCTGAGTACAAATACCTGCAACTATTTACAACCGGGCTTTAGCTTGTTGGTCTATAAAATGAGGATGATGGCAATAAACAGCTATAATGTATAAAACATTTACCATGTGCCTGAGAAGGTAAATCATCTTAGCCCCATTTTACAGATAAGGACACTGAGGCTGTGTAGCTCGAGACTGTCCCAAGTTTGTCCTAGTGAGCTACAGGACCACGACTTGAACCTGTGTCAGCAGAGGTTACTGCTCTGAACCATTTTTTCTTCACACTATTCTCCAACATAGGGAAGTTTGGGGGATTAAATGAGATAAATACTTCAAGTGCCTGGCATATGACGGTGCTCAATATGCGTTAATTTTCTTCCTTCTGGGTATCTAGCTTTGGAAGCCAAAAGATTCAAAGACGGGGCCGGGGGCGGGCGGGAAGACAGTGAGAGAGATACTGTGATTAGCGCTTGGTGCCTTGAACAACAGCAGCCCGGTGAGTCCTGAGAAGTTTAGAGTTATAATCTAATGTCACCTACCAAAAAAAAATGAGAGCACCTTTTGATGACATGCCCACTTGATATTGTGCCTCACAGTGATGAGTTTTGGTTGTAAGCAGGGCTCATAAATCACCGTTGCTTGTATGACCATCATGTGGCGAGTCTTAGTTTAGTTGTTTTCTTACTTTGTTAGTCCCCAGTGTGCTCAATTCTATTTCCCCACTGGTGGTTCTCAACTAGAAGAAAGATTCAGAACCAGCCAAGGTTTCTAAAACTCCAGGAGTCCTAACCCCTCCCCACCTGACCTGCTCCATCAGGATCCCAGGGCATGGCCTCTGACACCTTGCCAGGTTCCCCAGGTGGTCTCAGGGCAATTCCTACCCCCTCTCCCTGCGCATCCACTGGCCTTCATTTTGCAAGTCCTAGCCCTTCAGATGTAGAAATCATTTGGAATTCACTGACAGTATGACCAGAATGCAAGCTCCTCCCCATAAGGTCTGCAACTTATTTGTCCCCATGGCCCCTTCAGAGGTCTCACCTTTAAGAATGAAGTCTTGTAGGAAACATAGATCCTTAGCAACCAACTTTAAGACTGGCGGAAACAAATGCCAAATGGAGGGACCAAGAATCTTGTTAACAAAGTATCAATAATTGATATTGAGAAGGGGAGATCAGAAAGGAAGTGACACCTCTTTGGCTTGGCTTTGAAGGATTTTGATAGCAGGTGGGATGAGGTATTTCAGGCAAGTGAGTTGCCATGATACTGGAAGCCATCATGCCTTGGCTCATGTATAGCATCTCTTTGTATTGGCTTAATTTTCCATGTGAGAGTCGAAGGGTAGAAAAGCTCTGTGTGTTCCAGGGAGAAGGAGGAGAGACGCAGAAGGCCAGCAGACGATGTGGCTTGGCCCAGAACAGCCCGACACTTTCATTACCCCAAGCTGCAGGCCAGGCCTCTGTCCTGTGCCCACGGCCCATTTCTCAGGATATACTGGGTCCACAATATATTATAGGGGCCACAAGAGGTAGAGTCCTACCCTATGATCTCGGGGCGGGGTCAGGGGAGAGAAGCAAGTATCAGGTTCGTGCATACTCAAGGGTTAAGTGGAGTCTTTCATATTTAAAGGACAACGAAGGCCCAGAGGAAAGTGATGGGGTGAGCCTGCAGGAAGTGGCGCCTGGCCAGGCTGGAAAGTCAGCATTCTGCTGTCTCCCTCTGCCACCTCAGTCCATTACACTTCCTCTCCCACTCAAAATCAGACCTCTAGCTTCCCACCATCCAGCCACGAAACCCCTTACCCAACCTGGCTGATATCACCTATCCACTCAGATGTCCCCAGTCATCTTTTGAGGACTTGGGCAGCTGGTTCATGGTCTTCCTCTGCATCCCAACATCCTGGGCAACTGGAATGTCTACACGAACATCCCAACGCCCTCACTTCTTTTTTTTTTTTTAATTTATTTATTTTTTATTTATTTATTTTTGGCTGCATTGGGTCTTCATTGCTGCGTGCGGGCTTTCTCTAGTTGCAGTGAGCGGGGGCTACTCTTCATTGCGGTGCACGGGCTTCTCATTGTGGTGGCTTCTCTTGTTGCGGAGCATGGGCTCTAGGCGCGCGGGCTTCAGTAGTTGTGGCATGCAGGCTTAGTAGTTGTGGCTCACGGGCTGTAGAGCGCAGGCTCAGTAGTTGTAGCTCACAGGCTTAGTTGCTCCATGGCATGTGGGATCTTCCGGGACCAGGGATCGAACCCATGTCCCCTGCACTGGCAGGCGGATCTCAACCACTGCGCCACCAGGGAAGCCCCCACCCTCACATCTCGACTCCTCTGCTTCCCCACCTCCAGCGACCTTCTCTCCATCTCAGCCACCCGTCTGGTACATCTCCCATAAAATTTTAAATTCCAGTTTCCCCCTCTCAGGCCACAACTTCTTTCCTTTCCTCCCATAAAACCTGGTCTCCTTTCACAGAGATTTCTCCAATTCTCCCATCCTGTCTTGCTCATTCAACTATGGTGCTGGAGTGCTGGCTTTGGCCAAGGCACTCTGCCAGCTGTCAGCTCCTTCCTGGCTCTACTTCCTCCCCCATCGACCTGCCTGTGATTGGCCACATCACTCATTCTCCCTGGCACCCTCGATTCCCACACCCCCTCGCACTGCCTTTCCCAGCCTCGGAGGATTCCAGTCGTCTGCTTTCCCCACCATGAATCCCAGGCTACGAGAAGGCATAGGAAAATCACCCAACCGTGCAGCCTGCTGCCACTCCAGATTGATGGTCCCTGATGTCAGCCCGGCCTTTAGGCCACTGGGCCCCCGGTGGTCAGCTCCTGTTCTAAACCTTTACCACCCTTTCGGCTTCTGGCCTGCCCCGTCCCTCACGTATAATTGACAGAGAAAAGAGAGATCCTCAGACCAGAACTCCCCCGCCTTCCCTCTACTCCGCCTCCCTGCTTATCACAGACCCAACCCCGCCTATTTCCAATACCCTGTCTTCACTCTGCAGACCACCCAGTTCCTGTGAAACGTCCTCTCAGACGCTGTGGTGCTGCCACCCTCTCCCAGGGCTCCTCTAACTTTCTGATCGTCCCCTCTGTCTCTTTCGCTTCTCTCTCCTCAGCCCACTGCATCTGTGTTTGGTTCCAGGGCTCCATCTATGACTTCTTTTGGTCTTGGCCTGCTCCTGCACCCCAAATGTTCTCATCTAACCGATGGCTTCTTGCTCTCATAATTCTGATATCTGTGGCTCTCTGTCCCAGCCTGTCCTGATGTCCTGGAGGTTGTCTGTCTCTCCTGTAGGAAACACCAAAGCAGCAGGTCCCCAACTGGGGACTCCTCAGTCCCTCTTAACTCTTAACTCCTTCCCCAAACCTCTCCCACCCTCCTCCCTCTGTCTCCAGATGTTCAGTGACAGCGTCACCATCCACCCAAGCTAGAGACCTGGGAGTCCCGTCAGCTCCCTCCCGCCCCCATCCCCACCCCTGAGCACCGCAGCCTGTCTATTCTGTCTCTGAGATAGTTCCCAAATCCACCCTATCCCTTCTGTCACGAGGCTGCTCTTTTTTTTTTTTTTTTTTTTTTTTTTTTTTATATTTATTTATTTTTGGATGTGTTGGGTCTTCGTTTCTGTGCGAGGGCTTTCTCCAGTTGCGGCGAGCGGGGGCCACTCTTCATCGCGGTGCGCGGGCCTCTCACCGTCGCGGCCTCTCTTGTTGCGGAGCACAGGCTCCAGACGCGCAGGCTCAGCAATTGTGGCTCACGGGCCTAGTCGCTCCGCGGCATGTGGGATCCTCCCAGACCAGGGCTCGAACTCGTGTCCCCTGCATTGGCAGGCGGATTTCCAACCACTGCGCCACCAGGGAAGCCCCGAGGCTGCTCTTTTTTTCCAGTCCTTACCATCTTCTGCAATAGCCTCTAACTGGTCTCCCTCCCTCTCACTGCTCCCAGCTCCCGACTCTCTCCCATTTTTGTATTTAAGCCGAACTTCCTACAGTGGCCCACAAAGGCCTTCACATTCTACAAGTCCCAGCCCCTCTCTGCTCTCCTTTCCCGCTTCTCTCCCTGATACCCACCACCCAGCCACCTCCTGGGAACCGCTTATACCCACTGCCAGTGCATTCGCTGACCCTTCTGTCTAGAATGCCCTCCCTCCCTTTTCCTTGACAGGGAAACTTCATCCTCCAAGTGCTAATTCAAAGGTCACCTCCCAGGTACCCCAGCCCCTCAGGCAGAATTCACTGTGCTCTGGCTCTGTTCCCCTGCACTCAGTTTGCCCAGTCTACACTATCTGTTGGTTCTGATTTGGGGCCTGCGTGACCAATGGCTCCATGAACGTTCCTGTCCATGAATCCACCTTTGGGGTGTGCCTATCTGTGACTTGACTACTTACGTACTTATGGGCTGCTTCCAAAGACCTATCTGAGAACTCCTGTCACACCTCTTCACCAACACTTGTTTTTATCAGACTTTTACATTGTTGCTAATCTGCTGTGTACTGTAGTGGAATCTCATGGGGAGTTTCCTTAGCATTTCCTTGATTACTAATCAGGCTGTGCACCTTGTTGTATATATTTGGCCATTTGAATTTCTGTGTATTCAATTCTTCGGTCCAGCTCTTCCACTGTGTTGTCTCCTGCACACTCATTTGTAGGACTTCTTCACACATTCTGGAGATGAGGCCTTTGTTGGTTGTACTCTTTTAATGGTGTCTTTTGAAGGACAGCACTTCTTGATTTTAAAGTACTCAAATTGGGCTTCCCTGGTGGTGCAGTGGTTGAGAATCTGCCTGCCAATGCAGGGGACACGGGTTCGAGCCCTGGTCTGGGAAGATCCCACGTGCTGCGGAGCAACTAGGCCCGTGAGCCACAACTACTGAGCCTGCGCATCTGGAGCCTGTGCTCCGCAACAAGAGAGGCCACGATAGTGAGAGGCCCGCGCACCGTGATGAAGAGTGGCCCCCGCTTGCCACAACTAGAGAAAGCCCTCACACAGAAACGAAGACCCAACACAGCCATAAATAAATAAATAAATAAATAAATAAATAAAGTACTCAAATTTATCAATCTTTTCCTTTATGGTTGCTGTTATTTTTGTGTATTGTTTAAGAAACCTTGCCCTACCCTGAGATTGTGGAGATATTTTTCTACATTCTTACAAAAGCTTTATTGTTTTGCTTTTCACAGTTAGGTCCACGCTCCACCTGGAATCCCGCAGCACTTAGGACTGATTTCTATAGTACCGCTAACCCCATCTGTTTATGTGTCTGTCTCCCCAGCTAAACAAAGACCTCCTGTAGGGCAAAGTACAAATGCAATTTTTAAATCTTTGTGTTCAGAGGTTCTCGCACAGTGTCTGGCACACGGGAGACCCTCTATAACTGCCCTTGGGTGCTTGGGTGGCAGAATCCAGGCACAGCTGTTTCCAAGCAGGAAGGCCCTCTCTTCTGCGGGCTCCCACCCTCTCTGACTCCTGCCCTCCCCTCGATAAGCTAACATTCTTGCCGTAAGCAGTTCCCAAGCACCTACTGTGTGCTGGCTTTGGCCACAGTTCTAGGGATGTGAGCTAAGGATAAGTGAAGTCTCAGCCTTCAAAGAGCTCACCACCTGGCACCTGGTTTCCTGACACTGACCGGAGGCCCACACCCTGATTTGGGAAGCCAGACCGACCTGGGTTCCAATCCCAGCTCTATCATCTGCATGACCTTGGGCAAGTCACTTCCGTGTACTGAGTTTCGGCTTTCTACTTGGTCAAAGGAAGAAGGCCGAATGAGACAGTAAATATAAAAATGCCAAGCAGGGCTTGGCCACATGGTTGGTGTCCAAGGATTGTAGAGTAAATGCTGCGATGAAGGACTGAGTAAGTGAAGCAGTGGGGCAGGGGCTGTGAGGAAAGCTAGGATTGGGAGGGGCAGCAGTGGGCCTGAGGCAGGCAGGCTTGTGGGTCTGTGGCAGACCTTCCTTGTTGTCACAGTAACTGCTGTCAGCAAATGTCTCCCAGACAGGAATCCCCTTCAGGGCTCCCTTCCCCAGCCCACTGCATTTGTTGACTCAAAACCTCTCCGCTGCCAATTCAGCCTGCAGTACGTAAGGAAGGGGGTGGGGAGGGGGAGAGGTGCAGGAGGGGGTGGAACTGTACAGAAAGGGGTCTTTGTCTGAGCACTCCGTGGCGTTTCAGATTTCGGTGGAGGTTTTTTTGTTTTTTGTTTAACCTCCTAAGGAGCTGAGTGGGCTGCACTTACAATGGGAGGTATCTGAATTAGACAGCAGGGAGGACTTCCAGTGGGCTCTCTTTGTTGGGTTGTGGAACCATGGAATGGGTTGCCAAGGCCCTCGGGAATCTACCTGGGGCTTGGGCACAGATGCAGGGCACTGTCTGGGTGAGGGGCTTCGAGGGACTTAGCCTGATGGCTCCCTAGCAGGTCCTCTCCCTGCTGAGCTGAGAGGCTTAGGAAGGCTCCTCTGGACCCTTCTAGGCTTGGCGCGGGCCTCTCGCCACCTGTCATTCTCTGGTTCGGGGCCCCTCTCCAGGGGCTCCTGGGGGTCACGTCTGGATCCTGAATCGACCAAGGCTGGATCCAGGCTCTCTCCTGATCCCGCAGAGCCCTTCCACCCAGCCTACTTTCAGGCCTGCCCTCCACCCCCAGCTCACAGCCAAGGAGAGGAGCCCAGCAGACAGGCCCTGACCTCCTACCGCCCGCATCGCAAGCCTGCCCCGGCCCCTCCGAGCGTCAGGCCTGAGCCTTCTCCTCCCCTTGACACCTTGCCTGTCTCTTTCGGTGGTTTCCTGGCTTCCTCCGTGCACATGCGTGCATGTGTTTGTGGCCCTTCTCTCTGGCATCCCATACCCATAGATCTGTCTGTCTGTCTGTCTCCTGACATTTGCCCCCCCACCTCTTCCTGTCCTCTCTGCCTCCCGTCCTTTTTGTCTCCTTTTCTATCTGTCTCTCTCTGACTTTCTCTTTCTTTCTCTGACCCGCATTTCCATTTTTGTCTGCGTGTCTCTAAGTCTCTCTCTGTCTGCCTCTGTCTCTGAATCGGTCTCTCCTTTGGTGTCTGTGTCTCTATCTCCTTTCGTTCTGTCCCTCTCTCTGTCGCCGTGTCTCTATCTCTGTCACTGCCCGGGCCTCTCAGTGAATGTCTCTGGCTGTCTCCTTGTCACTTTCTCTGCCCCTCCTGCTCTGAGCCTCTCTATCCTGGACGCTCAGCAGGCCGGTGTCAGAGCCAGAGGCTGCCCAGTGGCCCCTGCCTCTGACATCACTGCTGGGGAGAGGCTTTGCCAACAGCTGCCAGGTGAGCGCAGGCCTCGTGTCCCCAGCCCTGCTCCTGAGCCAGAGTCCCAGGGGACTGCAGCCAGTGTTCTCCCAGCAACTGCTAGAGACCCTTTCCCCACTCCCTTCCTTCTCTCCCAGACTCAAACTTGCCCCCTGAAGTCCCTGAGCCCTGGCTGTGAGCCCAGCGTCACTTGGATCTCCGGGGGAGGGAGGGGGCCCTGGCAGGAACTCCACCCCACCCCCTTCAGGAGCTCACAGGCCAGCGGGGGCGACCCCACACCCACACGTGGTAAACAGGGTGGACACAGGTCAGAAGAATCTGGGGCCCAGTGTAACCACAGAATGGAGAATCCCAAAGGAAGGGAGAGGTGAGACTACAGATGGAGAGGGCAAGAGAGGACATTCAGAGGAAAGGACCTGAACTGGCAAAGGCTTCGAGGGAGGAATGATGACGCAACCTTGAGGGCCGATGGTTTAAGGGCTAGAATTAAGGCTTGTGTAAGCGCCGGAGAGCAGAGAGAAGATGAAAGCTGGCCATGGGATGGTAGGTGGGGGGAGGCGGAAGTTTTTTCACAAGAGACGATGACGTCTGAGGTGGGTTCTAATTCGCCCAAGGTGAAGAGGAGGGAAAAGCCTCCGCAGGCTAAGGAACGGAAGGGCCTGCCGTGCTGGGGAGGCGCGGGCTCCGCGTGGTGCGGAGAGAGCAAGACGAGGGACGAGGGACGGGGCGAGGACCCTGCTGTGCCACCCTAGGGCTCTCCACTCCACCTGCGGGCTGCCAGGGAAGGGCTTGGGGCAGTTGAGTGACATCGTCTGCGGGCTGCCAGGGAAGGGCTTGGGGCAGGAGAGTGACATCGTCAGGGCTTATTTTTACTTTTTAATAAATCAGCGGCAGCCGTTTGGGGATGGACCGGCAGGAGAGGAGACTGAGGGTGAGGAGACCAGCTAAGACCTGGCAAGAGCGAAGGACGGGCCAGCTGGGACTGCGCTGTGGCAGTGGGGACCAGGGGATGCGTGGAGGGTGCCCTCTGAGATGGAAGGCTTGCAGCCCCACCAGAAAGGGGGAGGAGGTTGGCATAGTCTGAAGTTTCCAGCTTAGGGAACACAGGGGAGGAGGAGACATTTAGAGGAAAAGACCGAGCACTTGGGGACTGAGGTGTCTGTGGGACTTCCCGGGGGTAGGACCCACACACACACCCAATGCCTGGCAGGTGTGGAGGCCTACAGAGGGCCCGGTGGCACACAGAGGCCTGGGGCTGGCGGTCCCTGGGGCTGAGCAGAAGCTGAGCTGGGTAATCTATTTATGGCCGGTTCCGGCCCCAAAGCAAGAAAAGGGTAAGAAATGGCTTAGGAGAGACACTGCCTCGTGCCCTCTCCTGAGTCCTGCTTCCTCAATGTCTTCTCACCCACACCCCCTACCGTGTCCAAACGCCCACACACACACACACACACACACACGCACACACACGCACACACGCACACGCGCGCACACACACACACACACAGAACTGGATCAGCAATGGCGCCAAATGTTTCAGGCCAACCAACAAGTATTTTCAAATGCAAATTCCCTCCCTTCCACCCGGTCCCCCTCACAACTGCTTTCTGAGCAGCTGGAGGCAGAGTCGGGTGGGGGGCAGCAAAAATAAATCGCATTTTCTGCTCCTTTTCAGTGCTGGGCTGCAATCCCCTACCGCCTCCCTCCCTCCCCACAGACGGGGGATTAGCTGGGCCTCAGGTTCGGCTCTGTCTCGAAGGGAGGGTGACGGGCAGGGCAGGGACTGAGCTGGGGAGGGGGTGGAAGCGTTCAGTGACAGGGCTAAGAATAACAGCTTCTATCAGGCCTGACACCCTCTCCCACTTGCCATCGCTCAAGTTGTTCCGGGTATGTGGGAGACAGACAGACAGATACAGGGTGTCTGCATGGGGTTGTGTGTATTTGTGCATGAGACAAAGACCAAAGCTGGGCCGGGGGTGTGGAGGCCCAAGCTGACAGGCGAATGGCGTGGATGTGACTGGGAGAGGCTGGAGACAGAGCAGCCCTGTGTGACAGTGAGGCGGTGAGACAGAGAGGAGAGATCTGGGGGGAGAGCATGCTCTGTGTGCTTGAGTGTGCGTGTGCATGTGTTAGAGGCTGTAGGGGGACGCGCTGTTGTGACCGAGGCTGCTGATGTGTGGGAGAGAAGCCCAGACAGGCAGGGGAGGCTGGGTCCGAGCGTGCGGCCATCATCAGGCTGCTCCTGAGTGGCCAAGGTGGGGCTTCAGGGGAGGGCCTGGCAGGAGGCCTCAGCTGCCTGGGGCCACGAGGCCCTCTCCTGTCGGAAGGGCAACCGAGGAGGGAGCGCGCGTGCGCACAGGGGTGTGTCAGGGTGTGGAGTCTGTGTGTTGCGTGTAAGGGTGTGTCATACGTGTGTTAGTGTCTGGGCAACTGTGTATCTGCGTATGACAGTGTGTGTTAGAATGTGTCTCTGTTTATAAGTGTGTGTGTGAGCCTGTGAATGAATGTGTCTGTGTGTGAGCATGTACATGTGTACACCTGGATGTGTGTGTCTGTGTGAGTGTGTGTGTGAGCATGTGTGTGTCTGTGTGAGTGTGTGTCTGTGTGAGTGTGTGGGCCTGTGTGTGAGTGAGTGTGTGTGAGTGTGTGTCTGTGTGAGTGTGTGTCTGCGTGTGTGTGTGTGTCTGTGTGTGTGAGTGTGTGAGTGTGTGTGTGTGTGCATGTAGACAGATGATGGGATCCTCAGGCCCTCAGCCCGCCCTGCAGCCCTTATTGCCTCCAGCTCCCAGAAGATGTTTAGGGAATCATGTGTGTCAGTCTTTAAATCTGTCTCCAAATTTGTGTGTAGAGTGAACTAAAGATCAGGGCAGGGAGCGACAGGCTGCGGCACTCCTCGCCCTGCCCAGGAGGAAGCAGGAAGGACTGGCATTGCTGTTTGCCTGCCCACAGTGCCCGCACCCACCCCCTTCCACCCCAGCTGGCAGCTGGGAGGGCAGCGATGCCTCAGTTTACCAAAAGCACATGTTTGGAGGAAGCAGCATACTATTAAAATTTCTGTATATGAATCACAAATGCCACGGGAGGCGCTCAGAACAGACTTACGGTGCATTCTTTGTCACGCTGGCGCTTCACGTGGCATGTGGCACCCCAGCCCTGTTAGAGCAGCTTCTGGGCCCCAGGCCTGGACTTCAACAGCTCGGAGGGTCCACGTAGCACAGGTATCCATCCATCTATCACACCACCTAGAGGGGTTCTTTAATTCAGGACTTTATGGAGCCAACAAAATGGTTCATTGAGAATGACTAAACTCAACCTTGGAAAGAAAATCATAAACATTTTACTACCTAGCTAAGCCAAGCATGATTACATATGGAAAGTATGGACGCTACTCAGTGGGATTTTGATATTAATTTCCAATTTCCTCTTCACTGAGGAACTGATGAAAACCCAGTCTCTGTGCTATCCAGGCTAGAATCAGCATCTTTGTTCACTGCTCATCCAAACTCTGCTGCTTCTCACCCCGGCTCTCTGTCCCCCTCCCCCAGCTCCATGCTGGCTGCTCCAGAGTTCTGCCTTGACCGTTAGTCTCCAAGGGTGCACACACTCAGGGTCCATTTAAGGGCAACCTCTGTCGGTTGTATTAAGGAGAGCGGCCTCTTCTCCCTGAACCTTCATGGGCTCTTCTTCTGTCTGAAAATCCCAGGCCTGCTGTCTCCAGGGAGGACCTCCCTCTGTGGGCACCATGCTGACCCCCTGCTCTGCGCCCTGTTCCTGGCGCCGTATGTTTGCCCATTCTGGCCTGTCCTTCCTGCTCCGCATAGGGGTGCCACCTTCTGCCCCAGTGAGATAAAGGGAAGTGTGTGTTATTCCCTGCTTTGAGCAGGAAGCCGAGAACGGCTTCCCCCATCAGACAAGAACAAGACAACTCGAGGCTTCCCGTGTTGTACCCTTGCTGTCTCCTCTGGCAGAAGGAGCTGTCACTCCATGTGCAATGTCGTGGTGACTCCACTTAACCTCCACACTGCATGGAACAAGTAGCTTCAAGTGGGAAATAACTCTGGGGAGGGGCCCAGAACAGGACTTGGAGGCAGGCACACCTCAGTCTGATGCTCAGCCCTGTCCCTATGTGACTGGGCAAGTCAGTTATTCTCTCCGTAAATAGGGTATATTCATACCTTTCTTGCAGGTCTGAGAAATTAAATGAAATCGTGTATTCATATTTAAAGCCCCTGTACCTAGTAGGCATTCAGTAAATGATACTTATCACTGTTAACCACTGCATCAACTGAGGGGATCCTGAAGAACATCCAAACTTTGGCTGTGCATCAGTCACCTGGGAAGCTGCTTAAAAATGCAGATCCCGGGACTTCCCTGGTGGCGCCGTGGTTAAGAATTCGCCTGCCAATGCAGGGAACACGGGTTCGAGCCCTGGTCCGGGAAGATCCCACGTGCCGCGGAGCAACTAAGCCCGTGCGCCACAACTACTGAGCATGTGCTCTAGAGCCCATGAGCCACAACTACGGAAGCCCACGTGCCGCAGCTACTGAAGCCCGCGCGCCTAGAGCCCGTGCTCCGCAACCAGAAGCCACCGAAAGGAGAAGCTCCTGCACCGCAACGAAGAGTAGCCCCCGCTCGCCTCAACTAGAGAAAGCCCGCGCGCAGCAACGAAGACCAAACGCAGACAAAAATAAAAATAAATAGTTTTTTTAAAAAAATGCAGATTCCTGGGCCCAGGGTCTTTGCATCAGTGGGCCAAGCCTCAGGTGCTCCATCTGCCCTGGCTTCAGAGTGCCAGGGCGGTTTGTGAAAAAGACTAGGCTATGCAGGCCTCCCACCCTTCTTGCATTTCACAGCTACTGAGGCCCCAACATGCGCCATTTCCTGGGGTCACCTCCCCAGATGAGGCCCCAATTGAGTTTGACATCGTCTTCACCCAAGAGCACCCTGGCAGCCGCTTTGGTTTTGATTACAGGCAGCCTGGCACTGGGTGGCTGTGGCCTGCTCACCTGAACTGCCGCACAAGGCACAGATGCTAATTACACGGGTAAGTACTTGCAGATTTCCCAGGAACAACAAAGATAATTTGTTTGCTGCATGGCTTGTTAGGAGGGAAGCAGGACTCTGGTGACTGGGTGGCTTGTAGATTAGGCCTGTGGCCTTTCCCCTCCTCCTGCCCTTCTTGCCTGCTGGTTCTCCCAGCTGTGCTGATTAGAAGCTGGAGAAATTAAGATCTCCCCCTCGCTGCCCACCCTCAGCAGGCTGCAGCAGGAGGTGGGGGGAGGAATGGGGGACCTGGCTGCGAGGCTAGGCCAGGCTGAGAACATCTATAGAGCAGGGGTCCCGGCCACCCAGGCTGGCACATGTGGACATGGGGCAGACAACGAGCAGGAAGCGGGGAGCTGCTCTGCGTCTCCATCTCCCCTATGGTCACGCCCAGCACTGCAGCCACTGCTGACATGCAGTGTGCATGAGCCGGCTGAGCAGGCAGAGGGGGGGTGAGGAGGGGTCACGCACCAGGGCTGTGGGAGCTGGGGAGGGAGCTTCCTGGGCCTCCCACGGAGTGGCAAGAGGGTGCAATACCCCTGATGTTGGCCTTGACTGTTACGGAGTGGGCGAGAGTGGCACCCTATCCAGCTAAGAACAGGGTCTTGCCAGATCCCTGGGCTTGAACAGACTTGTATAAGAAGAAAGTCCCCATAAATTTAGCAGAGTCCATCTCCCTACCAGCAATGCGAGTGGCCCCATGAGAAGTCAGGCATCAGGGCTGAAAGGGCCCCTCTCCTTGCTTCCTTCTGCCTGTGGGGACGAGAAAAAGGGGATAATTACTATAATTATTATTAATGTTGGTGTCCCTTATACTTTCATGTGTCTTAATGGCACTAACAGTCACTATTTATCAATGGCTTACTATGTGCCAGACAATGAAATAGGTGCTCTGCATATTTGATGAGGCCTATAAGATAGTCATTAGATTCAGATTACAGGAAATTGACACTCAGTGAGATTAAATACCTTGACCAAGGTCACACAGTAAGATACAGAACAAGGATTTGCACCCAGGGCCCCATGTCTTCCTCTGGCCTCAGGTGACAAGCTGTCCCTTGATGGGCTCCTCCGCATGGACACCGGGGCGCAGTCAGAACAAGAATGCAGGTCTCTTCCACCCAAGCACGTGATTTTCTCAGAGAGGCTGGTGCCTGGGGGAGACTGGGGGCCATGAGTGGTGTGTCCCCTAAGGCAGGTGTGATGAGGAGCGCTTATAGGGGACGCCAACCTTATTCCAGACTGGTGGAAACTCCATCCGGATAATCTGGCTGCACACCCTGGGCTGCACACCCCTCCCTCCCTTCCCCTGTCTCTCTCCCGCTCCCATAGGCTGCAGGTGACTTTGAAGGTAGTTGGAAACTGTCTATGGGGGATGGGAACCTGGTCTCCCCCTAGTGCAGAGGCCAGGCTGGTGTGGGTAATTCCACAGGTAAGTCTGCAGTGGGGCTGGGTACAAGACCTCTTTGGCTGGCAAGGGTGTAGGGGGTGGGGGGAGAGCGGGGGGGGAGGGGCAGTTGGTGAGTAAAATGACAATGCCAACCCTTTGATCAGCTGCTCTCTGTGATCCCTAGATTTGCTCACACTGCATCCATTTACATCTTTTCATTCCAGTTTCACTAATTATCACACCTCTTTATTCCCTTTATAATTTGTTGAAAAGTTGCTAGTTTGGAAGAATTTGTTCAAAGGAAGTATAAGTTCTGCCCACAGCCACCCCTCCATCTCTCCACTTCTGCCCTTGGGCCTAAGACTTCACCGCCTCAGCTGTTGAGAAGGAGACTTCTCCTGACATCATTAATGTGCCCAAGACAGCCCTGTTTGCACATATTTGTGTGCCTTCCAATTAAAGTGATTCATTAAACCTCTGGTGGAGTTCATTTTTATTCCTCAATAAGAACATTCAAATAAATACATTCAGCCATGGAAAGAATCCTTTGAGCAAGCCCATGTCCTAATTTTGGTTTGGGGAATCTGGCCCTCAAGTTGTCAGCTGGCAATGTGCAGGAGAGACCTGGGGCCAGTTTTGCAGACTTCATGCAAAGGAGCTGAGCAGGCCAGCCTGACTCTGGCCAGAGCCAGAGCTCCCCTGCCTCTGGTCGGCCCTGGGGACAGCACAGCAGCTCCCAAGGGTTCAGCAGGCCGTGCGTGCAGCCCCGTGGCCCAGAAGCACAGGCTCCTTCTCTCCCTTGGAGGCCTGCTGCGCGCACCGTGATGCAGCCCAGGGACAACCCTCACCTATAGTTTCCATTCTGAGCGACTGGGGAAGTGCATGCGTCACTCCCGGGCCCAAGTCTCCACAGAGGAGGCCACGTGGCTACTGGAATGCACCTGGATGGAGGCTTGCGCCGAGTCTACCCCCGGTTCTGTGATGTGATGATTTGACACATCAAATCTCTTAGACACCTACCATGTTACCCAATTTGTAGTTCTAAATCTTGCCAGCAATACTAGTTACCCCTGTTTTACAGACGAGAAGATTGTTGCTCAGAGGTTAAGTGACTCGACCAAGACCACATGACTGGTAAGGGAAAGTATCCAGAAATGAATCTAGGACCCTTGACTCAGGATTCTCTTAAGACCTCAAAGGCAACCAGTGATTGGCATACGCTGAACCCAAGGTCCTGGCTGCTCCTGAAAAAACAGACAGGGTTCAGGAACTACAGAAGCTGGCCTCAGACTTTGAGGCCTGCTAGGAGCACTCAGAGCTAGGAAGGGGATACCTTCCATACTGTGGGCGGGCAGGCAGTAAATGTTCTGGGCTGCAGAGATCAAAGTCACCAGTTCCAAGAGATAGGATTAAACTCTAGTAAAATAGAACTAGAATCTGAATCCCAGGTGCTGTCTGAGGGAAACAGGGCAAGATGGTGGAGTCGTCTATCTGTTAGGAAGCATTTGACTGCAAGTAACAACAATAATTTGACTGAAAATGGTTTAATCTAATAAGGGTTTGTTTCTCTCACAAAACAAGAAGTTAGAGGTAGGTGGTTGGTGATGTTGATTTAGCCACTCAAATGGTGCTATCAAGGACCCAGTTTCTTTCTGTCTTGCCTTTCTGCCACCCTCACTATGTTGGCTTTTTGTCCTCATGCTTGTCCAACCTTATGATCTTAATGTGGCTGCTGCAGCTCCAGGCATTACATCTGCATTCAAGGCAGGAAGAAGGAAGGAGAGCCAGTGCCAATGACATTATCCCCTTTAATCAGGAAATCAGAAGACTTCAATTCCCAGCTGAAAGATTTAATGAACAGGTTGAAAATGTGAATGAAAGAAAGAGAGAGAAAAGAAGGAAGGAATTCTTCCCAGAGCCTTCCCTTATATCTTTTTGGACAGAATGGGGTCACATGGCGACTTTTAGCTGCAAAAGAAGCTGGGAAGCAGATTATCGGGCTTTTAATACCTATGGTGAGAGAATAACAAGAGAAGAGATTGAGAATGGCTACTGAGCTTGCCAACCAACATAATCTGCCATAGAATTCTTTTTTCTTTAAAAAAATGTAAGGCGCTTAACACATATAGTTCATAGAAGGTGCTCAATAAATATTGGCTGTCATTTGTTGCTACTATTGTTTCTATGTGTCATGCCTCTCAATTAGTTTTAGATGATCATCTTCTAGTCTGTCAGGTAGCAATTACATCACTCATACCAAAGGAAAAAACCAAACCACACTCTACCTTAGGACACTGAGTTTCTACTATACTGTAGACACCATGCTAGTATTTTTAAAAAAGTTAATCCTGTCCACAGCCCTTTCAGAAAGCTTTATTATCTACATTTTATAGATTAGGACACCAAGGGACAAACATTTTATTTATTTTTTATAAATTTAATTATTTATCTATTTTTATTTTTGTCTGTGTTGGGTCTTCATTGCCATGCGCAGGCTTTCTCTAGTTGCAGCAAGCAGGGGCTACTCTTTGCGGTGCACAGGTTTCTCATTGCAGTGGCTTCTCTTGTTGTGAAGCGTGGGGTCTAGGCGCCTGGGCTTCAGTAGTTGTGGCACGCAGGCTCAGTAGCTGTGGCTCGCAGGCTGTAGAGCGCAGGCTCAGTAGTTGTGGCACCCGAGCTTAGTTGCTCCACAGCATGTGGGACCTTCCCAGGCCAGGGCTCGAACCCGTGTCCCCTGCATTGGCAGGCGGATTCTTAACCACTGCACCACTAGGGAAGTCCCGGGACAAACATTTTAAATAACTAGTTCGAGATGGTGAAGCTATGTAAATCTGCTACATAAATCTGCAACTATGTAATCTACCATAGAATTCTACCTTGTGGCCTTGTTGTAGCATTCAAGGGATAAATCACAGAAGTCTGTACTGGTCAATGCGCCTTCACACATGCTGTTTCCTGGAATTGGGACCCCCATCCTGTTCCTATACCTCTCATATTTGCCTAAAAAAGCCTTCAGTGTATTCTAGAACTATACTTTTAGAAGCAATTTGGCAACATGTTTCAAGGGCCATAAAAGTGTTCATAAATTTTGACCCAGTATTTCCACTTCTGAGAATGTATTTGTTCCAAGGAAATAACCCAAAAGGGAAAAAAAAAAAAAACCCTACATGCTCAAGGATATTCATTACAGCTTTACAAGTAAGAAACAACCTAAAAATCCAACAATAGAGGAATGGATAATTAAATCATGGTACACTCACTGAATGGCATATTGCACAGCCATTAAAAGTGACCATTATAAATTTTGCTCAGTAATGTAAAAAAGGGCTATGATATAATGTTATATTTAAAAAACAAAACATATAATCAAATGCATTATTTAGATTGCATACTTGTCTTAGTCTGCTCAAGCTGCTGTAACAAAAATATTGGGTTGGCCAAAAAGTTCGTTCGGGTTTTTCCATAACACCTTACCAAAAACCCAAATGAACTTTTTGGCCAACCCAATACCATAGATGGGTGGCTTAAACAACTGAAATTTATTTCTCACAGTTCTGCAGACTAGAAGTCCAAGATCAAGGTGCCAGCAGGGTTCACGTGAGGGCTCTCTCTTTGGGTTGCAGACAGCTGATTCCTCACTGCATTCTCACATGGCCTTTGTGTGTGCACACAAAGAGAGAGGTGAGCTCTGGTGTCTCATATTCTTTTCATATGGGCACTAATCCCATCATGAGTGCCCCACCTTCATGACCTCATCTAAACCTAATTATCTTCCACAGGCCTCTGTCTCCAAATACTATCACATTCAGTTAGGGGGCTTCAACATATGAATTTTGGTGGAACACAATTCAGTTCATAGTAATACTTAAATATGTATGTGTCTTGTGGAAAAGACTTGAAGGGAATTTGCAAAAGTTATTGGCTTAGGAGATGGATTATGGGGGTGATTTTTTCCTCTCTGTTATCTAAATCTTCTGTAATAATGTTATGTAGTTTTTAACAGAATTTGGGGCAAGGAGGTTAGGATAAAAATGATCCATCTTTTGGGAATTCCCTGGTGGTCCAGTGGTTAGGACTCTGCGTTTCCACTGCAGGGGACACAGGGTCGACCCTGATCGGGGAACTAAGATCGCACATGCTGTGTGGCACAGCCAAAAAATAGAGTAATATAAAATTCTATTTTAAAAAAAAATCCATACTTCAAGCCTCAACTCAAATGCTACCTCCTCTAGGAAGCCTTCCTTGGTTTTTCCAACCACATCTTTTCTGAAGTTATTTTACTGGACCATGTGCTCTTCTGGGGCAAGGGCCATGAGCAATTCCCCTTTGTTGTGATCCATGATAGGCCAAGGGGCACAAGTCGAGAACCCAGACAAGGAGCCCAGTGTGGTGGAGGTGGTAAAGGTTGATGTGTGTAGTCAGGACTCAGTGATTGGATCTAAGCAACAGGTCCAGGGCAGTAGCAGATGCAGGGCTTGGAAATTAGGGACATAAACTGTTGGGCATTGAGTAAGAGCTGGTCTTTCTAGTTATTTTAAATGTGTTATTGTTATTATATAAGTAATACATGCATACATACTCATTGTAAAAAAAATTTAAATAGTTCATTCAGATAAAGCCCACCTTGGCTCCTACACAATCCCACTCCCCTCCCCAGGGATTGTCAATTTGACAGGTACCCTTCCAGAATATTCTTCCTCATGCACATAATTTCAAAGCCTGCATCCATGTTTACATAAATAAAGCCAGAACGTCCTGTGACTTGCTTCTCTCTGGTATCCAGACCTTTTCACTTCAGGCTGCAGAGGTCTACCTCATTTGTTTGGGCCTCAGAAAACTGTTATTAATGTGGATATTCAGAAATGTATTTAGCCTTTTCTCTATTAATGACCCTTTGGGTTGTGTCTGATTGTTCCCATTTCTGCCACTGCCACCAAGGCTCCCTGTGGCCAGGCCTCTTTGTGCACTTGGAGCATTTCTCCAGGCAGAGATGTGGACTCACTGTGGTGGAGGGTCTGGGCCCCTCACTTTCCACAGACACTGCAGGATCCTGTTCTACGAACACCGTGACAAACTCCATTCTTACCAACAGTGAAAAGGGTGTTCATGCCCTTAAATTCCTGCCAACAGTAGGTATTACGAATCTTTTTAAGATGTTGCAAATCTGACGGGTGAAAAATGTTAGCTCAGTGTTGTATGACTTGCATTTCTTTGCTGACTAGCAAGGCTGAGCTGTCGTCATTGTTATCAACCATCTGCAGTTCCTCGGAGGTGAACTGTTTGTTCCGAATTATCACTCGATTTTTCTTTTGAGTGGTTTATCTTTCACTTACTATTTGTAGGAATTCATTATATATCCTGAATACTAATCCTTTCCGTTTGCATATGTTGCAGATACCTTCTTCCAGGCTGTCACTTGTCTTTTAACAATATTTATGGTGTCTTTTGTCATATGGCAGTTTTAGATTTGGACGTAATCAAATTTAGCAATCTTTTCCTTTATGGTTTCTGCGTTTTATATCTTGCTAAAGAAAGCCTTTCCTCCCCCAAGGTTATAAACAAATTCTCCTATATTTTCTTTAATAGTTTTATAGCTTTGTTTTTTTTTTTACACTTAGCTCTCTAATCCACCTGGAATGTATTTTGTGAAAGGTGTGAAGCAGGAATCAACTTTATGTTTTTTCACAAGGATAGCCAATTGTCTCTACACTATTTTTTGAGGAGTTCATCCTTTCCATGCTGTTTCTTTTTTTTTTTTTTTTTTAATATTACCGTATTTTTATTCGTCTCATTGGTGGATGTTCCTTCATTGCAGCGGCAGCGAGGGGAAAGAGGAGGGGGAAACAACAACAACAAGAAGAACAAAAGGAAATTCTAGTTCTCGACGTACTCGCGCCGGCTGAGGCCGGCCTGCTGTCAACCTTCGGTGGCATCGCATTCCGGCGCCGGAACCGGCCGGGCATGGGGAGTGAGGAATCCGTCCCCTCCCCGGCAGTTGCACCTCGTCCAGGGACGTTGGAGAAAAATGCTGCCGGGTCCCAGGTCCCCGGGTCCCGCGTGCCCCGTCCGCGGCCGTCACTGAGCGGAGAAATGAGCACCAGGAAGATCGGGTTCGTCATCGAGTTCCCGCCACCCTGCGCTCCCGATGCGGCCCGCTCACTCGACTGCCGGTTGTCCCCATGCTGTTTCTAAATGCTACTTTATCACATCCTGAATTCCTCGCCATACAAGAACCCCTTTTAAACTCCCTATTCTGTGACCTTGATCCATTCATTTGTCTTGTCCCGTGCCAGCACACCACCATTTTAATTAGTACAGCTTGATGGTGTTTTGTAATCTGATAGGGCAAGTCCTCCCCCATTGTTCTTCTTCAAATATTTCTTGGCTATTCCGACACAGTTATTCTTCCAGATTATCTTTAGAATTGGCTTGTTAAATTTCACACACAGGCACATCCTGTTGTGATTTTGATTGGCATTATGTTGAATTTAGAGAATTCTTCAGGCAGAACTGACATCTTCACAGTGTCAAGTGTTCTCACCCAAGGGCTCTGTGTATTTACTGAGGGCTTCTCTTATGTCTCAGGCCTGACTCTGAGGCCAACTCCACTGCTTACTAGCTCTGTGATCTAGAGTGTGGCTCAGCCTCTCTGAGACCCGGCTCCTCCATCATCTTTGACGAAGGAACAGCGCGTCCTATCCCAGAGCTGATGGAGAGTTAAATAAGAGCAAATGTGCGAAAGCCCTAGATGCTGAGCTCCTAGAGGGCAGGCCTTTGCTTCATTTAACCTCACCACCCAGGAGAGTCAGCTCTCTGAACAGCCCTAAGGGAAAGAAGAGAACTCAATGCTTTCATTTAGGCAGATTCAGGGGGCTCAGGGTGGGGGCTGACCCATCACTGCGTTAGGTACTTTACATATATTATTTCATTTGTCCTCAGAACAAGCCTCTGAGGTAGGTTCTATCATGCCCTTTTCATAGCTGAGAAAAATGAGACTCAGACAGTGACCTGTCTGCCCTCGGATGCAAGGCTCTAATAAGCTACAATCTGCACCCTCTGTCCTGCCTAGTTTGGGAGCCAATGGGGCCTCTCCTGCTCATAAAGCTGGAGCTTCAAGATGGTCTGATAGTCTCTTGTCTGAGGTCTAATTACCCTAGAGCAGACTTGGCCCCAAGATACCCACATGAGCATTCAGCACTTAGCACAGGGTCTAGCACATATTAGGAGCTTGCTGAATCAGATCAGAACAAAGTCCAAACATCATAGTGTGAATGCTACAGATAGTACAATAAGTGCTAGACAAGCTCAGAGGAAGAAAAGGGCTCTGTGGACTGAGGAAATCATGGAAAGCTTCCAAGTGGTGGTGAGACTGCAATAGCCCTGAGAGATGGAGAGGATTTAGACAAACATAATAGAGCATTCTATATAGAAACAGAGCTAGTAGGGCCAAGCAGGTGAGCCAATTGGCTGGATAAGCAGCGAGTGTGAACAGAGAAAGGCATTTCTTAATGACTGAGGGCTTGGCTGAGCTGGGCAGTGTCTGCAGGCTGGAGCAAGGCTGGAAGGGCAGAAGGTCATGGATCTGGTATCTTCTAGGCCCATCTAGCTTAGCTCCCCTCAGTGTCCTGAGGTTAAACTTCACTTTCCACGAGCAGCTCTCACAGCCTGTTGCCATGGCACCAAAACACACAGACCAGCCGTGGAAGTTGGCTGGGAGGGGCAGGAAGGGGCTGCTTTCCTCATGCCCTTTGCCTGCCCCACACTGCATCCTGACCCTGTCTCTTCACTCTGACTTTGTCTCCCCACTCCATGCATAGTGTGTATATGTGTGGGCACCTGGGCATGAGCTGTATGCCCTTGGGTAAGTGCCTCAGCCTCTCTGAACTCAGGAGATAATAATTTCCAGGTATGCGCATATTCTCCTGGGCACGGGGTAGTCCATCTTGCTCCTATTAGAAAAGGAACAGCCTCACGGCATAGCCACTGTTAATACCTTCATACACTCTGAAAGGAAAAGAGAAGGAAACAACCCAGTACATGCCAGGTGCTCTGTATACAGGATGCCAGATTGACTTTGGGGGTTTAAAAAACCAAAGCACATGAGTTCAGATCCTCTGAGAAGCTAGACCCCAAGATGGGATTAGATATGCAAGAGAGTTATTTGCTGAAGCATCTGTGAAAGAAAAAGGGAAGTGAGCCAGAGGAGCACAGAACTGTCAGACCGTGTTGTGGGTCTGAGCCCTGTGAGGGAGAGAGGGAAGGAAGAAGGGTGGGATGGGTAGTGTAATTCTTGGGAGGTTTCAGCCAAGCCAATAGGAAGTTTTTGAGCTAAAGTCACTCCCAGGGCTTCCCTGGTGGTGCAGTGGTTAAGAATCCGCCTGCCAATGCAGTGGATGCGGGTTCGAGCCCTGGTCCGGGAAGATCCCACATGCCATGGAGCAACTGGGCCCGTTCGCCACAACTGCTGAGCCTGCGCTCTAGAGCCCGCGAGCCACAACTACTGAGCCCATAAGCCACAACTAATGAAGCCCGCGTGCCTAGAGCCTGTGCTCCGCAACAAGAGAAGCCACCACAATGAGAAGCCCGCGCACTGCAACGAAGAGTAGCCCCCGCTCGCAGCAACTGGAGAGGGCCCGCGCACAGCAATGAAGACCCAACGCAGCCATAAATAAATAAATAAATAAATAAATAAATAAATAAATAAATAAATAAATTTATGAAGTCACTCCCAGAGGAGGCTGCATCACTCAGGAACGGGCTTCTCTTAGGACCCCTGCTGTGCTCAGTGTGGGGAGGGAGCAGCCCGTGGGAAGTGTGCCCCAGCACCAATGCACAGCAGCTGGGGCCCTTGGCCAATTACATCCCCCCCCAGAGTAGGAGATCTGGTCAGTGCATTTTCATGGCCACTACCCGAAGCAAAATGGAACCGCCACCTACTTCATAGCCCAAGAAAGGCTCGGTACTGAAGTAAAGACCATGAGTTTGAGCACACCTCACCATGAGGCTCCTCTGCTTACTAACTGTGTGATTCCAATTAGGTTTTTCACTAACCTGATTTTCAACTTCTCTACAGAATGGGGTAACAACTCCTTTTTCATGGGTTGCTAAGAAGATAATCTAGGACCTGAAACCCTCCCTCACCAGCTCCAATAGGGAAAAACTACCTGGAACTGACTGACTGAGAGCCTCAGTCAGAAGTCCAAAGGAGGAAGCTCTTTCGTTTCTCCAAGGGGAGGGGTCAGGAGGTTGGAAGACTGAGAAACATGGATAGAAAGGAAAGCCTCCCTGAGGCCCACTCAAGGTAGACGTGGATGTGGTACGGTCACTTGAGGGGAAAAGTACAGATTGTTCTGCACCACCTGGATATTAAGTGCTTCATAATCTCATAAAAATGTATAGGTTCTACAATTATCTCAAAAAAATTTGTGAATAAAAAGTTTATTCAACCACGGGCTTCCCTGGTGGCGCAGTGGTTGAGAATCTGCCTGCCAATGCAGGGGACACGGGTTCGAGCCCTGGTCTGGGAAGATCCCACATGCCGCGGAGCAGCTGGGCCCGTGAGCCACAACTACTGAGCCTGCGCGTCTGGAGCCTGTGCTCCGCAACAAGAGAGGCCGCAACAGTGAGAGGCCCGCGCACCGTGATGAAGAGTGGCCCCCGCTCGCCGCAACTGGAGAAAGCCCTCACACAGAAACGAAGACCCAACACAGCCTAAAATAAATAAATAAATAAAGAATGCCTTCAGCTGCAAATATCAGAAAACCCAACTAATTGTGTCTTATGGGAATTTCCTGGCAGTCCAGTGGTTAGGACTCGGCACTTTCTCTGCCATGGCCTGGGTTCAGTCCCTGGTCAGGGGACTAAGATCTCCCAAGCCATGTGGCATGGCCAAAAAATAATAATAAATGATTGTGTCTTAAGCAGTAAAGTCATTTAATTACCTCATATAACAATAAGTTTGAAGGTAGTTTAGTTTCTCAGTAATGCAAGGGTGCTAGATCCATGTCTCTGTTCTTCTTTTGGCCTTTGCCTCATGGTCACAAGATGGATACCATAGCTCCAAACATCACACCCTCATAAAATAGTGTTCCAAAGAAGAAGAATGAGGAAGGTATAAAAGGTAAAAAGGTATAAAAGAGGCATTTACCTCTCATTTTTTCTTTTCAGGGAGAAAAACCTTTCCCAGAAGCCCCCTGAAGATTAGTCCCTTATGTCTCATTGGCCAGAACTAGACCACGCCTCAACCAATCACCGGCAAAAGTATCTCTGGGCACATGGCTGCTTGAACAAGATCAAGATCTGTTAGCAAAGAAGACTGCAGGAATGTCACTTGAGAAGGCAACAAGAGCGCCTTCCACAGGAAGAATTTCTGGAAACAGAATGAATCTTTCCATCCTTCTGAGCATAGCTGAGGGGTTACACAAGCACATAAACACATACAGTGTAATGGGAACATGATAAATAATGTACAAGACACAGGAATCAGGCTAAGAAAGAAATCCATTCAATCAATGAAGGGCAGGGATTCAGGGGTGACTAGAATAGTGGACACAGTCCATTATAGTGGAGATGGCAGACTCTTTGCCCTGGGGGTGGGAACAGGTCAGAGAAACCCTCACAGAATCTATGTCTGAACAGAGTGCTGCCAGATGAGTAGGAGTTCACAGGCAAACTGTTTTGGAGATGAGCAGACTCACCCACAAAGAGCTATGTTTGTGCAGGTGAACAAATGGTTCAGTATTTTGAAAGGTTAAGGTTAAAGGATGGGCAGTATTCGAGAGGAGGCCAGATCCACACAGGGGCCAGGAATTGGATAATGGGGAGCTATTGAAAAGTTGTAAGCAGGAGATTGGCTTAAATAAATATTCACTTTTAAATGATTACAAAATTGAAGGAATCTCAAAAATATTTTACCAAGCAAAAGAGTACAAACTATATAATTTCATTTATGTGAAGCTCTACAGAATAGGCAAAACTAATCTACGATGAACGTTATCAGAGCAGTAACTGCCCATGGGAACAGGGATTGACCAAAAAATATCATGAGGAACATTAAGGGAAGATGGAAATCTTCTATATCTTCACTGGAGTGGTGGTTACATGGATGTAACATACTTATTAAAATTTATCAAATTGTATACTTAAAATACGTGCTTTCATTGTATGCAAATTATACCTTAAAATTTTTTTGGTAAAAAGTATCCTGATGGGTGGATTGTGGGAGAACCTGGAGGTGGGGAACAGGTGAGAACGCTGCAGGCATAGTCTAGGAGGAAGATTCCACAGCCTGAATTGAGGCAGGGTGTGGGAGCAGAGGAAGGACAGGGCTGGAGAAGGAACAAGGCTGTCTGATGCACTGGATTTGGGAGGGGAGCTGGCAGGAAAGAGAAGACGCAAGATGACTCCTGGCCTCTGGCTGGGATGAATGGCATCAGTCTCTGAGACAGAGACTCCAAGAGGAGTTATAGGCTGGGAGGAAGGAGAAATGAGCGCAGATGTGGAAACACTGAGTTTGTGATGGAGATGTTTTTTGGGCTATTGAACATGTGGATCTAGATTTCAGGAGAGAGCGATGGGCTGGAGAGAGTTTGGTCCTCAAAATATGGAACTAGATGGGTCACCCAAAGGGAACGAGCTGAGTAGGAAGAAGTGGGCAGAGGCAGGAGGGGAGAGAGCCCTGGGGAGTACCAACAGCTAAGTGCTGGTCAGAAGACAAGGCTCCAGCTCAGGGAACTACGAAGGAAAGGTAAAACATAGGAGAAGCGCTGGGGTAGAGGGTGTCCTCACAGAGGCTAGAGGAAGGAAGGAGGTCAAGAAGGGGAAAGTGGTCAGTTGCGTTAAATGCTTCAAAACTGCCATATAGGCTCAGAGAGAGTGTGGATAGATTCGAGAGTGACACACATAGGTGAAATGCATTCAAATTCACATCTCCTGACTCTAGAACCAGTGCTCTTTCTATATCCTGTGAACCAGTGGGCTTCAAAGGAACATGAAAAATGCAGGAGAATCTACAAAGGCCCTTCCTCATCTTTTTTTCAGTCAGCACCATTCATGAAGCTTCCAGATTTAAATAAATTAGGGTTCAACTGAACAGCGGAGTACTATGGAGCTGTTTGAAATAATAAAGTAGACCTATGTGTACTTCTGAAAGACGCCCACTTTGCTGCCTACATGTTTTGTCAGAGGAAATTATACCTCTGGGAGGATATACACCAAAATGTCAACAAGGTTAACTCTGAACTGCCAGGTTATGTGTGATTTTTGAAACTATGTTTAAATTTTTGCCAATCTGTATTTTCTAGCTTTTCTAGACATAGAAATTTTAATCTAGAGTGTAAAGGATGCTTAGCTGGATACTGGGGGAGAAGAGAAGATTTTGAAGAGTTCAAGAAGGGTTCATGGAGTTCCTACTGTCACAGCCATTAGGAAAGGGAAGGGATGAGGTCCCAAGTCTCCTCCCAGCAGTGCAGGGACACTGGGTGGCCAGGTTAGATGGAGAAAGTCTTCACTGAGAAGGCAAGTTTGGAGATGACAACAGATGACTGGGAGCACCGGGGCCTCCTGGAGAGGTCCTGAAAGAGGCCTTGGCAGGGCCATCTTGACACGACTCATCTAGACCAGTGGATGAGGGCTGGGGAGACCATGGGCCTTCATGGAGTCTGGAGGCTCAGCTTGCCTCATGTGGCCCTCTCTGCCAGGAACACATATCCTGTTCTGCCTGGAATGCCCTCTACATTCCTCTTCCTGGTAAACACCTACCTTGTTTTTTTTTGTTTTTTTTTTTGGCCACGCCATGTGGCTTGTGGGATCTTAGTTCCCTGACCAGGGATCAAACCCGGGCCCCCTGCAGTGAAAGCGAGGAGTCCTAACCATTGGACCACCAGGGAAGTCCCCACCTACCTAACTTTAAGACCCTGCTCAAATATGGCTTTCTTGGAGAAGCCTCCCCCAGCACAGAGGCAGAAGACATCACACACGTACACCACTGTCTTCATGCCTTGCAATTGCCACCTTCTATGTAATTAACCTGATTTCAGGTCTGTGTACCTTACTAGCCAGTGTGCTCCTCCAGGCCATTATCAACCTGACTGTCAGGAAGACTCATCCATCCTGTGAGTCCACAGCTGGCAGGTCCCCAAACAAAAACAGAGGTTCTAGAGGAAATGAAGGAGTCCAAGAATGAGCAAATGGGTCTGTGCATGGAGAGAGCCCCCCTCGGTAACCAAACACTCCTAGTGAGTGTTCCCACCCTCACCCAGTGTGGGCACCAGTGACCAGACCCAGGTGCTAGTTCCCTCCCCAGGTGGTTACCTCAATATGTGTCCTGGGGACCAGATGCCAACTAGATGTGACAGTCACACACTAAAGGCACTGGAGAAGGGAGGGTGTATTGAGAAAGGGGACCACCACCTGAGAGAAAGGAAGAAAAGCAGGAACTCAAACAAGATTCAGAAATTGGCCCTTTCTGAAAGCTTTCCACACTGAGCTTTGAGAACCAAGATGAAAAGCACAAATACTGAATTTAAGAACCAAAGACACTCTCTAAGGAGAATGGGACATTTCCACGTAAGGCAACAAAATTAGAAGAAGAGAATGAAACTCTCCTGATGCATGAAACAGCTTAAAGGGACCCAGAGATTACTCGTTAGTTAGGCAGAAAGCTTCTCAGAGAACTAAAATGATAATGACCGTGCCAAAGAAAGTGGAAATCAGGCCAGGTTATGAAGGAGGGGTACATACAAGAAAATAACAAAAGGCTGTGGAGAGAAAAATCAGAAGAGTTGTTCAGAAAAAGAAATGAGACACAACTTGTATAAGGTAGCAAAAGAATGAGAAAAACATTTTCTAACTCTAACAGGCCAACAAAAGGGGATAAGGAGATTATTGGCTCATTTTGAGTTGGGGAGAGAAAGCCTATAAGCAATGACACTAAAAAAGCAGAGGCTTTTAATTTTTTCTTAGCCTAAAAAGGTCAGCTGTGATGTAAAAGCTGAAAGAGGCACTGCATGGGATCATGAAAAGGCAGGAAGCCAAGGGGGAAAGGGAAGAACTTGTGTATTCACATCCACGGTCCTGATGACTTACATGCTTAGGTACTTAAGGAATTGGCCCAAGGTGGAATCAGATCACTAGCTCTCACTCTGAGGGGATTTATGGGGAACTGGTGAGGGGCCTGGAGACAAGAGGGAGACCCAGGCAGCCTGTCCCTGCCTCTCTTTAAACCTGGAGGAAAGCAGATGCCTTTGGAAGTTCTGGGACCATCAACCAAGCTGCTATAATGGATAACTACTGGGACACGTCGTCAAAAAATCAATCTGCAAACACTAGGTCATAAGGAATTAGGTAATAACCAGCACTGCTTTCCAAAGAACACATTCTGTCAGAGTAATCCAATTTCCTTCCAGGACAGAATGATGGGCCTGGTAAACCAGGAATGGCAAGAGACACATAATCTTCCTTAACTTAAAGAGCATGGCATTTAATTTCACCTTTCATGAGAAGTCTCAAAAGAAAAACTGGGGATATGGGGTCTCTGGTTGGCCTTTCTGGGGTTGGGCAAATGAAAAGAGGTTGAAGGGTTAACCCAAATAGCAGTTCTTTATGTTCTATGTAGTGTGGATGGTTTAAAATGGACAGAGGTAGGGGTGGGCAGGGTAACTGTGCTGGTGGTAGCAGGTAACAGTAGTGTTAAAGGAGATGAGAGGGGTAGTGGTAGTGGTGGTGGGGATGGTGATGGTAGTGGAGATGGTACTAGTGAGAAAGGTAGCGATATTAGTGGAGGTGATGGTGGTAATGGTGAAGGAACTAGAGGTGATGATGGTAGTGGAGATGGAAGTGATGGTTGTGGTAGATGTGGTGGCTGTGAATGTAGGGATGGTGGTGGAAGTGGAGGTCATGGTTGAGACGATGATGGAAGTGCTAAGAGTGGTGGAGGTGGAGTTGGTGGTTATAGTGGAGGTGATGGTGAGGAGTGATGGAGATGTTGCTAGGGGCGAGTGTGGAGGTGGTTATGGTTATGGTGATGAAGACGGAGGTGGTGGTTGTGGTGGAGATGGACGGTGATAATGGTGGAGAGAGAAGTGGTGGGGCATAGATGGTGGTGGAGATGATACTGGTGATAAAGGTAGTGATACTAGTGGAGGTGGTGATGGAGGTCATGGTTGAGGTGGAAATGATGGTGATGAGATTGATGGAGATGTTGATAGTGGTGGGTGTGGAGATGGTGGTGGCTTTGGTGGTAAAGATAGAGGTGGTGGATGTGGTGGAGATGAAGAAGATGATAGTGGTGGAAATGGAGACAGTGGTAATGATGGAGATGGAAGCAGTGGTGGTGATGGAGACGGTGGTAACAGTGGTGGTAGAAATGCAAACAGTGACAGTGGTAAGAATGGGAACAGTGACAGTGCTGATGGTCATGGTGGTCACAGACTAGATCTAGTAAATCTGGGTTTCACAGCCGTTCTTTTGGACATCTATAATGGACACCCACACTAGCTTGTTCTTTCCACATCTTTCCTGAGAGAAGTGGGCACACTGTAGGCCATTTGGGGCCCATCCTCATTCTGACCACCTCACCACTACCTGTTAATCCTGGGGCAATAAACCCCATCTCTGCCCAGATGGGCTGGGTGGCAGTGGACCTTAAGAAGTCTGTGTGGGGAGGATTTCCTCCAGCCCAAAGGTGTGAGCATGGCCTGAGAGTCCCCCCAGCCAAGGAGAGGGAAAGGCTCCCAGGGTCAAGTGGAGACGGGCTGTCTGTGCTCAAGAGCCCTTGTTAGCAGAAGGCTATTCCCAGCTCGGGAAGTTGTGCAAGCTGGGGTCTGGGGAGGCCTTTTGCGGGTTCTGATTTATACACCTCTTTCCAGCCTGACTTCTATTACTGCAGCCCATGGACTAGGGGCTGGGAAGGGTGGGCTAAAGGCTTCCCTCCACCTTGGTTTCTGCCAGGATGTGGCTGTTTTGTTGACTGGAAATAAAATTAAAACACCCCCCAGGTGTGTGGGCCAGTGTGTCTCAGGAGCCCTGGGGGTGGGAAAGAGGTGGGTCGTCGGAGCCTACAGCAGGATTCGTGGAATGTGTGGTGGAAGAGCGGGTTGCCAGCTCGGGCTGGACTCCCTGAAAACATTCTTGAGGCTGGGAACTCAGCTCCAGATTGAACAATTCTTGCCCAGCTCCTTGCTGTCTGCACAGTCCCAACTGGCTATGTGACTGGGGGGAGGTTCTTGAACCAATTTGGGCCTCATGATGTTCTCTTCTACCCTAGAGAGTTGGGCGAGATGATCTCTGAGGTCCTGCAGCTATAGGTCCAGTCCCCTAGACGTACTTCACACCCCAGCAACGTCCACAAGCCCACCCCACCCACCCCACTTCACCCATCCTCTCTGCCTGTAGGGCCAGAGTCCTCACGGTCTGTGGCCCTAGCTCAAGGCCCAGCTCAAAGCCAGGTCAGCTACAAAGCCCACCTGTGTTGGGCAGGCAGAAGCAACCTCTTCCTCCTCTAGACCCCTGTCGCCTTTGTCTACCCTCTGTGTTGAACTGTCAGACAGGAGGGTGCCAGACTCAGTGCCTTCACCAGCTTGTCTGGACCTCATAGGCTTGAACCTCATTCATATCCTATCCCTCTTGGCAACCAACGCAGGGCTGGCAGAAGATGCTGGAAAAGTGAAGAGTGAGTGAATTTTTTTTTTTTTAATTTATTTATTTATTTATATTTGGCTGTGTTGGGTCTTCGTTTCTGTGCGAGGGCTTTCTCCAGTTGCGGCAAGCGGGGGCCACTCTTCATCGCGGTGCGCGGGCCTCTCACTATTGCAGCCTCTCCTGCTGCGGAGCACAAGCTCCAGACGCGCAGGCTCAGCAATTGTGGCTCACGGGCCCAGTTGCTCTGCGGCATGTGGGATCTTCCCAGACCAGGGCTCGAACCCGTGTCTCCTGCATTGGCAGGCAGATTCTCAACCACTGCGCCACCAGGGAAGCCCGTGAGTGAATTTTATACCTAGAGAAACCGAGGCCCCAAGTGGTCAAGTAGCCAAGACTTAGAGCCCAGATCTCTGGGACTCTAGTGCATTGCCAGATATGGTGCCAGGGCTGGAAAGGCCTATTGTAACAGAGGTTCCACCTGTCTAATCCTTGCTTAGAGTCTCCCTTCTCATAGATCCTGTCTGTGAGCTCCCAGCAGTTTATAGACCCCGTTTGTGCAGTAAAAACTTAAGGAACTAGTCCATGAAAATGTTTAACTGCAAAGAGTTCTATCTTTATAACTGCTAAATTATTTTAATATCATTGAAATTTAAATCCAGATTTTAAAAATATTCAGAGAACTTAGGAATTCTGAGAATAGGTACCATCCTAGCTCACAAACTCATTCACAGGAAGGTGTGAATGACTGATATAGCCTTTTCACTGTGTTGCTAGGTCCTAGGGTAATTTGCATTTTTAAACGTACCCTTGGAAAGGACAATGCATAACTTATCAGGTGGCCTTATAAGGTGAAATGGCAGTCCTTGGGTCAACCAGCATGGTGAGAGGCTCTTGAAACCCTTCAAAAGAAGCTCTGTCCAGGACACCAGTTCATGCTGTGCTTAAGTTGGGGATGGATATGTGTGTGTGTGCACATACCCAGGCGTGGGAAGGTAAGGGGGGGGGGGGAAGAGGTTCCAGGTTCCAGTTCCAGAAAAAGGATGGCTTCCTCTTCCAAACTGCCACTCTGCTTCCCAATCAGCCCTGCTGATGAGGGAGGGCTCTCCGCAGTACTGCAGACAGCCCTCCTGCCCTCCCCCTCCACCCCACATACACACATACACATAGCTTCTCCCTCCAGGCTGCACTCACATGCTCTCTCATCTCTGCAGAGATGAGGCAAAAAATTCAGTCCCCATAGAACAGTAGGAGCCCCGGAGAGGTGTCTGGTTCTGAGACTCACTGCGTAACCTTGGGCATGCACCCTCTCTGCACCTCTCTTTCTCCGTCTATAATGAGAGATTTGGATTAGATGGTTTCAGAGGTCCCTTCCAGCCCTGACCAATTCTCCTCTCCTTATGTCATGAAAGGTCCTGTGGTGACACAGAAGGGCAGGGGCTTCAGATTCATATGAATCTGAGTGCAAATTCTGGCTCAAGTTCTTTTTAGCTGGGTGATCTTAGCCAAGGTACTCAGCTTCCCTGAACTTCGCTTTTCTCATCTTTAGATGAAGGATAACACCTTCCATTACACAGACTTGTTGTAAGCATTAGAGATGAAAAACATAGTGTGCCTGGTTTGCTCTCAATTAATGGTACTTATTATTATTATACCGGCTGAGGAAGGTTGTGAAAAGCCATGTGCGTAGCAGCTGGAAGCATGGACTCTGAAGCCCTGTACCCTGTGCCTGAATTCCAGTTTAGCCACTATCTAGCATTGTGAGCTTGGGTAACCAACTTAACTCTACACCTCCAAGTCCTCATCTCTAAAATGAGCATAATAATTAGACCTATCCCGTAGAATTGTTGCAAGAACAAAATTATTCAGTAAATTGAAACACAAGACGATGTCATGTAGTGAGTACTCAACAATAACAACTATGTTATGAATAGCCAGGGGATGGCTATGTATATGGATGTATGTGTGTGAGGGTAGGGATGTTCCCACCGCTCTCCATCTCCTCCCACCCCCACTTTTGCTAAGTTAAGAATTTGAGGGAATTCCTGGTAGTCCAGTGGTTAGGACTCTGTGCATCCACTGCCGGGGGCCGGGGTTTGATCCCTGGTCGGGGAACTAAGATCCCGCAAGCCGTGTGGCACGGCCAAAATAATAATAATAATAATAATAATTTAAAGTCCTGTTCTCTTTCCATCATTCAGCTCCTCGGCCTATGAACCTCCCAGTTTTCATTCAGCACCCGAAGCCTGGTGACCCTCATCTTCCCTGGCTCTTTCAGGAAGCTGACCTCATTGCTGGGTCCTCCGTGAAACCTGCCCTCCTCTGCCCCATGCAGCTTGTTAGCTTGTTCCTGTAGCCTCTGTGGAGCCAGGCTTCACCCAGCCTGTATGTGCCTAGGTAGCCAGCCCTCACTCAGAGCTCAGGGGGCGTGTGATCCACCAGGAGCACAGGAATGTGCTCAGAGACAGGGATGGTGCTGCCTCCCTTATCTAGGTCCCGATAGCATTCACTGACCCTAAGTTCGTCCTTAGAGCTGCCCTACACCTCTGCTACTCATTCCTGAGATCTTCTTCAGGTCTTTACAAACAATGCTTTATTCAGCTAATGAGCCTTTGACCAATCTGTAGAGAGTCAGGGAAACAAATGAAAACAAAAGTGAAAAACTCTTTTCTGCTCACTAGGTTGGCAAATATGTATATATTATATGATACCCAGTGGCAAAGATGTGAAAGAATGGGGATGCTCATACTTTGCTGGAAGGACTGTAAATTGATACAGCCTCTTGGGAGGGAAATTTGGTACTATTCATAAGAACTTAAAACAAGCATATCCCTGACCCATTGATGCCACTTCTAGGAATCTATCCTGTAGAAATACCTCTATCTGCTCAAAGATATTCTTACAAAGATGGATGTGTATAAAGCATTGTGATTGCAAAACTTTGGAGACAATATAAATGTCCAGTGGTCGGGAAAAAAATAAATAATAAACGGAATAGCTATACAAAGGAGGATTACACAACTTTAAAACCGGCATATATATATGTGTGTGTGTGTGTGTGTGTATATATATACACACACACACACACACACAGACATATATATATGGGAATATTAAGATAAAAATGGCATTTTGCAGAAAAATATATATGGTTTGATCTCATTTAGGAAAAAAAAAAAATGCCCACTCTTTCCCCCATCATCTCAGCTGGGTGGAGGCTTCCTGCAAGTTCAGGCTGGCTCAGGACAAGCTGCACTGGGTCGAAAGCCCAGCCCCTTCCTTCCAGCCAAATGGGTCAGTGCCCCAGGATGGCCACACCTGGGGAAGGAAGGACCGCTGAGGCCCCAGGGTCAGAACTCCTACCCAGCGAAGCAAAATGGAAGCAGCCTCCATTCTGAGGCAGACAGACCTGGGTTCAAATCAGGCCTTCATCTCTTACCAGCTGAGTGACCTTGGGCAAAGTTCCTCACCACTCTGAGCCTCCATTTCTCCATCTATCAAAGGGGATTAATAACACCTACTGCACTGCGTGGTGGGGAATTAAATGAGACAATGAATAAAAGGGTACAAGACAATCTCAGTAAATGCCAGCCCTCTCCTGTCTCCTCAAAGATTTCTTTTACTTTGCTTTCAAATTCCTGTAATCCAACCTCAGCAGCATCCCTGCTCATCAGCGCTTCCATCCTCCCCACCCTCCTCCTGATTTGGCCTCCATGGTGAATTCTTCCCAGGTCCACTCTTAACTCCTCACTCGAGGACCACCCTGAGGCCTCCTCCACCACTGAGCTGAGTTGAATAAGGCGATGAAGAGTGCTCCCTCCAGGTCAAGACATCCTCTTCTCCTCCCCCCACCTACCACCCGGATGCGTCTCCTTCTGTTCCTTCCCACCTGTGCCCTAGCTCCCACCCTTTGGCCTGCTTCAGGACATGACCCCATCAGTCAACTCCCCTTTCTCTCCTTGCCATCTTCAACCCATCCCTCCCCTCCACTCCAACCTTACAGTTAAGCTCAAGCGGGTCCCACCATAAAACACCCACTTCTCCTCCCTGCTTCCCACCCCATCTCCCATCTTCTTTTACCACGGAGTCGCCTCCTTCTGACCCTCCTGCCGTCAATCCGGGGACCTTCGCTCAGTCTCCTTCCCCGGGTCCCTCACTTTGACTTCTGATCAACAGTGGGGACAGTTAGGCTCTTGGAAACGTGCTCGTGGTTTCTGCGACTCCAGATGCTCTGCAACGCCCGGGATTCTGCCCTCTGACACACACCTCACACCTCCTGCAACCCGTCCCCTCTCTATCCTCCGACAGCAACCTGAGGGCTGGACTTCCAAACTGTTGCTGACAGAGTGATCCAGCTTGGGAAGAAATTTGACCCGTGTTCCCCCTTTTTCAGAGTAGAAAAGTGAAGCCCAACAACATCGTCAAGTAACTTCCCCAAGGCCACACAGCGGGTGAGTAGAGCCCTGTAGCCTTTATCAAGGAATCAAGCGCTTCCGGAACTTTCCTCTCTCAGGAACTTCTTCCCTTCTACTCTACACCCTTTCTCCGCCCTAAAAAAAAAAAAGCTCAGCCAGGTGCATATTCGAATTAAAACGTCCCTAATTAGTCTCCATTTCCGCCAGGGTGGGTCAGACCCAGCTGCGTGGGTCCCAGCCTCTGGCCCGCGCACCCCTCACGCCATCCTCCCCCGGGCCCGGGAACCCCGAACACCTGCCCGGAAAGGGGGCGGGAAGCATCCGCAGAGGCCGGGCCCCTGCCCTACCCTGGCCGGCCCGCTCGGGCCCCCCACCTCTAGCCCTTCGCCCCTCGCCGCCGAGCTCACCCAGAGCGCGCCTCCCGAGCGTGGGAGGGTTTGATTGACCTTGGCAAGAGGCAGCCAAGCTCTCAAAGACCTCGGCCCCTCGCGGCCGCCCCGGCGCCGGGGCTCCGGTTACTGCTGCCACCACCTCTGTTTCGCGCCCGGCCAGGGCCCGGGGGAGGGGTGGTGGGAGGAGCCCAGTCCGACCCCCGGCAGCAGCGGTCCGCTGCCGGAGACAAGATCTGATGAGAATGTCTTCCTGCAAATTAAGCCTTCTCAGGACTCTCCATCCGGTGCCGGCAGCGAGCCCGGCGCGCTGGGAGCCAGTCCTGGGGGCGGCGCGGGCGCAGCGGCGGCGGCCAGGGCTCAGCACCCCTCCCTGCGTCCCCCCACCCCACCGCCTGCAACACAGGGTCGGCCGGCTCCGGGTCGGAGGGTGGAGCCCACCTACCAATGCCTCCCAGAACGAGTGCCAGCTGTGCCCCTCCTCTGCCCCGCTCGGGCTGCCCAAAGTGTCCCCGCACCCCTCCCTCTTATACCTCTTACCGGTGGGGAGACCTCACCCCACCCCGGGCTCTAGAGGCGAGACCCCTGGGGTCCAGTCTAGTTTTTGCTCCGAGATAGCAGTGGCACTTGGACAACTGCCTCTCCGTTTCCCCGGATGTAAAAAGGGGTAACAGTACCCTTCTCGGTTGGTTCTCGTGGGGATTCATGATCCTGTATGCGAAGCACCCGCCGCAGCGCCCAGGACGCAGTAAGCCAAGGGTCCTACGCGGCATCAACCCAAGGGCTTCAGGAACTCTGGGAACTCCGCCCACCCCCATTGTTTGCAAACGTTATCCACCTGAGCTTTTCAGTGAATTGAATCTTAAGTCTTCACTCATATAGAGGAGTCTCCAAGGGGTGCGAGAGTTCCAAGTATATTTGGAAAGGAAGAGGTAGAGGCAGAATTCTGGATAATGGCGCTCTCCTGGAAAAACAGACTGAAAGATTTTCTCCAGGAAAATAAAAAGCAAATGTCCTAACGGAAAGAACTTCGCCTTGCACTTACTATAGGCAGGCTTATAGGCAAGGAATTTCATTATTGTTTAATAACTATTATTATCCCCATTTTACAGGTGAGGGAACTGAGGCTCAAGTGATGCCCCCAGGATTACAGAATTGTTTAAATAATGGAGTTCCAAGTTGAACCCAGCTTCTCTAATTCCAAATTCTGTTCTCTTCTTCGCTACCCTACACTGCCTCTGGACGGGACTATTTTGTGCTATTTATAGTTTCTGCACTTTTTTTCTTAGTATTGGTGAATTTTTTTAAAAAGATCCCTGCCTGTTTTAACTGCGCTGAAGGAAGACGAAGAGGAAAGTGTGTGTCTGCACTTGCATCTGGATTCAAAATACCAAGCAGGGGTCTGGGGTGGGGTGGCAGTGAGCAAGTGTCAGGGAAGGTGAGATTGCAGGAGCTGGAGTGGCAGGGCGTCTTGGGAAGCCACTAGGGATCCCCTCTGGCTCTAAGCACGAAGAGGTGGTGCCTTAAACACAGTCCTCCCACGCTTCCCACACTGGGGATCCGGGTAGGTCTTCAAGTCCTCAGCCCCAGGCCTGCCCAGCTCTGCAGTGGGAAGGATGCTTGGCCCAGAGGTTGCCCAGCACTAGGCCTGCCTCCCTTGCGGGTATCTGCCTGGCAGCCAGGGCAGGACGCACCTCTGGGAGGAAAGACAGAGAGGCATTCAGAGATTGAGACAGGGACAGACAAAGGTGGGGAGGAAGCACTAGAATAAGAGGGAGAGACAGGAACCCAGAGGGGAACAAGGGAGCTATTCAGAGTTAGAAAGAGAGGGGAAGCCGCTGGGGAGAGAGAGAAAAGACAGAGAAAGGGGAGAAAAGAGAGACAGACAACCAGGCAAGGGAATGGTGGACACGAAAGGGAAGAGACAGAACAGAGGGGGAGAGAGTGGAGGAGTGAGAAAGATGGGCAGAAAAGGCAAAGCAGAGAGTGGAGACAAAGGGGAGAAAGCAGAGAAAGAGGAGAAAGGGAGGGGCAACAAGAAAAGAGAAGAGGGCAGGAGGAGAAGGGAAAGAGAGAAGAAGGTGTGAGGGGACGAGAGGGAGAGCCGAGAAGGCCACGGGGAGGAAGGCGGAGGCAGCGCCAAGAGCGGGGAGAGGGAGGGGAGAGAGCGACGACGAGGAGGGCTGCAGGGCCGGTGGCTGGGACCCTGTGCTAAGCCTTTTCTCTCTTTTTTGGAGTGGGCGGCGGATCTCCGCCGAGATAACCCAGCCAAGCCCCCTGCCCCGCGTCCCAGCGAGGGGCCGCAGCTGTATAAATACCGGGGGTGGGGGAGCGGGGCTGCTGCCCAAGGGTCAGCGACACCGGAGAAGGCTTTGCTGTCATTAGCTAATTGAGCCCCAGATGTTAAGAAAAGGTTACGTCCTCCTCCGGAGAGTTTTTCTTTTTAAACACTTTACACAGATTCCCCGGCCAAAATGGCCGGGAGATGCCCGGGCCCGCACCCACCCCGCCCCCAGCCCACTCCCCTCGTCCCGCCCCCCCCCCCAGGGCCCCAGCCCCCGGGACTCCCGGAAGCTGCCCGCCGCGGCCGCTGCCCCTGTAATCCCAGTGGCCTGCCCGGAGGCGCGGCGGGCAGGAGCGGGGACCACCGGCGGAGGAGCCAGCCCCCAGCCCGGGCCGCCGACTGGGAGGTCAGCCCGGAGGGAGGGCGGCGGGGAGCGGGGGACTCCGGGGAGAGGGTCTCTCAGGCTCTTAATCCCCCTGAAGGTTGCAGATCAAAGACGCCAGCGCGGAGGCAGAGGCGGTGCGGGTGGGGGCGGGCGGCTGGCTCGGGCCGCAACCTCCCCCCTGCGCCGTGGGCGGGGCTCCCCGGCCTAGGAAGCCAGGCTTCCAGCCCCGGGGGAGGGCGCTCCGGCTGCTGCGTGAGGTGCGCAGGCCCGCGGGGGAGTCGCCCCAGCGTCCCCACGGTGCCTTCGTGGAACTTCCCCCTCCTCGGGGACTGAGGGAAGGATGCGTGTTCCTCCCGCCTCCGGAGAACAAAACTCCAGAATGCCGGACACTTGACATATATTCTTCATTTAATCTTCACAGCAATCCAAAAATTGTTATTATTATTAGTTCATAAATAAGGAAAGAAGCTTCTGAGACGTTAAAGCCACTTGCCCAAGGACACACACCGCTAGAAAGCGGCAGGGCTGGAAATAATTACACAGGGTTCAAGGCCCTGCCCTGCCCTTAGCCCTCACTACTCTCCTCCAGCCCCTCTACCCTTCCCTCTTCTCTCCCATCCTCTTCCTCTGTCCTCCCAGGCTCCTGCAGTCCCGCAAGAACAGAGCCACCCACCTGTGGCCCTGGCAGGTGGGGTAGGGTGGGGGAACAGCCTGGTATCGGTGTCGGAGGTGCGGCCAGTGTGGCAACAGCTACAGGCTAAATGTGCAGGATGGGGCCGGGCAAGCGTGTGCCTGGGTTGAATCTGAGCTGAAAGAATGCTCCTGTTGCCCCTGCCCCAGAGGTGGGGCTCCTTGCTCAGAAGAGAACCAAGCAAGTCAGAGCCGGAAGGGGCCTTCGGATGATCTGATCCAATGCTCTTCTTTGACAGATGAAGCTGAGCCCCAGAGAGGTGATGTGTCCTCCCCAAGATCACACGGCTAGTTGGTGGCAGAGCAGGAATGTGAGTCCCAGAATTGCCCTTTGCTGAGTGCCTACTTGGTGTCCCACACTGGAATCGCCCTGCACACACGATCTTGTTTAGCTCTTCAGCAACACTACAAGGTGGAGATTATCATCTCCATTCTAGGGATGAGGAAACTGAGGCTTGTAGAAGCTAAGGGTGCCCAAGGTCTCCCATCTAGAACTTGCTAGAGCTGATTTTGAACCCAGATCTTCCTAACAACTTCCCTTTCCACACACCCAGAATATTGGGGCGAAGGAGTGGGGATTGAGGGATGGAGAGGGTGTCTTGAGCTCAACAGCTCTAGAGACACAAAAGGAAGGGGACACAGGCTGGGAAAAGTCCCTTCCTGCAATATAAGTCTAGATCGGCTCTCCACGGCCTCCCTGAGTGGCCCAAATACTGAGGTCCTTTGAGAATTCCCTTTTGAGTGTCAGTGGGAGGGAGAAAAAAATTGGCTGGTGGCCCTTCTGGGTTGTGAGGCTCTGGAGAGGCAAGAGAGGCTTTAATCCACAGGTTCTCTCTAATTTCCTGCTGGGGACAGGGGTGGGGGTAGAGGGGGGAGGGGGAGGGGCGGCAGGCCACAGTTCCGGTCCAGGCAGGTGAAGAGGCCCTAGAGCTTAGCTGCCCCATCCCAGAGCCACATGTGGCTTCTCAGGGGGCACCATCAGTCCCACTCAGCTGCATAGACTCCAAAAGCTTCATCCTCATACCTCTCCCCCTTCCCAGCCTCCTTCCGTGGCCCTTCCCCACCTCTTCTTTGCTTCCCACTGACTCCATTTCACTCATTCATCCATAAATACATTCAACAAAAATTTGTTAAGTAAGGACTATGTGTCAACACTGTGCCGGGCACTGGGGATACAGCAGAAAGCAGACTGCCTTTTTGGAGCTTGCAGTCTAGCGGAAAGGCAGAATTAACCAAACAGATATGTAAATCAACTTATAATTACAAATTGGTGTTAGGAAGGAAAGTACGGGGTGTTTTGAGAAGTTTTAACAATAAGAGGTCTGTATGTATGGGATGATTATTGAGACAATAGGGACTAAAAATGATTATTACTAATAATTACCCAAACAGGAGGGCTGAGGCAATCATGCCCACACACCACCTGCAATTCTAGGGTGGGTCTCCAGTCCTCCCCCAGCAGTGACCACCCAGTCTGTCCCTGAGGGCCCAGCTGATATGGATGGTAGTGGAATGATTAGATGGTGGCCCCGGTGCCTACAGCCCCCTCTGCCACCCTGCTCAGAAGTGAGGGGGTGCCCAGTCCAGAGGTGGTGAGGAAGCTGGGGGCAGGGGTGGGCTGGGTCTGGAGGAGGGGACAGTGTGCCCAGCTGATGGGAGTGTGAGCCTCTGGCATCACTCCAGGGAGAAATCCCTCCCTGCTCTGCCTTCTAACCAGGTCCTCCCGTACGCACTCACTTACACAGCGCACAGTGTGCACTCTGGCACTCTCCCTGACTCTTTAGGGATGGGTCTGTGTAAAGTGCAGTAGAGCTGGACAAGCCCTGCGTTGAGGTCAGACAGCCTTGGGCTCAAACCCCACTTCAGCCGGTTCCTGACCTTGTGACCTCAGGCAAGGCTCTTGGGACCCTTGAGCCTCCTGTCCCCTCTCTGTTCTTGGAGAGAATAAGAGCCTAGCCATGTATGGCTGTGAGGATTTGATGAGCTCATGCATGGAGAGCACCGAATATAGTGCCTGGCCCCATGGTTCGCCATTAATAAATGGCGGCTGTCACTCTGATTGTATAACATGATAATTAATATATAATGGTAATGAAAGAAACCTCGCTCATGTCCCCTGGGCTCCCACCTGGTTCCCTGAGCCTCTCTGGGAGGTCACTCCCACGGTCGACCTCCTGTGAGAAGGAGCTTTAGAGGTCTGTGAAAATCATCTCAGCAACCCCAGAACCTCTTGAGGTCAAGGCAGGACACACAGTGGGTGCTCAGCATTGACTGGGGTAGCTGGGGAGGGGTGGGGAGGCAGAGTCTGGAAGAGGCCCATGTATGCTGCGGAGGACGTCACCTCCTGGCTCTGAACCCCAGGCTCTCTGAGCACAAGGCGGACAGTCCCGCCGTACTGGGTAGGGCCTGGCCCAGCTCTATACTCTTCACAGGCTGGAGGGCCAGGCTGGAAAGGTCTGGCCCAGTTGAGCGCTCCCAGTCAGTGGGGCAGAGTCACAGCCAAAGCCACTGCAGCTGCTTCAGCGGCTGCAGGGCACAGGGCACACCTGGAATCCATTAGGCCCGGCCAGGAGCTGGTTCCCTCTCGGCATAAATAGAGTGAAGGGTTTGTTTTGACTCCTTTAAATTGTGCAGATTGTAGGGCCTGAGAATTGGAAGCCCCCAATGCTCTGATGGACAAACAGACCATGAGACAGAGGGCTGAGGTAGCAGGATGAGATTCCAGTCTGTTCCTGGTTCCTTGTCACCTTCCCTGCTTAGCTAGGCCTCTGGTAATGATAATCACAGCCACACGCCATGGATGGGCATGATGCTTGCTCTTGTGCCTTATCTCCCCAGCAACTGTGCAAGGTAGAATTTGAGGCCCAAACTTCTAGATGAGGAGGGGCAGTGACTTGCCTAAGGTCACTGAGCTAGTAAGGGCAGATCTGGATTCCACACCAAGCTTGTCTGATGCCAAGGCTAGTAGAGGTCTTTCCAGGGACCACCAAGACTGCAGTGGGGGTGGAGTGGAGCCCTGGGTCACTGTCAGGAACTCTAGACACACAAAACTACAGTTGCTCAGACCCTCACCTCAGCCAGAAGACAGGAGTCTGAACCTCTGCACTGGGCTCCTTCTCCCAAGTCACCAGCTCCTGACCTCAATTGCCCCAGGCAGTTATGCCCCCCAGGTCAGGGTCAGGTTGACCTTGGCGGGAGGGAGAGTCTGTGGGCCCTGGGCTGCTGCCAGAGGCCTCACGAAATGAAAGGGAACCTTGTCCCGTCCCACACAGGGCCCATTCTCTGAGCATCTTGTGCCAGCCCAGCCCCCATGGACCAAGACCTGATCCCTCTTTGCCAGCTATTCATAGACTCATGGAAGAGCATCCGTCGCCAGGGGCAGAGCCCTTATTAGTCCCCAGGCCCAGCCCATAGGGTTTACAGCTATGGAAACTGAGGCCCAGGAAACAGAGGGACTCCCTCAAGGCCATAGTTAGTTACTGGCAGAGCAAAGACTCAAACCCTGTCTGTCCCTTACTTCCCAGGCCTAAGCCTTTTCCCCAGGATCTGGGCCTCACCCTAAACAGGCAGCCTGCCTTATCTCCCCCCTCATGGAGAATCCGCAGCTGCGCTCCCCGACCCCTCTTCACTTCCACAGAGAGACCAGCAATGCAGGCTTGTTGGATTCTGCATTTCTAACTTTTCAATCATCTCAACTACCCAACTTAGAAGGGGTTGTCTTGTGAGGCAGTGATTGCCCAGTCCTTGGGAATGGTCAAGCAGAGGCTGGTTGCCCGCTGGTCATGGAGGTTGCGGAGTGCGGACCCTGCTGTCTGAGAAGTGGTCTCTCTAGACATTCCCAGCTGACCTGGCTGGACTCCTCACAGCCCTGGGGTGACCCAAGTGAAGATGAGGCCTTGCAAGAGCACTGGGCCCAGAGGGCCAAAGTGCTCCCACAGTGTGTGTGTACTGGCCCCGTCCTCCGGTGGAGAAGACAGATTTGTAAAGGTTCTCTCTGAGAGCCTGTAAGCCATCCCCTCGCCTCCAGGCTTCTCACGCTTCCTTCGCCATGGGATCCCACACCTTCAGACAACAGAGGTTTGGTCCCCACAAGAGCCACCCAGCAAAGTCTAGGCCTTCTTAGGCCTCTGATTCCATTGTCCTCCTCATCTTGGGGAACAGACCCTTGGGGCTGAAGCAGGGTATGAAATCCCAGAGGAAAGCAGGGCCTCCTGGGAAAGGGGAACCCCTGCCCGTCCCAATCCTCCCCAAGCTGAGCCCTGGGCTTGGCCCATCCCAGCGGGTCTGTTCAGACTCCAGAGTAGGGACCTGGAGTGGCCTGGGCCATTGCTTCCCCACTCCCTAACCACCCACATACACACTCTATGGGTTCCCCTCGAAGAAAGGGCCCTGCCGCCTGGAGAGGAAGGTAAGCCTGGGAGTGGGGAGGGGAGCTGAGGGCAGAAGGTGGGTTGGCCAAAGTTATTTTCCTGGGAAATAATCATATAATGCAGTTGCAAAGAAAATCTTATTTTCTAGGAAATAAACACACTGCTGCCCCTCAGCATTCTCACAGAGGCACATATGATACCTCAAAAGTCAGCCCCTTTGGCTGGTTGAAATGTCTCCATGTATCATAATGGGGATCTGGGTGAGGCCCAGGTCCAGCAGGGACTGGAGGGCAGCCCAAAAGAGGTCCTGAGGGGCTCTGTCAATAGCCACAGGAACCTGAAGGGGGATGGAGTAAGGGGCAGGAACGGGACGTTGGGAGGACTGCCTGGAGGGGAAGGGCTGAGAAAATGGCGCTGTTGGACCTTTGCAGGAAGAGGCCAGGGGCCAGCAAGACTAGGGGTTAGGACAGCAGCGGCTGATATTCAAGTGCACGTGCTTGGCTGCACTGTGCTGGCGGCATCCTCCTGCCGCAGCCTAGACCTTGGTTGATGGCCCACGAGGCACAGCCCAGGGTTCCTGTGTCCGGAGTGCGGCAACGGTTCAGGAAGACACCAGCCACCGCAGCAGGGGGGAGGAGAAGCACAGACATCTCAGGAGTCCTTGGAAATACCGAGGGGGTGGGTTGTGAGGGTTTCCCGTGTTGCTGGTTTGGGAGCTGGGGCCACTCGATTATTACGAATACTTGAGCATTAAAGGGAAGAGGCGGTCCTTGGAAGGCTGAGACTTGCAGACACCCAAGAGGTGGACACAAAATAAACAACGGCCTTTAACTAAGAATCTGCCATGCCAAGCACTTAACATACGTTGTCTCACTCACTGGCATAACAGCCCTGCCAGGGAGCATTATTATGCCCATTTGATAGATACAGAGACTGAGGATCTGAGAGTTTGTGTCCAGCCCAAGGCCAGTTATTAAACAGCAGAACCTTGACTCTTAACTGTTGTCCTGCCAGCTCCAGAGCAGTATTCTTTCCTCTGCTCTACAGCACTGAGAAGGGCGGGAGCGTAGTATCAGGGGTTGCCAGACCCCTTGCCATGCCCATCACACACCCTCTCACATCTGCGGAGACTGAGGGGCCTGGAGAAGTGAAACACTTGCCTGAGATCACACAGTTCCTCAGGAGTTGAACCAGGCCAGCCTTCAGGGCAATAAAAATGTTCTGAATTGCTGACCAGAGGGAAACTCCCGACGCCATCAATCTGTCACATCCACCCTGGTTCAGCTTCTGTGGTTGTAAGTTGTTTTCTTAGACCATCCCCCGCACACACACCTGTTGTTTGGGGGGTCTTGAGGCAGGGCCCTCTGAGCAGGATACTGCCCCTCATTTCAGCCTTTCCTCCCCCACCATCCACCCCGGCAGACGGCTTGCTCCCCCCTCCCTGGCCCCAGCCCCCAAGGGACCCTGGGTCTCTGGTTTTTGTCAGGCCTGAGAGCTGGTGGGATTGATTTATGAGACAAGCCCCTACCCCCCGCAACCCTGAGCCCTTGGTCCTCCCCCCCCTTCTCCTCCTCTTCCTCTTCCAACTCCTCCTCCCCTGCCTGACTGCCTGCTCAGTTTTCCACAGAGTCAGGATTTCCCTGGGGCTGGGGGCTCCAGGCCAAGAACAACACAAGACCGGTTCCCCTACCTCCCCTGCCCCTCCCATCCCCCTCTAGCTCGCACACTGCCGCTGCACGGGCCCCCTCAGTTGAGAGGGGGAGTTGAGAAGAGAGGTCTGGGCCCAGCCGGATCCCCAAGGAGGGGCCAGAATCCGAGGCCCCTCCCATCCTGAGCCGTGGCTGGCCCCCGCCCCACTTCATTCCCTCAGAAGTGCCTTTCTTCAAGGGCTCGCACTGGGGAGTACACAGAGGAGGACTCTGGAAGTCCACACTGGGCTGGGGGGAAAACAGAATTCTGAGAGCTCACTGAGGTCGGGTGGCGCGTGTCGAGAGTGGTGAACACGTCCTACACTCTGACAGGGCAGGTCTGTGAAGACCCTGGGAATCTACACTGAGGGCAAAGCAGAAAGGAGTCTGGGAGCCTCTGTTGGCTCTGGGAGGGGGCAGGCAGGGCAGAGAGGCGTCCGACACACCCACACTGGAGGTGGGTGGGGAGCAAGGTCTCCAGAAGGTTAGTGGGCTCAGGTAGGAGTGGGAAGGGGGGTCCCGATCAGTCTCTGGTTTCCTCTCCACAGGGTGGGACTTGAGTCACAGGGAGGAAGGAGATATAGGACAAAAGGTATGACAAAGGCAGAAGCCTGCATGATGGGGATAGTGTCAGAGGAGCAGCCAGCAGGCAGAGCCCAGGGTGGGGATCAGGGTAGGGAAGGGTCAGGGCAGAAAGGGGGCTGGAGTCGTGGCCTGGGTCTGCGTCCTCCTTCCATCCCGATCCCAGACTTGATTTTGGCCCTTGAATCTAGACCAGGAGGTATGGGAGTGGGGTGGGTGAGGAACATTGTTTCCTGCTGGAGAAGGGGTCCAGACACCCAGACCACGACAGGCAGATTGACAGAACTTCTCCCTAGAAAAGTACTTCCTCGGGCTTCCCTGGTGGCGCAGTGGTTAAGAATCCGCCTGCCAATGCAGGGGACACGGGTTCGAGCCCTGGTCCAGGAAGATCCCACATGCTGCAGAGCAACTAAGCCCGTGCGCCACAACTACTGAAGCCCACACGCCTAGAGCCCGTGCTCTGCAACAAGAGAAGCCACCGCCATGAGAAGCCCGCGCACCGCAACGAAGAGTAGCCCCCGCTCGCCACAACTAGAGAAAGCCCATGCGCAGCAACGAAGACCCGACGCAGCCAAAAATAAATATGTTAAAAAAAAAAAAAAAAGGGAAAGTGCTCCCTGGAGCTCCACCCACAGCTGGCCAGCCAGCAGGACAGGAAGCTGGCGCTGGAGGAGCGAGCGACCTGCTGTCCCGCTGGCCACTCCCTCCCTTAGCCCGTCCCCTAGCCGCTCCCCCAGCCCACCCCCATCAGACGAGGCCTTAATGCCTCTCCAGGCGGTGTGAACCCAGTGACCCCTTCAAGGTTGCCTCTTTCACACAGCAGCTCCTTTGATGAGTCTCTGAAGGCCTTGGTTTTCCTCTGCTGTGTGTGCCCCTGCCTGGCCCCACAGTGAACCCCCCATTGCGCACCCCTCCCCTTATTTCAGAGCAAGGCCTAGTCCTGGCTCTGACTGGGGAGGAGAGGCCCTCCCCAGGCTGCCCAGGGCAGCTCTGCGCCGTGAGGGCCACCCCCAAGACACCTCCGCAGTTAGGACAGGGAATGAGGATCCATCTTCAAGTCACACCTCCTCCCCCCCCAGTCCGCTGAGGGCCCTCAGCCAAGTTCATCCTTGTACCCTCAGGCTTAGTACAGAGCCAGAGACTTAAAAGGGAAGCGGAAATTTTGAATGAATACTTGGTAAGATGGGGAGTCACAGGGGCTCCTCTGCTTCAGAAGTAGAACAGGAACAGAGACAGGGGGAGGGATGTGGCAGGGTCACAGCTGGGCAGTCCTAGGGACTCAACGATGGCCTCGCCCCGTCCCCTTCGGGAAGGGCACGTGGGTGGCTGGGCACCTGGCTTCTCCCTCCTGTAACACAGCAGGGAGCCCAGGGGATGGCCGCCCCCTTCTACCCGTGACAGCCCAGGCCCGGGCTCCTCCTGGGAACACACGTGGGAGTCCTGTCCAACCCCTCCCCCCTCAGCCAGGGCCCAACCTCCTCCACTCCCCTAGTAACCCCCCTTCCCCTCAGGCCAAATCTGGCCAATTTGTTCTGAGACAGGGTTCTGGTTTCATAGCCTCATTTGAATGATTTCCAACCAGAATTCCCTCCTCCTTTGCAAAGCTCTACCCTCCCCTCCCCCAGCCTGTCTCCTGCCTGAGCTGCTGCCTCAGCCAAGGCTGGTGTGGAAGGAGAAGGGATGACCCTCCACCCCCGACACTCAAAGTGACACCGGCCATCGCCCCCCCGCCCCGCCCCCGGCACTCCCGGCCTCCACACAACTTGCGACCCCGAAAGAGAGGCCCTGCAGGCTGGCCACTCAGAGCTCTGTCTCAGGACTGAGAATGTGGGAGCTTGGGCTCTGCGGCTGTCCTTTCTGGGGCCTCAGTCACCCTACCGGCACCGGGAGCAGATGGTGTTCTAGAGCTGAGCCCAGAGCCCAGCCCTGCCCTCAGTAGAGTTTAGCTGCCAGACTAGAGCAAATCCCCTTCCTACTAGCCACCCCCGCCTGCCTCCAACACATTCTCTAGTCCCCTGGAGCAGGGAAAGCTCTGTGTTCAGGTACCACAGCAAGGGTATCAAGAGGAAGCTGTCCCTGCGCACAGCCAGACTTGTGAAAAAATTACAGGCAGCCCCCGGGGTGCTGTCTCATGCTTCCTAACACTCCTTACCAACAGAAAGATCAGGCAGAGATCCATTCCCCCACCTCTTTCCTAAGACTGTGTTCTGACCCAAAGTCAGACCCGCACGGGGTAGAAGGTCTCTCCCTCCAGGCCCTATGCCCAGAAGGTAGGCAGAAGAAAATTTCTACCTTTGGTTACAAAAAAGGAGTATGAAGCCCAGAGATATTTAGTAACTTGTCTAAGAACACACAGCAGGACTTGAGCCCTGGCCACCTGCCCCACAGGCTGAGGTGTCCACCACCCCACACTGCTGGGTCTGGGTCAGCCTGGAGGGCACCCTTCAGCCCAGGACACCTGGCCCTCCTCCCTCTTAGGGACTGCTGAGCCACCATCTGCAAACTCCTCTCCTGGGAGGTGATCCTAGAGATGGGTCCAACAATCTGTTCTGCAGTTCAGGTGTGTCATTTCCTGAGCCCTCGGGTGGGGGCTGGGTTGGCACAGATTCAGCGACTTCATTTTATTTATTTATTTATTTATTTTTGGCTGCGTTGGGTCTTTGTTGCTGCGCACAGGCTTTCTCTAGTTGCGGCGAGCAGGGGCTACTCTTCATTGCGGTGTGTGGGTGTCTCACTGCGGTGGCTTCTCTTGTTGCGGAGCACGGGCTCTAGGCGCGTGGGCTTCAGTAGTTGTGGCTTGCCAGCTCTAGAGCGCAGGCTCAGTAGTTGTGGCGCACGGGCTTAGTTGCTCCACGGCATGTGGGATCTTTCCAGACCAGGGCTCGAACCCATGTCCCCTGCATTGGCAGGCGGATTCTTAACCACTGCGCCACCAGGGAAGCCCCAGCAACTTCGTTTTGCACACACAGAACTAGGCTTCCCGCACAGAGCGACATGTGAAGCCAGAGCTCTGGCGCTGAGTCAAACAGAAAAGCACCCCAGTCCTCCCTGTGCTTCTGGAGCTTCTTGCCTCCTCTCCCAACCCTTGTGGGGTCCCTGTCTTCAAGGCCCCCTCTCTAAGGTACCACTCTTGCCAAGTGTCAGATACCCTGGGTTCAAATACAGGCTCTAACCTTCAGTAGGCATGTGACCTTGGGTAAGTTACTTCCCTGAGCCTCAGTTTCCTTATCTGTAAAATGGGGCAGTAACGAGTTCCTTATAACCTCATAGGGTTGCTGTGGGGATGAAAATACATTAAAAAAAAAAAAAAGTCTAGTACAAGACATAGTCATTCCCTTCTCCTCCCTTTATACATTCTGTGTTCAAGCCCAGTACAAGCCCAGTTTAGGAGGAGAAAGTGCCCTCAGCCGAGTCAAAAGTCCAGCTATTCAATATTAGAGATCTCCGTGAAACCCAAGGCAAGATGCCCAGCCTCTGTTCCTCTACCTGAAAACATATCAACATGGTAGAGGTAAAATGAGACAAGAGAGGTGAAAGTAAGAGCAGTGGGAAAGGGAAAAGGTACAAATCCCAGTTTCTGGCTTCCTTTAATCCACATGCTCCCCACCTGCTCACACACTGTGGGAGAAGGCCCATTCCTGGCTCAGAGGAGGAACTCTCTGCCCCTCTTTCCTCCCAGGGCCATTCTAGGGTCTCCATGACTCATCCTCCACAACAATCCACTCTTTTTTGTTCAGCACTGAGTGGGGTACCCTGCCTGCTGGTGCCTGGCCCAGAGAGGCAGGAGCAGGGGCTGTGGGGTGCGTCTGGCCTCCGCAGGGGTTCCACGGCTAGATCCCGGTCCCACCTGCACCCCGATGCCACTTCTTTCTGCCCAGGCCTTAGAGATTGCCAAGGGGCAGAAGGCAGGGGAAGGGCTTCTCCAGGAGGTTCCCATGAGGCTCTGCTGGTCCCCAGAGGCCATGGGGACCCTAGACCCATGACATCATTGTCCCCCCAAACCTACACTTCTTCCTAAATGGACGCAGAGCAGAGAGCCTTAGCTATCTACCCCCACCCTCAAGAAAAAAATGAAACCTTCACACTTTATTACTTCTTGAAAGCATTTGTTAATGGTCTACTATGTGCCACACACTTTCTTTTCATCATCTTGCTTCATTTTTTCATTTTCTCAGCGACCATGTGAGGTGGATGCTATTAGTTCCCCTGCGGCAGAGCTAAGGACTTATAATTGGATGCCTTCAGGATGGATTCTGCCTTCTAACTCAGCAAGGCCTCATTCCTTCCAGTCTGCCTGACCGCTACTTCCTAAAACCCCTCCTCTACCTGAGAAGAGATATGGCTGTCCTGCCAGCCCCAGAGAACACCCCTCTCCCCTTAACACTGTGCCCCTAACACCTTCTGTGACGCCTGTTAGTTTCCTACTTTAATCACAACCTTCCAACCCTAGCATCTGCTTGTGTCCTGGGGCTCTGGGGTTAGGGCTGTTAAAGAGACCACACAGGGGACAGAGGGAGGAGCCCCTCCTCTACTACTCACCTTCTTCCTAGGCTGGTTATTTGGAAGGAGCTTTCCCTGGCCATCAAGGCAGAAGACCAGGAAAGGAATCAGGATTGCTGGAATCCGTTCCAGGATGTCTCTGTACTGGGGGGTGGGGAGGTGTTTAGGACCAAGCTTTGGTGTCTGATTGTGAGTTTGTGTGGGGTGGGTAGGACAGGACAGATTCCATACACCAATGTGGAAGAAATGGCCAAGAAAAGTCATAGATATATCTAGGGAAAAGGATAGAGGCTATAATTTGTGGGTTTTCTTATTCTCTTTTATAGCCCTAAATACAGGAATTCATTCCTTTATCCAGCCAACCATCTAAACATCCACTCATCCATCCAACCATCCATTCATCCAATCATCCAGTCATCTAATCATCTAATTATCTGTCCATTCATGTATCCTTTCATCCATATACCCATTGTCTTATCCATTCATCCTACCATTCAACCATCTTTCCATCCACCCATTCATCTACTCATCCATCCATTCACCCGTTCATCTGCCTAACAATCTTCTCATCTATGCTTGTGTATCCATTCATCTTTCCATCCCTCCATCTATCCTTCTATCCAACTATCTATTCACCTATTCTTCTATCTCTTCTCATATTCATCCATCTATCCTTCCATCCATGCATTCTCTCATCCATACACCAACTTGCCTATTCTTTCATTCATCTACTATTCATCCATCCATATATCCATTCATCTATCCATTCACCTACCCGTCATCCATTTATTCAACTATTTATTCATACAGACATTCACTTATTTATCCATCTATCCCTCTATCCATCCTGTGATTTACTTTTTCATCTACTCATTCATTCATTAATCCATCATTCATCCACTTGTTCATATATACATACATACATACATACATATTTTACTCCATCCATCAATACATTTATCTGTTAACTCATTTATATAGAAATAAATTAAATAACCTAATCAAGTTCTTAGCACAGTGCCTGGCACAGTAAGCATTCAATAATGGTAATCAGAGTAGTTGTTCTTATTCTAAGATTTTATTTGAGAAGCAGAATAGTGTGGGAGTAAAAAGAAACAACTCTGGAGCTAGCCTACCTGGATTCAAATCTTGGCTCTTCCACTTACTAGTTCTGTGACCTTGAACAAGTTATTTAACTTTTCTTAACCAAGTTTTCCCATGTGTAAATGGAAATGGCAAGAGTACATTTCCACTGAGAGTTGGAAATGTAGAGTTGTCCTGAAGATTAAATGAATTACTAAATGTAAAGCACTTAGAATGGTGCCTGGCACATAGTAAGCCCTCAACACATTACTATTATCATCCATCCATCCCTCGGGCATTAACGCGCTTCTATCTTGTGCCAGACCCACGTACATCTTCCTGGGAAATATGCTTCATAAGGACGTGGTGCCTCCTTCAAGGAGCACACATCCAGGCAGAGAAGACAAACAGGAACACTTGTAATGCATGTGATAAGAGCTCTCAGAGAAGCATGAAGGATGCCTAAGAGTGATGAGGGGGGCATTCCCCACATACCCACCTCAGTCTCTTCTCTTCTCTATAAACTCTCTTGGGCAATCCTACACACTATCTGAACTTCATCCCTGGACTCCATCCTGTGCCTGATACTCCAGCTCAGACCTCACTCCTGAGCTCCAGATCGGTATGTTCAATGGCTTACAGGGCATCTCTCCTTGAAAGCTTCAAACTGAGCCCACTGTTCTCCTTCACACATCCTGTTCTTCCTGCACTCCTGAATCCACAAATGGTGCCAAAGGACACCCAATTGCCCAGTCCTCAGAATCACCCAGGCCCAGACATCTACTATATTTCCCCTCCCACATCCAATCAGTCACTAAGCATGTTGCTACTTACCTTTGCAAGATCCCTCACACCCTGTCTTCTCCTCACCATCTCTACAGCACCTCGTCCTCACCCCATCTCCATCCAGGACCTTATTACCCTTCACCTAGACTGTGGCCTCCTCCCCTGCCTACCTGCCTCTATCTCAGTGTCCTCCAATCCATCCCACACCTGCCTCACTCCACTTCCCAAAACAGTGTGCTCATGATGTCACTCTCCTCTTCAAAGTCCATCGGTGACACCTGGAATATTCCTATGTCACCCTGTCACTTGTCTTTCTCCTCCACTGGACTGGAGGCTTCTTGAGAGCAGCTCACTTATCTACATTGCCTGAGGCTCCATGCCTGGCAAAGAGGAAGTCTCAGTAAGTGTTTGTTGAGAGGATGCATTCTTTTAGTGAAATAGGAGGTGAGAATGGAAGAAGGTGCAAGCGGGGGCTCGAGTAGTGTAGAGAAGTCTGCACAGCTGCTGCAGAGGGAATTTTATTGAAAATTAGCCAAACAAGAAAAGGATTGCTCGGAGAGATCACGGTGGGAATGTTTGGGAGTGGGAATAGTCCAGGTTGGGCAGGGAGAGTAGTGCACCTCAGAAGGCCCCCAGGGGAGGAGAAAAAGGGGTTTGGGGACCAGAGATTTTGAAACTATGCAAACAGGAGGAAGTGGTGGGAGCCTGGCGTATCAGACTTGCAATCTGGAGGAGATGGCTAAGTGATAACCAGGATTGCAGTGTAGCCCAATGTGCTGCACTAAATGGAGGCCAGTTAGAAATGAAAGAGGAGGTCACCGGAGGTGAGAGGTCAGCATCTGGGTGTGAAAGCCAAGAGGTTGGAGCCAGGAAGAGTCTGGTTGGCCAGGTACCAAGTCCCAGAAGAAGCTTAACTGTGAATCTGAGGCTCAGAGAGGTCAAGGGAGGTGAGGATGGGAGGAAGGTAGTACAAGGGAAGAGTTCAAAGGTGGCTTCAAAAGTAAGTGGAGAGGATGGTGGGAGAACAATGCCTGGGAGCAGTGCTGGGGGTGGCTGAGGGGAAGGAGTGGCAGGGTGTCTGGAGAAAGCAGGCTCCAGTGTCCCCCACATTCCTGCAGACACTCCCTTCCTGGTCCCCTCAGGCAAATGCCACCTCTCACTCGTGCCCCAAGTTCAACGCCCAGGGAAGGAAGCCGGGTTCAGGGAGAGTTGTCTCCTGCCTTTCTCCTTCTCCCTATCAGGCCATGACAAAGCGGGGAAGGGGGTCTTCGCCAGCCCCCAATAGTCAGGGTCAGGGAAGCCACCTCTGAGCTGATGTCACAGCAGGCCTCCAGCCAGAGCCCGAGTCTGTTTTCATTCCTGCTCCATGAGACAGGAATAATTAATGAGAAACAGAAAGGGGCAGAGAGGCAAAGTGGAGGGACAGAGCTGCTTGCCTGTCAGACCGCCCCCTCCCCCAAGGTGGAACCCTGTACCATTCCTGGACTGTACTCCTGACGAGGGCCTTCAGCACCTGGAGGCCCAGCTCTCCTCCTCTCTCTCCCCTCCCTTCTCTGAAGAAGGAAAGCTGAGGCAGCCCTTGCCCATGTGTGCAGAGCCCCCTCCTGGGGGGGAGAGTGTCACTCTGAAGCAGCCCAGGTGAAACACTTCTAGGTTCCCTTAGGCTCCTTTCCAAGCTAGCCTGTAGTGGGAAGAACACAGAATCGTGGATACGTTAGGTCTGATTCAGATCTTGGCTTTGCCATTGACTGGCTCTGTGACCTCAGCCAAGCCATGTCATCTCTCTGAGCTCTTCTGTAGAATGGGGATAGAAGGCATCAGGTGCTCAGAAACGCTTGTAGACAAATGTGCCTTGCAGCAGGGAACAGGTAGAGCAGATGGCTACAGAAGTAGCAATGGAGAGGGTGCCCAAGTAGAGTTGTAGAACTGCTGGGACCAGGTACCCAAGACTAGTCTTCTGGGCTGTGAGAAGTGGAAGGCCCAGCTGGGGAGGAATTATGGGAAAGGGGAAGTCTTGGTCAATGTCATTTGTCCATGACCCTGTTCCTTCCTCATCCTGAGTTGGAATGTCCTGTGTGCCCCTGGACTGCCCTGCTCTTACCTGGCACAGGACCTTTGCATATACTTCTCCCTTCTCCCCTCTTGCTAACTGCAAACAGCCTCCAAGGCTTAATTCAAGTCACCTTCTGTGGCAACCTTCTTTGATGGAATTCCCAGCCCAGGTCCCTTCCTTCCAGGCCCTGGTGCTTACCTAGCTGTAGCACTTACCTCACCACATTGTATTAGCTGATTTATATATCAGTGTCCGCCTCTGAGCTGTGTGTACCTTGAGGAAGTGGGAGCTGTAACCGGTTCATCCCCACACCCTCAGCTCCATACACTCGGACTGGCATATGGAAGAGCTCAATGAAGGTACGTTGAATAAATGGAGGGAGGGAGGGAGGGAAAAAGGGAGGGAGGGAGGGAGGGAGGGAAGGAGGAAGGGAGGGAAGATATACTCAGGGTCAGATACCAAAAGGCTAAATAAAGGGACCTGGATAGTAATGGGGGTCCCAGCTTCCTCCGCTGGGCATCAGATAACTGGTTAGAGGACCCCTGGCCTTGTCCTAGACTGGCTCAGGTCACTAAAGCTGTGATTTGATCCTGCACCCATAACATTTACTTTGCCTTGTAATTATATACAATTCTTTGCATGATTATTTGAAGAGCATCTATGTCCCTATTAGACTAAGCTCTTTGAAGCAGCATCTGTCTTTGCTCTTGTTCATCACAATATCCTAGTGCCCAGCACAATGCCCGACACGTAGTAAATATCCAGTAAATATTTGAAAAGTGAATGAATATTGGAGGGAAGGAATCCCCTCCCCCACCCCCAAACAGACCCAGGATCAGTGCACTAAGGGGAGAAATGCAGAAACCACGGTCCCTCGGTTCTTTGGCAACTTGCTGCATTCTCTAACCCTTAATGAGCTTCGTCACCCTCACTGCCGTCAAACCACCCAGGCCCCGGCAGCCCTACCCCAGGAAGTGGGCCAGCGCCTGGGCTAAGCCTGCAGCATAATGTCCAGCATCCCCGTGGCTGAAACGGGGTTGGTGGATTTCCCCCCGTGCCTTGGTTTCCCCCCTGCTACGCACCAAGCACTATTCAGCATTTTCCTATCTGTTCTTATATTTTATTCAAACATCATACTAATAAAAATAGTAGCTGACATTTCTGAGTACTTACTATGATCCTAGCACACACTTTACATGTATTAACTGATTTAATGTTTGCAACAATCTCATGAGGTAGAAATGATTACTACACCTTTTTATAGATGGGGACATCCAGGCACAGAGAGGTCAACCTGCCCAAGGTCAAAGACTAGGAAGCTGGGCTTTGACCCCAGGTCTGCCTATACTCTAAATCTGCAGCCATTCCCACTGCACTACCCCAGTCACCACACATCTCCAGGTTCTAATCCAGGGTCTGGCCACCCAGACTTAGATCTAAGAGCTGCTGTCCAGGGACCTCTCCCTGGGGCCATCCTAGAGGAGGGGGATACCATCAGGGGCTGAGCACAGTCTAGAGCAGCTTACTCTCTCTACCTATCCCTACTCTCTGTGTTCAGGCACAGAGAGAGGCACGAAATGTGTCATTAGGGGCTGCAACTCCCTCTCTGGGGCAGATGGGATCAGGGAGGTGAGGGGAAGCTGCCGGAACCCCAGGCCTAGCACTTCCCCCCACCTCCCATCCCACTGGCTTCCCTTTTTTTTATTTTTTTATTTTTTAATGTGTTTCTCCATGGCTTGAATTTTTACTTTTTTTGCTGGTATTTTGTGGACATAATTTTTTTTTTAATTAATTAATTTAATTATTTATTTATTTTTGGCTGTGTTGGGTCTTCGTTTCTGTGCGAGGGCTTTCTCTAGTTGCGGCAAGCAGGGGCCACTCTTCATGGCGGTACGCGGGCCTCTCACTATCGCGGCCCCTCTTGTTGCGGAGCACAGGCTCCAGACGCGCAGGCTCAGTAGTTGTGGCTCACGGGCCTAGCTGCTCCGCGGCATGTGGGATCTTCCCAGACCAGGGCTCAGAACCCGTGTCCCCTGCATTGGCAGGCAGATTCTCAACCACTGCGCCACCAGGGAAGCCCCTGGCTTCCCTTTTTAAGCACTAACTTGGGAGATCTAATTTTCTGCCCCCAGGAATGTGTAATTAATTAACAAAGACTAACCAGATGAAGACCTCACTACCTCTCATTCCTCACCTGCCCGCCGGAAAGCCAGACCCCTCCTGAGTACCCTCATTCTTCCTATGCCCTAACCACGCCCCATCCCTCTTTACCCCACTGCTCCTGGGTCTGAAGACTCATCCCAGCCCCCAGTAAGACAGACACAGGTTAGCAGGGTTAGGCGGCCCAGGTGGGAATGCACTGGGGGGGAGGAGCCTTCCAGGAAGGGGGATGGCTTTTGTCCTTCCTTCTCAGCATCCCTTCCCCCACCTCTTTTCAGTCGTGGGAAGCTCTTATGGTGTGTGGGTTGGGAGATGGGGCCAGGGAGGATCTTGTAACAGGACGTGAGAACCTGGGTAAGGGAGGTGACCTGGGGACATAGTGTGCATGCAGGGGAGTACAGACCTGATCACACGTGAAGGGAGGTATGTGTCCTGTGCTGCACGGGGCACATCCAACAGAATACCTTATGCCCCCCGGATTGCTGAGTTCCAGACGCCCCTTGAAATCTTCAGCCTGGAGTGCACACACCAAGTGTCCCTTCATTGTGCGGCTCCCAACCCCCCACCCCTAGCTCCCCGGCGCTCAGCGCCCAACTGTCCCGCTCCTTCTGCCTACCCAGTAGGCGGCGATGCCTTACCTCTTCGTGCGGAGCCCCCAGCCCAGACTCCCGCTAAAATGATTAGAGTGAAGGAATAGGTTAGGGGGTCACTCCAGGAGACGCGGGCCACGGACCCTCCCCCATCCCGCAGCTTCGGGAGTAGGAAGTGGACACTTGAGCAGGAGCTTGGAACACCCCCTCCCCTTTATCTGAGCCCTCAGCCCGGGAATGCGGCGCAGGGTGTGCAGGACGCCACTCAGCACCGCGTCCCCTCCCCTGGCCGCCCGCCACACCTCGCGCCGTTGACAGCGGCGGCGCCTGGGCCCAAGGCGGCCTCGGGGCCCCGCATCGTCCCCTCGAGCCCCCGCCCTCGGCAGAGTCCCCAACCAGGGAAGAAAGGAGGGCTTGCTGGAGGAGCTCCGTCCCACCCGATCCCCGATCCCCGGGTCCTGCCCGCGCCTCCCGCCTCCCCTCTCCCCCACCCCACCCCCTCGGGGCCGCCCCTCCCCCGGGCAGCCTCTGCAGCGCTGCTGGGCTCCGTGGGGGGAATACTAAGGAGCGGCGCGGCGGGAGAAGCCCCAGAGCGGGCCCCGGAGCCGGCACCGCGCGACAGCCGCGCCCCTGCCCCTCTCCCCGCCAGGCTTTGAGCCGGCCGGCGGAAACCCTCAACCTCCGCCTTGGACCAACTCCATTCCCACCGCCCTGGCCTGCCTCCCGGGGCCCGGTCCCCTGCACCTGAATTCAATAGCTGCCTCGGCCTCCACACCTGCAGCATCGCCTCCCCCTAGCTACCGCCCCCGCTTAGGAGTCCCCTACGGAGCTCTGCCCTGCCTGGAAAGATGTGCGAGATCTGTGAGGCTTTGTCCACACTCCCTCCCGGGTCCAGCCAGACCCGGATGGGCAGGTTCTTTGGAAACCTGTTCCATGCCCCACCAAGGTTTACTGCCCAAGTTTCCCTCCTTCTGACACTGGGAGAGTGACTGCACACACCTCCCACCCCACCTCCCTGTGTGTTTCTGCGTCTAAGGGGCCTCTGAGCCCCACGCCCACTCCACCCCCTTTCTCCTTTGACATTTATTTCCAGAAGCTGTTTTCCTAACCCTCTCCCTGGTTCTGGTTATTTATCCTCTGAACCTTTCAAGTGTGCAGGCAGTCTCTGGGTGGGAATCCCAGCCTCGGGCCTCACTTACTGGCTCAGCGACTTTGAGCAAGTTACTTAACCTCTCCCTTTCCTCCTCTGTAAAAAAGAGATAAAAATACTTCCTTCCCTGGCTGGGTTGTTGTGAGATTAAATAAGATCCGTGTATAAATGGAGCGTTTTAGCCCAGTGCCAGGAGCATAGTAATCGTTCAGTAAAGAGAAGCCACACTTCTCCACTGACACTTGCTGAGAGGAGCTGGCCTCGGGATCCGAACCCCAGTGGCTTCTCATCCCCTTTGTCTGGGGCCATGTGACCCTGGGAGCTGACCAACTGCCTCTACCCCCAGCCCCCTCAGAGACAATGGGTGTGAAAGGACTCTGTAAAACACCGTCCAGACTCAAGTGTCTGCCCCGACAGCCCCTGGGAAGGCCTGGGCCTTAGAAGGAAGGAGCTCTGGGGTAGTTTGCTCTCTTCTGTTACTGCCCCACTTCCAAGAAGTTAGATGCAGCAAGGCTGAAGCATAAAAGGGAAGTTGTACTTGGAGAGGCTTGGATCTGGCCTCCCAATGACTCCTGGGAATTCTGAAGGGCTGGTGCTGAGGGACTGTGAACTTAAGGGCATCAGGGAATCCTGCCTTGGGAGGTCGAATGAGAAGGGGCAAAAGAATCATCTTATTGCCTTTATTTCGCTGACGGCCCAGCTGGCCCCACGGCAGGGCAGAGGGCCAAGCTCTCACCCATACTCTCTGTGCAGGCCAGTGCGTACACACAAACACACACACACACACACACACACACACACACACACACACACTCTCACTCACATCCGACCTCTGGCTCTGAGAGTCAGTCTCTGGGGGGCAAGGGGCTGCTCCTCAGCCTGCCCCTGCCTGCCCTTTTATGACAGCACCAAGGGCGGGGGTGGGGCAGGGCCCTCAGCCCCCAGAACAAGTCCCTGTGCAAACTGGAGGGGCCAGCTGGCTTCGGGATGGGGGTGTCACATTACCCCATTCCCGGAGTTCCCTCCTCCAGTTCCTGAGGGAGGGACTGCTCTCTGCCTACCTGGGGGGCCAGACCCCTGCCAGGGCTGGGCCCTATGGAACCCAGGTTTATTCCCCACCTGACCGTGCCAGGACCTCCAGCACTGAAGAACAGCCAAGTCTGAGGTGGTGGGGATCCCCCACTGGAGAACAGGAAGGCCTGGGCCCCGAGGGGCTTGGGAGGGGTCATCACCCCCTCTCCTAATCCATCTTCAATATGAAGAGGTTTGGGGCAAACTTCCTGGGGAGGGAGCACAGGCCTGGAGGAGAAGTCCCAGCTTGGGCCTTCCCCAGACTTCCACCTTCTGGGCCACAGCCGAAGGCCAGGCATCCAAAAGTCCAAAAGTCCAGCCAGCTGGTCAGAGTCCCTGCACAGTCCTTGGAGGGCACCCATCCAGTGGGAGTTGGGTGTCAGACCTGCACAGGCAGCGTCTGGTTCATCTGCAGCCGCATGTCCTGGATACTGCTGAGGATCTTCTTCTGGTGGCCCGCCAAGGTGACCCCGATCCGGAGCAGGTCTCTGCAGACGGGCCAAGGGCACAGTCAGTCCCTCCCCCACTGCCCACCACTCTGGGCCCAGCTCAGAGCCCCCAGCCCTGCCCCTCCAAATGTGAGGCACACTCACTCTGCGGTCATCTGGGCCACCAGGTCAAAGGATGCAAACCCCGCACTGACAAAGCTCTCCTTGTACCGCCCCATCTTGATGGCATCTAGCCAGTCACCAACTGTCGTGAAGGTCGTGTAGTCTGGGACCGTGCGGTCCAGGAGGGGCTGTGACATGCTGTGGGGAGAAGAGAGGGACCTGATGAGTCCTGATGTCAGGGGAAGCAGGGGTGGTGCTGCTGGCTCGGGAGCAGGGCAAGGGCAGAGGCAGAGGAACTGACCCAGACTGGGCACTGGCGATGACCTTAAGGCTGGCGGCGTTGCGGATCAGCTTGTCCAGGGTGTTGACGATCTGGGAGAATTTGGGCCTGAGGTTCCGGTCCCGCACCCAGCAGTCCAGCATGAGCTGGTGCAGTGCTGTGGGGCAGTCCATGGGTGGGGGCAGCCGGTAATCCTGCTCCACGGCATTGATGACCTGAGCCAAGAGCAGGGAACCCTGGAGTGAGCCACCACTCTGCTCCCCAGCCAGCTCCCACCCACCCAAGCGCTCTGGCTGGCCCCACTCACATCCTGGTTGCTCATGTCCCAGTAGGGTCGCTCGCCATAGCTCATGACCTCCCACATGACGATTCCATAGCTCCAGACGTCACTAGCAGAGGTGAACTTCCGATAGGCTATGGCCTCTGGGGCGGTCCAGCGAATGGGGATCTTCCCGCCCTGGTTGGGGGGGCACACGCCCTTCACCCTATGTCTCGAGGCTCGTCCCCAGCCCCGAGCCCCTGCCTGGTTGGCCCCGCCCCCAGTCTCCCTCCCAGCGGCTTCGTGTACCAGGGAGCTGGTGTAGGTAGGATCAGAGGGATCATCCTCCAGGAAGCGGGAGAGGCCAAAGTCTGAGACTTTGCAGACCAGGTTGCTGTTGACAAGGATGTTGCGGGCAGCCAGGTCTCGGTGCACGTAGTTCATCTCAGACAGGTACTTCATGCCGGCAGCAATGCCCCGCAACATGCCCACCAGCTGGATGACCGTGAACTGTCCGTCGTTGAGCTGGAGGCAACGAGCAGGCTCAAGGGGGTGCCCATTGCCTCCTGCCTGGCCCCGGGCCCACCCAAGACCTTCCTGCCTGCCCGCCTGCCCACCCTCTCGAAGTCCTCCAAGACCATGCCTCATCTACCCCTCTGACCATGTCCACTGTGCACTGAGAGTAAGGAAGCTGCCCTCCTGTGTGGCCGGCATCTGTATATATCAACCCAATTAACCCCTGTGAGGACCCAAATAGCTCTTACCATTCTCATTTTACAACCAAGGCAGCGGAGACTCAGAGAGGTTAAGTAAAGCCTGAGGTCACACAGGCAGTAGGGGGCGGGCAGAGTCAGGATGAGAACTCTGGTCTTTCTGGCTCTGAAGGCCCAGCTCTTTCCCTGCACCATGCCACCTCGGTAAATATTTGGACTTGAATAGGGTCTGCCTGACTTGTGGGAGGGGGTGGTTTGCCCAACCTAGCTCTCTGGGGGGTGGGGGGAAGAAGAGGGGGAGGGGCCGGGGGCTGGCTCTTACCCGGAGGAAGGAGTCCAGGGCACAGTTCTCCATGAACTCAGTGAGGATCATGACTGGCCGACTTTTGGTGACCACGCCCTCCAACCGGATTATGTTGGGATGGTCAAACTGACCCATGATGGAGGCCTCGCTGAGGAAGTCCCGCCGCTGCCTCTCTGTGTAGCCCACCTTGAGCGTCTTGATGGCCACAAACACTTCCCGGCGCCCAGGCTGTTTTAGCCGACCCCGGCACACTTCCCCGAACTCCCCTGCAGGGCACAGAGCACAGATAGTAAGCTATTTCTGTACCCAACCACCTCTGCCCTCCCTCGGGGTCACCACCAGCCTCTCCTCCCCACCGTGCCCCAGGGGACTCACCAGCTCCAATCACCTCCTCGATCTTGACGCAGGACACATCGATCTCCTTGGCAAACTCCCGCACAGCCTCATTAGGGTCTTCGTAGGTAAAAGGGTCGATATAAACCTTCATTCCAGGAGCAACTAAGGAAGAAAAGGTGGGCGTGAGAGGGGGCGAGATCCTCGGGCTGGGGACAGTGAGGGAACTCTGAGACCCGGGATACTGCCCCAGACAGGAACACATTCCCAGCCTCTCTGCTAAACCTGCTCCGTATTCCTCTGTTGAAGCCAGAACTTGCCCCTCCCCACCCCGCCACTGTCCCCTTGGTGAGAACTAGTAACCATAAAGGCTAGACACCTAGGATTCTTCTTCTTCTTTCTCCCTCATCTCTCATCGTGTCAAAACCTATTTCAGATCCGTCCCTCCCCTCATTCCCACTGCCCCCGACCTTGTCCAGGCCATCAACACCCAGACTACTGCAATAGCCTCCCAGCTGGGCTCTCTGCCTCTAGACTTTGCTCACCAATCTAGCCCACATAACTGTCTTCCTACAACAATACTTTCATTGTATTGCTCCCCAGCTTGAGAGCCTTTCAGATTACCGGTGGTGCAGTCAAGTCCAAACTCCTCTGCCTGCCTTTCACGACCCTCCAAGGACTGGCCGCAACTACCCAGCCTGGCTTCCCAGCAGCTGTCAAACCAGTCTTCTCACTGCCCCCACCGTTGGGCACTCTCCCCACCCCACCCACTACCTTCCAGAGGCTCCTCTAGCCAGGAATGCTCTCCCCCACCTCTCTAAACCCTGCTTATCCCACCTGGCTCAGCTCAGCCCAAGGCTACATCCTCCAGGAAGCCTTCCTCTTTTCTGAACTCTCACTGCCCTCTGTCACAGGAACACCCGGCTTAACACTTAATTGTTCTCTCATTGTTTCCTGTGTATACCTATGTTGTCTTTCTCACAAGACTGACTACCCCTGAGGACAGGGGTCACATCTCACTCATCTCTGGGGCTAGCGGGAGTGAGGTAGGGGCTCAGGAAATGGCACTTAATTGGAAGCAGGAGGGGCCGGCCAGGGTAAGAGTTAAAGGAATAAAGTCCCAGACAGGGAAAGGGGTGTCTCCAAGCCCTGCAGGGACCAAGGGAGCTTTGGGAGGCTGGGATGAGGAGGCAAACTCACTGTATTGCTGCAGCTTCTCTGTGTACTCCGAATCAGAGCTGTGCCGCTGCTTCCTGGAGGGGCAGGGTGGAGGGGAGGCATGAGACAAGTCCGCAGCTCCTTCCCTTCAGGGGACCCTTGGGCTCACAGGAGGGGCAGAGACCATAGGGGACGGCCCAGTGCCTGGTGCTATGGTCAGTGGCTATAGCTGCCACTGGGTCTCCGGGCAAGAGGCTCAGTGGACTTGGTCCCTGAGGGAATCTGCCAGTAGATTCAGGGGACAGGGAGGGGGCAGGACGAGGACACAGGCATGGACTGGAGAGAGCCTCTCCAACAAGGATAGCCTGGGCCTAGGAAGGCTGTGGTTCTAGGTTTGATGTGGGTGATGGTTCACCTATGTGGCGAGAGGGCTCTAGGGCACTAAAGGGAAGCTCTAGTCGGCCCCTGGGCCTGGGAGTACCTGAGGCAGACGACAGCAATGACCACAACAGCTACCACGAAGACAAGCCCGGCCGTTGCAGAGCCCACAATGAGGGGGAGCTGCTCCTGGAGCTGCTGGGCACCAGAGCCTAGAGACGGGGAGGGACAGGTGAGTGGTGGGGTGGAAAGTGTGGGCAGGGGCAGGGGCAGGGACAGGTGCGTGGGGGTGTGTACCTCTCTCACTTGTGGTCTCAAACTCAGCCGGGTGGCTGTACTGCCCATAGCCAGCTACAGTGCGGGCGCGGACCTGGACCACGTAGCGGGCGTCAGGTCGCAGCCCGTCCAGCTGCACGGAGTTCTTCTGGCTGGTCACTGTGGAGGCGATGCCCTCACTCTGCAATACCAGGAGGAAGGCTGTGTCTCAGTGGGTCCTGACGCTCATCGGCCCCTGCCCACCCCCACTCAGTACCCAAGGCTTTGCTCCCAAGGGCCCCTGACACTATCTGGGGTAATCTTCTTGTCCCAAGGCTTCCTCCTGTCCCTTGAGGCTCTGACCTTCTCAAAGTACTTCATCTCGTAGTCCAGGATGACTCCGTTGGGCCGCTCTGGGGGCGCCCAGGACAAAGTCAGACTGCTTCCGGAGCTGCTGTGCAGGTGTAGTGTTGGCACTTCAGATGGGGCTAGGGGAAGAGCGGGGGGCTCATCACGGGCCCTGGCATCCTTCCCAAGGACCCAGTTCCCATGGGACCCCCGATGGTCTGTGCCCCAGGCAACCTCAGCTCTATGTGGGGGAAGATGACCCAGGCCCTACCCTCCTGTGTGCCCTCCTCACCAGCCTGGTTGGTGGTGATATTCACAGCTGCGTAGCGGGGGGGCAAAGGGCTCTTGCCCGAGACACCGTTGACTGCCTGCACCTCAAAGGTGTAGCGCGTGTGGGCCAACAGATGGCTGATGTGGACCCGGCGTTCTGTCAGGCCCAACTGCCGAGGCACAAACTCCACATTGTCATCACAGCGTGAGCAGGTCATGGTGCCCCCGGTCCCAAGGCCCCCATGGCACTTCTTGCAGATGACATTGTATAGGAGGTCGTCCCGGCCACCCAGGTCCCGGGGCTCACTCCACTCGAGGATCAGCGAGGTCTCATTCACATTGGAGATCACACCCCGGGGCGGAGACGGCACCGCTGTGGGGAAGGTGGAAGGAGAAGACAGTGAGCTAGGGCCCTAGGACCACCATTTGTCCAGAGTTCCTGCACACTCCAAGCTGCTTCCTACCTCCTTGCCTTTGCCTCTGCTTTAATAAGTGGAATACCTTTCCTACACTTCTTCACTGGGCAGACTCCTATTTATTTGGCCTTTAAGGCTCAACTTGAGAGGTCACCTCCTCTTGGAAACCTTCCTTGATTCATTCTCTTCCCGTCCTCTGCATTCCTGTAACAATTCCTGGGCATCCCTCCAGCCCAGCACTTAGCACGTTATATGGTCATTATCTGTTTTCACATCTGTTTCTCCCACCAGGTTGCAAGCTCCTAGAACAGTGACTGTATCTTTTCCTCCACATCCCTGGCGCCTGGCAATGCCTGGCACCAAAGGCCAAAGCAGGGAAAAAGCAGGACACCAGGCTGCCCCAGGGGTGTGAGGTCCCCTCTCTGGTTAGAGTTGGGCCAAAAGAATAGCAGTTGTAGACAGAGGAAGGAATAATGGACTAGAGGGTCCTAGCCAGTTTCTGATACCCAGCGAGGAGCTAACAAATGCTTATTAAATGTTGGTGGAAGGGCTAAGCCTTTCAGCTCACCTGGATTCTGGCTCAGGGCTGGTCACTTCCTACCTGTGCCATGTTGAACACAACATCTAACCCCCCTGAGCCTCAGTTATCCTATCTGGAAAGTGGAGTTATTCATAGAGACTGTTTAGGCACCCGCAGGCCGGCTCGCAGAGGGAAGGCCTGGAGTGGGAGAGTGTGAGGACGCGAGTTCACTCACTGGTACAGGCACTGTCTGCAGAGTCGGAGTCTGCGCGGTAGAAGTTACTGTGGCAGGTGCAGATGCTGGAGGCTGGCGAGGTGGTGCGGCTGTTGGGTGGGCAGGGCAGGCAGGGCCCCTCTCCCTGCTTCGCCTTATAGCTCCCAGGGGGACAGGCTAGGGGGGAGAAGAGGATGGACGTCTCACCTCCATCTCTGCAGGCACCAACCCTCCACACCTCTGTGGGAATCTGGCCCTTCCCAAGCACAGGGCTCGGCCCCCCACCTCCCAGACTGAGGGGGCCGTGCTGGTACTGCCTAAGTCCAGCTGCAGCTACAAAAGGCCCTTTTGCCCCGTAGAAACCCCACGTCAGCGGACTCCTCCCCGCCCCTGCCCCGCCCCCGACCCCCAACTCTGGGGCCTCACACGTCAGCTCCATCACCTGGACAGCCTGGACTTGTTGAGGCAGCGACGAGAGGGAGGAGGAGGAAGAGGAGGGAAGGGGATGGGAAGAGACCGCTAGTGGGCTGGCAGCAGCCTCTACTCTGCTGGGATGCCCCCACCCGGATGCCCCCACCCTTCCCTGAAGCTCAAGGATAATTATTCCTGAAGATCCTCAAGAACAACCCAGAACAGCCAGGAGGTGGGGCCTCTGAGTTTCACAGCCAACCTCTCTCCCCACCCAACCAGGAGCAGGGCAGCAGCTCCTTTCTGCCCTGGGGCAGGGGTGGGCGCTGAGGAGGGGTGAGAAAAGGAGAGAAAGAAAGCAGGCAGGAAGGTTGGGGTCACCTGGAGTTCAGAGGCCTCAAAGCATCCACGAGCGGAACCCCAATCCCCAAAGGGAGCCCAGACCTCGGTGCCTGAACACCCCTTCAGAGCCTCTATTTGGGCCTGGGCTCTGGAGAGTCCCCATATCTACGATGGCCATATAATTTATTATTCAAACTGCACTATTTTGAGAGTGAAAGCGGGCACTAGTAATAATCATGTTAGCATGACAGGCATAAACCAGGACTGCCCTGGACACACTAAAGCATATGGTCATCCTGACCATATACAACTGCCTTTGGGGAGGTCGTCCGGAGTGTGGTATGCCCAGAGTTGGGTCTGTGCCCTTCTCTGGGGTTTAATCTCCCTCGACTAAGGTGATATTCCATCCCAGCTCTTTTGAGCCAGTGGGAGAGGGGGCAGGGGCCAGGCCAGCCTGGTTGCTATGGGAACCAGCGTGCATTTCCTGCTAGGGACCTGCAGAGTGTTAGCCGCTCTTCAGGTTGTCAGGCTCATCACCCCCACCCCTTTCTCCACTTAGGAGGAGGAAGTCTGGGGGCAGGTTCCCATAGAGAAGTGGAGAGGGGCAGGGCAAGGCACTGTTCACCCTCCCACGACAGCACCCGACACTGGGCCTCACAGCCAGGTCGGGCCTCCAGCCCCCTTACACTGAGGGCTGTGCTAACAGCCAGCTCCCACCCCTTGCAGCTTCAGGTTGCAAGTGACAGGAGGGAGAACAGGGCAGAGGGGACAGAAGACAAGGCCCTCAGCACCTTGGCCTGCATGGTACAGCACTGGATGAGGCTGCAGTCCCAGCTCCCACATTCCCAGCTATTAGGCCTAGAGTGGAGAAGCTCCCTGAGCCTTCTTATTGGCTAACCAGGAGACATAGCTGGAATCTACCTTACAAAGTTGTGGTAAGGCTCAGATGAGAGAACCTCTCATGAACGGGTATTATAGCTGGAAAATCTAGCACACTGTGAGGTCTTATGAGTCTCGGCAAGCCACCCAAGACAGGCCTCCTAACCTCTTCGTGTATGAAACCAGGACAAAACAATCCTTGTCCCCCATGCATCCCAGGGCTCCTGAGAGTCACAGCTAACACTTACATGGTGCTGTGCTTCCCCACGTCCCAGGCACCGTTCCTAGGGCTGCCATGCATTGACTCAGTTAAGCCCCACTACAACTCCATGAAGGAATCACCATTAATGCCCCCATTTTGCACATGAGGAAACTGGGGTTCAAAGAGTTAAATAACTTGCCCAAGGTCTCACAGATGGTAAGTGGCAGAGTCAGGACTCAGGACTTCAGAGACTGGGCCCCTAACCTCTGTGCTATAAATACTGCTTCTCAAGATGCAGATGAGACCCCCCAGGTAAAACGGCCAAGCACGAGGTGCCTGCAGCTCTGGGCCCCACCTAATACTTGCAGAGTGAAACGTAAACATGGTGCTGGACAAACAGGCGTCTCTGCTGGCCTCCCGAGACTCTGAGCACGTTCTTCAGGTGCCTCCTTGTCAAGGATTCTCCATGTCTTCCTTCCTCTCTCTTTAGCTTCATTTTTTTCTCCTAGTATCCTGGTGTTTCTCCTCATTTTCTCTCATCTCCCTCCTTGCACCATGTTTTCTGCACCTGATACCCCTCCTCCCTTTCCTCCCTCTGCCCCAGACCTGAGGCCAGCCCTCCCTGTCTGGCAGGTAGGAAGTGGTGGGTAGGGGGCAGCGGGCGGCTGTGGCCCAGACCCTCCCCAGGCCAGTCCCCACTCACGGCGGCACTGGGACTCCTTGGCAGCTGGCTCGTGGCCGGTGGCACAGGTGCAGGCACCCACAGGCACCATCCACTCCCCGTCACCGTTGCAGTAGAGCTTGAGGGGTACTGACACCTCCACGGCGTTGGCGATGCAGGTGCCAGGGGCAATGACCAGTGAGGTGGGCTCAGCCCCAGTGAGGGTCTCGGGGAAGAGCGCGAAGCCTGCGGTGGTGGATGCGCACTTCTTGTAGAAGGCACGCACGGAGATGAGCGACATGCAGGCGCCCTGGTCCTGGAAGGCCAAGTAGAAGCCGGCCTTGGAGAGCGGCCCGAAGCTGCGCACCTTGGTGTTGACACGGCCGGCATCGAGCCGCGAGAAGCTCTCATCGGGCGCGATGGTGTCCACCTTCACGTAGGGGTTCTCCATCCAGAAGGGAGAGGAGGCCGAGGCCACGTCGCTGTCAGCCTCATAGTAGAAGAGGTTGAAGGTCTCCTTGCAGGAGCCAGGGATGTTGGGGATGCTGTTGCAGTCACGCACAGTGAACTTGAGCTCCACGTAGACCCGCTGCACGTCCTGCCGCCAGATGAACCCTGTGCGAAGCCAGTTGTTCTGGCTTGACTCGCGCACGTTACACACCTGGTACGTGCGGATGGGGTTCATGGCCTCGTCATAGCCGCTCACCTCTTCCCACTGTGCAAGTGAAAAAGACAGAGAGTAAGCACCGGCATTTGCCGGGTGCTCACCACATGCACAGATCTGCTATATTTACTTCACAGAGATGCTTCCATGGTGTAGTGGTTGAGCACACAGACTACGTGGGTTCAAATCCCAGTTCTCTGCTTGTGGTGTGACTACAGGTAAGTCACTTAACCTCCCTGTGCCCCCACTTCCCCATCTGTAACATGGTAAGAAGAAAGATGTATAAGGAATAAATGACTTTAAATGACTACAGCACTTAGAATGGGGCACTTGGTAAGTACTATGTGAGAATTAGCTATAATGTTTATTATCTTTATGCCTCAATTTCATTGTCTATAAAGTGGGACTAATTGCAAGTAAATGAGGCTGTGAGGAATTAAATCAGTTTAATATATGTAATGGGCTTGCACCAATGCCTGATATAGATAGAGCAAGCACTCAATAAACATTGGTTATCACTATTACCATCACATTTAACCTTCACAGCTCCTTAATAAGGTATTGGGTTGGCCAAAAAGTTCGTTCAGCTTTTTCCATAACATCTCACGGAAAAACCCAAACGAACTTCTTGGCCTATCCAGTACATCTGTTGTCCCCACTCCAGAGGAGAGAAAGTCAAGACTCACAAAGGCAGGGACTTGCCCAAGGTCACAGAGTCAGGTCTGGTGACTAAGGGCCTGTAATGTCACCCAAATCCAGTGTTCCAGAACTCAGTGTAGTTGTGAAGGACATCTAGGGAGGTTAATTAGAACACTTTAGAGATGTCAGGACTACAGGAATGTAACAGTCAAGAAATGGAGGCCCAGAAAGGCAAACTGTCTTGCTCAGGGTCACACAGCAAGTCAGAGATCTGGAACCAAGGTTTCCTTGTTCCCAAGCACCCAGGAAGGAGGGAGATGGTCAGGACAGACATGCAAAGGGCTGTCAGGCAGGAGAGGGAAATAGGCTGAAGACAGGCTGGGGGGTGGGCAGAGGGAGAATGAGACAAAGATGGTGTGTATGGGGGAGGGGGGACAGAGGCAGGCTGAAGAGTCAGAGATGAAAACACTCACAGAAATGGACCATCAGGCAAAGGAGGAAGGTGACAGATGAAGAGGATGGGGATGCCGCAAGAGGGGGAACTGACAAGCAGTGGGCAGAGGCAGTCCTTCTTGAGCCCTGCTGCAGGGGTTAATTGGCAACCAACACTCGGGAGAAATGGTGGGGAAGTCTTACCCCACTTTCTGGATGAGATGTCCATGCCAACTCAGACGTCACCCATTTTGTATCCATGAGGGTCTCTGGGGGAGCAAAAGGAGAAAAAAGGTCAGGGGCCAAGTTTAGGACGAAGAGAAAGAGAAGGTTGCCCAGGAAAGGCCAGGACGCCAGACATTGATTCCCACCAGGTACTCCCACCCCACCCCCAAGTTCCCCAAACCCTCAGCTCCCCTGGCCCAGAGGAGACCCTGCAGCCACCCCCAGAGATGTCTAGCCCCAAAGATGTCTTGTCGGGCCAGTTGGGAGTGGGTGTCAGCTGCTGACCCCAGGTCTGGGTTAATGAGGCAGAAGCCAGGGCCAGTTCACACACCTACAGGCTCTGCTAATCTCCACACAAAGGGGCTGGCAGGGCCTTTATCCTGGAACAAAGGGCCGTGTGCTTCAGACCCTGCTGCTCAGGCCTCCCCTGACTCCACTCCCAGCACAAAGGCCCAGCTCCACACACGCCCAGGGGAAGGGAAGAGCAGTCACAGGCCAGAGCCCACTCTCACCCAGCCTCCCACAGACCACCTCTGGAGGACAGGACAGGAATGCTCTTTGAGGATGGGGTGAGGGCCACCAAGGCCCAGACTAGTTCCTCTAGAGCTAGTTCAGTTCTTCCTGCAATCCTTGGATAAAAGTACTGTTGGCGTACCTCTTTTACATATGAGAAAACTGACGCCCAGATACAGTACATATAGGGTGTAAGGTAAAACTGTTAGGACTTGAGGTGAAAAGTTGAAAGGTGACTCAAATTCAGGTCTATCTGATTCCACAACTAACCCCTTAACCAGGGCACTCTGACTGCAATATGCCCCTCTGTAAAGGGGGAACAGAGAAAGCCTGGAAAGCTCCTGTGTATACTTTAAGTCCCAACCAAGATGTCACCTCCTCCAGGAAGCCTTCCCGGAACCACCAAGTCAGGGTTGGATGCCTTCCTTGATGCATCCAGGGCCAGGTGCTTTGTCACAGCATTGATCCTGTTCTGGGCTTTGGATTTTTTTATCTGTTTCCTTTTGCTTGGCCACAGGAGGGGCCTATTAATGTTTCTGACGTAAACTTGCTCCCCTAGGAACCTGGATCTGGGTTCTGGCTTGAAAACTCTCCTCTCTGACAGTGTGACCCCAACATTAGACCTAGGAGCAGGAAAGAGGCCCCAAGTCCTTTCCCATAGCCTGGAAGACAGCCAGCAGTTCTCCCCTCAACTCCAAGCTGGAATGGGGCAGGGCCGCCCCAGAACTTCTGAAGGCCTCTACATCAACAATGCGGCAGGCTGGAGGTATCCAGGAAGGGAAAGACCCACACCCCACAGGCTCCAGGCTTGCGGCCTTCGGCAGTCTCCTGCAGTCTGGGTCTGAGCCTAGGATGGTGGATGAGGCAGCTGTGGCCCCAGGCCCTCATGTGAGGCAAAGGGAGCAGCGAGCAGCAGCAATTCACTTCGGGGAGTGAGGCTCCCTCGTCTTCCTGCAGCAGCAGCTGGTCCCTGGAGGGCCCGGCTGCAGGATGAGCTATCCCAGCTTCATCGTCGGTGGCCTGACAGGCCCCTCTGGCAGACAGACAGACACAGACATTTAGCAGGGGGGTAGAGGGGTACGGGAGGGAAGAGGGGATGGGCAGAAGCAGGGGCCCAGAGACAGGCAGGGAGGGAGACAGGCGGGCGGAGCAGGCGGATGGTGGGCGGCACCGAACTGGAGGGATGTGCCGAGCCGGCTGGCTAGGACCAGACAGCCGGGATGGCCGGCGGTGGACTACAAAAGACAGCGAGATGCAGAGACAAGGAGGCCCCAGGAGACAGACACAGAGACAGAGAGGGAGGCTGCCAAGTAGCCTCTTCGCTAGCCCGCGGCCCGGAGTACCGCTGTCCCTGGGAGCCGGCGAGCCAAGCGCACCCCCTCCCCCCAGCCAGTCCGCCTGCTTGTCTGCCCGCCGCCCGCCGGCCGCCGCCGAGCAGGCCAGGGCTCCCACCGCTCCCTCGCGCTGCCTCCCTCCTCCATCTCCCTCACTTCCTTCTGCTCAGCCAGTGCCAAACCCATCTGGAACTGTTTAAACCCAAATATTCAGCCCCTCCCCCCTCCAGCCAGATTCCTCCGCAGTTTAAAACAAGCCCTGCGCCGGCTCGGAGAGGAGCAGTGGGGGGAGGGGGCGGGGGGAGGTTGGTGGGGTAGGCTCTTCGTTTCTGTTTAATTTCTGGGGAGCGAGAGAGGGAGGGGGCGGGGATGGGCCCTCGGCCATCGCTCAGCCTTGGCCATCGCTCAATCTCGGCACATTTTTCCCATTAATGAGGAGAGGACTTAGATTTCGAGTCATGTGTGCCTGAGGAAGGGCTCGGTCACCCTGGTGGGGAGGGGGCTTGCTCTCTGGGGGAGGAGAGGGGCCTTTGCTTCAGCAAGAGGTAGACCCTGAGGTGCCTGGGTCCCAGCCTCAGGAAGAACGTGGGGGGGGTCCCAGAATCCATCTGTCTGGGGGGTGGGGCAGGGAGAGACCCAGCCCAACAGAACCCACCTTTTCTATGTGTGTGGCATGTGTGGGTGTGGGGGTGTGTGTAGGTACACACACGCGGGGGTAAAGGACACAGGTACAGGAGACAAGGACAAAAGAGGAATGAGGGAGCAATCTCCACACTCTCCAGCTGCCAACTGCACCCGCACCCTCCTCTGTCCCACCATGTGGCTGCTCCCTGATACAGCCCCGCAGGGAACCCCACCAACCCACGAAGCAAGCAGGGAAGTGGCCACCAGGCCTTTCTGGGATGTTCTGGGACCGGGGCTTCAATGCTCAGAAGGAAAGCAGCACCCCTTTCAGGTTTCACAGGGCCGCGGGGAACAGCCACGTGGCAGCAGCTGTGTGGCCCCCGCCTGTGCACACACAGACGCACACACATCACCCAGTTCTCAGCGGCTGGGCTCGTTCCCGCCACTGGGGCCAAACAGCGACAAGTCACACGTATGATGGACAAAAACACACAAAGCCACAGCCACCCGCAAACACACACGCGACTTCACACACAGCCACAGTCTGTCTTTCACGGACACACAGATGCATATGGTACAAGCAGATCAGTCTTCCTGAGACATTCATATACAATGAGTCTTTCCTACACACAGATTGGGCTTGCCTTAGGCAAAGACTCACTCTCACAGCCCTCAGAGATGTGCGGATTTCCTGAGACATATGCATACGTGAGGGCACGTGCATTCAACAGTGCGTTCTCCCTACACACCCAACTGCACACTATTGCCAACCACAAGTCAGTCTTGAGTGTAGTCAAGTGCAAACACAAACACCAGTTTCCCTGTACAGACACGGTGACATGCTCTTACACAGTCACACACAACTAGCATCAGCTGCACACGCACAGATGCCCATTTGCACCAAAACATTCCATAGGAGCATGCAGACACAGTATAAGTCTCAACATCTAGAGGTTGTGTAAAGCCTCAGCGGTGCATCCTCCATGCACATCTCACACACACACACACACACACACACACACACACACTGCAAGCACGTTCTTTCTATGAGGTGAGTTTTCAAGTGGGGTGGAGGGAGAGTTGGGAGAGGGCACTGTCTGCTAAGAAAGCAAAGGTACTGGGGAAGCCTCGGCCGGAGGCTCAGGGAAGCAACAAGCCCCAGACCGGCTTCCTGTGGCCCTGACCCAGGCAGGAGCTGTCACAGGTCACGAGGCTAGGGGTGGGGCAGGGGCGTGAAGATGATTCTGGGTGTGGCTGGGTGCAGCTTCCCCAGGTACAGCCCTTGCCCAAGCAGCAGGCCACTTCCCTGCCAGCACAATGGCACCGTCCCCAGCACTAAGCCCTTGGGGAGGGGGTGGCACTATGAAAGCATTTAGCCTCAGGAGCTTTGGGCAACATGTAAGTTGGGGGCCCAGCAGGAGGAGAACATCGTGGGCACCCAGCCTGTATCTGAGGGCCTCACTGGGCCGCCCTGGTGCTGGGAGCCTGCCACCTGCCCTAGTGAAGGGCCAGGGACACACAACCTTATGGAACTGCCAGACCCCACAGCAACCCCAAGCCCCAAGTCACACAGAGCACCCCACCCTGGGAACAGGCATGCCAGTGAGACCAGAGAATCCAAAAAATCTAGAGACAGGAGCAAGAAACCCACCGGCCCAAACTCCAGACCGAGGACGTTGAGGTGGTGGGAAAGGTCACGCTCCTGGGCTGGGCCAGCAGCGCGTGCAGGGGCAGGAGGACAGAGGGGCAGGGTCCGGGCAAGAAGGCACACCCTGGAACCCTGCCTGCAAAGAGAGGGAGAAAACTCCCAGTCACCTCGGAGTTGGTCCCCCTCTTCCACCTGGGGTCCCTACCTCAGCCAACCAATCCAAGGGATCTGTCCCGTCTTCTCCCATCCTGCTCCTCCCCTGCGTGTCAGTGTGTGTACACGCGTGTACCAACCTGCACACTCAGGGTGGTCAGCCCGGGGAGAAAGGGGTCTTAAGCAGACCCTGCCATGGGACCTGGAGGGCCACCTCTCCCTCCCCCTGCCATGGCCCCAAGGGCCTCCAGTCTGGGATGGAGGAGAGGGGAGCATCCCAGAACAGAACACATTTTGTTTTTCATTCTTCCCCTCAGATCATGGAGATTTATAATTAAATAAACCTGAGAGGGAGGAGAAGGGAGGAAGAAGCACAGGACAGGAGCCCAAATGCCTCAGTGCTCATCCATACCCCCAACCCCAGTTGTGGCCCTGCCAGCAGCCAGAAGGACGGATGAACAGCTAGCCTTTGAGCCCTTCCCTGCGATCCCAGCCACAGCGGGTCTGACCAGGAGTCTGGGGGCAGAGAGGCAACAGGAGACCCGATGCCAGGGCCAGCCTTTGGGACAGGGGGCCTCTCCCACCCCATCAGGTGCCCAGATGTATCCAGTCTCCCTCCCCCCACTCCCAGCTGCCCAATCCCGACAAACCAGTTTGACTCAGCACAACAGGCAGGGCTACAATTTTCAAACTATGCAGGCCTGGTGATTCAGCCTCTTCATGCTGTTTAATTAGTGTAAGGCGGGTGGCGGAGGCCTTGCCCACGGTAGCTTTGGGTTAGCTCGCTGCCGCTGAGGCCACAGTGGCAGCGGTGGCAGCAGTTCTGGTTAAAGGGAAGACAGTGACGGGCAAACTGGTTCCCCCAAATCCCTGCTGCTGTCCCTTGTCGCAGCTCTGAGGTGCCAGCTCAAGACAAACACGGGCGGGGCGGGGGGGCTGGTGAGCCAGAGGCCACTGAACAAGTGAGGAAGCCACAGAAACCCCAGCCCGCTGTCCCCTCTCGGCTGCCACCTACTCAGTGGTCGCTGCTGCTGCCTCTGAGAAAGAGATGGGTCACACACTGCCTCTCCCCCACCAGGGCCTGCTTCCACTACAGCAGCAACTCAGCTACAGGGCTTGCCTGGGAGAAGGCTGTCCAGCCCCACCTCTTACATCTGGTAACTGTTTCTTTTTTCTCAAAAGGGTCTCTTCCCAGCAGGGACCTCCTCGTCCTATCTGCGGTATAACGACCCTATGGTCCAGACATCCTTCCTATCCCACGCCCTGTTCCTGGTCCGCTCACCTACTGGACCCCACTCCCTGGTTCATGGTCCTGAAGGGGAGAATGGTCTTGGCTTGGGGGACTGGAGAACATTACCTGAAAGGAGAGTGAGCAACAAAGTGGGCCCTGTTTCCCTGTGAGTGAGGGTAAATTCGAGGACAATTTGTGTGTGTCTCTGGTGGGTGTGTGTGTGTTTGTGTGTGTATGCAGGTGGGAATCAATCAGAGGGCAAGAAGAGAGGTGTTTCTTCAACCAAGGAGGACAAGCAAGGACCCTAGCTCCATCCTCATGGAAAACTGATGAGATATTTGGATGCAGAATCTTCATGAACCCCAAGTGTATAGGGAGGAAGAACAACCAGGTGCTAGACAGCATCTAATCAATGAGACCATGAGGGACAGCACCCACAGCTCAAGGACCCTGGGCCTAAATATAACGACCTCAGAGGCCAAGAGCCTAAAGGCTCCCTAAGGCCAAGGGCAAACCAAATCCTGGCAAAACCAAAGGGAAGACTGGATGGAGCAAGGGGGTGAAATCCTCCACCCATAAAGCTTGGGGGGCTGAAGGGAGCTTCAGTGCTGGACGTCCCACCTAGCCCTGTCCTCTGGCCACAGCCTAGGACACCCAGGTCCACCCATCCCGCCATTCGAGCTCCAGAATAGGGATGGGGTACAGGCAGGAGTCAAGGACAGCTGTCTCCTGACCCAGCTCTCTTCCTATCCCATTCTCTCCCTCCCAAAGCTGGAGAGAGATGGAGGAGTTGGGGGGACAACTTCCTCCCCAGACCAACTTTTCCTCCTCCCATTATTGCGTCCTCTAAGCTCCCTCCAGCAGGGCAAGGGTACACACCAGTTTCACTTTCTGGTGCTCCCCAAGGAGCAGACCCTAGGGTAATAATAATAACAGTTAATCCTTGAATAACAATGGCTGTGCTAAGCACTTGACACACATTAAGGATTCAATCTTCATAACAGCCCTAGGAGGTGGGTTCAACTACTATCCCATCTCACAGGGAGGGAAAGCAGGAGTGTGGTTAGGTAGACCACTGGGCTGGGGTCAGTGCCCTGAGGCGTCATCTCTCTTTTTCCTTTCATTGTCACGCCAACGGAAGACCCTAAGTTCTCATATATGGTGAAAGTGAAGGAACTCGTGAAAGTCACACTTGGGAGGCACTGCTACCTTCCTAGGGGCACCCCACACTGGCCTGGCCTCCCAGCCACCACCCACCCAGCCAGGGAATAGCCCCAGATCCCACTTCACAGCCTGAGGGAGGAGGGGACAGAGTAGGGGCAGTGGCCCCATTGTCCTCTCTTTCCTGGGCTGCTATAGCTCATCACGCCTCTGCCTCCTGGTCAGCCCCTCGGGTCCTGGGCCTGGAGGCCTGGATGTCAGCTCCCAGCTAGGGCCTGCCAGCTAGGGTCTAGAGGGACCAGCAGATTGTGAGGGGTGAAAAGGAGGAAGAAAGGAAGGGAAAGAGGAAGAAGGGAGGGAGGAAGGAAGGGGTGAGCCTTTTCAGGTACCCCTTGCTCACCTGACCCAAACCACGCCCCCCACTCCACTCTCAGCATCAGCACCCACCACACCCCACAACAAGGGCTCTGGGGCCTGGCACACACAGTCCTGTAAGTGCGTGTGCCTGTGTCGCCTCTCCTGGGCTAAGACACAGACCTGGGAACTCCAGCAGGCTCCCTGGCTCACACCCTTGAGGCAATCAACAACAAATCCCCACACCGGTTTCTCACGCCTGTGATCCTATCACACACATGTGGGTGAGCGTGCACAAGCGTGGGCGCGACCTCGGTGTGTCTGTCTGGATTTGCATGCGTCCACCCGTGTGAATCAGTCTGTCAGCACCAATGGGCTCAGAGATAAAAGACATTCAGAAGAATGTTTTTTTTCCCCTGGAGAAAATGAGAAAGCACCAGAGGATGCCTTTCTCTCAGAACTCTGTTCTTTTTTCCTTCCAACCTTTAAGTTTACCGATTGTGAACATATGAACAAACCAAGTCACACGGAATTCATGTGTTTGTTTTTAAACTAAGAAAGTGACTGGATTTGTTAAAGATACCAAATATAAGTACTGCCTATAATCCCAATTTCCCCCAAATTTCTGTGGTGTCCTTCCCTCCACCTAAGGAAGGTTTTTCTTCCCTCATTTAATGGCTCCAAAAATTTTGGGAACTGTGCGTTGGCGTCTGCATCTGTCTGTCTATTGTTTAACCAGTGTCAGTGCCTCTGTCCCCTCAGGCTTGTCAAGTGGATGTGTGTGAACTCTCCCACGGGGGCCAAAAACACTTGGGCTGTCCATCCAAGCACAGTCGTTTGGAAGTTGGAGCAACCTCCTGAGCAGCAGTCTCCGCAGGTTTCACAGAACCCATCGAGAGAAGCCCGGCCTCTTCCCACCGGCTAATGCGTAAGGCACCGGCTCCGGCACTACCCAGGACAAGCCCCGGAACCTCAGGGGTTCGGTGGAGACCCCAGCACTCGGGGTGTCCTGCTAGAAGGCAGAGGGGGTGCCGCAGAGCCGCGTGCAACGCCGGTGCACACAGCACCTCGTGAGTAGTTGGCGCTCGTAAACCGTAAACAATAACAGGCCCCCGCCTCTCCATCCCCGCAGCCATTCCCTGACAAAGCGGGGTGCACGCACTCACACTCTCACAGATCACTCCAAGGGGTTCCGAACCAACGCCGCCCCTCAACCTGGGGAGTCCCGCTTCGCCTCCACCCGCCACAGCCCCGCATCAGCCTCAGAGCCCCCGCCTTGCCTGGTGGGTCGCCCACACTTCCTTGCCTCCAGGAGGTGCCCAGGGCCCCGCTCCTCTGCCCTGAGTGCGGGGTACTCCCTCAGAAGCTCACGGCCGGGCCATGACTTTCGGGGAACGCTCTCCCGAGTCGAGCTGCCCGCGATCCCGCAACCGGCGGACTGCCTGCCACAGAGGTAGCTGGAGCCTCCGAGGCAGCGCCGAGGGCGTCCTCCCCACCCCATCCTCCGGCCCCCGGAAAGGGCGCGGGTGACCGAGCCTCCTCCGAAGTGCGCCCAGCCCGCATCGGACCAACACCGCGGACCCTTCCCGGCCCACGCTCGGGCAACCCCGGACACCTTAACCCTTGGACGCGCCCCCCGACGCCGCTCACCTTCCAGCGCCCGGCAGCCGGACGGCAGCAGCAGGGGCAGCAGCAGCAGCGGAGAGAGCAGCGGCAGGAGCCCCGGCGGCGGCGGCGGCGGCGGCGGCGGGCGGGCTCGGGCCATGGCCGGGGCGGGCTCCGGGAGCCGAGCCGAGCCGCGCCGGGCCGCGCCGGCGGGGCTGCGGGCACCCGCGGGAGGGTCCGCTCGGCGGGCTCCGAAGAAGGCTCGCGCACGGTGGTCCCAGGAGATCCAGGCAAGGAGAGGGTGCAATCCAGGCAGGCGGCTCCGGGACCGAGGCGGCGCCCTGAGCCGGGCGATGCTGAGGGATGTGGGCAGGTCGGTCCCAGGGGAATCTGGACGGACCGGTCCTGGAGGATCCGGGGCGCTTGGAGAGCTCGGAACCAGTGGACTCGGGGAGGCGGCCCGGGGAGGGAGTGCGCAAGTGGTGGTAGTTCGGTGTGCACAGTAATCCAGAGGTCTGCTGCGGGCCCGACTCGGATCGGGGACTCCGGGTGCGCGCGCCGTCCGGGGTCCGAGCTGGGTTCTTGCTGCGCCGCTCACGTACTCACTTCTGCTGTCCCCAGCGCTGGCGAGGCCGCTCTGGACGAGAGGGGTGGGGCCGGCCTCCTGCCTGTCATCTCTGAGGCCCCGCCCCTAGCCACCCTCCGCCCACTCACAGACCGCCAGGCGCGCTGGTTCGGCCTCGAGAGCACTCTGCCGGAGTTCAGTTGGCGGCGGCTCCATCACGCCCACCCTCATTCTCTGAGGCCTGGGGTGGGCGGGGCCAAAGAAAAGATGAATCTGATTGGGCGGAGCGATACTGTCCGTCTGAGGGAGAAGCCCGCCTCCTGTCGCCCATTGGCGATTAGTAACCGAACCTGAGTCCGGCGAGGTGTCATCCACGTACAACGAGCCGGGGGCGCCCCCGTGCGGTCTGTACGTGCCCGGGGCCGCCGCCATGTGGCTGTGTTTCCAGGCACGTCCTGACACTAACTAAACTCGCCTTAGGCAATACCAGGTGGGCGTCCTCCGCGACACATCCTGCAACGAGGGCCTTCCCGCTTGTTTATTTATTCATTCATTCATTCATTCATTCAGCTGTGTATTTCATCATTCTTTGAGCCAAAGACTCTAGCAACTTCTGGCGATACAGCAATGGATAAGACAGAGGTTTGTGTTCTCTAGGAGCTAGTTTAGCGATGGAAGCAGGCATGAAGTTATCACAGCAGAGTGTAACTTATTATTATGGAGGAAGGACAGAGCTGCTGGAGCACATGTGAGAGGGACGGCTATGTCTGGCCCTGAGGAAATGACATTCAAGCTGAAATGTGAAAGATGAGTAGTAGGTGAAGGAGGTGTGTTTGGCGGGGGCAGTTTCAGGCAGAGCAAACACTCTTTGTGTGAAGTCCCAGGGGCAAGAGAAACATATTTATTGGAGGAAGCCGAAAGAAGTTCAGAATAACTTAAGTGTAGAGTTGGAGACTGAGGGGGGCCAAAAGGAAGCTTGGAAATCGGTGTGGAGGACGAGAGGAATTTTTTTTTAGATTCATAAGGCCTTCCTGGGCGGGGGTGAAAGGTTGGGATTGACATATGCACACTACTATATATGAAATAGATAATAAGGACCTACTGTATAGCATAGGGAACTCTACTCAATACTCTGTAATTGCCTACATAGGAAAAGAATCTTAAAAAGAGTGGATATGTGTATATGTATAACAGATTCACTTTGCTGTACAGCAGAAACTAACACATCATTCTAAATCAACTATACTCCAATAAAAATTTAATTTAAAAAAAAAGGCCTCCCTGAGAGCTAGGGTTTGAAGCAGAGCCATTACTTTATCAGATTAACATGGCTTCTCTGGGGAAGAAGAATGGGAGGAGGAAAGGGTGGAAACAGGGAGATCAGAGAGGAAGCTGTGCAGTGGTCAGGCAGAGGAAGATGGCGGCTCGGACTAGGGTGGTGGCTGTGGGGATGGAGAGAAGTGGGCAGGTCTAAGATATTTTAGGAGGGCTTCCCTGGTGGCGCAGTTGTTAAGAATCTGCCTACCAATGCAGGGGACACAGGTTTGAGCCCTGGTTCAGGAAGATCCCACATGCTGCGGAGCAACTAAGCCTGTGCGCCACAACTACTGAGCCTGCTCTCTAGAGCCCGTGAGCCACAACTACTGAGCCCATGAGCCACAACTACTGAAGCCCGCGTGCCTAGAGCCCGTGCTCTGCAACAAGAGAAGCCACCCCAATGAGAAGCCTGCGCACCGCAACAAACAGTAGCCCCTGCTCACTGCAACTAGAGAAAGCCTGTATGCAGTAACAAAGACCCTATGCAGCCAAAAATAAATAAATTTATTTGTTAAAAAAAGATATTTTAGGAGGTAGAATTCACGGGATTTGTGATTGGGTGGTTGAGAGGTATGGGGTAGATAGAGACATCAAGAAGAACTCCCAGGTTTCTGGATTGGGCAAATGGACTTGTATCCCATTTGCTCAACGAACATCTGCAAAGTGCAATAAACACTCTGAAAAAAAGTCTTGTTTATTAAGAAGTAGAAGTTATTATAGCCTCATTTTACAAACAAAACTGACACCTAGAAAGGCTTAGTGACTTGCTCCGAGTCACAGTGCTCATAAGTGGCAGGGTGGGATTTGAATCAAGGATTGTATAGCTTTTAGACTCACTCATTCTACTTCATCAGAGACCTAAGGATCACCTAGGTGCTTGTTAAAAACTCAGAATTCTGAGCCACCCACTCATCTTGGATGTTGGGACTCAGAATCTCTGGGGTATGGGGCCCAGGATTCTGCATTTGAAATAAGCATTCCAGGTGATTCTGAAGCACACTGAAGTCCAAGAGTCACTATCACCATGCAGCCTCTTACTGTCCTAACTGGAGAAACATCCCTCCATGGTCCCTCTGAACCTTCCCCAGCTACCCTAAGATTTCTGAGGACAGAGAGTGTGAGAGATCAGATTCTAGGTGGCCTTGGAAGCAAGATGGTCACTCTTAATCCTCTGACCATGAAGTACCCTAGATATGGTGCTAAAAGCTCCATTAGTGTAAATGAGGTCATGGATCCCTTGCTCAAAGACATTGCTCTAGAGAGCTCAATCCTCCTGGCCAGAGGTATGCATGGGTACCTGGGGCTGGGGTGAGGGTGGGGGGAGGAGGATGCCATGAGATTCCCAGATTCCACACACCCCACCCCACCCTGGGAACTTCTGCCTTCGATCTCTTCTTAAGCCCTAGAGACTCCCAGCAACATCATTCAAGGTTCTAGACCACAAAAGGGATCTTGGAGATCATCTTGTGCAACTCCCCCATTGTAGAGCTAGAAAGCCTGAGGCTCAAGAGATAGGACAGCTTGCCCTAGAGCCCCCTCTGCCCTGGGGCGCTGGTTGCAGTAGGGCAGGGTAATATTTCGGCAGGTGGCCTGGCAGCAGCAACACCTCCCAGCTGAAGCCCTGCTCGTCGTAAGGCAGATCCGTGAGGCCGACACTCCTGTTTGCCCAGCATCTGTGCCAGGGTAGGCCTCGCCCTGGACAAACACAGCCTGTCTGGCAGCAGGCACAGTCTCCTTTGTTCTTAGGCCTGATAGCAGAGGCAGCCGGGCCAGCAGGTAACAGAGGGCCCGTCCTCACCGGATGTTGGCACCATGGTTCCCACGGGAATGGTTCCTGATCAAGAGGCCGACAGGCTGGAGGGCACCTGAGTACTGGCTACAGCAGCCTGGGGCAGGAAGTTGACCACCTGGCAACAGAACAGACATGAAAGGAGGGCAGGTGGAGGGATAGGAACTGAAAGCCAGGCCAGATAAGGAGAGCTGGGACACCTCCATCTCTCCAGGGCTACGTGGGCAGAAGGTCCTAACCCTCTTGTCTTTCCAGGCTGACAAGGTACCAAGGAACCCAGGGAGTGGGCTGCAACCTTTGATTTGGAATGAAGGAAAAACATCCAGACTGACGTCAAGATGCCTCTCTCTGTGCCCATCATTCTTTCTCCATTTGTTTCTAGGAAGAACCTGAATATAGAAGCAAGACCTTGGGCTTTGGCATCAGAGGGACCTGAGTCCAAATCCTATCTCAGTCATTTACCAGCTGGGGAACTTATGATAAGAAGCTGAACCTTTCTGAGTCCAAGTATCCACAGGAATGAAGGTGGGACAATAATCATACCTCCCTTGCAGAGCTATTATGATGCTCTGGCCAAAGGGCCAGGAGCACTGCAGGTGCCTAATAAATGCAGGTGCCTTATAACAATTAACACTCAGGCCCCAGAACCAATCTTGAAACACGATCAGTTTAGGGATAATTAGAAGAATGTGTGTGAATTGAATTGGGGCTTAATACTCCTGTGGCTGTGACCAACTCCAGATTCTCTTTGAAAAAGATAATAAATATGTGTCCCTGGGTTTGTGGTTTGGGGATAGTGGCAAGACAGGCAAAACTGGGAGAAGAGGGCTTTGAGGCAGTAAGTGATGGAGGGTGAGTGCTCTTTGGGCTTCAGTTAAGAACTAGGGTGGGGCTTCCCTGGTGGTGCAGTGGTTGAGAGTCTGCCTGCCAATGCAGGGGACACGGGTTCGAGCCCTGGTCTGGGAAGATCCCACATGCCACGGAGCAACTGGGCCCGTGAGCCACAACTACTGAGCCTGCGCGTCTGGAGCCTGTGCCCCGCAACGGGAGGGGCCGCGATAGTGAAAGGCCCGCGCACCGCGATGAAGAGCGGCCCCCGCACCGCGATGAAGAGTGGCCCCCACTTGCCACAACTAGAGAAAGCCCTCACACGAAAGAAAAAAAAAAAAAAAAAAAAAAAAAAGAACTAGGGTGGAGGCAGGGAGACCAGTGAGGAGGGCACAGGCAAGATGTGATGGTGACAGGGCTGGGGTCATAGCACAGTAGTATGAACAATGGGGTGGCTGGTCATTTATGGGAAGAGAAGTAAAAACTTGGGGAGGGGCAATTTGGTTGGGGGAGAGGGGAAATAGGGACTGAGGGTGTCATTTTGGACTGGCTAGGATCGGGAGGCCTGTCAGCATCCAGATGGGCTCATGGAGCAGACGGCTGGCTTCACCACTCCCACCTCCTCCACTGACCCTCTCCATTGCCATCTAAGCAGCCTCAGTTCTGGTCTCTCTCTGTCCCTTGGAGGCACCACCTCAGGACCTCGGCACTGGCTGTTCCCTCTGTCTGGATCTCTTCTTCCAGCTCTTACAGAGCTGCCTCTCAGAATTTAGGTCTCCGCTGAAATGTCACCTCCCTGAGCACTTTGATCTCCTCCCTCCTCCCCCACACCATCACTGTCTATCCCATTGCACTATTTTATTTTCCTTATACTACTTAGCACTAGTTGAGATTATATTAGTTAGCCATTTGTTTACACGTGCATCGTCTGTCTCCCCTTCTAAAACGTTAGCTTCCTGAGAACGAGGGCTTGTCTTATTTCCCACTACATCTGCAGTGTAAGGACCACTGCCCTGCATGAAGAAGCAATTTACTAAATGAATCAGTAAGTACAGCAAATATGTGTGATTCCTGCTGCCACGTCCTCTTCCCAAGCCTATGGCAGACGTTGTTCATCAGTTATGGGCTCTTTCCTCAACGTGATGCTGCAGACAGCCCTTGTCAATCTCAGAGTTGGCATAGAAGTTCCACCTACCTGCCACCACTGTAGTGGACAAAGGCCCTCTGCTGGCTACCGTGTGACCTTGCGTGAGTCTTTTAAAGTTCCTTGGGCTTCAGTTTCCTCATCTGATGTCTCATCCAAGAGGTAGGGGAGACTTTCCACTCCTATGGGCGGGGCCTCCTGTCAAGAACTGACATCACGTGTAGACATGCCAAATCCCCTCAGACAGGATGCTCAGTTGAGTCACAATCACTCCTGCACTTTTCTCTCTCTCTGCTTCCTCCGTTTTCTCATCAGCCCCAGAAGGCAAGCTTAGAAAGGACCTTTGACACCTGGCCCAACAAAACCCTCATTTTCAGATGAGGAAACTGAGTTCAGAGAAGAAAAGTCAACGGAGCCAGAAATCTAACAAAGCCTAGTTGTCCACACCCAGTGCTTTGGCAGCGGCCATTCCTCTCCCCTGATCCCCACCAGGCCGGGCACTCGCTGCCGTCAGCACCTCCTCTCCCGGATGGGAGCCGGGGCCGCAGCTTCCTTATTCTTGGGCACATTCCCAAACTCCAGGAGGAGGGCGGCCTGGCTTCCCTCCAGGCCCTGGACAGTTGGCCGGAGAAGGATGCCCCGTGGATTCCTGGCTCCTTCCTCCACTTCTGAGTTGCCCATTCAAGGAGGTGAGAAAGGTGCTGGCCTCTTCCTCCACGGTTGCTTTCGGAAATTGGAAAATTGCCTCGGGGTGTTTGGACCAGGGCGAGGTTCTCAGCTGTTCCAAAGCCAATTGATGCCCTGTTGGCAGCTTCTGGCCCTCATCTTCTTCTGATCCAACCTGGATCATCCCCTCCACTCTCTTGAAACTATTCTGCAGCCGGTAACCTCCCTGACAAGAGCTCAGTTCTGGCTTCCCTTGAGAAAGGGCGGAGGAGGAAATAGACGTGTTGACTACACCTCTCTGTGATCTTAAGTGGAGGTGCTCTAAACGTCTCCCAGAGAGGGGGGCACCTCAGCTGCCTCTGAACCTGCCTGTGCAGAGCTCTTGTTTGCAAACTGTCTTTTCTGGTGGAGAAGCTGCACTTCCTTTTCTAGGAGCTATTTAGGGAAATGTTTGCAAGAACAGAGAGCCAGCTCCCCGCTCAGGAGGATAGCAAGGACCCAGAGGGATCCAGAAGCGCTAATTAAAGACCAATACCCATAGACATTTGGGGAAAGTTTCAAACACAGAAAAGACTGGGCCTTTCATGTTTAATTAGGAAGGAAGAAATATCAGGGACTAAGGGTGACTTTTAGGGAGACAGATTTTAACTTGATATTTATCATTTCAGCCATTTATTGAACAGTTACTGTGTGCCAGGTGCAGGGGAACAACGGTGATCAGGGAGGTCATGGTCAGAGGAGGAGGGCGCGTGTCAAGAATTCACAGCACAAGCCCAGGACAGCATGGGGCCCAGGCACAGATGGGCACTCAGTCCACCTTGTCAAGGAGAGTACCGTGACGGGGTCCGGGAAGGCTTCCCAAGGAGGCAGACATGGAGCTGAGACAGGGCTGAGGCCCGGAGCATAAGAGGAGTTGGCCAGGAGAGGGTGACACAGGGAAAAGTCTGAGCAGCAGGGGTTCTCAACTTAGACACATTGGAGTCACCTGGGCAGTTTTTAGAAATGAAGGCTACCCACTCCCAGGGATCCCCGGCTGGGGGCAGGGTCTGGCACTGATGTGTTTTAAAAGCCCCCCAGATGGGTCTAATGTTGGGGGAAGGTAGGGAGAAACACCAGATCATAAAGTATGTTTTGGGGGTGGGGTCAGTGGCCACATTGCAGAGGACTTCACCAGCCATGTGAAGGAGTTTGGAGATCAGCCCAAGGGAGATAGGAAGCCCCTGATAGGTTTTAAGGTTTCAACAGAGCAGTCAATCAGTCACATTTGTTTTTTAAAATAATGCCTTTCAGTCTTGCATTTCCCTTCCTCCTCCCAAACCTCCACCTGATGTGGAAGGATCCCTAGAGAGGCCCACTCAGGACCTCTCTCAATGGGACCCCCTGGGGGCTCTCCTTTCCTCTGCAGAGCTCAGGCCTTTGCCAGGCCCTTCCTCGGGTCCCTGGGCAGTGCAGGTCCTTTGTACCTGCCCCAGGTGGGGAGGGGTCATTGGAATGTCCAGTCCTTTCTCCCCGCTTATCCCTGCTCTCCAGCATCTTCCCTGATACTGGCTCTAACCAATTTCACCCCAGGCTTCTTTCCCAGCCCAGCCGGAAATGGTACTTGATCTGCCCCAGAGTTTCACAGGCAGAGGAACAGGTGAGGCATTTTCTTCTCCCTGTTTGCTGAAGCTACCATTCTGGGGTCAGACCTAACAGCTTTTTCCTTCTGGGAATGCATTTTGTCAGGCCTGTCTGGGTCCCTGCTGCTACTCTCAGAATCCCCACCACACCGCCTGCTCCCAGCTGAAGGGAGAATAGCACGGTGAAAGAACAAGGGCTTTGGAGTCCATCAGACCTGGGTTACAAACCTGACCACACCTCTCATCAGCTTTGTGACCTGAGCAAGTCGCTTCATCTCTCCGAATCTCCATTTCCATATTTCTAAAATAATGACACCAACCTCATAGGACAGTTGGGAACATTAAATGGGAGAAACATGTAAAAGCCTGAATGGAGTACCCAGCACACAGTAGGTCATCAATAAATAGTAGCGCCATTTACTATTGTTAGTTAATGTTAATTATTATTATTGCTAGCGCTGGGCGCTCTGCTAAATGACAGAGTTTCTTTGAACAAAAGTTGTAGAATAAGGGGAAGACATGATACCAGCTTGTAGAGTTGCTGTGACATGTAGCATGCAGGCAGTTTGAGAGACTTTTATCAGATCTGGAGGCTACTCGTGGGCCAAGAAAATGCTGACTACCTAATAGGCCCTTCAGACCTTTGGACTCCTGCTCCGTTCTGGAGGTTTACACTGCTACTTGCTGGCAGACGGGCAGGAGCCTTTCAAAATGCATCAGGATGAAGCCCGGGACTGTTGTAACGTCACCATCGTCTGGCACAACGTGTGTGGATTGTGCCCACGAGAGCACAGCCCAGGGTTTGCATTGTATTCGAAGCTCCAAGACAGGTCCTCCCAGGGACAGATTGTCATAAACGGCTGTGACTGGAGGGCAGAAGCCAGCACTGGTCTGTGCATGTCTGCCTTCCTTCTTTCCTTCTTTCAACTGATTAAATGAGGTAAGTGGTCTAGTAGGTGGCCAAGTCTTGCCCTCCCATCACCCCCCTTTCCACAAAGTTCCCAAGGCAGTGAGGATAAAAATAAGTGAGACACCAACGTGCCTCTTTATTATTAGCTGGGTGAGTGCATGACGGCCCCAAAGCGGGTGTCTCTTTGAGCCGGTGGGGCACCTTCTCAGCCTCACAGCCCAGACCAGGGCCTTACCAGGGGCACTGGCCTAAATGAGGAGCCCTCCCAAGTGCCCTGTACTCGTGTGGAAAGACAGGAGAGGAGAAGAGGCCAGCTCCCAAGAGAGCCCAGGCTGTCACAGATTCAGGAGCACAGGTAAAGAAAGGGGAAGAAGAGTCACAGGAATGTGGGTGAGTTTTAATACCCTGTGACCCTGTCTCTATCTGTGCCTTGGAAACTGACCAAGTAAATCAGCATCCCTGGAAAAGGGAGGGGAGTTTCTCCACCTCCTACAGGGATACAACAAAAAGCAAGACAGGCATGGTTCCTGCCTTCATGGAACCTCAGGTCTAGCAGGGAAAATATTTACTGACCTGATTAAGTTATTACAACGTACTAAGTGCTGAGGTGTCATAAAGCTCGCTCCAGAGGCCAGGCCAGGCTATGCTCAGGAAACGCTGCAGACACTGAAACGTTAAGACTGACTTACAGGCCGGGTGAGGCAAGGTGGGGACAGGGGGCAGGGCAGGAAGAGGCAGAAAGAACCACAGTGATGCGCAGTAATGAATGAGATCGCTTCCCTGATGTTTTCTCACGAAATCCAGGCCCTGGAAAGTATTCTGAACAGCGCCTTAGATGCTGTGATCCCCAGGCTTGCTTTTCTGCTCCTCAGGCCTTTGTGAGTCTCGTGCTACACAGTGCCCTCAGGGACACCAGCTATGCCTGCGGCTCTTTCCCATGCTCCAGACCCCACCTCTCCACTGGCTCCTGGACATCTCCATCTGGGTTTCCTTCAGGCTCCTCAAATCCAACATGTCCCAAATTATCCTCATCTCCCTTCTACCCCCAATCCCACCACCTCCTCCTCTGGGTTCTGCTCCTCCAGGAAAGACAGTCCCATCCACCAGGTGCCCGCATGGGAAACCTGAGTGTCTGCACCGACTCCTTCTTTCTGTCCTACATCCCATTTGTTATCACCCATGACAGGTTTTAGCTACTTCACTTTCCTTTTCCTGCTCTGCAGTCATTCATGTCCTCCTGTCCATCTTAGCTCCTGCCTTGGTATAAGTTAGTTCTTCCTCTCCTGCCTGTTTGATTGCAATTACCTTCTAACTGGTCTGCAAACTCTTAACCACTATGTTTTTCTGTTAAATTACTATTTGTGGTCAAGTGAGGTACCCCCGCAGTCCCCCTTCCCTGGTATAGAGGTTAAGACTATGGGCTCTGCAGTCAAGCGGGTTAGGTTTAAGTCCTGTCACTCACTGTCAGTGTGACCTTGATCAAGCCATTTAACCTCTCTAAGCCTCAGTTTCCTCACCTGGAAAATGGAGATAATAACAGCATCTAGGTGGTACACAGCTGCTGTTTTTCTCCGCCCCCAATACACTTCTCTCCTTCTCACCCTTCCTTTGGATGACAAACCCTTCCTCAACTCCCCATGACAGGGTTGCCAATCATAGAATCTGATCCCAGAGCTGGGCACTGGCCCAGGTCAGGCCAGTCAGAGCCTTGCCCTGGGAACTGGGCTCTTGAGAGAAGCCGCAGGGACTGAAGGTAGATGATGCTGAGCCAGTAGGGCAGTGCCCGCTAGACGGAGTGCACACAGAGCCACGGCAAGCCCTGGCCCCGTCCCAGCCCACCCCAAAGCCTGGCTGTTCATGGTTTCCTTCAGTTCTGTGAACTCCCTCTCTCTCTCTCTCTCTCTCCCCCCACCCCTCTCCCCACACCGCTACCTCCTCTCTCCCTCTCTCTTTCTTTGCTTACCTTAGGGCCTGTTCCTGACTCTAAATCCTAAAATCTGCATCATAGCATGGTTGCCAGAGTGAAATGGAGCCGTGCCTGTCAAGCCCATTTCCAAGAATGTTAGCTGTTGGGAGGATGACCCCACCCCCGTCGTCCTGGAACCAAAGCCTGCTGGGAGGGGAGGCTCAGTGGAGGCCATTCAGTGGACATGGGCGTCCAGTAGAGGGCGAGCCACGGGAGGGCAGGGATGTGTCCTGTTTGCTGACCACTGACCACTCCCACCCCCACCAGGCCTGCACGGTGGGTGGTATGAAGCAGGCCCTCAATAAACATCTGCTTACTGTTGACTGATGTCCAGAGCCTGCACATATAACAACTCGCTGTTCTTGCAGAGCGGATGGTCCTTGTAAAACGTGGCTGGGCCTACGCTCCTTGGCTGTGGTTATTAGAGGTGCAAGAGTCATTCCTCCTACAAGAACGGTCCTCCAACTCTGAATCTCTCTTGCTAGGAATTCCTCAAGCCTCAATGCTGTTGCTCTAGATGTCCGTTATCTCTGTCTCTTCGGGATCACCTCACCTACCCCCACTTTGGGGAACTGCTTCTTCCCCACTGCAATCACATGATTCTAGTGGGCTCTCCAGTCGGAGGACCCTGCCCCATGGCCCCAGGGGTGGTCAAGGAACTAGGGGAGGACCATGCAGCTGCCTTCCTTTCCCAAAACTGAAATGCTGTGATTTAGGGCTTGCTGGTGACCATCCTCCCCAAACATGGAAACATTCTGTTTGCATAACAGAAAATGAGAGAGACAAGAAATGAAGAAAGCAAAAAGAGACTTGACAATATCCTTTGAGTTCCTCTATCCAGTCAGCTTCCGGGATTAACCCCCTTTCAGTGAAGGATTGACTCATTTCTTCATCTAACAAACTTGTATTCAGCACCTAGTGCACAAAGGGGAATACAGAAATAAATGAGATACTGTCACTGTCCTTGGGGGGATAAGTGTACTGTGACAGGAACGTGCACGTGTGTGTACACACACACAGACACTCATCATGGATCACGGGGGAGGCCCAAAAGCAAGAGGGTTCACTATTATCTGGGCCTAGGTCGGGGTGAGGGCAGCTCAGTAAAGACTTTGCGGAGGTGGGGACCCCCAGAGGCATCTTGGAACGCCACTGGTAGGCGTCATCCTCAGTGGGTCTACTCTTTAAAGTAAGAGGCTCGGTCGCTGAGGCTGCTCAGTTGGAAATCCCATGTGGATTTATTTCTAAGGATAAGCCTTTGTCCTATGAGCACACTGCTGAGCTGGTGGCCTTTACCTGGGAGGTGGCCCAGTGCTGGAAGGGAACCCCTGAATGCCGGTGCCCTGAGCTGTCTCCCACCACAGATCTCCCATTGTGACCTGTCATTTCCTCCGGAAGTTTTAATGCTGGAAGGCTGCCCTGACCTACCTCTTCAGGTTGATCAAATGGCCCAATTATCCATCTAGGATCCCAGATTGTCTTGAACTGAATGGACGGGAGTGAGGGGGCTGTCTAGAAAAGAAAGCGCCAGAGGGAGTCCAGCCGTCCACAAGCTGTTAGCTGGAGCCGGCTGTCCACAAAAGATCTCTTTGTAATTCCAGGAGGTGTTGTCACAAGAGCTTGGCCACAACTCACGCAGCACATCCAGGAACTGTTTTTGTGAAAAGGCTGGCAGGGAGCACTGTCTCGTGGCTTGGAACGGATTCTGATCTTGAGGAGACTGGGCGGGGGGGGGGGGGGGCACCCGCCAGGCTGCCCGGCACCACCTGCCCCTGGAGCCGGCCATGGGCAGGGACCAAGAAGCACGGCCAGGCCTCCTCACTGAGAGCACCAGACCTTCTCAGGGGAAGGGCTTCTGGGCTGTGGTCAGCTCCCTCTCTGAAAGTTTCCGAGGGCTCCTACCTCCATCTTAAATCTTGCTTTTGCAGCAACAGTGGATTCTCAACACCTGGGCTCTTGGACCCTCAATCATCTCTACATTGACCCCAGCAGAGTATCAGAAATCCGAAGACTTTGGATAGGAAGCTGATCTGAATTGTCACTCTTATAGCTACAGTGACCATATAATTTAGCTTTCCAACCTAAGCACTTTGAAGAGTCAAAGGAGGTGCTATTAATAATTGCTCCGGGACAACTGGCATGAACTGGGATCACCCCAGGCAAACCCAGAACTGTGGGCTCCCTATTTATTCCCTCAAACCAAGGTCAAGACAAAAGGATGCTGCCTTGAAGCAGATTGCTGGTGGAGATGGCCGACAGGCCCGTCCAAGTTCCCAGCGCGCTCCACATCTCTCACTCCATGTTTCTTAGCAGGATGTTCTTTCTGAATTAATAACGGCACAGCTTGCCTTAGCGATCTCCATCCAGACTTTGCTGAGGACTTAACAGCCAAGAACATGGTCTAGATGCATTCCCTGTGTAACTATTCTTCTGTTGTTTTCATCACAAAAGGCTATTCAGCACAGAATAGGAAGGTAGGCTTGTACATGTGAAATCTGGCTCCACCAAGTGTGGGTGAGGGCATAGGGCAAAGGCCACACAGCTGGCATGTAGACTACACAGGAAATTGAAGAGCACAATGCCCTGAGCCCAGTAACTCCACTCCTGGATGTACACCCACCCTTGGAAACTCTCATGTGTGTGTACAAGGACACCCACACAAAAATGTCTGTGGCAGCACTGTCTATAATAGCAGAAAATTGAGAGCAACCTAAGGGTCCCTCAACAGAATCATGGCTTTTAAAAAGTGATGATACTCCAAAATATACAAGCAGCTCATGCGGCTCAGTATCAAAAAAACAAACAACCCAATCCAAAAATGGGCAGAAGACCTAAACAGACATTTCCCCAAAGAAGATATACAGATTGCCAACAAACACATGAAAGGATGCTCAACATCACTAATCATTAGAGAAATGCAAATCAAAACTGCAATGAGGTATCACCTCACACCAGTTAGAATGGCCATCATCAGAAAATCTACAAACAACAAATGCTGGAGAGGGTGTGGAGAAAAGGGAACCCTCTTGCACTGTTGGTGGGAAGGTAAATTGATACAGCCACTTTGGAGAACAGTATGGAGGTTCCTTAAAAAACTAAAAATAGAATTACCATATGAGCCAGCCATCCCACTACTGGGCATATACCCAGAGAAAACCATAATTCAAAAAGACACATGCACCCCAATGTTCATTGCAGCACTATTTACAATAGCCAGGACATGGAAGCAACCTAAGTGTCCATCGACAGATGAATGGATAAAGAAGATGTGGCACATATGTACAATGGAACATTACTCAGCCATAAAAAGAAATGAAATTGAGTTATCTGTAGTGAGGTGGATGGACCTAGAGACTGTCATACAGAGTGAAGTAAGTCAGAAAGAGGAAAACAAATACCATATGCTAACACATATATATGGAATCTTAAAAAAAAAAGGTTCTAATGAACCTAGGGGCAGGACAGGAATAAAGACGCAGAGGTAGAGAATAGACTTGAGGACACAGGGAAGGGGAAGGGTAAGCTGGGACGAACTGAAAGAGTAGCATTGACATATATACACTACCAAATGTAAAACAGATAGCTAGTGGGAAGCAGCTGCACAGCACAGGGAGATCAGCTCGGTGCTTTGTGACCACCTAGAGGGGTGGGATAGGGAGGGTGGGAGGGAGACACAAGAGGGAGGGGATATGGGGATATATGTATATGTATAGCTGATTCACTTTGTTATACAGCAGAAACTAACACAACATTGTAAAGCAATTATATTCCAATAAAGACGTTTAAAAAAAAGGTGATGATAAAAACAATTGAAAAGTGGGCAGAGGATCTGAATAGACATTTTTCCAAAGCAGACATACAGATGGCAACAGGCATATGAAAAAGTGTACAGCCATTTGCAACAACCTGGATAGACTTGGAGGGTAATATGCTAATTGAAGTAAGTCAGACAGAGAAAGACAAATGCTGTATGATCTCACCTATATGTGGAATCTAAAAAATAAAATGAACTAGTGAAGATAACAAAAAAGAAACAGACTTACAGATAAAGAGAACAAACCAGTGGTTACCACTGGGGAGAGGGAAAGGGGGAGGATCACGTTAGGAGTAGGGGACTAAGAAGTATAAACTACTATGTATAAAATAAATAAGCTACAAAGATATATTGTACAGCACAGGGAATATAGTCAATATTTTATAATAATGATAAATGGAGTATAACCTTTAAAAATTGTGAATTACTATGTTGTACACCTGAAACATATATAACATTGTATATCAAATATACCACAATAAAAAAAATTTTTTTTAATTTTATTTTTGGCTGTGTTGGGTCTTCACTGCTGCTTGCGGGCTTTCTCTAGTTGCAGCGAGCGGGGACTGCTCTTCGTTGTAGTGCACGGGCTTCTTATTGCAGTGGCTTCTCTTGTTGCAGAGCACAGGCTCTAGGTGAGCGGGCTTCAGTAGTTGTGGCACTCAGGCTCAGTAGTTGTGGGTCACAGGCTCTGGAGTGCAGGCTCAGTAGTTGTGGTGCACGGGCTTAGTTGCTCCATGGCATGTGGTATCTTCCTGGACCAGGGCTCGAACCCGTGTCCCCTGCACTGGCAGGCGGATTCTTAACCACAGCACCACCAGGGAAGCCCTCAATAAAAAAAACTATTAATGTACTATGTACAAGGTGCAGTAAAGTGAAGCTCAATAAAACGAGGTATGCCTGTACCTTTAAAAAAAAGAAAAAGAGAAGGTGTTCAGGACTTCCCTGGTGGTGCAGTGGTTAAGAATCCGCCTACCAATGCAGGGGACATGGGTTCAAGCCCTGGTCTGGGAAGATCCCACATGCCGTGGAGTAACTAAGCCCGTGTTCCACGACTACTGAGCCTGCGTGCCACAACTACTGAAGCCTGCGTGCCTAGAGCCTGTGCTCCGCAATAAGAGAAGCCACCGCAATGAGAAGCCCGCGCACCACAACGAAGAGTAAGTCCCTCTCGCTGCAACTAGAGAAAGCCCGGGCGCAGCAACAAAGACCCAACGCAGCCAAAATATAAATTAATTAATTAATTATTTTAAAAAGGTGTTCAGCATCACTAATCATCAGGGAAATGCAAATCAACATCATAATGAGATTATTACTTCACATCTGTTAGAATGGCTATTATCAAAAAGAGATAACAAAAACGCAGGTGAGGGTGTGGAGAAAAAGGGAACCCTCGGGCACTGCTGGTGGGAATGTAAATTAGTGCAGCCACTATGGAAAACGGTATGGAGAGTCCTCAAAAAACTAAAATTAGAGCTATCATATGACCCAGCAAATCATGTCATTCTGGGTATTTATCCAAAGGAAACGAAATCACAAATCTCAAAAAGACACCTGCACCCCCCACATTCAGGGCAGCACTATTTACAATACCCAAGACATGGAAGCAACCTAAGTGTCCACTGACAGATGAACGGATAAAGACAATGTGATAAATATATACAGTGGAATATTACTCAGCCACAAAGAAGGAAATCCTGCCATTTGTGACAACATGGATGGACCATGAAGATGTTATGCTAAGTGAAATAAGTCAGACAGAGAAAGACAAATACGTGTGATCTCACTTATATGGGAAATCTTTAAAAAAAAAAATGAATTCTTAGATACAGAAAGCAGACTGGTGGTTGCCAGAGGCGGGAGGTGAGGGGTGGGCAAATGGGTGAAGGTGGTCAAAAGGCACAAACTTCCAGTTATCAGGTAAGTCCTGGGGAGGTAACATACAGCCTGATGACTATAGCTAACAACACTGAATTACATATTTGAAAGTTGCTAAAAGAGTAGGTATTAAAAGTTTTCACCACAAGAAAAGAATTTGTAATTATGTGTGCTGACAGATGTTACTTAGACTTAATTGTGGTGATCATTCCACAATATGTATATATATCAAATCATTATGTTGTACACCTGAAACATACAATGTTATATGTCAATTATATCTCAATTTTCAAAAATACATAAATAAAAAATTTTAAGTGATGATAAAACATTAATTAGAGATATATGTATCAACATGGATAAATGTCAAGAACAATTTTGAGAGCAAAACACCCAACTGCAAGAGGATTTCATTGCTATGACACTGTCTTTATATACTTTTACCATACACTGACATGTATGGTAAAGGTGTATAAAGATGCATGAAAATGATAAACACCAAATTCAGGAGAGTGGTTGTAGGGGAGAGAGGTAAGGGGTTCAGGAGGGGAATACGGAGGCTTCAAGTGTGTCTGTAATATTTTATTTCTTAAGCTGGATGGTGAGTAAGGCAGACTCATTCGGGTTTTGCCTGAGACAGGTCTGCATTCTAATTCAGTCCAGTATATAACTTCAGGTGCCTTAGACACACTACTTAACCCAGTGCACCCATTTCTTTCTCTGTAATGGAGGTACTCCTGGTACCCACCTAATAGGGTGGCGGTGAAAATCCTTCCACAATGTTTTGGAAGGATTTACCGTGTTCCCTACATGAAGGCACCATCTTGGCTCCTTCTGCAATAAACCTGGCAGCAGGTGCTACAGAAATGGCAACAGGATTGCGTAGCCTGGGGTGCAGCCGGGCCTGTGTGATGTGGCCATTTGCAAAGACACCTGCCCCCAGCCTGGTGTTCTCTGGCCAGGTATACTGCTCAAGAAATCTCTCCTTGTCTCCTTCTCTCTCCCTCCCTCCTTCCCGTTCCTCCTCCTGATCATTCCCAGGACCACAGAGGTAGATGCCACAGGCACAGCTGTCAAGACGCAACACCAGGATTCTAATCCAAGTGTCTCAAAGATGAAACTCTTCCCAACTAAACCAGGGGTCCACAGCCTCATTCACCTTAGAACCTCCCGAGGATCTTTAAAAACCTCCCAAGCCTGGGCCCCACCCTTGGAATCTCCAGATACCACAACCACATGGCTCCCTGGGTGATGCTGATGCCCAGGCAGGGCTGAGGTCTGACACACTCCAGTCCCTGTGTGCTCTGCCCCTCACTTACCCACCCTCTTCCCCAGTCCAAATATCATCCTTAAGGGCCTGTAACTGCTAGCCAGCCCAGATCCCCCTGGTCTGTGAGCTTCCTGACAGCACAGTTTGCACTTTGCATCTTTATGCCCCAAACACGCAGCACCATCTCCAGCATACTTTTGGAAGAGTGCTGAGAACTCTGCAAGGAGGAAGAACTGGGGCCGAGAAGAGGAAGTTTCGGGGAGGCAGACAGACTTGGCCTGCCCAACATCTCAAGTGTTGACCAACAGAAAGGGCTGCCCGTCAACTACTGCGCTCTTCCCTGGAGGAAGTGTTCCAGACGAACCAGAGGCTAACACTTCCTAAACAGCTACTGCCTATGTTCAGATTCTATTTATCTTGCCACCACCAATAAAGAGGGAATTTCCTTCTCACATTTCTTATTCCTAGAGATAAAGAATTCTGGTGCGGGAAGGCAGCAGGAGATTCCCCGCTCCAGCCCCCAGGCAACCTCGCACAGAGATCTTCTCAGGAGCAGCTCTGCACTCCACAGCAGGACCTTACCCCTTATTGGGAAGACAACCTGAACAGCTTTGATTATTAGAAAATGCCTCCCTTCCTTGGGTCAAAGTTCAAGCTCTGCAACTCCTATCATTTGGTCCTGGGCCCACCCTCTGGGGTGACATCTTTCTACACAATGCATCTCGTAGGCCACAGGAAAGAGTTTGGATTTTATTTCAAGGGAAATGAGGGAAAAAAGAAGTATTCTTAAACAGGGGCATGGCAACGTGATCTGGTTTATGATTTTAAAAGAACATTCTGGGGCTTCCCTGGTGGCGCAGTGGTTAAGAATCCGCCTGCCAATGCAGGGGACACGGGTTCAAGCCCTGGTCCGGGAAGATCCCACATGCTGCGGAGCAACTAAGCCCGTGCGCCATAACTGCTGAGCCTGTGCTCTAAAGCTTGCGAGCCACAACTACTGAAGCCCGTGCGCCTAGAGCCCATGCTCCGCAACAAGAGAAGCCATCGCAATGAGAAGCCTGTGCACCTCAGCAAAGAGTGGCCCTCGCTCGCCCCAACTAGAGAAAGCCCACGTGCAGCAACAAAGACCCAATGTAGCCAAAAATAAATAAATTTAAAAAAAAAAAGGGAACATTCCGGTGCTACATGGAGTCTGGATTGTAGGGGAGGAAGAGTAGAACACAGAGGGTGGGCTGGGAGGCTACTGGGATAACTCAAACCAGAGATGATGGTGGCTTGGGCAATGGTCTGGCAGTGAGAATGGATTTGGGATGTGTTTTGGATCTAGAACCAACAAGACTTGCTGATGGATTAGATGTGAGTGTGCAAGAATTAGCCTGATACAAGAGAATTTTTATCTCTATGTGCCATCTTGTCTTAGGTACCCTTTTTTAATTAACAGAATCAAGGCATCAATTGAGTCATTTCTGCCTGAGAAGAGAAAGAGAAGAGAGGGATGGGGAGAAACTGTGGGGTCTGACTTTCCCCTACTACCCCGCCCACAGGCTCTGATCTAGTTGGCTGACTTCAACCCTCTCCCAACTATGACCCCAGCCTCGCCTCCCGCACAGCCTCAGCTCCTACTGAGCCTTGCTCTCTGCAAGGCAGAGGAATGACCAACAGCAATGGAGGCCAAGCCCAGCTGGATTCCCAGGACAGACTTCTGAGCTTTACAGCTCAAGGACTATAATTTAAGAAGTTCAGAGAGAACCCACTAGAGGGCACTGCAGCACTACCCAGAAAAGACCATCCCATGACAGCTTTTTTTCTTTTCTATTCAGTTAGGGAAAAAGTACTACAGAATTGAGCACCCATTTAGCCAAAGCCCTAGGTTAGATGCTTAGATACAAGTATCAGGGCACAGGTGCTGTCTGCAGTCAAGTTGGAAGAGCAGGGAGGGGCTCAGAGCCCTCAGAGGTGGGTGGTTGTGGCACCCAGGGAGAGTCAGTCTGTGGTTTTTTTCCTGCTTCTGGGGACTTAACTGTAGGACACACACATATACATACAATACATAAACGGCACACACACATACATACAAACAACACACTTATGCACACACCACACAAACCACATACACATACACGCTGCAGTCCTGGACTTGGGGCGCCTGTGAGACCCCGGGCTGCAGAGCAGGTAGGCCGGAGACCCCGAAAAGAATGTGGAGCAGAGCAGTGGCGGGTTTACAACCTGAGAGAACAACCCCACAGCCCCCAGATGATCCACACATCATTAGAGTCACTATAAACGAGCCTATTAAAACGCACACACGTTAACCACAGGTGACCCAAGGGTTCCATGAACTCATTGACGCCCACTAACACATTAGCATACATTTACTGAGCACTGGGGTTGGGGTAGATCTTGTGTCAGAGGGTCACAGGGAAGGACGCTAGCCAGCCCTTAAGGAGTGCTGACTGTGTGCGGACGCCACTCCGGGGCCTGTGTGTCTTCTCTCTCTTAAGGCTCACAGCGCCACGGTGGGCTCTGACTTTATCCCCAGTTAACAGAGGGGGACACTGCGGCTCTGGGAAGGGAGGTGGCCTGCCCAGAATCCCAGAGCTATATAGGTAGAGGGGCTGTGATCCTAATTCTGCCCTACAGGAAGCCACAGTTAGTTGGGAGATGTATACATAAAAATACCCAAAACAACACACCATGGGCTGGCAAAAAGCAACTTCATTTTCTTTCTCTGTTTCTCTCTCTTTTTCTAAGAACTTAACATGTTTAGCTTGCAGAGCCTCACCTGAGAGGGAAAGGGAAGCCCCTCTCCGGGGGCCCCACTCTAGTGTCTGCAAGTGGCCCTGTGTTACCCGACATGAAAGCAGCTCTGTCACCTGAGCCATATGACCCAGCCGACATTATGGTGCTGAAGGTTTCAGTGGTGGGAAAGGTGCCTTGTGGGGTTGGTGATAAGCTCCAGTGGGATACTCACAGTGAGACCCCTGGGTTCACTAGCAAGGCCATGTTCTCTGCAGCAGAGAATTATGCTTCCACCAACAAAACAAAAATCTACGGGGCACCAAGTGACCATGCAGCCAGAACTGCCCATTGTGAACTGGGTCTTGTCAGACCTTCCAAGCTGTAAGATCCAGCAGGCCCAGCACCGGTTCACTGTAAGGTGGAAATGGCACAGCCAGGACTGAGCATGGGCAGGACCAGGAGGAACAGGCCAGCTGCACGGCCCCTGCCACTGTGGTCCCAGTGCGCCTTCTCCAGCTCATGCCCAGAAGGGATTCCTGTCCAACCAGCCAGAGGAGGAAGAAAAAGCCCGCGTTTGGGTTGCAGATGGGCCAGCTTTCTATGCATGTGTGAACTGAAAATGATGATAGCTGCACTACAGCCTCCTCGGGGGTGGCCTTGAAAACACAGGGAGGAAGCCCTCCAGTATATAGGCAGAGTTTCAGATGGTGCATCTCATCATCCTCTTTGTGTGGAAGGAGAAGTGTCCCGAAGTTAAAATACGTGCAATGCCCAGGCAGTGGCTAATGGCTTGGCTGACTGGTCAGGGGCCTGGAAGGAAAAAGATTGGAAGATGAGGACCAGGACTGGGCAGAGGATGTGAGTAGACATATGGGAGTGGGTCCAAGTGTGCAGATCTCTGTATCACATGGTAATATCCATCAGAGAGTATCTAATATTGAAGAGGCACAGAACAACCAAGTAGATGAAATGACCCAGTCAACACACATCAGCCAGCCTCTGTCATTGGACACCCCAGCACCAGCATGATAGGCACAGTGGAGATATGGAAGTTACACATGGACCCAATGGCTGGATTCCCCTCACCACACCCCATCTAGGTACAGCTAAGTACTTCCTGCCCTGAACGCCAACCTTCCAGGATACCCGTGAAATCAGAGTGGCTCCTAAGAGTCACCACCAGGAGGCACTAGTTGAACAGTTACAAACTTCGGTGGCAAATGACCCACCAAATGTGGAGAAACCCAATGTCGGGAGGACCAAGTGTTTCTCTTTTCCTAGGTACAGAGAATGGAGCCATGGAAACTCTGGGAATTGGGAAGACACGGACAGAAAATCAACCTCTACCCAGACTCAATCTCCCCACAGTTGGATCTGTGGTCTTAAGCAAGAGTCTCAGGCTTTCTCTGTGACTCAGTTTCCATCTAAGGGTGGGAGAATGAGGTAGGCGTAGTCATCACTCTTCAAGCTTTGATCAAGTACCTTCCCTTGTGCAGCCAGTGGTGCAATGGAACCAGAGTACATCAGAGACCCTTGTTAAATGTTCACAGCACGGAACACTGCATGCAGGCAAAGGCGCAGTTCTCCACCCTCACCTCACGTGGGCCTCAGCACTGCCCAGCAGCCTGATTACAATCCTCCAACCCAGTGGCCTTCAACCTGGCTGCACAACAGCACCTCCTGGGCAGCTTCTCAGTGATGCCAGGCCCAGCTCACCCCAGGCTAAGTGTGGGGCCCTTGGCAGCACAGAGACTCCCAGGTGATACTGATGCAGGCAGCAGGTCAAGGACCCCATCCTTCCACCACTGAGGGGAAGAGCCGAAGATCCCGTCTCCTCTGGATACCCCCTTGCCAGCACAGAGGAGGGGCCTATGTGACTGAAGAGAGGGGGAAACAAGTTTATCCCACGTCTTTCTTCATGAAGCATCACAGTAGTTGACACAGAGGGAAACTGAGGCACTGAGCGCCCCCCATCTCCCCCTGCCTAGGACACACAGAGGTTCGCAGATCAAGCTATGGTAGCCCTGGGGTGTAGCCTCAGGCCCTTGTCATAGTAGAAGCAACGTGGTTTAAAAGGCCCAGGTCACCCTGTACACCTTAAACTTATACAGTGATGCATGTCAATTATTTCTTAATAAAATGGGTAAAAACTAATAAAGGGCCCTGGGATCAAGGCTAGGCTCTGCCTTCTCTCTAACCATGAGCTGTGGGACCTTCAGTCAATTAACTCCTCTGATCCTCTATTTCTTCATCTATAAAATGAAGATAAATACCCACTTCTCAAGATTGTTTTGAAGTTTGAATTAAAACCATCTATATATGGATGTTCTGACAACCTTAAAACACAAATATAATACAGTATGTTCTTTTTAAAAACTTTAAATTTTACTTATTTTTTTAAAAACAAGAAATAGATGTATATGGACAAAATTCAAAAAAATAAATGGGCCTCCCTCCCTTGCCCCCGGTAACCATTTCCACTTCTGGGAGGCAACTACTGTTAGCAGTTCCTCAGGTGGTAACTAATGTATTCCTAACAGGAGTTCTGCTGCGCCAGGCAATTCCCTGTACGGACCACGAGGCCTCCCGAATGTGCCAGATTCAGGCTTCCGTAATGTTATGGAGCACTTACTACATGCCAGGCTCTTGCACACATAACCTCTCTTTTAATTATCAAAACCAAAACAGAACAAGAAAACCTGTAAGGTAGCATTAAGACTTCTGCTTTTCAGATATAGAAACTGTGGTTAAGCAGTTTGGCTAAGGTCACTCAACAAGATAGTCATAATACCAGGACCCAAATCCAGGTCCTGTAACTCGCACGCCTTAACCACTGATCCACGGCCACCCCAGAAATCCACCCACATGCCTGCCGTTCCCCGCCCGCAAGCGCAATCCCAGCTCTCTGAGTCTCCACCGGTCCCTAGTCAGCCAGGTCTCCACTGCGCATGAGTGTTTTCACGTCATTTACGCTTTTAGTGAATACGGTGCCCGTAAGAAAGCCAGCATGCGTACGTCTTTCCTTTCTAAGGAGGCTGCGCTCCCTGAGGAAGGCAGCAGGTGTGGTAACTCCCGTGGGCCTTTGCACCCAAGCCAGTGCAGCCGCAAGACCAGATGCATCAGCGGTATTGGCTGGGACCAAGGCCTCTTACTACACATACACCCACACACCCACTGCACAATCATTCTGATCTTGTTTTCCCTGGAATCTCCTCCCCTGCCCTAGAGGAGGTTGCCACATCCAGATGGGGACACCGGAAGCCATGCGTCCCGAATGTAGGACGTGATCCAAACTGCATCCAGTGTCTGGCTATCCTCAACTCCATGCTGTGCCCACAGGAGCGCCAGAGAGAAATCCCTGGGACCTGTCTCCCCATCAGTCCCTTGAGAGCAAGCGCTCAGCTTCCTATGATACCTGAGACTGAAGGACAGTCATCAGGGGACAGACAGCCCCGGTGACACACCCCTGTTCCACACGAGGAAAGGGAGCCTTGGGATAAGGGTTGGGATCTAGGAAGGAATTTCTCATTTAAACAGATGGGGCCTGTTGAAAGCCAGCCTCTCCCTTCTGAGAAGTTCAAGAAGGTTCCCAAGGGTGTGGCTTGAATGACTGGGAAGGACTGAGACAGGCAGGGAAGGTTGGGCCTGGGAGGGGCTGGGAGAGTCTGTGGGAGAGGGTGAAGGAAGAGAAGGAAGGGGGGAGGGTTCCCCAGACACCTGGTGGGAGAGCTTTGAAACAGAGAAAGAGCAAGCTGCGGAATAGAAACTACAATGGACTTCCCGGTGGGTCGGTGGGTCGGAGGGTCGCCCCTTCTTGGAAGGTCATCAATCAATCAGTCAACATTACATAGCCCATCCCTCCCACTCGCTTTCAAGAAAGGTTAGATTTTCACCAGGCTAGTTAACTTTCCATCCTATTCCATATTTTTACCTGAGAAACTAAGAGTATTTTAGGATTTTGGAATTATCTACCTGAGTGGAATTCTCACTCTACCCCCAACCCTGTCAAACGAAAAATCCAAAAAGAGATAGACTGTGTTAATGAGGTTTCATAAGCTATTTTGTTGGGGATGGTTTTCTGCTTTTAAAAGTGATGCATCCACATTGAATGTCTCCAAGCCCCAGTTCCCTCATTTGTACAACAGGGATATTAACAATATATACCCCATAGGTTTGCCTCAAGGATTAAATGAGACAAAGTATGTAACGTGCTGAGCACAGTGTTGGAGGGTGTTTGACTCACAGTAAGCACTTGGTGAGTGTAGCTATTACTTTGTAGCAGCCGAATCACTTCCAAAACTGAGGTCCAATTTGCCAGCTCCCAATTTGGTCCTTTTCTCTATCTTGACTTTAACAGCTGCTAATTGTTCACAAGCTAAATTTTCACTTATTGAGGCATTTCTCCTAGACTCTCTTTGAGGGCAGGCTCCCTTAGTAAGTAAAAAATGTGATTCAATTTATAAAACTTCTATTTTTGTCCCCCCGTTTTTAGATCTTTTTCCATCAGCTGAGTTGGACCAGATAAAGCTGTGAAATCTTTTCCAATGAAAAATTGATGGCTCCGTTTCATAAAGTGAGGAACTGTCTGTCTACTCAAGTATCTTAGGGCCAAATATCAACAAAAGAAGACTGATATTTTGTAGACAGTAATTTGCAAACTGACAGAGCTGAACCAAAACATTTAACATCCAGTGATGAACGTCTTGTCAATAATGAGGTCCTTTGTATGCAGTGCATAATTCAGAAAGGAAGCAGAGTCTCATCTGCCTAATTTAGCAAACTTTAAAAGATAAAAAAGAATGAATCCTAAGGAATTAATCTGTGATGGGGGGGGGAAAAAACTGTTAAGATGTTCAGCAATGCATTACTTACACAGGCCCCAATGATACATAATCTAAATCTCTCACAATATGAAAATGGTTAAGTAAAATCTGGCTCATCCAAACATTTAGAATATTATGCAGTCTTTAAATGGATGCAGCATAAAATGGTGGTTACAGCTTCATTCTCTGGGCTTAGGCTGCCTGAGTTCAAATCCAGACTCCACTTCTTATGAGGTGCATAACTTGGACAACTCATTTAATTTCTCTACACCTCTGTTTCCTCACTTGTAAAATGGAGATTAAACTAGTATGTACCTCAGAGAGTTGTTGATTAAACGTAAAGCTCTTAGAACAGTTGCTGGTGAACTGTAAATACTTAACACATGTTAGCTAATATGAGAGTTTAATAACACAGTGTGTTAGCAGTGTGTCACTGCTAACTTATCATCAATTCCTTTTCATCATCTTCTAGGGCTCTTGGCTAGACTACAAAATGACCAGCCTTCCTTCAGTTAGGTGTAGCTGCTATGTGGCTAAATTCAGGCCAACAGAAGGAGAGCAAAAGTAATGCATGTCCCTGCCAGGCATGGTCCATACAGACTTCACATGCACTCTCTCAGCTTTAACCCTGCTGCTGGCTTGATGCAAACAAATGCAATAATCAGGAGCATCCATTTGGGCTTCCTGTGAATGAGAAACATTTTAGTGTTAAGACAGTGGAATTTTGGGATTCATCAATTACAGCAGCAAACATTAACTACTGCACAAAGGGTTTTTTTTAATGTTAAGTGAAAAAATATAGGATATAGAAATGACATGCCAGAGACTGGGAGATATCAATATTTGTTGACAATATTCGTTTTTCCTTTTTTTTTTTTTTGATTGAGGAAAACTTAAGCACAGTGAAATGCAAAGATCTCAAGTGAATAAGACAAAAGGTTTTAATGAATTTTTATTCCTATATAACCAACACACTAAATCAAAATATAGGCTATGTCTATCACCCCAGAAAATTCCCTTGTGCTCAAACCTCACAGGCAACCACCATTCCAATGTCTATCACCATAAATCAGTTTTAGCCCTTCTTGAGCACCATATGAATGGGATCATGCATCATATACTCATTTGTATCTGGTGTCTTTCACTCCACAAACATAATGTTTTTGAGATTCATGCATATTGCTGCATATAACAATAGTTCATTCTTTTTAAGTTGTTAAACAGTATCCCATCGTCAGACTATGCCACAATTTGTTTATTAGTTCTCCTGTTGATAGACATTTGGATTATTTTTAGGTTTTTACTATTGTGAATAAAGCTACCAGGAACATTCATGTACAAGTATTCTTGTAGTGTTTTTTGTTTTCATTTCTCTTGGGTAAATGTCTAGAAGAGGAATTGCTGAGTGTATTAGTATTCTATTTCTCCTGTAACAAATTACCACAAACTTAGTGGCTTAAAACAACATGGATTCATTATTTTATAGTTCTGTGGTCAGAACCCGGACACGGGTCTCACTGGGCTAAAACTGTGGTCGTCAGGGCTGCGTTCCTTCCTGGAGGCTCTAGGGGTGCCATAGTCAGCTCGGCTGCCAAAAAACTACCATAGACTGGGTGGCTTAAACGACAGAAATTAATTTTCTCAGTTTTGACACCTGGAAGGCTGAGATCAGAGTGCCAGCACTGTCAGGTTCCGGTGAAGGTTTTCTTCCTGGCTTGCAGATGGCCACCTTCTTGCTGTGTGCTCACAGTGGCAGGGGGGAATGGGGATGGAAGGGGTGGTGCTCTCTGGTGTCTCTTTTTTGAAGGGCACTAATCCCATCATGAAGGCCCCACTCTTACGACCTCATCTAACCTTAATGACGTCCCAAAGGCCCCATCTCTGAATACCATCACACTGGGTTTAGGTCTTCAACATACGAATTGTGGAGGGTGACAGTTCAGTCCATAGCAAGGGTGAATTAGTTTCTGTACTTTTTTCAGCTTCTAGAAGCTGCCTGCATTCCCTGGATCATGGCCCCCTTCCCTTGTGATTACACTGAGCCCACCTGGGTAACCTGAGACAATTTCTCAATCACAAAATCCTTAATTTAATCACATCTGCATGGCCTGTCCCTTTTGCCACATAATGTAATATAGTCACAAGTTCTGGGGATTGGGATGAGGACATATTTTTAGGGGGTCGGGGGATATTGTTCTGCCTACCTCACTGGGTCATAGGTGGTATATGTTTACCTTTATATAAGAAACTGCAACACCGTTTTCCTAAATGGTCGTCCCATTTACATAGTCACCAGCAATATGTGAAAGTCCAGCTGTTCCACATCCTGCCAACCCTTAGAATTTTCAGTCTTTTTAATTTTAGTTATGCTAGGGGATGTAAAGCAATGTCTTATTTTGGCTTTAATTTGCATTTCCCTGATGACTAGAAAGTTGAACATCTTCTCCTGTGCTTATTGACTGAGAATTTTGTTTTGTGAAGTTTCTGTTTTCAAGTCTTTTATCTATCTTTAATTGGGTTATTTGTCTTTTTATTATTGATTTACAAGAGTTGTGGTTTTTTGGCGGGGGGGCTGCACCACATGGCTTGCAGGATCTTAGTTCCCTGACCAGGAATCGAAACCATGCCCCCTGCAGTGGAAACTCGGATTCCTAACCACTGGACCACCAAGGAATTCCCTACAAGAGTTCTTTTTATATTCTGGATAAAAATTCTTTGTCATATATAGGTACTGTGTTGGGGAGGGGGAAATTCCTCTCTACCCCTCTTGAGTTCTTTGGTCTAATAATTAAATTGACATAAGACAGATTAGCAGGAGAAAAAAAAAAAAATTTAATTCGTACACACAGAAGTCTTGTAGAACTGGAACCCCCAAAGTGACCAAAGCAGGCTGTTTATATATCATTTTTAGACAAAGAAACAATTATTTGTGAAGATTTAACAAAGGAGCTTGTGCCTGGGGTAGCAGATGAATAAAGAAGTAACAAAGTTTGTTTATCCAGCTTTCTTAGCCTTGAATTCCCTAACTCTAGTGATAAGGATGCTTTCTATTCTCCTGGTACAGGGAGGATACCTTCACATGGGAGATTTAGTTCCTGCTTTCAGGGGGAAATAAGGGAGTCAGAGTGTTTTTTTTTGTTTGGTTTTTTTTTTTTTTTTAATATCTTTTTTTCCCACCAGCTGTTTCTCACATAACATTAATTCAAAATAATCAATACACCATTGTGGCATATCTTAAGGCAGTCTGCTCTGAACCCCAATGGTTCCCTCCACATATTGAAAGCTAAGTTGGTGGCTGTGAAGAGCAAAACCAGGTGAGTGCTGAGAGGTAAGAGATCTGCAAAGGGGGGAAAGAATGTAGATTAGAATGAGGATGAATAAACAGAAAAGAAAAAATTGAAGCACATTTCCCCAACCCCAGTAATCCAGTTCCCCAATCCTGGGATTAGATCAGTCCAATAAAATGCCTTCATTTATGTGATAGAAAGTGTTAATCTTCTATTTTAATGCATGTAAGTTAGACACTAGTCTGGTTTGATTAACACAGAAGCAACATTTTTCACCAGTGATTGGACAAGGTCCTCCTTGCTGATCTGCCAGCATGTCCAGAGCACGTCAATTTTAGAGCATCACAGACTCTAAGCCATCAACTTCCGACTGGAGTATTTTCGAAGTCTGCATAGTGATATTGAACTCTTGTTCCCTTATCATGGAGAGATTTAAGATAGATTTTTCCAATTCATAAGCTCCAAAGCTTGGGAATAAGACCCTCAATGCTGAAAAGAACTTGGAGTTGTGATACACAAGGGGATTTTCTACAGTTCTGACTGCCATGTTTATGGGACACAACTTTAGGACCAAAGGAGCCCAAGTCTGTAATTTGGCTGGCATTTAGGGTGGAGTATTTGGTGACAGAAGGAGCCAGGTACCCAAGTCCACCTCATCCTGACCATTTAGATGGGAACCCTTTATATACTTTGTTGCCACATGAAACAAAAAGACCAGTGTGGTTTACAGACAAGCTTAGAGTGGAACCTGTAATCTCCAGGGTCTGCAGTATTCCAAGACCTTTGCCATTGGGACTGTTCACATCCATACACCTCCATTTTCCATGTCTCCGGTCAATCTGTGAGAGCAGAACAGATTCCGCAATAGCTGGTATAGGAAGCCGGTAGTCTGGTTTTGACAGCTATAAAGCTTAGTTCTGTCACCTCATCAAGTCAGTACAGATTTTTGGTCCACTCATATAGAGATTGTGGTATTTAGCAGCTTAATCAGGGGAGCAGCTTTAATACCCCAAGCTGTACAAGGATGGCTTGTGAACTATCCAAAACATTTGGTGATTTGGCAGACATTTGTACCAAAAAGGGTAGTGCTAGAGTCACTTACAATCTCCTTGAGAGGTTTGAAGATGCCATTTGTGGAATCAAACCACAAGGTCTGACTGCAATATTGTCTTGGTATGTCACCCAGAAAAGGTCTAGTGTCATGTTTGTTTTTAATACAAAGGGAAAATTTTTCACCTATTTTCTTTATCTGGGCAAGAGACACTCCTTGAGCTTCTATAGAGGTTTGCCAGGGCCCAAATAGCTCACCAGAAGGAGAGGCAGGGTGATGTTTTTCTAGTTATGGATACCATAGCCTGTCATCCAACCACCTCCCACCTAGTCCACAAGGTGTTAACATCAGCAGGAACCAAGGCCAGTTCAGGTTCTCTTGCACTACCGAGGTGCTGACATATCCAACAGTCAGACTGACTGGTTAACGCGGCCAGGGTTTGGTAAACTGGCATAATAGGGTGTTTGGTTAGCGCCCAACCTGCTGAAAAAGTAAGGGTTAATAAGGGTAAGACATAGGCTGAAAAAGAGCCATAGCGTAGACTTAGAGGGGGAGCAGGATAGATGGAGACAAGCACTCTCCAGCCAGCCTTCTAAAATGACTAATACATGTGAGGAAAGTGGCCATTGAAGAGAAGGTGCGGTTTTTGTTCGGTTTTGTTTTTTAACATATATACAGGGAGTCTTAAAAAAAGGGGGAAAATAGGTGAAAGCAAAGTTTTTTTCTTTTTTTTTGGCTGTGTTGGGTCTTCGTTGCTGCGTGCAGGCTTTCTCTAGTTGTGGTGAGTGGGAGCTACTCTTCGTTGCGGCACATGGGCTTCTCATTGCGGTGGCTTCTCTTCTTGTGGAGCACGGGCTCTAGGCACGCAGGCTTCAGTAGTTGTGGTGCACGGGCTTAGTAGCTCCGTGGCATGTGGGATCTTCCTGGACCAGGGATCGAACCCGTGTCCCTTGCATTGGCAGGCTGATTCTTAACCACTGCACCACCAGGGAAGTCCGAAAGCAAAGTTTCTTGATCTATGAACTTGGGAAAAGCTGTCTACTTCATGATGCCCGCTGCTTCTGGGGCCTGGGAATTGGCCCTGGAAATCTTTACTTTGAGGTCACCCATAGGAATTGTCTCCCAACTGTTTTGAGAGCAACGATCCAGGTCTATTTTGGTATGGCTTGCATGAATCCAGGAGGATTTTTCTTTTATTTTGATAGTAGTGTATGTGGTCAGCAGTACCTCATAAGGTCCTTCTCAGTGAGGTAACAGCACGTGTTTCCTTCTTAGGACCTTTATGTACACCCAGTCTCTTGGTCGAAAAGGATGGCAAGGCTTGTAGGTAGATGGAGACCATGCCCCTTTTTCCTGTTGGCAATATGCTTTAAGTACACTGGTTAGTTCTTGTATCTAGCTAGTCATTGCATCAAATAGTTCACTCACATTTCCATAACATTCACTTAAGCCAGGAATGGAAGGTTTAGACATGCCAATAAGCACTGGGTATCCAAATACTATTTCAAAAGGGATTAATCCATGCCTCTTACTTGAGCATTCTAGATCTTTCAAGGGCCAGGGGCAAAGGTTTTGGCTATTTAAGTCCAGTTTCTTGACAGATCTTTCCTGAAATACTTTCTATGGCTAGATTTTTACATTCCACTTGCCTTGATGATTGAGGATGGTATGGGGCATGGAATTTTAATGAGTGCCTCAAAGTTTTTGCAAGCAGTTGGTTCATCTCTGCTGTAAAATGAGTTCTTGCTCTGATTCAATCAATAAAGGCATGCCAAGACGAGGAATAATCTAGGTTATCAATGTCTTTACCACTGTGATGGCATCAGCACATCTAACCAGTTAACGTTCAGTCCATCCATTAAACAAGCAGACAATAACCAAACAGTGAGAATAGCCTAAAGCTGGGATCAAATCTATAAAATCCATTTGGAGTGCTGAGAAGGGCAGTGTGGGCCTGCGAGAACTTCCTGGGGTGTACTGATTTCTTCCAGAAGTTTGGTGAGATTTACAAGTTGTGCACTGGGAAATAATTTGGTCTGAAATTTTGTGGATGCGAGGGCAAAACCAATTGTCTTTTGGTTCCTTAACTATCCCCTGTCTATACATGTGTCCCATTTGACGAGAGTTAAGTGCAAGCCAAAAAGTCAAAAGAAAAGGAGTACAGGAAGTCTGTTTGGACCAATGTATAATCAATCTGATAATTGTTTGGCACCTTTTGTATCCATTTGTCTTTTTTGGATTGTGGGGTCTTTGCCTGATAGTTAATAATATCAATCAGAGATAAAGCCAGGTTTAAAAACTGGGTGGAGAAAGGATAAGGGGGGTCCATTTGTGCTGCATGTTTAGTAGCTCTGTCAGCTCTATTGTTTCCCAAAGATATAGCATCACTCTCCTTAGTATGGGCTGAACAGTGAACAACAGCAATTTTAGAAGGGAGGTGACTAGCTTGTAATAGGGCAGCAATTATATGCCCATTAGCAACAGGAGTACCTGCAGAAGTTAAGAATCCATGGGATTTCCAAATTATGCCAACAGCTTGGCAGACTCCAAGAGCTATGAGTTCGACAGCTTGGGCTGATTTTATAGTGGGCAAAGAGTAGGCCTCAAGTGTTTCATGTGGGGAAACTACGGCATAACCCGTTAGGTTTCCTCAGAAATTTCATTTACAAGAGTCATCACAAAATAAAAGTAAGTCTGGGTTGTCTAAAGGGATGTCTGAAAGACCCTCTCATGGCTTTGAGACCATATCTATAGTTGCAAGGCAATCATGTGGAATGGAGTGGGGCTCTCCATCATGAGGCAGGGGTAGTAGAATAGCTGGATTTAAAGTGTTACAACAATGTACGGTGATGGAAGGGTAAGTTAAAAGATCCTGGCCCTAGGTGATCTGTCACCATGTAGAGAGGTGCTGCATTCTATGAACTTGTAAGATAGCAGACACAGTGTGGGGAACATAGAGATGAATGGGGGAGCCTAATTAGAGTACTGGCTTTGTCAATCAAGGTGGCAGCTGTGGCCACCACACAGCAGCATACTGGATGGCACAGGGCCTAATTGGCATGAGAAATATACTATATGATGTATCTGAGAGGCAAAAGGCTATCCTAGAATGCCTGCAGCAATCCCATTATTTTCGTGGCAGTACTGATGAAAAGGTTTATCAAAAGTAGGTAAGCCAAGAACCAGAGGTGTGACAGAGCTAATTCTAAGGCTTCAAAGGAGGGTAATGCCTCTGAAGGCCAGGAAATGGGCTCCGGGGTGATATCTGGGAGGAGTGCATACAGAGAAGAGCTGCAATATTAGGAATCCACTGGTGACAGTAGCCAGCTGCCCATAAAAATCTATGTAACTGTTTTTTTCTTTTTTGGGAGAAGGATGGACTAAAGTGACTCAAGGCATTTGGGGGTGAGTCTTTGAATGCCCTGAGATATGTCGTATCCTAAGTAAGTAACAGTTATTTGTACCCATTGAAGTTTAGATCTGGAGATTTTATGGCCTTGTTCAGCTAGTGCCTTTAGGAGAATGAGGGCATCTATAAGTGCTCCCTGCTTAGTTTGAGTACAAAGTAAAAGGTCATCAATATAATGGACACGCGTGGAGACTTGGGTAAAGGCTATGGTTTCTAAGTTGGCTTTGAGGACTTGGGAAAATGTTGAGGGAGATTAACAATATCTCCTGAGGTATTTGAGTCCATGTTAATTGTCTCCCTTTAATAGAAATGCAAAAAGAAACTGTGAGTCGGGGTGCAATGGGATTGAAAAAAAAAGCTGAACAGAGCTCAACTATCGTAAACCAGGCTGCATCAGCAGGAATTGAGGTGAAAATAATAGCTGGGTTTTAAGGGGGCGTCAGATTGGGAACCCAGAAATCCAAAAGATCTTCTGGAGGGTCAGAAACAGGGAGCTGGGCATAAAGTGGATATAAAAGGGAAGAGAAGGGGTATTTACATCAGATTTGGTTTTTAATTTTTGTTCCAACTTCTATCTTTCATTTTATTAAGGGATTCCCTAAGGATAGCTGGTATACTTTTTTTGTGTTCTCTTTTCAACTTAGTCCTCCCATAGGTACCAATATGACAGCTGTTTATGATGAGAGCTCTCCAAAAATGTTTTTCAAATACAGAAGTTTTTCCAATTCAAAAAGTTTGCCCATTGATGAGTAGGCTCTCCTTTAGCATATTTATTCCAATAGTGACTCAATTCAATAAGCCTTTTTGTGGAAAGACCTGGAGGAAAGTTTCCAGGCTTAGAATGAATCTTTACCATGGATGCAAGATGAGTTCCTGGAGAGGGTACAGACAATGAGTCCCCATGATCCAAACGTTCACTCCCAAAGTTAGTCTAAGAAAGCAAAGGCCTTCACTGCCCGGGCGGTAAGGATGGTGTAGTAAACACAGTGTCTCCAATCTCTCACAAAAAATGTGAGATGCCTCGAATTACAGACGAACTGATCTATGACACCAGGCAGGCACTACTGGAATGGGACCTTTCCAGCACTAACAAGCAACAAACGATGATGTGACAAAGGCCCCTTATGGACTGGGGCCCCTTATGACAAACACCCCTATGACCTGGCACGGCTGGACAAAGAGAGTGCTGCTTATGACGTCTTGTCTCAGAACCCCAGTCTATTCAACTGTCCACCAGATCCACCCCGGTAAGTGCACCTTACGGATGGTGGAGACCATAGAGACTATTCTCACTGGTCACAAAGCCAAGCTCTCAGGACGTAAAATGAGATGGAAGGAAAAACCTCATCTAGTTTACATAGGGAACCCACAGCAAAGTTTGTCTAAACAGACGCCATTCTGGTGAGAACAGTTAACTCACCCAGTCTGTGAGGCCAGCTCAAACAGCAAGATTATAAAGGGTTAATGCCTGCATTTTTCTCTCTGATTCTTCCTCCTAATGACAAACAATACAACAGACGGAGACAAAAACAGAGACCATCTCTGAAAGGAGAGAATTCATAAAAACCTAGAGTACTCATTTCCCAAACACCAGAGTTGGTAGGTCCAAGGAATCAGTTCCACAAATATTTTTTCCTGTTAATCTAAGTTTAGAAAGAAAGAAAAGGGACTCTCATCACTTTCCGTTCCACCAGAGACCCAGGTAAGAACTCTTACATTCTGCCAGCCTTTGTCAGAGGTTTCAGGATTTCTCAGCTGCAGCAGCCTCATGGGGGAGCCTGGTCCAGCCGATATCCTGCCCACTATGCCAACTGCTGGGGAAGGGGAAATTTCCCCCCCCCACCCCTCTTGAGTTCTTTTGGTTGGTCTAATAATTAAATTGACACAAGACAGGTTAACAGGAGGGGGGAAAAAAACAATTTAATTCATACACATGGAGATGACACAGAAATGGGACCCCCAAGGTGAACAAGCAGGGTGTTTTGTATAAAATTTTTAGACAAAGAAACAATTATTTGTGAAGATTTAGCAAAAGGACTTGTGCTTGAAGCAGCAGACTAATAAAGAACCAACAGGGGCTTCCCTGGTGGCGCAGTGGTTGAGAATCTGCCTGCCAATGCAGGGGACACGGGTTCGAGCCCTGGTCTGGGAAGATCCCACATGCCACGGAGCAACTAGGTCCGTGAGCCACAATTACCGAGCCTGCGCATCTGGAGCCTGTGCTCTGCAACAAGAGAGGCCGCAATAATGAGAGGCCCGCGCACCACGATGAAGAGTGGCCGCCACTTGCCGCAACTAGAGAAAGCCCTCGCACAGAAACGAAGACCCAACACAGCCATAAATAAATAAATAAATAAATAAAAAAGAAACAACAAAGTTTGTTTATCCAGCTTTCTTAGCCTTCAATACCCTAACTCTGGTAATAAGGATGCTTTCTATCTTCCTGGTACAGGGAGGATAGATTCACATGGGAGATTTAGTTTCCGCTTTCAGGGGCAAAGGGGTGGGGATTGGGGTGTCAGAGTGTTTTTTTAATATTTTTTTTCCACCCGCTATTTCTCAAGTAACTTTAATTCAAAATAATTAATATGCCATTGTGGCATATCTTGGGCAGCCTGCTCCAAGGCCCAACAATTGCAAATATTTTCTCCCAGTCTGAGTGGTGAGTTTTCATTTTCTTCAGAGCATCTTACAGTGAGTAGACTTTCTTTGGTAAGTTCAATTTACTTTTATTTTCTTTTATGGTTTGTTCTTTTTGTATCCTAAAAAATCTCTGCCTATCTCAGCCTCACTGTGGCAGACTGTAATTTCCAAATACAGCTGCAAAAATATTTCTTATCCACGTGCTCTTCTACAATATGGTCTTGCCACGCCTTCCATTTCCCTAAAATGCTTGAGAGAATTCACTGATGAGACCATCGGGGCCTCCAGTTTCTTGTGTGGAAAGTTTTTTTAAAAATTATTATTAGAAATTCAATTTATTTAATGGGCATAGGGATATTTATTTATTTATTTATTTATTTAATTCATTTTTAAAAATTTTTTAATTTAATTTTATTTATTTTTTTATACGGCAGGTTCTTATTAGCTATCTATTTTATACATACTAGTGTATATATGTCAATCCCAATCTCCCAATTCATCACACCACCACCATCACCCCCCACCACTTTACCCCCTTGGTGTCCATATGTTTGTTTTCTATATCTGTGTCTCTATTTCTGCCCTGCAAACCAGTTCATCTGTACCATTTTTCTAGGTTCCACATATGTGCGTTAATATATGATATTTGTTTTTCTCTTTCTGACTTACTTCACTCTGTGTGACAGTCTCTAGATCCATCCACATCTCTACAAATGACCCAATTTCGTTCCTTTTTAAGGCTGAGTAATATTCCATTGTATATATGTACCACACATTCTTTATCCATTCATCTGTAGATGGGCATTTAGGTTGCTTCCATGACCTGGCTATTGTTAATAGTGCTGCAATGAACATTGGGGTGCATGTGTCTTTTTGAATTATGGTTTTCTCTGGGTATATGCCCAGTAGTGGGATTGCTGGGTCATACGGTAATTCTATTTTTAGTTTTTTAAGGGACCTCCATACCGTTCTCCATAGTGGCTATATCAATTTACATTCCCACCAACAGTGCAAGAGGGTTCCCTTTTCTCCACACCCTCTCCAGCGTTTGTTGTTTGTAGATTTTCTGATGATGCCCATTCTAACTGGTGTGACGTGATACCTCATTGTAGTTTTGATTTGCATTTCTCTAATAATTAGTGATGTTGAGCAGATTTTCATGTGCTTCTTGGCCATCTGTAGGTCTTCTTTGGAGAAATGTCTATTTAGGTCTTCTGCCCATTTTTGGATTGGGTTATTTGTTTTTTTAATATTGAGCTGCAAGAGCTGTTTATATATTTTGGAGATTAATCCTTTGTTGATTCATTTGCAAATATTTTCTCCCATTCTGAGGGTTGTCTTTTCGTCTTGTTTGTAGTTTCCTTTGCTTTGCAAAAGCTTTTAAGTTTCATTAGGTCCCATTTGTTTATTTTTGTTCTTATTTCCATTACTCTAGGAGGTGGATCAAAAAAGATCTTGCTGTGATTTATGTCAAAGAGTGTTCTTCCTATGTTTTCCTCTAAGAGTTTTATTGTGTCTGGTCTTACATTTAGGTCTCAAATCCATTTTGAGTTTATTTTTGTGTATGGTGTTAGGGAGTGTTCTAATTTCATTCTTTTACATGTAGCTGTCCAGTTTTCCCAGCACCACTTATTGAAGAGACTGTCTTTTCTCCATTGTATATCCTTGCCTCCTTTGTCATAGATTAGTTGACCATAGGTGCGTGGGTTTATCTCTGGGCTTTCTATCCTGTTCCATTGATCTATGTTTCTGTTTTTGTGCCAGTACCATATTGTCTTGATTACTGTAGCTTTTTAGTATAGTCTGAAGTCAGGGAGTCTGATTCCTCCAGCTCTGTTTTTTTCCCTCAAGACTGCTTTGGCTATTTGGGGTGTTTTTTCTCTCCATGCAAATTTTAAGATTTTTTGTTCTAGTTCTGTAAAAATGCCATTGGTAATTTTATAGGGATTGCATTGAATCTGTAGATTGCTTTGGGTAGTAGAGTCATTTTCACAATATTGATTCTTCCAATCTAAGAACATGGTATATCTCTCCATCTGTTTGTGTCATCTTTGATTTCTTTCATCAGTGTCTTATAGTTTTCTGAGTACAGGTCTTTTACCTCCTTAGGTAGGTTTATTCCTAGGTATTTTATTCTTTTTGTTGCAATGGTGCATGGGATTGTTTCCTTAATTTCTCTTTCTGATCTTTTGTTGTTAGTGTATAGGAATGCAAGAGATTTCTGTGCATTAATTTTGTATCCTGCAACTTTACCAAATTCAATGATTAGCTCTCGCAGTTTTCTGGTGGCATCTTTAGGATTCTCTACGTATAATATCATGTCATCTGCAAACAGTGACAGTTTTACTTCTTTATCAATTTGTATTCCTTTTATTTCTTTTCTTCTCTGATTGCCGTGGCTAGGACTTCCAAAACTATGTTGAATAACAGTGGTGAGAGGGGCCATCCTTGTCTTGTTCCTGATCTTAGAGGAAATGCTTTCAGTTTTTCACCATTGAGAATGATGCTTGCTGTGGGTTTGTCACATATGGCCTTTATTTTGTTCAGGTAGGTTCCTTATATGCCCACTTTCTGGAGAGTTTTTATCATAAATTGGTGTTGAATTTTGTCAAATGTTTTTCTGCATCTATTGAGATGATCATATCGTTTTTCTGCTTCAGTTTGTTAATATGGTGTATCACATTGATTGATTTGCATACATTGAAGAAGCCTTGTATCCCTGGGATAAATCCCACTTGATCATGGTGTATGATCCGTTTAATGTGTTGTTGGATTCTGTTTGCTAGTATTTTGTTGAGGATTTTTGCATCTATATTCATCAGTGATATTGGTCTGTAATTTTCTTTTTTTGGAGTATCTTTGTCTGGTTTTGGTATCAGGGTGATGGTGGCCTCATAGAATGAGTTTGGGAGTGTTCTTTCCTCTGCCATTTTTTGGAAGAGTTTGAGAAGGATGGGTGTTAGCTCTTCTCTAAATGTTCGATAGAATTCACCTGTGAAGCCATCTGGTCCTGGACTTTTGTTTTTTGGAAGATTTTTAATCACAGTTTCAATTTCATTACTTGTGATTGGTCTGTTCAAATTTTCTGTTTCTTCCTGGTTCAGTCTTGGGAGGTTATACCTTTCTAAGAATTTGTCCATTTCTTCCAGGTTGTCCATTTTATTGGCTTGTAGTAGTCTGGCATAGGGATATTTAAATTTTCTCTTTCTTCTTGTGTCAGTTTAGGTAAGTTTTGTTTTCCAAGGAATGTTCATTTCATTTAAGTTGGTGAATTTATTGGCATAGATTGCTCCATAATAGACCCTTTTAATTTTTTCAAAATCTGAGAATCCTTATTGACCTCCATCCTTTGTTCCTGATATTGGTAATTTGTGTTTTCTCTCTCTTTTTTTTTTTTCTTGACGAATCTTATAAAAGGTTTATTGTTTTTATTAAACTTTTCACAGAACCAACTTTTGGCTCTGTTTGTTTTGTTTATGGTTTGACTATTGTCTATTTTATTGATCTTCACCCTTATCTTTATTATTTCCTTCCTTCTACTTACTTTGACTTTGATTTACCCATATAATTCTTATTTCTTAAGCTGGAAACTTAAATCATTGATTTTAAACCCTTGTTGCTTTTCTGATGTAAACATTTAAACCTGTAGACTTCCCTCTAAATGCTGCTTAGATGCATCTCACTGATTTTTTTGCTGTTTTATAATTTAAGCCTTTCTCATTCAGTCTTATTTTCTAATTCCTCTTGTGTTTTCTTTTTTGACCCCTAATTTATTTAGAATTATCTTGTTTAATTTCCAAATACTTGGGGATTTTCTTTTTTTTTAATTTATTTTAATTTTTTTAAAAGATTTTTTTGATGTGGACCATTTTTAAAGTTTTTATTGAATTTGTTACAATATTGTTTCTGTTTTATGTTTTGGTTTTTTGGCCACAAGGCATGTGGGATTGTAGCTCTCCGACCAGGGATCAAACCTGCACCCCCTGCATTGGAAGGTGAAGTCTTAACCACTGGACCACCAGGGAAGTCTGCACCCCCTGCATTGGAAGGTGAAGTCTTAACCCCTGGACCACCAGGGAAGTCCCCATTTGAGGATTTTCTAGCTATCATGTTGTTACTGGTTTCTAACTTACTTTTGTTATAGTCAGAGAACATACTCATAAGATTTCAGTCTTCCAAAATGTATTGAGACTTACATTATGCTCCAGCATCTGGTCTGTCCTCTTGAACACTCTGTGTGCACTTGAAAAGGACGCGCAGTTGTTGGATGTGATGTTCTATAAATGAGTTTCTATCTAGTTGAACTTTTTTTTTTGGCCATGCTGCACAGCATGTGGGATTTTAGTTCCCCCACCAGGGATTGAACCTGTGCCCCCTGCAGTGGAAGCACAGAGTCTTAACCACTGGACCACCAGGGAAGTCCCTAGTTGAACTTTTCTTGTACTGCAGTTTTGCAGGCAATGAGTTCTCTCAGCTATCATTTGTTTTATCATTTACTTTTAAATGACTGTAATTTATCCTCATTTTTGAGGGGTATATTCACTGAATAGAAAATTGTTGATTGTCAGGTTTTTCTTTCAGCCATCTGAAGATGTTATTCCACTATCTTCTGGCCTCCATTGTTTTTCATGAGAAGTCAGCCATCATTCATTCCATTGCTCTCCTGTGTATAATGTGTCTTTTATCTGGCTACTTTTAAGATTTTCTATTTATATTTGGTTTTCAACAGTTTGACTATGATGGACCTGGGTATGGTTTTCTTTTTATTTATCCTGCTTGGAGGCTCACTGAACTTCAAGGATCTGTAGGTTGATGTTTTCATGAAATTTTGGGAAAATGTGGCCATTATTTCTTCATGTACTTTTTTTTTTCTGCCGCATTCTCCCTTCTCTTTTCTTTCTGAGATCTCTGCTTTTAACTATGTTAGTTATGGCGAGTAGATCTGGGTGGGGGGTGGGGGGGACAGCTAGTAATTACAGTCTTCACATTCCAGGCAGCAGGAAAAGAAAGCAAAGAGAACTAGAGGCACAACTCATTTGCTTCTGCTCATACTCCCTTGGCCAGTTCCCTGGACAGCTGGGTATCCAAATAAAATTCTCTACCTAAAGAAGGAAGTGATTTTGATGATATCCCTGATGGAGTAACTGATATCAGATTCCCACCACCACCACCATAAACAACTATAAAACTAGACACAATGTGTGAGGCAACTGTTTTCAGGCATTGGACAACAGGCGGTACCAGACTGCAATCCTTGACAGAAAGAAAACACATGCAGCGAATCCCACATTGGCCCTGGCTTTCTTCCTGGGGGCACCTCCTGGGCCCAGTGCAGGGAGACGGAGTTTACGCAGAGCTAAGCAATCTTGCTGAGCTGAAGAGTGTAGAAATTCAGGGATGCTGAATTGGCTAAAATTTACAGGGCAAGGTAACAAAGATGAGGGAGCTGCATGGAGAGAAGGGTGCTAGAACGTTTACATGGGGGTTCTCCAGTGGCCCTTGGCTGAGGGCTTGGCTGAGCACGTGCAGGTAGGACACCAAGAGGCCTAAAAGAACGTGGCTGCTACGGGGCTGCAAGCTGAATGGGAGTATCAGAGGTTGCACGGTGTTGAATGATGGGGGAGTTCTAACCAATCCATGGTTAGGAGTGAGGACCATGCCCTAGAGTAAAAACAATTCCTTAGGACTAAGGACTAAGCCAAAACACAACAAGTCTGAGAGTCCATAAGATCCACTAGTAATTTAACTGCCTTTCAGAACAAAAGGGGCAGAGTCAGAAGCCAGTAAATTAAAGGACAGAATTCTCCTGTGTAAAAACCATGCCTAAAGAAGAACTTTGACTGGTTACTTGCACATGGCACTGACAGGAAACAAATGTACTAGAAGCCTATTAACTCTTGGAGGGAATTTTATTGCCAAAAAATCCTCAAGTGTGGCCTGAAAAAGCAGGTGATCGTTTTGACTCCTAAAGTAACACCTAGGCCCCCAAAAGTCACCAGAGGAAACAGGCTGTGAGATCTACAAGCCCCCCAAAAGGGCATACTCTCCAGTGCCCACTTGGGATGAGGCCATGGAGAAAAACAGATAAGGAATAACCTTCCTGAAAACTAGCCTATCCCCTCTGGGGGGAGTCAATGGACAAGTGGCTACCAGATGGAGAAACTAAGGCACTAACTCCACTGCCAGGGAAGGGAGTGTTTATCATTCCTGTGTGGTAGAATTTGATAATTGCTCTGAACTAGAGACTGCTGTGTGTTTTCCATCCTTCCCTTTTCTGAGTGGAAGTTTTAATTAGGTATTCTGTTCTTTCTCCATAGGTGCATGTTGGGTATGTGTGTGATTGGAGGGAGATAGGTAACTTTTCTCTTTGTTTACAGGTCACCAACAATAAAGAGTTGCACCTGGACCTGCAGGAGAGACCCCTGCAGCACCCAGAGATCCTGAACTTTGAGCTGGAGGAGGGCAAGTACATTCTGTGGGTGAGATATATGGATATTTGGGTGGCTGCTCAGGTGAAGACTTTCACAACCTTCCTTGCAACTGGGTGCAGCAATGTGACCTAATCCTGGACAACAGCACGTGAGCAGATGTGACGTGCAGGACTCCCAGGTCATGCCCCTAAAGGGAATGGGGAGGGGTGTGCCTTCAATGCGTTGTTTTTCCTCTTCCCACTCGCTGGAATGCATACAGGATACCAGGAGTTAGAACAGATGTCTCAGACAGTGAGCTAGAAATCACATGCTGAGAACAGGAGGGCAACAAGATAGATGCTTCAGTCCAGAACCCCTCAAGCTGCCATATCAGATCTGCACTGCCCACCTAGACTTTCATCCAACAGAGAAACCAGCTTCTATTTTTTTAAGGCACCATATTTTAGGATCTTTTTATTGCACTACCCTATCCACTATTTTAACTCAAATGCTCCTCTTCCTGCTAATTCTCTGAGATAGCACTTGGGTGTATAGGAGATGGGGTTTGTATGGTCTCGTGGTGAAGGTGTGGAAGGGGCCTTAAGTTCCTGAGCATAGGTACTTGTTGCCTCTGATTTTTGTAGCCATGTTTCTTGTTGGTCACTATGCACACATCTTGCTGACGTTTGTTGCTTACATCTCTGGCTAATAAACTCGAAGTCTTTCTTAGCTTCCTCAGAGTCCAGTGGTCCTTTCAATGGACTCTTCTCCACTTCAGTCCTACTGTTGCCCCGTGAGGCTTGGCTGCAACTCCCATTTGGCTCCCAGACTGGAAGACCTCCCAGTCCTCACCTATAGGGTCAGCTCTTCCTTCCCAAGGATATGCAGGAAATTCTGGACACCTTTCATGCCAATGAATGCCAGGGAAGACTTTGGGTAGCTAAATGCTGCCCTTCTCTCTGCTTAAACAGAGAGAAGAATTGCTTCAGGGCGGGTACGTGGTGAGGCTTCTTTTCCCAGAATCCCAAACGAAAACGGGATCAGAGACCTCTCTTCTGCTTTTGATGTTTCCTTCCATCTACCTGTCTACAACTTTGGACAGTCAGGATGCACAGCTCTCACCTCCTCTTCTGCTTCTTCTCCCCTCCTTTTCTGCCCATAATCCTCCCTGGAGAAGGGCTGGCTATTTTTCCCACTTCTACTTGGTAGTAGTTCTCCCTATATAGACATTTATGATGAAGTCCACCCAGGCTGGTCCTTGATTTATTAAAGGGTAAGCTTCAGGATAAAATCATTCTTTCTCTTTTCTCTGCAAAGGCTGGCATCTGAGACCCCTGTCTTGCTAATGGGGTGAAGGAAGTCAGCGTTGAGACCCAGTTTCTCAAGGGCTTCTCTGCCCCAGGCAGTCCCTGCCCCTCTTTTTCTGGGCTATGAGCTTCATGGCTCAGCCTTGGAGGAGAGAAGCTGAAAGAGAGAGTGATTTATGGGGAAAATTAAAATACATGAGTTTAATATTGTTCCTGTTGCATATTTTATCTCATTTCATCGCTCATATTTTCACTTTGTTTATGGTGTCTTTCAAGGACAAGGCTTTTTAATATTTATGGTGTCAAATCTGTTAGCTTTCTTTTAATGGCTTCTGGGTTTGGTGCCCGGCATAGGAAATCTTTCTTCACTCTAAAACCGAACAGAACTTTTAATGGCTGCAAAATATGCCATGTGAAAACATGCAAATGTGTCCTAATTTATTTACAGATGAATACTTAGTCTGCTTCTGCTTTTAAGATATCATAAATAATGTAATGAACATCTTTGTAAATACATTTTTTTCTTCTGTGATTTAAACCACTTCTTTAGGATAGATTCTCAGGAGGTTCATGGGTCTTTTTCACTATTTTAAAAGCCTTAACAACAGTGAAATATTTACCTTTTATAAAGTTGCACAGGCCAACTAAAATGCCAAACTCCCTTCTTTTGCGTAGAATTGCAGCTGCTCAGTGTGGTGACATTTACATTTCATGTTGATTAGAAGATGTGGTAGTTACTAGTGATTTTAATAAAAGAATGAGACAAGCAATTATTAGTCAACAAATGCAGTTGGTTTGATATACTAAATCTTATCAAAGACAGGGGAAAACATAAAAAAGTGTTTCTTATTTTGCAGAGAGTCCAGAGAAGGAAAAAGATCATCTCAAAGATATACAGTTAATTCCAAGTAGTCAGCTTCTAGGTTTCATAGTCACACGAATAAACTGATCAGCACCATCCCTGCCATCATCACATCACCCCTTCCACATGCCCAGCTTCGCTCTAAGGGAGCCCACGCGACTCCCCCGCACCACAGCCTGAGCTGTGCTGTAGATGCTTCATCACCCCCCCAACACACACGCACACACACACATGCTCACACATGAGAAAACAGAGTGCCAGAGATATGGGGTAGGTTTCTGAACCTGAGTCCAGTATCTTGTGAGATGCAGTACAACACAGTAGTCAAGGAATTAGGTTCTAGAGTCAGACATTCTGGGTTAAAAGCCCCAGTACCCTGCATCTTACCAGCTGTTGGCCTTGGGCAAGTTTATTTAACTCCCTGAGGTTTAGTTTCTTCTCCTATAGAAGGGAGGCAATGAGAGCACTTACCTCAGATGATAAAATGAAGTGATCGATATGAAAGAATAAATTACAAGATGACGTATAAATGGAAGGGGTTATCTATTCATAGCATTAAGGTCTCCAGGCTCGGCGAGCCCATATGATACAAGCAACATAAGTAATAGACACTAAGAACATTTTTCTTTAACGCTTCAATTCAAACTTACTCCTAGAGTTTGCCGTAACCAAATTTACCTCAATAGGACCTTGTCCTGTGCGCTCACACAGGTGATCACACATTTATTGGGGGACTTTGCAAAGCTTTAGCAGGACAAAGGTGAGCCCAGAGGCCAAGTTTCAGGGGCTGAGGGCCCCCTCCCCATGTAGTGTGTAAATAGATGCTCCAGGAGGTTAGATGAGCAACTAATCCAGTTGAGGGAAATCTGTGAACTTCTGCCTGAGTTCTCTTTTTAAAATAAGTAACTTCTGTGGTTTTAAGAAAATATTTTTTCTTGCAATAGGAGTATATGTTTATTGAAGAAAATTCAGAAAATAGAGATAAGCAAAAAGTAGAAAATATCATTTGTAATCCCATCTCCTAGGGAAAAAGAGTTGGTGTATTTTTTTGCATCTTTTTTTCCCTGTATGTATGCATTTATGTTTTGTGTAAGACACACACTTTTTAAAAACCCAAAATGGGGGACTTCCCTGGCAGTCCAGTGGTTAAGACTCCATGCTTCCAGTGCCAGGGACATGGGTTCGATCCCTGGTCGGGGAACTAAGATCCCACATGTTGCACGGCAAGGCCAAAAAAAAAAAAAAAAAAAAGAAACAAAATGGGGTTCATCCCATATAGACTATTTTCTCACTTTACCATAAACGTAAATATTTCTCCATGTCAATACACAATTCCTTACATCCTTGCTGCTCAGTGTGGTCCTGATGTACAGGCATCACAGGGCAGCTAGTGAGAAATGCAGAATCCAGGCCCCACCTCAGACCTGCTGAGTCAGAATCTGCTGCTGAATAAGCTCCCCCAGAGGTTGTGCCCCACACAGTTTGAGGAGGATCATCTGATAGCACCGTGTTTAAAGGCCACAGTCCCCCATAGCACGGCTGAACCATAATCGATTTCACCTCTCACTGGTGGGGATTTTCCCCTATGACAAGAAGCTGATCCCTGGAGGATCTTGGGCTTCCCAAAGCTGCCCTTGACCTTCTTCCCATCCTCCTCTAGCAGGGTGCTCTTCCCTTGCTGTGGGTCCCCCCTCACTTCTCCCCACTTCCCAGATGACCTCTTGGCCCCCTCAGAGGCCACCCCCAGGAGACTCCTGACAGCTGGGGAAGCACATCCTTGCACGTTCTCCATGGGCTGAACGCACACTGCCCACCTCTGTCATCACCTTCCTCCGCCTGGACCCCGGCCTGGGGCCCCAGACTTCCCTCAAGTCCCAGGCTTCGAGCAGAGCCCTTGGCAAAAGCAATGCCCAGTCCCCTGCGGGGCGGGCAGCCCAGGCTTGGCAATGCCTCAGCCCCTCCTGAAATTCCTTTCAACCTGCTGCTCTCAAAATCCCTTCTCACTCCTGTAATCTCCAGCTCACTGTGAACTGCCCCCTAATTGCCGCCTGAGCCTCCTCTCCGTGCCCCCCCCAACCCCGTCTCCCTATCCCACCCTCCGCCCCTCCCTTCCTCAGGTCCCCTCTCTGGTCCGGAAACCTCCTCTCAGCCCCTCCTCTCCACCCCACTGTGTTCCTCTCCTCTGCCATTCTCCCCATCCCTAGAAACAGCCTCCCACTTCTCACCCGCCCCCTCACTCCTCCCTTTCCAACTTCCTCAATTTTCACCTCTCCCCCAAATTCCAGTCCTGTCCCTGGGAAAGGAGAAGCTCCTCTGGTCCCACCCTGCCTGTGTGTGGTCTGAGGTGGGGTGGAGGTCGCTCCCGCCCCCAGCGGGGTGGGGGGGAGGATGCCCTGCCCAGTCCGCCCACCCGGCCTGGGGAGGGTGAATGGAGCCCTGTGTGCCCCTGCTCTGTGGGAGGATGTCAATGGCCAGTGTGTGACTTGGTGAAAATAGGCCAGTGATGGCTGTGAGGCAGCCCTGAAAATTACCCCGGCCCACCAGCCCGGGGGTGAGCCAGATAGATGCGACTCGTCAGGCAAGAAAGAATGACAGTGAAAAGTAAACTATGACCCCGACCACCTCGCTGGGCTTCCGTGGGGGCTGGGCTCCCCGGATCAGAGCCACCTTCCCCAGGGCACCGAGAACCAGAGTCCCCGAGAACCAAAGGCGGATGCTCTGAGCTGCACCTGCCTCGGGGCCGCAGGAGAGACGATGGGTCCCACGGCGCCCTCCACAGTAAAGCTTTTCCCCTTTATACACGTTTGATAAGTAATCGGGGGAGATATTTTCAAAATAATACCGATAAGCTTCTATTTTCACCGATCAAAATAGTAAGGATTTTTTTTTTTTTTTTAACGAGAATATTTAGCGCTGACAAAGATACAAAGAAACTTAGTCAACCTTGCACTGCTGGGGGTGGGGAAGTGAATGGGCTCAACTCTCCGCAAAACGTAATAATATCCAGTACTAAGAGTCTTTGAATGCTCACACAGTTTGATACTGTAATTCCACAGGTGAAAATGTATCAGAAGGAATAATCCCAAATATTCCCCAAAGCACAGACGTTCTTTGTGCTGAAAAATGAGAAGGAGCTTATTAAAATTGGGATCAACATGTTGGGAATTAGGTAGGTATATTATGATACATCTACAAGTTGGAATATCATTCTGTCATTAACAACATTTATGAAGAGCTTTTGATAACATGAGGAAATGTCTTCCCAAGAGAAAGAAACAGGATATAAATTCGTATATACAGGATAATCACAAGTATATAAAATGAACATAGAAGACTAGAAGAAAATCAATTAAATGGGAGTGGGTGATTTTCCCCTTTACCTTTTACTGTTTTATGAATTATTTCAGAGATACATTGAGGTATAGAGAATAATTTAGCCACACTAAGCATTAGAAATGCAACATTCTTCCTGATGCAGCCCCTCAGGGACTCTCCTTATTCCCCATCCTCACCCTCACCCCTGAGGCAAAACTCTATATACTTTTATTACACGTGAACAGATTCCTGAACATTATATAACACTGTTTTAAATATTTCAAACTTTCTTACATGGTAAAGTACTACTTGTATACTTCTGTGACTTGCTTTTTTCAGTCAACATGATTCTTTGGGGATTTATCCATCCTGACTCATTGTTGATAAAGCCAAATCTGGTTCACTCAGTAAATGAGTTAATATTAATAAGGAACTTAGAACAGGGTCTGGCACATGGTGCTACATGAGTTTTGGGGGGTTTTGATAAACAAAAATTTATTTCCCCTGCAGTATACTATTGTGTTAATATTATATTGCATTTATTTATCCATTCTCCTACTGATGAAAAAATCAGACTGTTTGCATTTTGCCCTGATTACAAACAATGCTGCTATGGACATTCTAGTCTATGTCTCCTTGTGCACATGTGTGAGAGTGTGTCAGTTTCTATAGAGTACACATCTAGAATTGGGGCTGCAGTGTTGCTAAGGATGCCTAGCTGCAACATGGCAAGTTACTGCCAACGGATGTGTTATTGTGTTCCCAATCCCCATCAACACTTGCTACGGTCAGATTTGTTAATTTTTTCCCCCAATTTAATGGGTTTGTAGTATATTTCTTTTTTTTTTTTTTAATGTTTTTTTTTTTATTATTATTTATTTATTTATTTATGGCTGTGTTGGGTCTTCGTCTCTGTGCGAGGGCTTTCTCCAGTTGCGGCGAGCGGGGGCCACTCTTCATCGCGGTGCGCAGGCCTCTCACTGTCGCGGCCTCTCTCGTTGCGGAGCACAGGCTCCAGACGCGCAGGCTCAGTAATTGTGGCTCACGGGCCTAGTTGCTCCGCGGCATGTGGGATCCTCCCAGACCAGGGCTCGAACCCGTGTCCCCTGCATTGGCAGGCAGACTCTCAACCACTGCGCCACCAGGGAAGCCCTATTTCTTTATGGTTTTAATTTGCATTTCCCTGATAACTATGAGTTTAGAGGTTAGGTATCTGTTCATACATTTACTGGTTATTTGTATTTTTTACTCTGTAAACTCCTGTTCATCACCTTTTCCTATCTTTCTATTGGTTGTTGTAATTTTCTTCTTGATTTATAAGAATTCTTATATATTTTGGATATTAATGCTTTGTCAGTTGGAAATGTTGCAAATATTATCATTCACATCGTGGCTTGCCGTAACTTTTTATGTTGTTTTAAGGCACAGAAAATTTAAATGTTGACATAGCCTAATTTATTTATTTATTTATAGTTTGTGCTTTGGGTGACTTGGTTAAAATACCCTTTCTTATTCCAAGGTCATAAGTCTCCCTATATTTTCTTCTCGAAGTTTTAAAATTTTGTTGTTTTATATTTGGTCTTACATATATCCACCTGGATTTGATTCTTTGTGAAGGTAGTTATGGAGGGAATCTTCTTTCTCATATGGATAACAATCGTCCTAGAATCATTTATTCCAGTCATCTGCAAAGCCAGCTTTGCCATAAATCAAATTTCCCCAATGTGTTGGTCTGTTTCAGGGCTCTTTATTTTGTTCCATTGGTGTATTTGTCTTCCTTGAGCAATACCACACTCTTTTACTGTAACTTGATAAATAAGTTGATTTCTGCATAAGCATGTATTCCCACATTTTTTCAAGACTATCTTGATGATTTGGGGCCCTTTACATTTTCATACACATTTTAGAATTAGCTTGTTTTACTAAATTCTTGTTGGTCTTCATTTTTAAAGTCTTTCATATTTTCCAGTCTTTTTAAAAATGAAGCATTTAATATCTACAAAAATACACAAACATGTATATATATGGTATAAAAAATAATAAATACCTGTGTACCCATCAGCCAGCTTAAGAAACAAAGTATTGCCTGCATTTTAGAAGTCCCCTACATGCCCTCTCCTTCTCAAGGAATTTTTATTCTAAATTTTGTGTTTGTCATTCTCTTCCTCATTATTATAGTTTTACAACATAATGAAATGTTGTTAAGTTTTGTATGTTTTTGAGTTTTATATAACTGTTATAATGTAAAGAAAAATACAAATGTGTAGAATACAAATTAATGACAGTTTTATTTCCTTCTTTTAAATTTTTATTTCTTTGTTTTGCTTTATTATACTGTCTAGGACTTCAAATAATAGATTAGATAGAAGTGGTGAAATTGGGAATTTCCACTGTGCCACCAGGGAATTCCCAAGAAATATACTTTTGATTAGAAAAGCCCAGTAGCACTTCCAAATTGATAAAGAGGAAGGAAGAAATAAATAAGAATGGGAATAAACTAGAAAAAAGGAAAAAGATGAAAAATTAAAATAAATATTAAAAATAAAATAAGATGGAAAGAATAAAATCAAGTATATCAACTGTGACACTAAATGTGAATGAGCTGAATTTCCACATAAAATATAGAAATTGTCAAATTGAACAACCAAATCCAAATATATAATGTTTATAGGAAGCACACCTAAGACGAAGCGATAAAGATTGATGATTAAAGAAATTCTAGACAAATGCAAACAAAAGGAAAGCAGAAATGACAACACAGATGATCTGAAATTTAAGATAAAAAGTATTAAATAAGACAGAGATAATGTGCAATGACAAAAGGCACATTTTAACAAGAAGGCATTCTTCATAAACCTCTAAAACTAAACATCTTGGCAGCCAAATATATAATGCAAAAACTGTTAGAAATACAAGAAGAACCTCATTTTAAAACATGCATGCATGGGCTTCCCTGGTGGCACAGTGGTTAAGAAACCACCTGCCAATACAGGGGGCATGGGTTCGAGCCCTGGTCTAGGAAGATCCCACATGCTGCAGAACAACTAAGCCCATGCACCACAACTGCTGAGCCTGTGCCCTAGAGACCACGAGCCACAACTGTTGAGCCCACGTGCCACAACTACTGAAGCCCACGTGCCTAGAGCCCTGCTCTGCAACAAAGAGAAGTCACAGCAATGAGAAGCCCATGCAATGCAACGAAGAGTAGCCCCCACTCACCTCACCACAACTAGAGAAAGCCCACACACAGCAACAAAGACCCAACGCAGCCAAAAATAAATAAATTAAATAAATAAATTTTAAAAAACATGCATGCATAATTACAGTAACAGATTCCAATATAAATCTTTCAAAATCTGACAGATCTAGAAGATAAAAATTTAGCCAGGACATAGAGGATCTGAGTATTAAAATCAACCAGCTCAATTTAATAGATGCGTATAGAACTTTGAAACCTACAAATACAGGGTATGCTTTTTTTAACCTTATGTCAATAAAACATTTATATATTTATATATATTTCAATATCATGTATATTTCTATATCATACACATACATATATATATCCATCACGTACTTGGCCACAAATAAAACTTGACAAATTCAAAAAAGTGAAGATTTTTGTAGGATATATTCTTCTGATCAATGTTGTAGAATACAAATGAATAATAAATAGAAGACCCCCAAACTATTAACTACTTAGAATAAAAATAACTTCTAAATCAATACAGAAATCAAAATAGAAACCAAAAACTATCCAGAAAGTAATGAAACTTATGTTTTGATATGTTAAACCTATATTCCAGGGAAAATTAGTTTTAAATGCGTTCAAGAAAATTGAAATTAAAGGAATCAAGAACTCCTCTTAGGAAATTAAAAATGAACAACAAAAAATCCAGCCAAAGGGATTAATAAAAGTAAAAGCCAACAATAGTGAAACAGACAAAAAAATAGTGGAAAGAATAAATAAATCCTAAATCTAATTTTTGTATTCTGGTAAAATATACATAATATCTATCATTTTAACAATTCATAAGTATACAATTCCATGGCATTAAATACATTCACAATGTTGTATAACCATCACCACTATCCATATTCAAAACTTTTTCATCATCCTCAACAAAAACTTTGTACCCATTAAACAATAACTCCCCCTTCTTCCCTCCCCCCAGCCCCGGGAACATCTCTCCTACTTTCTGTCTCTATGAATTTACCTACTCTAGGTACCTCAGATAAGTAGAATCATACAGTACTGGTCCTTTTGTGTCTCGCTTATTGCACTAAGCATAATGTTTTCAAGATACATCCATGTTGTATCATGTATAAAAATTCATTTCTTTTTTATGGTTGAATAATATTCTATTGTATGCCTATTCCAGACTTTGTTTATCCATATTTTGGTTATCTGTTGACAGACACTTGGGTTGTTTCCACCTTTTGCCTATTGTGAATAATTCTGCTATGAACATTGGTGTACAAGTATCTGTTTGAGCCTCTGTTTTCAAATCTTTTGAACGTATACATAGGTGTGGAATTCCTGGGTCATATGGTAATTCTATGCCAAATCTAATTTTTTTGTAAGATCAACAGATATTTATAAAAAAAAAAAAAGATACCTCGTGCCCACCATTAGTGACAAAGGAGAGATCAAATACAAACAATAGTAGAAATTAGAAAAGCCATATAACTCCAGATACAAAAGAGAGAAAAATAATCATAAGACAATATTATAAACAATTCTAAAACAACCAACTCGAAAATCTAGAGAAAATTGTTGAATTCCTGGAAAACTACAAATCGACACCAAAAGAAACAAAATTTAAACAGATCAGTTACTACAGAAGAGACTGGAAAAGTAAAAATAATACAGTATAGGAATAGAAGGACACTTCTTAACTATGATAAAGAACATTTATCAAAACTCAGTAGCAAATATCTTACTTAAACAATGAAACCTTCAAGCTATTTCCATTAATAGTAAGCACAAGGAAGGGATGCTCACCATGATCATTATTAGTTAAGCTTATTTTAAAGGCTCTATAGCATTATTAAAACAAAATGAAATTATAAGAACAAATTCTGACAGCAGAAAAAATTATCTATACTTGCAGATGATGTGATTGTATACTGAGAAGGACCCAAGGGACTGTAGTAAAAAGAAAAAAAAAACTGTCAGAGAAGAAATAAATAAACAAGGTATTTACAGACTGTAATAACTACTCTGCAGGAAATAGAGTAATGATAAAGAGTAGCTAGGCAAAGGGCCCTACTCTAGATAGACTGTCCAGAAAAGACTCTTTTGTAGGGGGCGCTCCTGAAGCTGGACCTGGGCAACGAACGAGAAGGAAGAGCTTGGGGTGGCATTCCAGCCAGGGGGAACAGTGTGTACACCGGGAGCTTGAGGAACTGCAGGAAGGCCACTATGGCAGCAGCAGGGAGGGAGGGGTGTTGTGAGATAGGGTGGGGTGGGGGTAAAAGCCTGTTGGCAAGAGCAAGGAGATTGACTATTACTGTAAGTGCCATGAGAAGACATTGAAGGACTTCAAGCAGGGGAGAGATTTAGGTTTTTAAAATCTGATTTATATCAGTGTGAGTTGATGGATGTTCACTAAACTTATTGTAATCATTTCATGATGTATGTAAGTCAAATCATTATGCTGTACACCTTAAACTTATGCAATCCTGCATGTCAATTATATCTCAATAAAATGGGAAGAAAAAATTTTTTAAAAATCTGATTTATGTTTTTAAAAGAACATTTTATCTGCTTGTAGAGAAGAAGGCAAGAGGAGCAAAGGGAGACCAACTAGAAAGCTATTGCTGTAGTCCAGGTGGGAAATCACCATGGTTTGACTTAGGGAATGGCAGTGGGTGAAGAGAGAAATGGGTGGACGTGAGATGTATTTTGGAGCTGGACTCAGGCTAGACAGATGGAGGAATGTTAGTTTTCCCTGGTACATCTTCACTGACCTCTTTGTTTTCAAACTCTAAGTGTCATTTTGTTTTAGCTATGTGTTTTATCAACAGAAAATAGGTAGATGGGTTGTGATAGGTTTTTACTGGGGGATTTTTTTTAATACTGGGATTTAATCCATCTGAAGTAATTATGATCTCTGCTATGTATCTTCTACTTTTTCTTTTGTAGTTTTTAGTTCCAGGATTTCCCTTTCCCCTGGTATTTTGTCCCTGATTCTCGAAGGGTTGCCTGAGTTTTCTTGATTTCTCCTTTTTTAAAGCTTTAACGATTTGGAAGTTTAACATCCTATTTTTAGTCTTGTGGTCTAGTAACTGTTCAAAGTCTTGAGTCACGTTAAGTATTAACCTTACCCCTCTGTTCGTCTCCACCATCCACCCCCCCGCCCAGTTCCTTTCCCTTTCTTTAGTGTCCTCATAAACATTTGTGATCACTTCGAGTTCTTTTTAGTAGTGAGTTTCCACAGAGAACATGTGATGACGCTGCCTGGCATATACATATTCATTTCTCCTTTCTTGTCTCTCAAGGAGAATGAAGACCTGAAAGAGTGTAGGCAGAAGGCCTCCCCGCCTCCCCGGATGGAGGCTGCCACCGCACCGTCCTCACTGCCCCCACCCCACCGACCCAGCCCCGGGTCTGCACCGTCCCAGGGTTACTTGGCGGCCGGCTCTCTGCAGGCTGCGGGTGGGCGGAACACCCGGGTCTGGCGCTCTTGGTCCGTACCTCCCCGCAGTCAAGAGTACCGGGACCTCGGGAAGTTCAGAGCTTGCCCACTAGGGGGCAGTGGCGCGCTTCCCAGAAGAGACCGCCCGGGGGCTTTTAGTTCTCGGTCCCCTCTCCAGAGTCCCACGACCGGTTAGACTGGTTCCACCTGGTGTGGGAGATGCAGGGTGAAGGAGCTCACAGACCCCGCAGGCCAGCCAAAGTCGGGGAGGACGCGGAGCCCAGGCACGCCAACCCCCTGACCCCCACGACATACACACAGGCATCTGGAGGCCCGAGTGGAGGAGGCGGGGGCGCGGGGCGACCCGCGGAAGAAGCCTGGTTAGGGATCAAGCCAAGAGCACGCGGTGGTTCTTAACGTGGAGGGCAGCAGGGGTACCTAGTCCAGTTTGAGACCAAAACTCTTCTCATCCCAGCCTCAAAGCAGTTCTCCCAGTGTTGCCACCATGCCTGAATCCCCACCATTAGAATCACTCCAATTATTACGGAAGCCCCCAGTCAAATGCTCATGTGTTAACCACTGTTACCCAAGGACAACTCATTAATCCCTTGGGACACAAAGACACGTTAGCACAGATTAATTTTGCACTGAAGTGGGATTGGGGCAGGGAGATCTTTAGGCTGTAGGTCATTGGGGATGTTGTTATTACCTCAAGGATTGCAACGATGGTCATTGTTTATTTCACTTGTTCCTTGCCAGGCACCTGAGAGCTTTGTCGCATTATCCCTTCTAATAAAACAACATCTTGAGATCACTTGGTCTGCTGGGTTTTTCCACTGTAAAGTTACTATTTTTCTCTTTGTAATTAATGAATATTTAGGGGGAGATACTTTGAGACTGCAATATTCTGTTTATCCTCAAACTTCCCCCCCCCCACTTCTCAGTGTCCTTGGACTACCTCTGGGACACCTCTTCACGCTGGCATTGACAGTTTTTGCTCTTGGCTCACAGTTTTCCTTTCACCCCAGTCCTGCCTGAGTAAATCACTGTATTTGCATCTCCCTCCCCGTCAACTCCCCTTCTCTGCTTAATGCCTTTCACCCTGCACCTGGCATTGGCACTCCCAAGTGTTTTTGACTTCCAGGCTCCTGGACCCCTCTGCCGGCCTCTTCCTCTTTCATTTAACTCCTCTCCTTTCCTTCCCTCCCCTCCGCCCCCCTCCCCCAGTGGATTCTTCCTTGGTAGCTCCTTCTCTGTTGAATTCCCACATCCTTCAAACTCTGCAAATAGTATCTCTTACCATTTTCTGGGAATAACCAAGCCTGGAGCCTGAACTGCATTGTTGTGCTGCACCCCCCAGGCCTACAAGCCCTGTGCTTGCCCAGCTTCAAGACCGAAGAAAGAGCCCAGATTCAGCGACAGAAACATCAGTGGTTTAATGGACAGGGGAGCTTACATGTCCGAAGCCAGGTCCTGGAGCGATACCCTACCGTGTGGGGCGGAGGGAAGGCAGGACATGGCGGCAGGCTTCACTCCCGGAGGCAAGGAGAGATTACCAGTTATGGGGGAATTGACGTCAGGTTGTCTCATCAGTTACCAGGAAAACTAGCAGAGGGGCATGCCCCTTACCGCCCCCTTTGATAAGCTATCAGGTGGAGATGTTCTGATCTAAAGTCAGAGCAATCATTAGCTGGGGCGGGAGCAAGTATGTAGGAAGGTCAGTCAGGTGAACAGGGTGTAGGTGAAGCAGGTGCTGGTCAGCAAAAGAACAACCATCTTGGGTGGCCTGATCATACGCTAACTTCCTAATTCTTCCTCTGTGTTTTCCAAACATCTCCACCTCCACAAAGCATCCTTTCCTCCTTTCATCCAATCTCAGACAACTAGGAAAGGCCTTTGGGGCCAGCTGGAGCTCTGAGACCTCCTGGTAAAGTAGAAAGAACGGCAGCTTTGGAGAAAGTCAGGTCTGATTTGGATCCTAGTGCCACCATTTACTAACTATACGACCACTTTTTTTTTTTCTTTGAACTTTCTGAGCATCAGTGAACATTTCAGCGATGTCTGGATAGAAATACTAATTGTTAAAGATTTTAAGAATTGATATTTATGTGTGACAGGGACTTCCCTAGTGGCGCAGTGGTTAAGAATCTGCCTGCCAATGCAGGGGACACAGGTTTGATCCGTGGTCTGGGAAAATCCCACATGGCTTGGAGCAGCTAAGCCCCTGCGCCACAACTACTGAGCCTGCGCTCTAGAGCCCACAAGCCACAACTACTGAAGCCCCCGCACCTAGAGCCCGTGCTCTGCAACAAGAGAAGCCACCACAATGAGAAGCCCATGCACTGCAACGAAGAGTAGCCCCTGCTCACTGCAACTAGAGAAAGCCTGCACACAGCAATGAAGACCCAATGCAGCCAAAAATAAATAAATAAATTAATTAATTAATTTTAAAAAAATATTGACGTGTGACAAGTTCCTGAAACAGACTCTGACATGTAATGCTCAGTAAATGGTAACTATTATAATTATTCATGGTAGGGGTCCCTGCTCCCTCTAAAAACTTCATGCATTACCTCTCCTCTCTCCTACGTTTTCAACCTCTCACTCTCAACTGGTTTCTTCCCTCAGCTTATGAACAAGGTCAAACCTCCCCCATCTTTAAAAACAAACAAACTAAATAAATAAATAAAAAGAAAAAAAATACCCTCTGTAAGAAAACCCACCAGCTCCCTCAAGTACGTTCACACCTTGTCAGGAAAGGAGAACTTCCACAGGAGGGAATCCTTGGCTTAACCAATGCCTGGTTCTCCCAAATTCCTGTCTCCTGTGGGAATTTCTCGTTTGGCTTTTCTGAATCAGAGGATTGGCTTAAGTCATCAGTTATGGAAAATTCTCAACCATTATCTTTTCAAATATTTTCTCTGCTCCATTTTCTCTCTCCCCTCCTTCCAGAACTCCAGTTAAATATATACTGGATTTTCTCACTGTATCTTCTATCTCATTTATCTTCTCATCTATATTTTTCATTTTTATGCCTCTCTGGGCTTCATTCTGGATGGCTTCTTCTGACTTATCTTCCTTTCCACTATGTGTTATTAACCCACTATTGCATTCTTATTGCATAATCATACTTTTCAGTTCTATAATATCTAGTTGATTCTTTTAAAACTCTGCAATGTTGCTTTCAAAGTTTCCATATCCTTACTTAAAACTTTAAATCCTGCTTTTATGTCCATGGACACAATAAGCATTGCTTTATTACAAGTTGGATCTAGTAACTCTAGTATCTGGGATCCTGGTGGGTCTGTTTCTATGGCTTCTGTTAATTCTGCCACATATTTTGTTTGTTTGTTTGTTTTACATGCCTGTGTGCCTGTGTACTTCCTGGACCTTTTATTTGACATTACTATTTTGAAAATTAATTTGAAACCTAGGCTCTTCTTCCAGAGAGGATCTTCCTTTCCTTCTGCCAGCATCTGAGGACACTCAGGCCAGGAATGGGCCCTGAGAATATTCCAGATGACCACAGAGTCAGTCCCTGACCCATTTCCAGTTACAGCCCTTTGGGGACCCTGTCCAGAGCAGAGAGTGGGCATATACTAGGTTTCCACCATGATGGACGGTGAACACTGTCCCTGCAGCAGATCACTCACGTATCTTTAGGATACTGTGGAATAGATGCAATATCACCCCTCCCACTCGCCCAAGAAGCTTGGCCCGTTTGCTGCCTTCTCCCATTGGGTGAACACAGCTAAGATACGGAGCAAAGGGTCACCCATTTAGGGTCTTACCCCCTCCATGTTCTATTGTATTAATTCCTCTTTTTCTGTTAGGCCTTCAATGTTATTAAGAAGAAGTTTGATGTCTCCTCCTTTAACTTTTGTAGTTTCTTTAGAGGGAGGGTGGTTCATCCCTTAGTCTACCACTACTGGAAGCAGATGCCAGGGAATCACTAAGGCCCTTGTACCACTTCTTTCCTGGCTGAACCTAGATCCTTCCTTTTATTCATCCACAGTTGAGCTTTACATGGAGATAACAGGAGGGCATTACAATACAGAGAGCAATGTACAACTGGCCACTAGAGACATCCTGGTCCCTACCCCTGGGTCCACTAGAGGCCAGGAGGCCGTCTTCCTTTCTCCCTGACCATCATCAGGATACATCAGCATCGCTGGTGTGAGTGCTGGGCTTCTGGTGTGGCAATCTGATATGGGTTTGATTCCAAGGTCTGTATAAGTGCGTAGACAGGTTCTATGTCTATGTGTAGACAGGTTCTATGATGAGCAGACCTCTCTGATGTGAGCCACCTGGGAAACAGGCCTGTTCTTAGGTAGGTAACATTAACTCAAACATGAAGCCTGCTCTGATTCCTCTAACACGGACAGAGTCTCTCCCTGCCTTGTGTCCGTGGCTCTTTCTCAGTACCTGGTCTGGAGCCTACATCACCCTCCACCTTGTATGATCAAGATTTTATGTGCACGTCATGTCTTCCCTTTTGTGGTGGTGGTTGTTTCTGTTTCATTTTGTTTGCCTTGGTTGAAGAGGCTTGGATTATTCCTATTGCTCAGTCCATGCCATATTATTTTTCTTGGTCTGCACAGAGTCCATCAGTCATTTTATTAATTAACTTATTGCCTTTTATTTCTACTTCCTACTTTTATTACCCCCTCTCCACAGGTCATTATTTTACTGTGTTAATGGACATCTTTATTTGAATGTGTTCTTAAAAATGTGCATTATTGATTTATATGTGTATATTTTTTAAATGTGAAAGATACTATGAAATATATTCTATTCTGTTTCCTTCTCTCTGTGTTTTTAACATCCAACCATGTTCTGTACAATATCTAACTCAAGCCATCTAACCTCTGCATAATATCCCATCATGTGCACGTGCTCCGCTCTCCCAGCAATGAACACTCAGGTTGCCTTCAACTCCTGGCCTTCAACTACTGGTCACCATGGAAATATGCTGGGATGAACACCTTTATGAGAGTTCCCTTATGGGTCTGTATGAGGACTTTCCTGGGATGTGTATCCAGAAGCAGGATTGCTAGGTTATAGAGTGTGCTCATGTGGGACTCAATTTGACAAAGTAGAACCAGGCTCCTTTCCAGAATGGCTGCACCTACCTACACTTCCAACAGTGATACATGATTGACTTCTATGTTACCAAATCCCCTCCAACTTACATTACCCAGCTTTCTAATTGTTGCCAGTCTAATAGGTGCCAAATGATACCTTGTGGAGTATTGAATTTGCATTTTTCTTACCATCAGTGATTTTTGAGCATCCTGTCATATGCTTAGTAGCTTCTTGGGTTTCTCTTCTGTTGTTTGCTTGTCCATGTTCTTTGCTCATTTTTTCTATTGAAGTTGCTGGATTTTTTTCTTTATTGATCAGCAGTATTTCTTTGCGTAGTCTAGAATAATTTTAATACCTTGTCAGTTTTAGACATTGCAAATGTTCTCTCCAATTCCACATTGCCTATTTTTTTATAAACATTTTTTTTTAAATTTATTTAATTTATTTATTTTTGGCTGCATTGGGTCTTTGTTGCTGCGTGCAGGGTTTCTCTAGTTGCAACGAGCAGGGGCTACTCTTCATTGTGGTGCACAGGCTTCTCATTGCGGTGGCTCCTCTTGTTGCAGAGCATGGGCTCTAGGGGCACGGGCTTCAGCAGTTGTGGCTCGCGGGCTCCAGAGCTCAGGCTCAATAGTTCTGGAGCACAGGCTTAGTTGCTCCACGGCATGTGGGATCTTCCCAGACCAGGGCTCGAACCCCTGTCCCCTGCATCAGCAGGCAGATTCGTAACCACTGTGCCACCAGGGAAGCCCCACATTGCCTGTTAACTTTTCTATAATGTCCTTTATAGAACAGAGCTCCTTCATTTTATGTAATCAAATTCATTAAATAAATTAATCATTTTCCATATGATTTGAGCTTTTGAAACTTTAAAGAGTTCTTTCATGCCCCTGGGATGTAATATTTTCCTCCACTGTCTTCTGCTAACTGGATAGTTTTATCCTTCACTTTTAGCTCATAACTCCATCTAGAGTCCACATTTGTATGTAGAGTTAGGTAGAGATCCATGTTTATGCTCCTCCCTAGAGTGAGTCTGTTTTTTCAACATCACCTACTAAACAATCCATCCTTTCCTCTTAGATTTGTGGCGCTCCCTTGTCGATTAAGTTCCCGTAGCCAGGCAGGCCAACCGCAGGAAAAGAGCCCCAGCTGCGCCTCTAGCGCAAGTCCCTGCCCACGCCCACTCGTGACTCTCACCTCCGCAGGTGTACAAAGGCTAGGCTGAGGGTCTTTGGGGGGCTGAATCATCCCCAAAGAAAGGCCTGTGGAGCAGTGACAAGGCCCCTGCGTGGCCGGAGCTCAGCAGGGGCTGGTCTTGGCCCCCACGAGGCTCAGAAAGGCCACTCCAGAGCTAAGGAACTAAGGAACTGGAGCTAAGGAACTCCAGAGAGGCAACGCAGGGTCTGAGGCAGCCACGCTGGGTCAATTCTAAGATGAGCTCTAGGGAAAAAGAACAGGAGAAGAGCCCATTCATAATAGAAAGGAGGGCAGAAAGGGAGGGAGAAAGGAAGGGAGGAAAAGAGACAAGGAAATGTATCTTTAGGCAATAGGGTGGAGCTGGGCTCAGGTAGAGATGAAACCCCTTGCTTCAGGCAGGGTTCCTAGCCACAAACCACGAAAACTGGCTCTGGCAGATTTAACTAGAAAGGAGGTTTATAAAAGGAGTCATTTGGAGGGCTAAGAGCCAAGGCAGAGTCCAGGGCAGGTGTGTAAGGCCTGTGCCCACTCCAAGGGAGGCCATGAAGGACGAACCTAGCATTTCTAGGTCCCTGTGGGGATCTGGGCCCTCCCCGCTACCTACCCATTAGGTGGGGAATTCCTTACATAGAGGAAGGGGGTTCAAATACTGAGCAGACAAACAGAATAACTATGTCCACTAAGCTCCTCCTCTCCTCTACCCATCTGTGTCCCTGAACTGTGTGGGCATGAGGTATGTCTGGAAAAATAAGAACTTGAGCTCTGTTAACAGTCAGGGTTCAAAGATCACTGACACCCTGGAATCCTTGACAAGAGCCACTGTAAGAAGAAACAGTATGACACCAAAGAGAATATTTGCTACAAAGGAGGAAGGCACCTCGTACTACAAACCCCACTCATCTTCAGACCCTGAGGGTCCACATGATAGTGGCTTCAGGAAAACTGGGAGGCTGGCCCTCAGCCTTCCTCCCCATCCAGCCTCCCACAACCACAGGTGTGCACTTTGAGAAGACAGTCTAGGTGGAGGGCCTAGGAGAGTGGCCTCACAGAACAGTAGAGCCCCACAGAGCTCAAAGAAACTTCCTGCGGGGTCCCCCCTCCAGTGGAAGCAGAGCTGTTGCCACCTCACTTGGCCCGAGCATCGATCCCTGGGGAGAACTGCCAGAGACCGAAACCAACAAGACCAGGACCCCTCCTAGCTGTCGGGGCCATTGCCTGTGGAGCCCCGGCCCCAGAGACCCAGCTCAGCCAGCAGCAAGAGTGGGCTCCCCACAGCAATGGCAGCACCACAGGCCAAGACAGGGCTGAAAGCCTACAGCCCAGCAGGCTACGGCATCCCTGGCGGGCGGCTGATGGTGGCAGCTGCAGCATCAGTGCCCCGCGCGCAGCTCGGGCAGTAGTACGTCTACACCTGACCAGCAACCTGTTGACAGAGCAGTAACCAGAGCTGACTCTTGGCAGATGAGACTCCACAGAAGACAAACTGTGCAAGATCCGTAGACTCTCTGTGACCTTGCAAATGTTGGGGGCAAAGAGTCACTAATATGTGGACACTCGTGTTAATCAGACTGGACTTGTAGTCCCAGACTGGTGAAACCTGGTGTGCTGGTACCACAATTGTAATAACAAACACAATTGTCATGTCATGTCGCATTCTCATGCATTAGCTTCATGCCGGGCAGACAGAGGCACCAGTGAAAGCACAGGGAGCAAAGCGTTATTACTGAGGCACCGCCTCCTGCCCCCGGGAGCACCTACCTGAGAGGTGAGCCTACCCGTTCACCAATTGTTGGTCCGTCGTCCGGCTCTTCCTGGTGGGATGGAAGGGGCAGTTGTCCCCTGTGAAGACCCCTGGGCTCTTCTCCTTAGGGCTGGTGTCCCTGCCCTGCTGGGCCCATGTCCTACTAAGAGACACGAGGGCAGAGGTAGTGGCAGCAGGTACCCCTGGAAGAGGTGGGGGAAGCAGTTGCCTTCTTAATTCCAGCCGTGCTAAGTTCTTCTGTTTTTCAAGGATAAAGCAGATGGTAATAGAGGACTAAGAAGAGGATGAGGAGCTGGTCCTTCTCCATACGCCAGGGCAGCAGGTTGCTGTGTTCTTCTTGCTGAGCACGTGGGGCCGTAATGAACTGGGCAGAGAGGCACATGAAGACGGGCTGGGCAGCTGAGGCCTTTGGCGTTGGTGTTCAGGGCCTGAACAGCACGTTGATCAGCCACCTGGCTGCTGCAGCTGTGTGTGATGATGTGTCTCCTACGCACTGGAGACCCTGAGCTTCCTCACCACCTTCTGCTGCTGGCGCCTGGCCTTTGGGGCTACCGTGCCGGCACCGTCTGCAGCATCTGGCACCATTGTTGCCCCTCCGATGGAAGGGCAGGTGCCAGGTCCCACCATGCCTGGCAGGCCCCAGAGGTAGAGCTCAAGAAGCTTAGGGCAGAGGTCATGCTGCAGGATGGGGCCTCCTGACTCAGACCTGTCCTTGGAGGATGCCCACAGGTGGACAGACTATAGGGTCCTGAGAGCCACAGTTTGATTTCCTATCCCGTGAATCGTGTTCTTGTTTCCTGGGGTTGTTTAGCTCCTGGGATGGCTTCAGAACCTGTCTGTCTGTCTGTCTGTCTCACTGTATGGAGGTGGTTTCCGGGCCTTTCTGGAGGCTTGGGGGTTCTAGAAGGTAGGCTGATATGGAGGAGTGTGGGGAATCAGGGTGGGCCAGTGGACACCCTGGCCCTGGGCACCTGGACGAGTCTTTCCAGTTATCACTGGCGTGACTGTGACAGTGATGTTTAGGAAGAAGTGTATGTGCAGAGCCGTCTCTGCATAGGCTCATCATTGACAACACGCTTGTGTGTCTGCATTTCTTTCTGTCTTTTTTGAAACTTTTTGCTAACAGGTCAGAACCAAAACCATCTTCCAGGAGGCAGATGCTGGGTGTGGAGATGCAGATTCTTTCTCCTGATCCGGGCAGGGTCTGGACGGAGAGAGAGGATTGAGCAACTTGTCTGGACATGAGGTTGCGGACTGACTTCTTCTTTTATTGAAGCATAACAAAAATACAGAAAGGTGGGTAAATTGCAAGTGTGCAGCTTAATAGCTTTTCCCCAAATCACCTGTGTAACCAGCATCCAATCAAGAAATAGAAATGTACCAGAATCCCAGAAGCCTCTCCTGATTCTTTCCTGTCACTCCCCCTCACGCTAACCACTCTCCTGACTTCTAACACCTTAGGTTAGTTTTGCCAATTTGAGGACTTAATAAGAATAGAATCCTAAGATATTACTGATGGACTTTAAAGAACAGAAATGTCTAATACCTAATACTGAGAGTTTTGCTTTGGGATGATATAATCCCCTACCATCATCATCCTCACACTTGTAATAAAGCCTGCTGCACAGATGAATGCCTTTTGTGTGTCTTTCGTTTTGCTTTCTAAAGGGTAGAGGTGGGAATCAGTGAAAGCGGCTGAGCCTCCCCTCTGGGCAGTACAAAAACAGAGCAAACAGCGCTGCTGCAGAACGTGTTTAGAGCAGGTTCACACACTCACAGTCTGATGGGGGCCCTGGAATGCTCAGGAACCGTGGACAGAGGGTTGGATTTCCGAGAGTATGGGATGCGTAGGCAATGAGTCAACTTCACCTACATTTCAAAAGATAGGGTGATGCTCCACTAGCATCTGGGTCACAAACTAGATAAGCATGACATTTCATTAGAGGAGATACAAAGAACCACCCATAGGCATCTCTATTTGACATTAACTGGCAGGTTTATTCCTGTGTGAGTTACATCTGCATGAGTCAGGTTTCAGGGCTGAAGCAAACCAAGCGAGTCTGGAAAAAGAGAGGGGAGGGAGGAGGATCCAGCCACAGGTATGGAAAGGGACCAGAAAAAAAAACCCTGCTGGCAGAGGGCTAGCCATCCAGCCACCTATGCAGAAGTGCTGCAGAGGGCACGGAGCGGGTCTCTGGGGCCAGTCTTGGGTAGCGAACGGACCAAATCGCAAAGCAAAAGAGAAAAGTGAAACTTCTGTGCACCCACCCCCCACCCAGCAGCAGCAAGAGTTAAAACCAGAACAGCGCCCAGCTGAGCCTCCCAGGGGTGTAGGAAGCCAACTCGAGCAAGAGGGCAGGACCCGCCCTTCTGACAGTAACTGCAGATCAGATAGCATAAGGTGGTTCTCAACCTGACTGCAAATTACAGTCACCAAGGGAGAGTTTACTTTTCACTTTTTAAAAACTTGTGGTAGAAAATACATAACATGAAATGTACCATTTTAACTATTTTGAGGGATACAGTTCAGTGGCTTTAAGTACCTTCACACTGTTGTGTAACCATCACCACTATCCCCCTCCAGAACTCTTTCATCTTCCCACACAGAGACTCCAACCTCGTTAAACACTAACTCCCCATTCCCCCCTCCCGCAGTCCCTGGCAACCACCATTCTACTTTCCATCTCTATGAATCTGGCTACTCTGGGTACCTCATATAAGTGGAATCATACAGTGCTTGTCCTTTTGTGTCTGCAGGGGAGATTTTAAAAGCATGAATGCCCAGGCCCAACAGCCCCTGATCAATAAATCAGAACTTGGGGTGGGGGCAGGAGCCCCTCCCCATAGCAAATACATCTCAGCACCTGCTGGCTGATGCCTACAGTTCCTTTAGTTGTGGGTAAAGCTAAGGATTTCTCCTTTTTCAGCTGGAGATGAGAGGCTTAAAATGACTGATTGAGGTATCACAGTGACTGAAACTCATCTGCTAAAGATTGATCTATCAGTCAACAAGCATAAATGACTATTATCAGGCACTGTCTACTTTGGAGAGCCAGGAGCACTCAGACAGCAGCAGACGATGAGATGGGGTGAGACAGACACACTGGAGACTCATGGTCATTTTTGGTGGGGGGTGGGAATAAAGGTTAGTTCTGTTTACCTTTAGTTACCCTGTGGACAAAATAGGAGTTGGGAGTAGAGGAATTTAGGTCCAACGCAGCTGTGCACTTGCCTGGTTTACTGGAACGTGGCCACCCTGACATATGGTTCCCATCAACTGTATTTTTGCATGATTCTTGAATCCCTCCCCTTTCTTTTTATTTGACTGCACTGACTTCATTGCAAAGGAACTTCACTTCCATGGGTTCTGAGGCATGACCAGTGCCTTGTTCAGAAAAGAGCCCCTTGTGTTGCTCGTTTCTGCAGAACTAGAAATACATAGAAAACAATCAGATGGGTTAGAGCAGGGGTCCCCAACTGCCAGGCTGCGGACGGGTACCGGTCCCTGGCCTCTTAGGAACCAGGCGCACAGCAGGCGGTGAGCGGCCAGCAAGCGAAAGAAGCTTCATCTGCCTCTCCCCATGGCTCGCATTACCCCCTGAACCATCACTCCCCACCCTCCTCACCCCCCGTCCGTGGAAAAATTGTCTTGCCTGAAGCCGGTCCCTGGTGCCGTAAAGGTTAGGGACCGCTGGGTTAGAGAGACAGAGAGAGACGGGCAGAGATACAAGCATATACAGAATGACAGAATGACAAGAAAGATTCGCATCAAGCTCCTAAGGCTGGTTCTCCCTATGAAGGGAGAAAGGTATGGGAAGGGGGCTGGAAGGATTTGAATGTTTGTTTATTTTTTAAAATCCTGAAGCATACATGACAAAATGTTAACACTTATTCATTCTGTGTTGGCATTTGCTGTTATATCACTCTTTTTACTTGTCTTTGTGCCTTTTGGTGTCTTTAAAAGTTGCCAGTATTGCAAATATATCTTTATAAATAATTGTACACATGAATATACATGTATAAAGAAATATTTTGATGACTAAAGAGAGTTCTGACAAAGTTTTTTATGTTAATAATTTCACCATAAAATTAAATTAATAAAGCCTCACAGAAAAGTTGAAAAATACCAAAAGTAGAGACACAAATGAACATTTCCCATAAAACTACCATCCAGAATTTGCCACATTGTGATGTCTTGATATCTAAGCTTTTTCTCCATGCATTAAATCATTGCATCATTGGGACTTCCCTGGTGGCGTAGGGGTTAAGAATCCGCCTGCCAATGCAGAGGACATGGGTTCAAGCCCTGGTCCGGGAAGATCCCACATGCGTCGGAGCAGCTAAGCCCATGTGCCACAACTACTGAAGCCTGAGCGCCTAGAGCCCGTGCTCCGCAAAAAGAGAAGCCCCAGCAATGAGAAGACTGCGCACCACAACGAAGAGTAGCCCTCCTCACCACAACTAGAGAAAGCCCGCGCGCAGCAACGAAGACCCAACACAGCTTAAATAAATAAATAAATAAAAACCTTCATTAAAAAAAAAATTATTGATTTCAAGTTTTCAGGTAGTCTCTGATTTAAAAAAAAATACTTGTTCATTGTAAAATGCAGAAAAAGATAAAGAAATAAATTACCCATGGTCTTACTACCTGGAATGTCCCTATCAACGTTCTTGATGGCAAAACCCCAAATCTGATTCTAGTTAGGAAGAGAAAGACATTACTGGAAAGATTGGAGTAGCATTCATCGTCAGTGTGGAGATGGGTTTACCGGTGTTTTTTATTTCATTCATCTCCTCCTCTGGTCTTTATGTGATATGTGATATGTGACCCAAACATTTAGTCAGATTTTGAATGGCTGGACCCTAATGCCAATTTGACCTTAAATGTTATTTCTTTGATGGCTTAATCTGAAGGAGTCGCTCACTATTGCAGTAGCCTTTTTTTTTTTTTGGAGAGGAGAGGGCTTACCCTTTATCATCCTCTAGCATTTTTCTTGTTTTCTTGAGTATTTGTTTCTTGTCTCTCTTCTTCATTGTTGTATCCTCAGGGCCTGGAACAGCATCTGACATTAGCAGTATTCATTGTTGAATGAATAAATGAATCAAAGAGTCTTTGGTGGTCTTGCCTATGAAGCATCTTCCTTTAACTACCACTGGACATGTAGCCTAAGAAGGCAACCTGGTGAAGCACCGTGTTTCATCTGCATCCCTGCCCCCCACCTCCTGTAGAGCAGCAATTCTACATCCCTGTGTCCACTAGCCACAGCCAACACCATATCCCTCTTTTTTTGCCTGTTTGCCTTGTGCCTTGAGAAGCCTGAAATATCCATGTGAAGCCTCAGCTTCCAGTTCAATGACATAATCAATGTGTCCCTTGATGAGTATATTCTTCCCTTTGGTGCTAAAACTTTTACCCTCAGGGTCCAGTGTTGCTAGTATGGGAAAAAATATTTTTTATAGCCATTCACTATTGCAGCAGTCTTAAGATTTTTTTGACTTATCATTTATCATTCTTTACCACTTTTCTTATTTGCCACTGAGGAGTGGGAGGAACTACGTCATCCTCTGTGAGGGGAAGTCTGTATTCTTTTTTTTTTTAAACATATAGTTAATGCAATTTTTTTTATTATTTATTTATTTATTTATTTATGACTGTGTTGGGTCTTCGTTTCTGTGCTAGGGCTTTCTCTAGTTGCGGCAAGCGGGGGCCACTCTTCATCGCGGTGCGCGGGCCTCTCACTGTCGTGGCCTCTCTTGTTGCAGAGCACAGGCTCCACACGCGCAGGCTCAGTAATTGTGGCTCACGGGCCTAGTTGCTCCGCGGCATGTGGGATCTTCCCAGACCAAGGCTCGAACCTGTGTCCCCTGCATTGGCAGGCAGATTCTCAACCACTGCGCCACCAGGGAAGCCCGGAAGTCTGTATTCTTAAGGCCACAGATAAGCTCCACCCCAGCCACCATGGCCACACCGTACATGACCCCACTGAGCACACACGGGGTGGAGGGGTAGGGAGCAGAATGCCATCCGCAGAGTGGACTGTCCTGGTCCCTGGTCACTGAAAACCTCCACCGTGGGAATATTTTGTTCAGCATTCACATGAGACGCATATTCTGGGCCCATTCTGAGAGTTCAAGACATTAACTCTTCCCCAAACTTTTTTTGTCATAAATCCTCTAATCTTAGTTCTTCTAGGTCATTGATCATATGATGAGATTTTAATCCCACCCCAGGATTTAGTGGTCCTTGAGCCATTCCAGAAAAAGTAGAAATTTTTTTAAAAATTTAAATACTCTGTTCAAAGTTCTGCCTCCTAGAAGTGTTTCTTTTAGCTGCTGTTCTTCTGGACCATCTGGAGCGGGACTATAGCACTGCTCAGGGCATCCCTGGTAGAGACATCTGGAACCAAGCTTGAATGTTTCCCCCTCATCAAGCAGTCATAGAGAGCTCTACACGTGGCCCTACGTGTTGGCTGAGGGAGGAGAGGGCAGAGAAAGCATGCTGGGAATGTGAGCAACACTTTCATGCCATTTATTTGTGCTTTCAGGTCATGCTCAAACCTGGCCTCATTGTACCATATCTGTTTGATGATGGAGCATTGTTATGCATGCCTGACTTTAGACTCAGAAAGCACCCAGATCACATGGTTACCTGATGTCCAATATGGAAAGTGTTCACTCTCCAGAAGAGTCCAATAGCAAGCTAAGAACAGTTTCTCAAAATGAGGATGGATGGTCATTTGCCAACATAGTCATGGTTTTGCTCCAGAATTATGGCGCCTTCACTGTGATTCTCCTATCTGGACTTGACACAGCCTCCAGGAAATTTACTACCTCTGGATCCACTAGGCAATAATAAAGCTGCTTGTGCTGCAACCTGTGCCAGTTGGAAGGTCTTCTCTTACACGGATCTCCACCTAAAAGCAAACATATATGGACACTCTACCCAACAACAACAGAATACACATTCTTCTCAAGTGCACATGGAGCATTCTTCAGGATAGACCATATGTTAGGTCACAATTCAAGTCTGAAAACATTTAAAAAGATAGATATCATACCAAGTATCTTCTCCAACCACAATGGGATGAAGTTAGAAATCAACTACAGAAGGAAAACTGGAAAATTCACAAATTTGTGGAAATTAGCACACTTTTTTTTTTACAGCAGGTTCTTATTAGTTGTCTATTTTATACATATTAGTGTATATATGTATTAGTGTATATATGTCAATCCCAATCTCCCATTCATCCCACCATCACACGCCCCCTCCACTTTCCCCCCTTGGTGTCCAAACATTTGTTCTCTACATCTGTGTCTCAATTTCTGCCTTGCAAACCAGTTCATCTGTACCATTTTCCTAGATTCCACATATATGCATTAATATATGATATTTGTTTTTCTCTTTCTGACTTACTTCACTCTGTGTGACATTCTCTAGGTCCATCACGTCTCTACAAATGACCCAGTTTCATTCCTTTTTATGGCTGAATAATATTCCATTGTATATATGTACCACATCTTTATCCATTCGTCTGTTGATGGGCATTTAGGTTGCTTCCATGACCTGGCTATTGTAAATACTGCTGCAATGAACATTGGGGTGCATGTGTCTTTTTGAATTATGGTTTTCTCTGGGTATATGCCCAGTAGTGGGATGGCTGGGTCATGTGGTAATTCTATTTTTAGTTTTTTAAGGGACCTCCATACTGTTCTCCATAGTGGCTGTATCAATTTACATTCCCACCAACAGAGCAAGAGGGTTCCCTTTTCTCCACACCCTCTCCAGCATTTGTGGTTTGTAGATTTTCTGATGATGCCCATTCTAACTGGTGTGAGGTGATACCTCATTGTAGTTTTGATTTGCATTTCTCTAATAATTAGTGATGTTGAGCAGCTTTTCATGTGCCTCTTGGCCATCTGTATGTCTTCTTTGGAGAAATGTCTACTTAGGTCTTCTGCCCATTTTTTGACTGGGTTGTTTGCTTTTTTAATATTGAGCTGCATGAGCTGTTTATATATTTTGGAGATTAACCCTTTGTCCATTGATTTGTTTGCAAATATTTTCTCCCATTCTGAGGGTTGTCTTTTCGTCTGGTTTATAGTTTCCTTTGCTGTGCAAAAGCTTTAAAGTTTCATTAGGTTCCATTTCTTTATTTTTGTTTTTATTTCCATTACTCTAGGAAGTGGGTCAAAAAAGATCTTGCTGTGATTTATGTGAAAAAGTGTGCTTCCTATGTTTTCCTCTAAGAGTTTTACAGTGTCCGGTCTTACATTTAGGTCTTAATCCATTTTGAGTTTATTTTTGTGTATGGTGTTAGGGAGTGTTCTAATTTCATTCTTTTACATGTAGCTGTCCAGTTTTCCCAGCACCACTTATTGAAGCAACTGTCTTTTCTCCATTGTATATTCTTGCCTCCTTTGTCATAGATTAGTTGACCATAGGTGTGTGGGTTTATCTCTGGGCGTTCTATGCTGTTCGATCCATCTATATTTCTGTTTTTTGTGCCAGTACCATACTGTCTTGATTACTGAAACTATGTAGTATAGTCTGAAGTCAGGGACTCTGATTCCTCCAGCTCCATTTTTTTCCCTCAAGACTGCTTTGGCTATTTGGGGTGTTTTGTGTCTCCATGAAAATTTTAAGATTTTTTGTTCTAGTTCTGTAAAAATGCCATTGGTAATTTGATAGGGATTGCATTGAATCTGTAGATTGCTCTGGGTAGTAGAGTCATTTTCACAATATTGATTCTTCCAATCCAAGAACATGGTATATCTCTCCATCTGTTTGTGTCATCTTTGATTTCTTTCATCAGTGTCTTACAGTTTTCTGAGTACAGGTCTTTTACCTCCTTAGGTAGATTTATTCCTAGGTATTTTATTCTTTAGTTGCAATGGTGAATGGGATTGTTCCCTTAATTTCTCTTTCTGAGCTTTTGTTGTTAGTGTATAGGAATGCAAGAGGTTTCTGTGCATTAATTTTGTATGCTGCAACTCTCCCAAATTCAGTGATTAGCTCTCGTAGTTTTCTGGTGGCGTCTATAGGATTATCTATGTATAGTATCATGTCATTGGCAAACAGTGACAGTTTTACTTCTTCTTTTCCAATTTGTATTCCTTTTATTTCTTTTTCTTCTCTGATTGCCATGGCTGAGACTTCCAAAACCATGTTGAATAATAGTTGTGAGAGTGGATATCCTTGTCTTGCTCCTGATCTTAGAAGATATGCTTTCAGTTTTTCACCATTGAGAATGATGTTTGCTGTGGGTTTGTCATATATGGCCTTTATTTTGTTGAGGTAGATTCCCTATATACCCACTTTCTGGAGAGTTTTTATCATAAATTGGTGTTGAATTTTGTCAAAAACTTTTTCTGCATCTATTGAGATGATCATATCGTTTTTCTGCTTCAATTTGTTAATATGGTGTATCACATTGATTGATTTGTGCATATTGAAGAATCCTTGCATCCCTGGGATAAATTGCACTTGATCATGGTGTATGATCCTTTTAATGTGTTGTTGGATTCTGTTTGCTAGTCTTTTCTTGAGGATTTTTGCATCTATATTCATGAGTGATATTGGTCTGTAATTTTCTTTTTTTGGAGTATCTTTGTCTGGTTTTGGTATCAGGGTGATGGTGGCCTCATAGAATGAGTTTGGGAGTGTTCCTTCCTCTGCCATTTTTTGGAAGAGTTTGAGAAGGATGGGTGTTAGCTCTTCTCTAAACGTTTGATAGAATTCACCTGTGAAGCCATCTAGTCCTGGACTTTTGTTTGTTGGAAGATTTTTAATCACAGTTTCAATTTCATTACTTGTGATTGGTCTGTTCATATTATCTATTTCTTCCTGGTTCAGTCTTGGAAGGTTATACCTTTCTAAGAATTGGTCCATTTCTTCCAGGTTGTCCATTTTATTGGCATAGAGTTGCTTGTAATAGTCTCTTAGGATGCTTTGTATTTCTGCGGTGTCTGTTGTAACTTCTCCTTTTTCCTTTCTAATTTTATTGCTTTGAGTCCTCTCCCTCTTTTTCTTGATGAGTCTGGCTAATGGTTTATCAATTTTGTTTATCTTCTCAAAGAACCAACTTTTGGTTTTATTGATCTTTGCTATTGTTTTCTTTGTTTCTATTTCATTTATTTCTGCACTGATCTTTATGATTTCTTTCCTTCCACTAACTTTGGGTTTTGTTTGTTCTTATTTCTCTAGTTCCTTAGGTGTAAGGTTAGATTGTTTGAGATATTTCTTGTTTCTTGAGGTAGGATTTTCTTGCTATAAACTTCCCTCTTAGAACTTCTTTTGTTGCATCCCATAGGTTTTGGATTTTTGTGTTTTCATTGTCATTTGTCTCTAAGTATTTTTTGATTTCCTCTTTGATTTCTTCAGTGATCACTTGGTTATTTAGTAATGTATTGTTTAGCCTCGATGTGTTTGTGTTTTTTACATTTTTTTCCCTGTAATTGATTTCTAATCTCATAACATTGTGGTTGGAAAAGATGCTTGATATGATTTCAATTTTCTTAAATTTACCGAGGCTTGACTTGTGACCCAAGGTGTGTTCTATCCTGGAGTATGTTCCATGTGCACTTGAGAAGAAAGTGTAATCTGCTGTTTTTGGATGGAATATCCTATAAATATCAATTAAATCTATCTGGTGTATTGTGTCATTTAAAGCTTGTGTTTCCTTTTTAATTTTCTGTCTGGATGATCTGTTCATTGGTGTAAGTGAGGCGCTAAAGTCCCCCACTATTATTATGTTACTGTCGATTTCCTCTTTTATAGCTGTTAGCAGTTGCCTTATGTATTGAGGTGTTCCTATGTTGGGTGCATATATATTTATAATTGTTATATCGTCTTCTTGGATTGATCCTTTGATCATTATGTAGTGTCCTTCCTTGTCTCTTGTAACATTCTTTATTTTAAAGTCTTAATGATATGAGCATTGCTACTCCAGCTTTCTTTTGATTTCCATTTGCATGGAATATCTTTTTCCATCCCCTCACTTTCAGTCTCTATGTGTCCCTAGGTCTGAAGTGGGTCTCTTGTAGACAGCATATAGATGGGTCTTGTTTTTGTATCCATTCAGCGAGCCTGTGTTTTTGGTTGGAGCATTTAATCCATTCACGTTTAAGGTAATTATCGATATGTATGTTCCTATTATCATTCTCTTAATTGTTTTGGGTTTGTTTTTGTAGGTCCTTTTCTTCTCTTGTGTTTCCTACTTAGAGAAGTTCCTTTAGCATTTGTTGTAGAGCTGCTTTGATGGTGCTGAATTCTCTTAGCTTTTGCTTGTCTGTAAAGCTTTTGATTTCTCCATCAAATCTGAATGAGATCCTTGCCGGGTAGAGTAATCTTGGTTGTAGGTTCTTGCCTTTCATCACTTTAAATATGTCATGCCACTCCCTTCTGGCTTGTAGAGTTTCTGCTGAGAAATCAGCTGTTAACCTTATGGGAGTTCCCTTGTATATTATTTGTCATTTTTCCCTTGCTGCTTTCAGTAATTTTTCTTTGTCTTTAATTTTGGCAGATTTGATTACTATGTGTCTCAGTGTTTTCTCCTGGGGTTTATCCTGTATGGGACTCTCTTTGCTTCCTGGACTTGGGTGGCTGTTTCCTTTCCCATGTTAGGGAAGTTTTCAACTATAATGTCTTTGAATATTTTCTTGGGTCCTTTCTCTCTCTCTTCTCCTTCTGGGACCCCTATAATGCGAGAGTTGTTGTGTTTAGTGTTGTCCCAGAGGTCTCTTAGTCTGTCTTCATTTCTTTTCATTCTTTTTTCTTTATTCTGTTCTGCAGCAGTGAATTCCACCATTCTGTCTTCCAGGTCACTTATCCATTCTTCTGCCTCAGTTATTCTGCTATTGATTCCTTCTAGTGTAGTTTTCATTTCAGTTATTGTATTGTTCATCTCTGTTTGTTCTTTAATTCTTCTAGGTCTTTGTTAAACATTTCTTGCATCTTCTTGATCTTTGCCTCCATTCTTTTTCCGAGGTCCTGGATCATCTTCACTATCATTATTCTGAATTCTTTTCCTGGAAGGTTGCCTATCTGCACTTCATTTAGTTGTTTTTCTGGGGTTTTATCTTGTTCCTTCATCTGGTACATAACCCTCTGCCTTTTCATCTTGTCTATCTCTCTGTGGATGTGGTTTGTGTTCCACAGGCTGCAGGATTGTAGTTCTTCTTGCTGTCTGCCCTCCGGTGGATGAGGTTATCTAAGAGGCTTGTGTAAGCTTCCTGATGGAAGGGACTGGTGGTGGGTAGAGCCGGGTGTTGCTCTGGTGGGCAGAGCTCAGTAAAACTTTAATCTGCTTGCCTGTTGATGGGTGAGGCTGAGTTCCTTCCCTGTTGGTTGTTTGGCCTGAGGCGACCCAGCACTGGAGCCTACAGGCTCTTTGGTGGGGCTAATGGTGGACTCCAGGAGGGCTCATGCCAAGGAGTACTTCCCAGAACTTCTGCTGCCAATGTCCTTGCCCCTGCGGTGAGCCACAGCCACCCCCCGCCTCTGTAGGAGACCCTCTAGCACTAGCAGGTACGTCTAGTTCAGTCTCCAATGAGGTCACTGCTCCTTCCCCTTGGGTCCTGATGTGCACACTACTTTGTGTATGCCCTCCAAGAGTGGAGTCTCTGTTTCCCCCAGTCCTGTCAAAGTCCCGCAATCAAATCCTCTTAGCCTTCAAAGTCTGATTCTCTGGGAATTCCTCCTTCCATTGCCAGATGCCCAGGTTGGGAAGCCTGATGTGGGGCTCAGAACCTTCACTGCAGTGGGTGGACTGCTGTGGTGTAATTGCTCTCCAGTTTGTGAGTCACCCACCCAATGTTTATGGGTTTTGATTTTACTGTGATTTCACCCCTCCTTTCATCTCACTACAGCTTCTCCTTTTTCTTTGGATGTGGGGTTTCCTTTTTGGTGAGTTCCAGTGTCTTCCTACCGACGATTGTTCAGCAGTTACTTGTGATTCTGGTGCTCTCGCAAGAGGGAGTGAGGGCACATCCTTCTACTCCGCCATCTTGAACCAATCTTGAAATTAGCACACTTTTAAATGACCAATGGATCAATGTTATTAGTCTCCTTGGGCCACCATTACAAAATACCACAGACTCAGTGGTTTAAACAGCAGATATTTATTTCTCCAGTTCTGAAGGTTAGGAAGGCCAAAACCAAGGTGCTAGCCAATTCAGTTCCTGGTGAAGACACACTTGCTGGCTTGCAGATGACCACCTTCTCTGCTGTGTCCTCACATGGCAGACAGAGAGTTCTCATCTCTCTTTCTCTTCTTGTAAGGACATTAATCCCACCAGGGTGGCCCCACCCACATGACCTCATCTAAACCTAATTGCCTCTCAGAGACCTCACCTCCAACCAACTACCATCACACTGGGGGATTAGTGCTTCAACATATGAATTTTAAGGGGACACAAACATTCATTCCATAACATTCTGCCCCTGGCCTCCCTAAAATTCATAAAGATATACAAAAATATTCATCCCATCCCAACAGTCCCAAAAGTCTCAACTCATTCTAGCATCAACTCTAAAATCAAGAGCCTAAAGTCTTATCTAAATCAGGTATGGGTGAGATTCATGGTATGATTCATACTGAGGCAAAACTCCTTTCCAGCTGTGAACCTGTGAAACCAGAAAAGTTACCTGCTTCCAAATACAGTCCTGGAACAGGCATAGGCTAAACATTCCCATTCCAAAAGGGAGAAAGTGGAAGGAAGGTGTTGTGGTCCCAAAGAAGTACAAAACCTAGCAAGGCAAATATCTTTACATCTTACGGCTGGAGAATAATTCTCTTTGGTTCTATGCTCAGCCCTCTGGTCCTTTGGAGCAATGGTCCTGCCCTCAGGACCCAGTGGATTGGCAACGCCATCCCTATTGCTCTGCTTGGCAGGTTACCACCCCCCACCTCCAGGTGGCCCCACCCCTAAGGCTCCAGAAGACCACTATCTGACCTGTTGAAACTGAGGTGATGCCCACCCCCCACCCCTACCTTTTGAAACCAAGGAAGCAGCCCTGATGATCTCTGAATTGCCTTCAGGGTCATTTTTCCCTTGTCTTAAAGAATAGCACATGTTCACAGCCAAATAACTTTATGGTCCAGTCCTGTCTATAGGATCTAACAAGCCCAATAGCCTTCCCTCATTTGGTCTGAGCTCCATTCCTTTGGGTTGAAACTGACAGTGTTGCTGATGGAGTGGCTAATTAGGTCTGTAGTCTATTCCCATACTAATCCCCTTATCAAAGGGTTGTTGGGCCCCACCTTACTGTTCTCTTCAGAAAAACTTCCTCATTTTTTGCAATATGGACAGGGTGAGAATTTTCAAAACCGTAAGTTAGGATCTTTTTTTTTTAAATTTATTTTTTGCTGCCTTGGGTATTCGTTGCTGTGTGCAGGCCCTCTCTAGGTGCAGCCAGCGGGGGCCATTCTTTGCTGCGGAGCACAGGCCTCTCATTGCAGTGGTCTCTCTTTGTTGTTGAGCACGGACTCTAGGCGCAGCGGGCTTCAGTAGTTGTGGCGTGTGGGCTCAGTAGTTGTGGCTCGCAGGCTCTAGAGTGCGGGCTCGGTAGTTGTGGTGCACGGGATTAGTTGCTCTGTGGCATGTGGGATCCTCCTGGACCAGGGCTCAAACCCGTGTCCCCTGCGTTGGCAGGCAGATTCTTAACCACTGCGCCACCAGGGAAGCCCTCAGGATATTTTCTGCTTAACAATTGCTTCTTCAATGCATTCCTCTCTTTTCACATTATATTACAAGCAATCAGGAGGCACCAAGCCTCTCCTTCAACACTTTGCTTAGAAATCACCTCAGTTAAACATGCATTTTCATTTCTCACAAGTTCTACCTTCCACAAAACACTAAAACATGAACATAATTGTGCCGAGTTCTTTGTCATTTTTATAAAATTTATCACTTTTTCTCCATTGTCTAATAACATGTTCCTCATTCCATCTGAGACTTCATCAGAACAGGCTTTATAGCCCATATTTCTACCAACATTCTGTTCATGACTATTTATGCTTTCTCTAAGAAAATGGACATTTCTCTATAGGTCTCTTTTCCTTGTAGGCCCTCAGCTCAATCACCTTTAACTGCCTGTTCATGGCAATCTTGATCTTTTCTAGCATGCACCTCCAAACTCTCCCAGCCTCTACCCATCATCCTGTCGCAAAGCTGCTTCCACATTTTTAGGTATTTGTTACAGCAGCATCCCACCTCACAGTACCAAAGTTCTGTCTTAGCTCAGTCTGCGCTAATGAATACCGTAGCCTGTGTGGCTTAAACAACAAATATTCTTTTCTCACGTTTTATAGGCTGGAAATCCGAGACCAGCATGCCAAGATGGTTGGGTTTTTGTTTTTGTTTTATTTTGGACGCACTGCATGGCATGCAGGATCTTATTTCCCTGACCGGGGATAGAACCCGTGCCCCCTGCAGTGGAAGCGCGGAGTCTTAACCACTGGACTACCAAGGAAGTCCAGATGGTTGGGTTCTGATGAGCGTCTTCTTCGTGACTCACAGACAGGCACCTTCTCGCTGTGTGCTCACACGTCCTTTCCTCAGTGCATGCACATGGAGAGAAACAGCAGAAAGAAGATAGGTAAGGAAACAGAGGACTTGAACAACATGATAAACCAACTAGATCAAACATATATGAACACTCTACCCAACAACAACAGAATTCACACTCTTCTGAGAGATCTTTGTCTCTCCTCCTCTGTCTATAAGGGCATTAATCTCATCATAAGGGTCCCACGCTTATGACTTTATCTAAACCTAATCATCTCCCAAAGGCCCCACCTCCGAAAACCATCACATTGGGGGTTAGAGCATCAATATATGAATCTTGCGGGGAGACAAATTTTCAGTCCATGACATGTATCATGTTGATTTTATTATTATTCATTTGCTTACCAGTGAGATTCATTATCTTGAATTTCATAGGTTTGTTAAACCTTTATAGTTTTTCTTAGATGAGTAGCCAGTTTATGGCCTTTGCCCATTTTCCTACTGAGGTGTTCATTTGTAACTTCTTGATTTGTAAGAGCTCTTTATATTGTAAGTAGACTAACACTTTGTTACATATAGAGTAAAATTTTACAGTTTGTTTTTCTCTTGAAATTGGTTTTTTAACAGTAACTTTAATATATAAATAAATTAATTCTAATGTTTAATTTCTATTAATAAAAACTTTAAAAATTTACATATAATTAAGCTTTTCACTTTTTTCTTTATGATTCCTGCTTTGGTATCATTCATAGAAATACTTGAACAACTTCAGCATCATAGGAATTTAGCAAGGAATATTAGTAATAACAATAGCAAAATTACTAATAATCACTGTAATTTTTTGAGTATTTATTATGTATCAGACACTCTACATACATTATTCTACAGGGATACCTCAGAGATATTGCAGGTTTGGTTCCAGACTACCACAGTAAAGTGAATATCGCAATAAAATAAGTCATGGAAATTTTTTGGTTTCCCAGTGTATATAAAAGTTATGCTTGGGACTTCCGTGGCGGTACAGTGGTTAAGACTCTGTGCTCCCACTGCAGGGGGCATGGGTTCATTCATTGGAGAAATAAGATCCCACATGCTGCATGGCATGGCCGAAAAACAAAAATAGTTATGCTTGCACTATACTGTAGTCTATTAAGTGTGCAATAACATTATGTCTAAAAAACCAATATACATACCCTAATTTAAAAATACTTTATTACTAAAAAACACCAAAAAATTACAATAGCAACACCAAAGATCAGTGATCACAGATATAATAATAACCAAAAGTTTGAAATATTGTGAAAATTACCAAAATGTGACACAGAGGCACGAAGGGAACAAATGCTGTTGGAAAAATGGCACCAATAGACTTGCTTGATGCAGGGTTGCCACAGATCTTTAGTTTTTTTAAAAAACACAATATCCACAAAGCCTGATAAAGTGCAATAAAATAAAGTATGTCTATATTTAATCCTCACAACAAACCTAGGAAGTAGTTATTATTCCCATTCTGCAGATCAGGAAACTGAGTCTCAAGAAGACAAAGTAACTTGCTCGCAGTCATGTGAGTTGCAAGTGTTGGAGCTGAAATTCAGTCACTGTGCAGATAAATGAATAGACCAGTCCCCATCCAGGCTCTGCTGTGCTGGCTGCTAGAAGGGACCTCATGCATGTCTCTTCCCCCTCTCTGAGCCTTCATGTCACCTGTAAAATTTGTTTAGCAATAACTTCCTTATAGAGTTGTTGAGGGATTTTTTTAAATTAATTTTTATTGGAGTATAGTTGCTTTACAATGTTGTGTTAGTTTCTGCTGTACAGCAAAGTGAATCAGCTATATGTATACATATATCCCCTCTTTTTTGGATTTCCTTCCCATTTAGGTCACCACAGAGCACTGAGTAGAGTTCCCTGTGCTATACAGTAGGTTCTCATTAGTTGTCTATTTTATACACAGTAGTGTATATATGTCAATCCCAATCTCCCAATGTTGATGGAGTTAAATGAGAAAAAATTTATGTAACGTGCCTGGCACCAAGAGACCGTCAGTGGAAGAGAGGCCTCTTTCCTGGAGCACCTAACTCTTTCCCTTCCCTCTCCTTGTGGAGGGGTGGGGCAGAGCCTGTGAGAGAAAGGGCAAACCAGTGCCTGCAGTGAGGGGCAGAGGTTGAAATCCCAGGCCTAGCATCTAAGTAAGGAACAGAGTGTGGTGCAACGCACGCACACCATCACGCCTCCGAAAGAGGTCCCACCCAGGAGTGACTCAGATGCTTTGGACACCTTTCCCTGTGTGGGAAGCGTGGGTGGGGCTGGATCGGGAAGATCTCCCCGCTGTTCAAAAGCAGCCACTCTTGCTTGTGAGGCGTGCCTGCAAGGTTACTGCTCATCTCCCGCTGTCGCCTGGTGGCCCTGACATACACACTGAGACCATGGGAACCCTCGGGGGACACCTGGTAGCAGGGATCTTCTTCTTCTTCTCACTCTACTACTCGGTGCTGGTGTCCTTGGCCTTGCTACGGGGACAGAGGTTCCTCAAACCCCCTTTGCCCCCAAGGGAGAAGCGAGGGCACAGGTGGTGGCAGCTGGTCCCTGTGGAAGGAGTGGGGAAGGTGGATTCCCCCTGATTCTCATTTTCCCCGAGTTCTTCCACCCGCCGGGAACAAAGCGGCTGATGACGGTGGACTGGGAGGCCCCTCGGCGACCGTTCACGTTCAAGGACGAGCGGCGGCACTTCACCACGTACGGGTCCTTCCTCCTCGGTGGCGTGGTGGACATCGCGAGCCAGGCATGCCAGGCGTGTGCAGCTGGAGCAGGCAGCCGAGGCGCTGGCCTTCTGTGCGCTGGTGCTGCTGGCGGTGACCCACGCCGAGCACACGGGCGCCCTGGAGACCCGCGTGCACACGCTGTTCACAGTGCCTGCCTTCCTGGTCGGCCTGTGCTCATCATCGAGATCTGGGTCCCCAGCCAGCCCAGCTCTGGGTGCTCAAGACTTGGGTGGGGCTGGTGCTCAGCAGCTGGCTGATGCAGCTGAGCATGCTGATGTACACGCCTCCCTCTGGGCAGCCCTGGAGAGGGGGAAACCCCGTGGACCTCGCCTTCCGCACCACCTTCTTCTGCTGGCACCTGGCCTTAGGGGCCGCCATCTACGGCCTCTGCAGCCTCCGGCATGATCGCTTCTCCTCCTGGAGAAAGGCCCCAGGTGCCAAGTACCACCTGTGCCCCATAGGCGAGGGCAGTGAAGAGTTTGAGAAGCGCCGGGCAGGGGCCCAACTACGAGATGGGGGTGTCTAGGTATAGAATCTGTCCCTGTGCTGCACCCTTTGTAATGAGAGCTTTGAGGGTGCCCACCGTGTGCCTAGTGCAGAAATGTCCTGGGATCTGCAATGTGGCTTTCCATCACAGGGGTCCCCTTCCTTGTTCCTGAATGAACCTTCCAGCTCCTAGGATTCCTGCTATCTATCTCTCTGTTCTCTCCAGGCCTGTCTCTTTCCTGTCTCGCTATTCAGTATGGTTCCTAACCATGGACTTACATGAAGTGAGAGCAGGAGTAGTGTTTATCTTTGACAGCTTTTGGGATCCAAGAGGAAGAAATGAAATGAGGGAACAGAGCGAGACGGAGGGTCTCTGGGGACTCGGCAGGGCTCTGCGTGTCTGAGGCGGGGCTGGCTTAGCGCGTGCATGTGTGTGCGCCGGCGGCTGAAGTGGTGAAACGTGTGAAAGGGAAGGGGCTCTGTTTTCACATCGTGGTGAGGACTTCTGTTTTCTTCGTTTCTCTCTGTTTTTTATTCACACTAAGTGTAGCAGAAAGAAGAGCTGGTTTTGTTGTTGCTGTTTTCTAATCTAAACTGGACGGGGCCACTTCTGCCTGAGGGAGTAAGGGATGAGGGGAAAGGGGGTGGCAATCAGTTTAGCAGGGCTCAAGTCTGGGGAGAAAGGAGGCAAGGGAGGAATTTCCAAAGGTGGGTGTAAGAAATGAGGATTATATTTGTATAATTTTAAGTTGTTTGGGTTCTGCTGTGACATAAAACAACTCCATTGCTTATGCAGAGTCTTTCAGTAAAGTCTTATGATACACATACATGTGTCTTGTGTGAGTGATTCTGGGGCAAGATCAAAGAAAGGGCCCAGATTTCAGGTGGTGGGAGCAGAAGGGGAAGAACCGCCATGAAACATGGGGCACAGATGACCTCAGTGGTTCTGAAGATGCAGGGACTCAGAGCCAAGAGGGAAACTGCAGCCCCTGGAACCTGCAGAACTTTCCAGCCAGTCACTGAGTTCCTCCCAGAATGAGGAGAGGAGGTGCTAATAAATTCACATACTCAGTGAAATATATGAAAGCAAACTATATAAAAATACTTATCCCTGGTACAATCAGAAAACTGCTTCTGATAGCACGTGTCTGCTTCTGTGAGATGATAAACGCAGCATTTGGAAGTCTGAAGAGGCAGGAAGACGGGAGGAGATGCTGGCCATAGATGTGGACAAAGGACCACAGAGAAAAGTGCCCACACATGAAGCAGCGGCAATTCTGCCATGGCACACGCAGTCAGAGATGCTGTCCTCAGAGACAGAAAAGCTCTACGAAGCACAGAGAGGGATTTGCATTTGCAGATGGAGGGCAAGATGGGCTGCACATTGTCCTCTGAAATATGCCTGGACACTCCCTGAAGAAGCAGGGTGCAAGAGTGTGGAAACAGGCCCTGGAAACAGTAGGACAGGGGTTAAAGCAAAGAAGGGGAGCAAGGGAAAGGATGGAAGTGGGGCAGGGGTCTGGCAAGTCACATGGGCTGGGCTTGCAGAGGAGGGACACTCTGGGTCTAAGGAAGAGACATGTCTTCCTGCAGCAGCTGGAACCAGGCCAGCCTCAGCTTTCCTCCCCAGCAAAGCAGGAACCAACCTAAGGAAAGGTCAGCACCTTTCTTTCTGTCCCCACCCTAAAAAGCCCAGAAACAGAGCCAGCCTTACCGGCGGCTTGTGCACCCCCAGCAGTGAAAGCACCGAGTCCTAACCACTGGACTGCCAGGGAATTCCCAGGGCCCCTCATTTTATATCTTCCATCCAAAGCCCTGGGTGAGGCCATAGCAAGGGGTCCATATGATCGTTTATCACTGAAAACTAGCAAAAGTTATATATTTCTGTATTCTTTTTTTCTCCATAAAATCTGGCTGCACCTTCTCCCTGAAGACTTAACACAGATTTACTTTCAGGATGCCTTATGATAAACACACCTCTTTCCCCTGTTGGTAGAACATCCTTTATTCAAGGATAATGGTAATACTCTTCCTTCTTCAGCTTGGAAACAAGAAGCTTAAAATGCTAATGACATCACACACTGGCTGAGAACCACCTGCTAAAGTAGAATCCCTCAGTCAACAAATGTAAATAAGTCTTATCAGATGCTGGGCCTGACTTAAAGAGGAGTAATTGGAGGTGCAGAAAACTGATGGCTAGGAGAGAGATGGGAAGTAATTTACAGAGGTGGGTCCTGTTTATCTTCATTTGTGCTGTGTGCGGGAATTCTTGTCCTGCACATCTGGCCCTTGCCCAGCAAATCAGTCATGGCTCTCTAGGGAATCAGAACCAATAGGATGTGGATAGACAGACAGAGAATTTAAGGAATGGACGCATGAGATCGTGAGGACTGGCAAGTCCAAAATCTCCAGGGCACGCCAGCAGGCTGGAGACCCAGGGGAGAGTTGATGTTGCCATCTTGAGTCTGAAGACAGTCTGGAGGCAGAATTCCTTCTTCCTCAGGACACTGCAGACTTTTCTTTTAAGGCTTTCAACTGATTGGATGAGGCCCACCCACACTATGGAGGGTAATCTGCATATTCAAAGTATACTAATTTAAATGTTAATCACATTTGTTAAAAATACCTTCACAGGGATTTCCCTGGTGGTCCAGTGGGTAAGACTCCACGCTCCCAATACAGGGGGCCCCGGTTCGATCCCTGGTCAGGGAACTAGATCCCACATGCCACAACTCAAAGAAAAAAGATCCCACATGCCGCAAGGAAGATCCCACATGCAGCAACTAAGACTCAGCACAGCCAAATAAATAAATAAATATTTTTTAAAAAATACCTTCATAGCAACATCTAGACTGCTGTTTGACTAAACAACTGAGTACCGTGGCCCAGCCAAGTTAATTAACCATCATACTCAGCATAATGGAACATGGCCACTCAAACATGATTTATGTCAACTGTGTTTGTCATGATTGTTGGAGACCTTCCTAAAGAATAACAGTAACTTCATTTTAAATGAACTCCATCATTATTGGTTCTGACTGCAGTGTGACTACAACTATATAATGTTCTATGGACTTTATCCCTTCCCTGTATCCTCCAGAAGGAGAATGATAGAGTGATGGGTGTGCAGGTAGGTGACGATTTTCAATTAAAAGAATAATGCTTAGAGGCTATTTTTTCTTTTTCATGTTACATATTTTAGACATCTTAGAAAATAACAAAAAGTAGTTTAAAGTATTTTGAAATCTACCATAATGCTCTTACCCAGAATTAATTACTGCCTGGCAGGGCTAAAAGGGTAGAATGTATTTCAACCACACTAAGAGGTTGGATGGTAGGGTTTACATATCAGAGATGAGGCCTTTCCTGCCGAAGATGACTGATGTGCCTGATGACCAAGGCGTGGCTGACTGAAAAGTGCTGCAGGTGAAGGTCACTGACGATAAGGAAATCCAGAACTGGGAGTCTAGCGCTGTGGGAAGGAACTGAGTAAGGATACTGACATGCCTGGAAGATGGCAACCTTGGGCTGGAGAAGAACCCAGAGCCCAGTCTGCAGCGAATTTGGAGGAGGAGGAGGTGGTAAGGTATCAAGGATGGCCAGAAGACAGAAAATGTGACTAACATCAGCTTCAAAGGAGGAAGTGATCAGGGTTAAGCAGACATGGTAATACCTACCCCACAGAGGTACTGTGAGAAATAAATAAGGTTCTGCATAAACAACACTTAATACACAGTGTGGTGTACAGTAGATGCTCAATACATATTAGCTTGAGATTCTGAATATACATATGCACAATGACCAGACCATATATAAAAATAAAACTCTGACCCACAATCTGCAGCAACCAGCCCAGGAAGCCAGCCTGCTATCTATAAATCAGAATTGTAGAAAGTCAGCTATCGCTCACTACTGATCAGTCCAGGTAGCCAAATAATAACCCCTATAACAACTGACCCAAAATGGGAAGGACCTGGTTAATAACTAACAGCTTCCCTAATTTTTGCCCTGCTTCCAACTTAGGACCAACCAAAGAAAGCCAAATATGCATCCCTAAACAATCACATGATACCCCACTCCTAGTTAGCCAGCCTGCAGCTTCCCTATGCCAACAGCCTCCAATCAAGGCATAACGGATGCCTTCTCTTTTTTTTCCCACTATGAAGCATTCCCATTCCCCTGCCTGTCTTTGGGTCTTTGCCAAAAAGCAAATAAAGGTGGCTAACTCCCTTGCTATAGCAAGCCCTGAATATAAAGCCTTTTCTTGTTCTCCTTTGATTGGTTTTCATCTATTTTCACATGTTTAATTCTTTCATTTATTCATTCAAGCAGTTATTCAATATTTATTGAGCATATGTTGATACTATATGCCAGACCCCATGCTGGGACATGAGAATAATGACGTGACCCAGATGCGCAGGTCCCTGCCTTCAAGCTCATTGTGGTTGTGGGAGAAGAAAGGCAAATAAACAGCAAGGTAAGTACAGTCTGAAAAGGACTGTGATGAGGGGCAGCTAATCCAGACTTGTGAATCAGGGAAAGCTTCCTAGAAAAGTGATGTCACCACAGGGACCTGAAGGATGAGTATGGCCAAGGGAAGAGTGATGAGGGAAACAGTGAGGAACAAGTGAAACGGCCATAGGAAAAGTCCCCAGGCCATTGCATAAACACCGAAGGAAGTGAATGAAAGTGGGATGACTGGACCTCCGTGTTTGAGCCTGGAGTGGTGAACCATGAAGGTGGAAAGGCAGACAAGGGTCAGAATCCTTCTAGGCCACATGAAGGCATTTGGCATTTATCCTAAAGCTGACAGTAATGATCAGATTTCCATTTTGGAAACATCACTCAGGCTCCATGTGGAGTGAGGCCTGGAGGGCAAACCTGGAAGCAGGGAGACCAGTTAGGAGACTAACAGGTGATGGTGGCTGGAGGAGAAGAAAAGTGCAAGGACTGGGAAGATGAGTTAGATGTTCCCACCCGGGACATCACGGCTGGAGGTCAGTAGGGTCGGGGGGTTGGAGTGGGTGGGACAAGCCAAAGCTTGTACAGCTGAGGAAGAAAGTAAATGCAGTCACTGAGAAAATGAAATCCACAATGGGGGCTGGAGAAGAAGAGATGAATTCTGGATGGAGACATGAAGTTTAAGGTGTTGTTCTGGAAGAAGGTGGATGAACTTGTCTGGAGCTCAAGAGAAAGGATGGGTAGAGAGGGCAATCTGAAAGTCATAAACGGTCATTAAAGCCATTTATGGGGATGGATGAGATTGCCGAGGGATAGGGTACGGGGAGGAGGGCTTGGAACGGGACTCTGGGAGGCACTACACCTAACTGGAAAAAAGAAGGCAGGCACTCGTAAGGCAAACCAAGAAAGAGTAGCCAGGGAGATGTGGGGAAAACCAGGACCTTGCTGTAATATAGATACTAAATATTGGTATTGTTTTAATAAAGGGAGTAGCAAACAAAGCCTCGTTTCTTATTCCCAGTTCCTCCTTCCCCTTCCAGAGAAGGATGGTCCCCAGGACACTGTGAGGGAGCTTACTCTACTAGTTACTAGTGGAACTGGTCATGCATTGCCCCATAGTGTTGCCCAAGCTGCATCAACAAAGTGCTAGCGTTGGTACACATCATTAAGTAAAACTGGATGATGAAATAATGGGAAGAAATGCACATGCTTAGGACAAGGACGTCCCCCTGAGGCAGGAGATAGATAGCCCCCCTCCCGAACCCTCCCTGCCCATGGTAAACAGCTGGAGTTTGTTCCCTGTGGACCAATACTCCAATATGAAAATAGCAGGACAATTGAGAGAGGAGGCTGGGCCCTGCCCAGATAAGAGATAAGGGACCACATATTTCTCATTCTCAAAGTCAAGGAGACCTTCCCGACTAGAAAGCTCCTTGGAGGTCAAAAGGGAAGTGATGCTAAGCTACCCATAGGCCTCTTCTCTGGAATCCATCTTAGCTGAGAGATGCGAGAGCACACATGGGAGGATCCTGAGATATACCAAATACAGACTCAGAACCAGGCAATTTAAAATGATTGGCCAAAGGAAACCTGGAAGAAATGCCCCATATAAGTGATTTAAACTACTATGAGGGCACGACTCTTTCTCTGAGTCCGCCTGTGTGTCTATCCACCCGCATTGTACTCTTTTTCCTCCTAATAAACACTTTATTTCACTACTCTCCATCTTTGTGGGAATTCTTTTCTGCAAAGCCAAAGGGCCATGGCCTTGTCACTGACCCCTGGTCTAGTGGCTAGGATTCAGCTCTCTCACTGCCGTGACCCAAACTCAATCTCTGGCCAGGAACCGAAACCCTGCTTCAAGCCGCTGCAGGCCGAGGCCACCTGGGATCACCCCTACGTCACGCCCAGCTGAGGATTTTACTAGTATCTTGGTTAGGTGGAACTGGCAGTTAATTCCAGGACCACCGTGGGCATTATTCCAGTTTGATGGTTGAACAGTATACAGATAACTATTTAGTTCATTAGCCCGGGTTACTGAGTGCCTACCATCATATTTCCTCTCTCTTCAATAGCCTGTGGGTACAAAAGGGACCACGGGAAGGATAATGGTTTATGTTTCAAGTCCCCCAACCTCTTAAGCCCCCTCTGAGGTACCCCTCCCCGTCCCCACAAGCCTCTCTCTCTCCCCCCCACCCCCCCGCCCGCCTCCACTTTCCCTCTCCCTCTCTCTTCTCTCCTCTCACCCTCTCTCTTCTCTCCCCTCACCCACAAGGTCTGGGCCTTCCAGTTTCCAGGAGAGTCCAGAGATTACCCTTCCGCCTTCCTCACTGCCAATGGTGTCCCTGGTAACGAGGCCGCTTTCCTCTCTAATTCGCAATTCTTTAAAGACTGCATAGAGGCCCTCCCCCCGCCCAACCAGGAAAAAACGTCCTTCTCCCAGCACTGTGCGCCCACCCTCGGCGGCCCTCCGCCCGCCTGAAACCAGTTCCTTAACTTCCCCTGGCAACCCCACTCTCCAGGGACACAGTCCCCAAGGACCAGTCTCCGCGTGGCAGCATCCTCACTGCCTAGCGCATCAACCGGTCCTGCTGTCCTGGGACAGAATCTAGGCGCGTGGGGACTGGGAGACAGAGTTGGGAGAGACACTTCACTTCTTTTGTACTTCTGATTGTTTCATCATGTACAAAAGAAAGAATACGGGTAATACGCTCGATTTCTTTTTCAACGAAATCAAAATTAAAACTGTACTAAGGGCACAGAACTATCTAGTAAACCGTGAGGAACGCACGGAGCCCAGTTCTGCCAGGCTGCCCCCGGCTGTGCCTGATGTGCTCCACGGCCACCCTCTTGTTACAGGGGTTCCGGCCTGAGGATGGCCGGGGTGCCAGGGCCCTCACCCCTGCGCAGTTCCTCTCCCCTCCTCGGGACTGGGGCGGAGGTCCGGAACTCAGCCCGGAGCCCACCTCTGCGCGGGTGAGGGGCTGCGGGGACGCTGCGGCGCGTGGCGCGACCGCCCCAGCGGGCGCCCAAGGGAGGAGCGCGCCTCCCACCGCGCCGCACTTTCTTTTCCCGCCTCGCCCTGGAGGTCCGGCCTCGCAGCTCGCCCGGGAGAGTGTCCGGACGAGGTGGTGTACCCGCCCCTCCCGGGTCGTTTGTATCCTCAGCGCCCGACACCACACCAGATTCGGGAGGCAGAGGCTGCGCGGCGGAGGAAGCTTCGCGTTCTGCGTGGGTGCCCAAAGCTAGGCCCCAGCACGGCTGTGCCCTCTTATGCCACGCCCGCCCGGGCGAGGGCAGGCCGGCCCCAGGTACTCAGAGGTTACACGCCTTATCTGGGGAAATGAGGAGGGAGATGGATGAATCACTGATGGATGGACTGATTCTTAGATCTTTTCTGCGTGCACTATTTCTCCAGCTCCTTCTAAGCACTCGGGAGGAATCGGCGAACAAAACAAAGCTCCCCGGAGCTCTCAGATCTAGAGTGGGAGGTGGCAGCGACCTGATTAGTTCATATATTGATGTTTAGCCCTAAGTGTCTACACCACCTCCTCCTACACCCTATTCAAAGCAAACTTTCCTTGACAAATTGGTCTCCATTGTGCACCAAGGGAGCCAGCAAGTGGCAAAAGCATGCTGATTGGGGGAGGGTGTGGGCAGGAAGAGGTATGAGGTTGGGAAACACAATGCCTACGTTAAGCAGAGACATTTTTTTCATTCGTAAAACATCATTTATCATCATCATTGGGGCTTCTCAAAATTTCCTAAGTGCCCCAACGTCTTTTTTAGTCGCTAATATTTGAAAAGAAAGAAAGGATGGCAGTTTCATTCCACAAGGTCATAAAAACACTTCTATTCACTCGTTATTTAACAGTTTCTGGCAAGACGGTTGAGATGCCAGATGTGGTGACAGTTCGTCAGAAGAAAAAGCACAGGTTTGAAAGGCAAATGATAGGGATACATGAATGTCCTCAATGGGAATAATAAGGTTTAATGACCAGACAACTGTGCCCCAAATGTCCGATTAACAGGAAGCGTGGAGCAATGACAAAGGGATCAAAACCAGGGCACCGCCAGACAAGAGGAACTCCAAACAGGCCCTTCCCAGGCATGTTTCTTTTCTTCCTTTCTTTCTTCCTTCCTTTCTTTCTTTCTTCTTCTTGTGATGAAAACTTTTAAGATCCACCCTCTTAGCAACTTTCAAATATACAATACAGTATTATTAACTGTACCCCCATGCTGTACATTACATCCCCATGACTTAATTATTTGATAGCTGGGAGTTTATATTTTTTACCCCTCTCCTCTCATTTCACCTGCCCCCTCTCTGGTGACCACCAATCTGTTCTCTCTATCCATGAGCTTGGATTTGTTTGTTTTTTGTTTGTTTTTAGATTCCACACGTAAGTGGGATCATACGGTACCTGTCTTTCTCTGTCTGACTTATTTCACTTAGCATAATGCCCTCAAGGTCTATCCATGTTGTTGCAAATGGCAAGATTTCATTCTTTTTTATGGCTAAATAATATTCCATTGTACGTATATACACTGCAGTTTCTTTGTCCTACCAAACTCAATACCCTCTTTTTGTAACAAATATTTTGTAAAGTTCCTTTACTATCTTGAACTGAAATTCATAGATAATATAATCTGTCTACATACATGATTGCAAAGACTAGAGATAGATAGATGATAGATAGATAGATAGATAGATAGATAGATAGATAGATAGATATAGATGATAGATAGATGATAGATAGATAGATAGATAGATAGATAGATAGATAGATAGATGATAGATAGATGACACTATAATATCTGTCAATGCCTCCCAGCCAGAGACCCTCAGGAACACACTTACAGTTGAATAAGTTAAATCTATTGCTCTTTGCAAGGAGGGAGAATATGCACCACAGGGAAATGTGGTAGAAGGGACTTGGAGGATTTAGGTTTGTGTTAGGTGACTTTCAGGAGGATTCATGGAAGTTGTGCTTTGCTTTGGATTAGATGCTGTTGAGAAGTGGGAATCATTCTATAGTTGGGTCTTTTGATAAATGTGACCCAGAAGGAGAATAGATTAGAGTAAGACTAAAGGTATCATTGTAAAGGAGCAGCAGACACCTGTACTAGCCAAGACAGGGAGATGTTTAGTCATTTCTCTGGTTTGTGACCACGTTCACATTCGTCTGTGTTCAGACATGATTACAGAGTGTTCTTGTTTTTATCTAGATCCATCAAGGTCTCAGAGTGGCTTCGCCTCATACTGGCGATCTGTGAAATTGTTGATGTGCAACAGGAGAACACAATGCTGAGCAGTGAGTGCCAGGCCAACTCCCAGGTGTCATGGATGGCTTTTCTCATGTTCATATCCTAAATGAAATTAAAAGGAGAGATAAAAATGATCCATAATGAAATAATGTACATTTCGATATATAAATGCTCCAGCATAACTATATTAGAATACATAATAGAGTCAGATGATTGCATTCCCTTATATGAGTCATTTTGGATTTAAAAGTAAGAATATTGGAAGTGTTTCCTTACAATAAATGCAGAAGAATGAAAGAGAGTGGTTCCAATTATCATCAGAATTTAAATTAGTGTTAAGATATATAATAACACACCAGGCTCATTTGTATATGATAAGAGAAGGAAGGAATAACCTTAATGGAAACAGGAATAACATGTTAAGCAAATTATAGGCTGTCAAGGAAGAAAACATAAAGAACAATATTCTCATGACATTAGCCTTACTTGTGAGTAGCGAAGAAAAAAAAAACCTTTTTGTATGACATGGAGGAAAAGAGTGATGAAATATCTCAGAGATCATATCTCCTGTCTTGAAATTTCCATACTCATTCAGTGCATGCATACTATTATTTTAAAAGACCTTGGGGGCTTCCGTGGTGGGGCAGTGGTTGGGAGTCTGCCTGCTGGTGCGGGGGTCACGGGTTCGAGTCCTGGTCTGGGAGGATCCCACGTGCCGCGGAGCGACTAGGCCCCTGAGCTACAATTGCTGAGCCTGCGCGTCTGGAGCCTGTGCTCCGCAATGAGAGACGCCGCGATGATGAGAGGCCCGCGCACCGCGATGGGGAGTGGCCCCCGCTTGCCGCGGCTGGAGAGGGCCCTCGCACAGAGGTGAAGACCCAACACAGCCATAAAAATGAATAAATAAATAGATAAAATACGTTGCCTCAGCTGGAGAACTGTCCAGTAATACTTAAAAAAAAAAAAAAGACCTTGAAGATCATATACAATAAACCCAAAGATAAGGTGTATTTTAATATAATGGGATTCTCTCCAGGCCCCTGACCAGCCCTTGTTGCCAGACCTGAGTCTCAAACTGAGGCAGACTAAAAGGATAATAACACTAACCCTACAGGGTTGGTGCTATGATTAAAGATAATGTTTGGTAGCTCATACAACTCAATAACAAAAAAACAACACAATCAAAAAAAGGGCAGAAGACCTAAATAGACATTTCTCCAAAGAAGGCTTACAGATGGCCAATAAGCCCATGAAAAGATGCTCAACATTGCTAATTATTGGAGAGATGCAAATCAAAACTACAATGAGATACCACCTCAAACCAGTCAGAATGGCCATCATTTAAAAGTCTACAAATAATAAATGCTGGAGAGGGTGTGGAGAAAAGGGAACCCTCCTACACTGCTGGTGGAAGTGTAAATTGGTGCAGCCACTATGGAAAACAGTATGGAAGTTCCTCAAAAAACTAAAAACAGAGTTGCCATATGATCCAGCAATCCCACTCCTGGGCATACATCCAGACAAAGCTATAATTCAAAAATATACGTGCACCCCAGTGTTCATAGCAGCACTCTTTACAATAGCCAAGACATGGAAGCAACCTAAGTGTCCATCGACAGATGAATGGATAAAGAAGATGTGGTACATATAGACAATGGAATACTACTGATACTAAGTCATATAAATGAATGAAATAATGCCATTTGCAGCAACATGGATGGACCTAGAGATTATCAGATTAAGTGAAGTAATCAGAAAGAAAAAAGACAAATACCATATGATATTGCTTATATATGGAATCTAAAATATGACACAAATGAACTATTCTATGAAACAGAAACAGATTCAGACATAGAAAACAGACTTGCGGTTGTCAAGGAGGAGGGTAAGGGGGGAGGGATGGATTGGGAGTTTGGGACAAGTAGTTGCAAACTATTATATGTATGTATAACTGAACCACTTTGCTCTACACCAGAAACTAACACAACATTGTAGGGAATTCCCTGGCAGTCCAGTGGTTAGGACTCTGTGCTTTCACTGCCGATGGCATGGGTTCAATTAAGGTTGCACAAGCTGCGGCAGCATGGCCAAAATAAATAAGTAAATAAATATTTTTAAAAATTGTGAATCAACCATGCTTCAATAAAATAATTTTTTTAAAAAAAGATAACGTTTGGAACATGTATAGTTCATGGTGCTCTAAAGCTAGCCATTGTCATCAGTTTAGTCTTTGGGCCCCGTGCGCACACACACGCACGCGCACACACACACACACACACGTCTTTGGGCCCCGTGCACACGCACACACACGCGTGCACACACACACACACACACACACACACACACAAAGATGGAGAGATAGGATGTGTGCTTGCTTGAGTCTCCATGATTACATGGAAGGTGCTTGATTGAGTGTGTGTGGTCGAGTTTGCAGGAGAATCCCAGGCGACGCTGTTGCAGGCTTTTGACAGTGCAGGCCGGGTATGGGGGGATCACGGGAGATGGAGAGGACAGGTTGAACATAACTGAGTTGGAACTTGCTCAGTTGGGTATGTGGATACTTGTGTACAACATGCTTCAATATATTTACCTCTGTGCCTTTTTTTGATAGTACAGACCTCTGGGAAAATAGTTTTTATTAACATCGCAAAAATGCAGGGACTTCCCTGGTGGTCCAGTGGGTAAGACTCTGCACTCCCAATGCAGGGGGCCCGGGTTCAATACCTGGTCGGGGAACTAGATCCCTCATGCATGCTGCAACTAAGAGTCCACATACCACAACTAGGAGTCCGCATGCTGCAACTGAGACCCAGCACGGCCAAAATAAATAAATAATTTTTTTTTAATTGCAAAAACTGCAGCCCTACATTTTACATGCTTGACTTTTGGACCCCATTTATTTCACTGTGGCCTGGGGTTCTTTCGCTTCATCGGGTGGTGGAGAATAGAAGCTGAATTGGAAGAGAAGACAAGAGGTCTTAGAGAAGTTAGCATTGGGACAGTATCAGAGTAACAGTGAAAATCCTGAAAAACAGCAAGGAATCCAAAATAAATAAAAGAAAACACAATTTTCTTTGCATTGTGCTAAACATCTGTTGCTAATTTTTTTTTAATGGCCTACAAACCTATGTTGTCAGCAAATTATAGCTGAGGCTCAATCTGTGGCACATACAGTGATATTGGAAAAGGGAATTATTGTTTCTATGAAATCATTTTCAAGGGTTGCGTTTTACTGTCAATGCCTCTGTATGAATTGTCATTAACTTTGAAAATAAATTTCCGCTGTGGCTTTTTTATCCCTTAACCTCATCCATGTGAGCAGAGCGCTTCCTTGTCCCCCAGGGGGCTCTCGTCCACTAGAAATCAAAATTTCCTAGCCTGATCCCAACTCACAGCTGATGTTCAACAGCTTTCACCATCTCTTTGATTTTTCTTAGAACAGTATCATCAGAATTCAGTGGAATAAAAATAACATTTCAGTTGGATTTTTTCCTATCATCGTTCTAATAACCTATCGTTTGCTGGTAATTTGACTTTTTTCCCCCTACAATGTGTTGCTTACCCTATTTTGCAAGCCTTTATATTATTTCAAAATTCCAGCTTTCAAACTTTTCCTTTAAATCTCAGAAGTATGATATGCTATCAATTTTATAAATGTGTTTCTTTGTAAAATCTTCACTTTATCTTGATGGGGGGGCGTCACTGTTTATTAGAAAAGAACTGCAGAGTTGGCATGTTCGCAAGGGTTCAACGTGGGCAGATACAAAACCAAGTTTTCAATATTCAGCTGAATATTGTTAACTCTTTTCCTTTACATTTGACATTTTGTCATACAGGCCAAATCACTATATTCCTATGTAAATGCTGAATCACCATGAAGATGACAGTTAAAAGGCAGACAGATTTGGTGACTCCAATAATACAAGAGGATTGCCGTCAGCAACTTCTCAAAATGGTGAACTCTGAAATAAAACACAGTACAATCTTTCCTTGATGTATGCCGTTGTTGCTTCCCAGGAAATCTGCTATTTAACTAAACCTTGCCAATAAAACCAAAAAACATAGAAACACTTTGTGTTCATTTGTAAAATGGAATTAGTTCTGGACTCAAATAATTATAAGCAAGTTTTTCACCTACCTAATTCCAGGTTCAGTTAGATTCTAGAATTGGATCATTATAAACAGGTTTTTCACTTCTATTTAAAAGTCCTGAGGGACACAGGAGAAATCTTTTGTTGTGCCAGTGTGGCCCCACTAAATGCTGACAGTAACCCCTATTCATTATGACCCAAAAAAAAATACAAATTTCCAAAATTCTCTGGGGAGCAGTAGCGCCCTGCAGAGGACCATTAATTTTTATGAAGATACAATTGCACATCTGTGGTTTATGATCTAAGTTACACCTGATTTACATAAAAATATGGTCACTCAAACATGATCAGGGCTGTTTTAAGAGCTTTATGAGGCTCAGTCCCTTACTTTGGAGGCCCTACCTTAATTATATCAAGCATTTAAAATGCACCCTCATCCTACAGTAAATATACTAATAGCAAGACTGGCTAAGTGCCATGCACCATTCTGAGTATTATACAACAACCGTCTGAAGTAGGCACTATTATTATTCCCATTTTGCAGATGAGGAACAGGCGCAGAGAGGCTCAGTGACTTGCCCAAAATCACACAGCTCCTAAGTGGGGGAGCCAAAATATTATACAAAGCTAGGCACTCTGATGCGGACATACTATGGCCTGTGTAACCCTTGTAGAGTTTGTATTTAAGAATAATTTAAGACCTCACTTATGAGTTAGTTGAGTTGCAGATGACTTAACCTTTGTCAATTTCAGTTGTGGAGTTTTTGTTTAGTGTTTTGAGCCAGTCATTTAATTTGAGGTCTCAAACATCCTTGTAAGGTCCTTAAAAGGCCCCCAGACCTCATACTAAGCCTGCACTGTTGAAAGCCTACAACAGCACCTTCCATGCAATCAGGGAGACCCACAGCAGCACTCACCTTCTCTCTCCTGGTTTTTAGTGTGTAGCTTCTAGAGCACCATGATCCATGCAATTGTTATCTCTAATTTTAGCACCCACCCTGTAGGATAAGTGTTATTATCTCAATTTATGGAAGAGGAAACTGGTATCAGAATAAGTGACTCATTCAATGTTCACATTGCCTAAGAAATGACAGAGCTGAGAATTCAATCCTGGTCCTTAGGGGTCCAAAGTCTCGGCCCCCGTGATCTCAGTTTGGGCCCCCTGGGGCTTTCCTGTCTCTTTGCCTAACACTCCTTCCCTATTAATGGAAGCTCAGCAGGTTTCCAAATGTCCTGCCACCCAGTTCCCATCAGCAAGAGGCACAGCTACTAGTTCTTTCCCTACAGCCACTGTCATCCCATTTCAGAGCCGATTAAGCCCTCAGACTCTCATTAGAGCAAAGCCAACTACAGAGGTTGTTCTGGATGGGGAACTCCAGAAGACGATGTTCTCAATGCCAGACCTCACCTGCTCCTCTTTTCCTGGGCACTAAAATCACCCATCACTTCTCCTGACCATGCTTTTTTTTTTTTTTTTACAAACAAAAAAAATTTTATTGAAGTATAGCTGAATTATAATGTTGACCATGCTTCTTAGAGTTCCCCACAACCCCAGAGGCCATGACTGCACCAAATTTCCCCTCAGCCTGGTTGCCTGAACCCCCGAGGGTCCAAAGAGCATGGGGAGCAGATGTCACCAGCTGGTTCCCCTCGCTCGAGACTGAGATGGGCTCCACGGGCCCTTCACCTGGAGGCCTCCGAGAATGAGGCTGAAACAACAAAATTTTATTGGGCATGTGGTAGAGAGAGCTGAGAGAAGCTAGGGTGTGGGGACCCAGGAAGAGAGAAGCAAACAAGAGATCCCTTGCAGAGCCAGAGAGAGGGAGAGTGCATGTGCACAAAAACAAGAGAGAGAAACTCAGTCCCTGCCTTTCTGGTCCCCAAATCCTCCTGAGGTCTCCTACCCTTCCAATCCTTAGGCCTCATGAAATCTGCCAGTATCCTTCCAATAGATTCCTTTCTTGCAACCAAAGTTCCCTGCATCACCTGCTGAGCCCCACTGCAGCCTCAGGTGCTGAACCCCAGGACGGGAGCAAAAAGGACCAACTCATCAGTCCCAACCCTCTCACCCCCATCCGGATCTGGGATCTGGCAGGCGGTGGCACTTAAGTGAGTTTTCTGAGGGCCTGTCACCTGTTCACCTCTGAGTCACAAACACTCCAATAAATGATATGGAGTTGAGAGTATGGGAACAATCTATTAAATATAAAATACAGCAATGCCATAAAGGCTGGACTAACTCTGAAAAAAAAGCTAGAGGCTAGGAGACCAGAAATTTCAGTACAAAGTGAAGATGCTCCAAAATGAGACTAGGAAAAATTTGACAAAACATAGCATTTTCAAAGAAACGCTTCTGGTGTTTAATCACAGAACTGCTGCAAAGGGCAGAGAAAACCTTCAAAAGTTTATTCCAAGGGAAAAAAAATAAAGAGGAACCAAATTGGGATAGGTGTTGGGACAGTAGAAATGAAAGGGTTAGGGGTGTGGAGTTTGAATCTTAATGCGGCAGACATAAAAATAGAATATAGAAGAGAACTTGCATATGATAAATACATTTGGGAACTATCAACTTGAAACAATGAAAATAGACGTATTCTACCTGAAAATAAGTATGGTGTGGTTTGTAATATTTTTTAAGGTTACCAACATTTGGAGAATGTGATGAACAGTATAAATCCTCTTCCCAGGTAAAAAAAAATACTCATAACACAAAAATATACATAATTTTGCACATAATTTCAGGAGGTACTCAGACTCCAAATACAGCAAAGACAGTCAGGAATTTAGAGCCAATGAGCAGAGTGAGGAGGTCAGTGGATAAAAAAATTACTAAGAATAATTTGGACATCAAGGGTAGAAGTATTCTTGGTAGGCAAGCCAAAGTGATCAGATAACAAGGATAGGGGTATTCTCAAAACACTAACTTAGAGTTTCCCTGGTGGCGCAGTGGTTATGAATCCGCCTGCCAGTGCAGGGGACACGGGTTCGAGCCCTGGTCTGGGAAGATCCCACATGGCGCGGAGCAACTAAGCCCGTATGCCACAACTACTGGGCCTGTGCTCTAGAGCCCGCGAGCCACAACTACTGAAGCCCACACGCCTAGAGCCCGTGCTCCACAACAAGAGAAGCCACTGCAATGAGAAGCCCGCGCACCGCAATGAAGAGTAGCTCCCACTCGCAGCAACTAGAGAAAGCCCACATGCAGCAACGAAGACCCAATGTAGCCAAAAATAAATAAATAAAATAAATAAATTTATTTAAAAAATAAATAAATACACTAACTTAGTAGATTCTTTGCTAAAACAGGGCCTTAACTGGGGTGGTCTACCTTATAGCCCCTCCAGAATGCCCCAAGTCTAGCCCCACTGTACACCCCAGTCCACTTTGCTCTAGCTAAGCCCTGTCTGTTGAGTGCCTGAATCTGCTCCCTGAGGTCCTCCTTTCCATGTTCACTTTGCCACTTCCAGACTCTGGAGACTCAGCAGTGACACAGATGGTTCAAGGCCTGCACTGCCCCACCCACTGGATGGTACCTCTCAGTTCAGAGGCTTATCTATTTACCTGAGCTTGCTGGGCCCGCACAAGGGAACATCACACAACCAATAAAGTGATGATCGCATGAGGATCTGGAAATATAGCCACAATCTACGTCATGGAGAGCAGGTATGTAGATACATGACTCCACAGGAAACAGCCTAGTAAGCAACATGGCTGAATTTTCTTTCTGTCTCTTTTTTGGCTTAAACATTGTTCTGGTTTTCCTACTCACCAAAACTTGTATGAATTTCACAGAGACAATGATAAAGAAAGCAGACACCAAAGAGCAGATACTATATAACTCCATATACGTGAAATTAAAAACAAGGAAAACCAATCTATGATGATAGGAGTCAGAATAGTGGAATTTCTGTGTTGACTAGGAATAGAACAAGAGAGCCCTCTGGGATGCTGGAAATGTTCTCTCTTGATCTGGGGCGTGATCACGTGGGTTTATACATATGCAAAACTTTCTCAAGTAGTACCCTTAAGATTAGTGCACTTAATTGCATATAATTTATACCTCGATTAAAAAGCACAAAAACATTTATTATGGGTTCTTCCCTTCCACAACAGTATTTCCTGACTGGGTACACGTTTCCCCTTGCTGATCTGTCTTCTGGAATTACTGGGTCCTTTTCCTCTTCCCTGAGCCTAGAAATTTTCCTTTCTGGAAGCTCTGTCTGGAGCTGAGAGCTACCAAATGGAGTTAAAATACTCTCAATCAAGGGACTCCAGGTTCTCTGTTCCATGTGCCAGTTATCAGGTTATTGCCTTTCAGCTCCAAGACTGTTCCTCGGTGATAATGCACCTGGACCTTAAAATATTTCTCCTTTGCCAGCTGGCCAGATGCTAAGCTTTCTCAGTAGTGGGCTCTGGAAAGAGACTGGGGGAGGAGGGGGCCAGCTTTCCAGGTTCCAGTGTGCTCCCCTGGGCAGTCTCCCGCAGCATGAGGCTTCTGCAGCACCTTGTCCAGGTACATGCATGGTTTCTGTAGAACCTAGCAGCCAGCAGCACCGGCACTTCTCCCTGGGCAGCTCCCCTCAAACCCCCAGGGAACTGTTCCTCAGTGACTCCAGCTAGCACAGCACCTCAGCAGACCTCACCATCCAAGGAGCCCTGGCTGCACCTTCTTCAGTGAGGTCTGGATCCCAGCCTGTGGAGGGAGACCCTCTTGCAGATTGCTCCTTCTTTCTGTCTCTCTCAGCTCTAGGTATAGTGACTGCTCCCTATATCCGCTACTACTGTATTCATCTGAGTTTTCTCCACCAATTACTAGCCAGCCTTTATCTCAATCCCCTGTTATAGTTAATGATTCTTTGTATTAAACTTTCCCTGTTCGAGTCACTGTGTGGTTTCCGTCTCCTGACTGGACCCTGACTGATACATTCCCCTTGTGGGGTTTGGGGATGTGGGGTTTTTACAGGTAGAAGTAGCAATTGTCGGAGTGGTGATGCACTGAGGTAAAAGGCTCTGCTACCAAATTGCTGGGTGATCCTGGGTATCTCAGTCCATTGGGCCGCTATAACAAAATACCATAGACTGGACAGTTTAAACAGCAGACATTTATATCTCACAGCTCTGGAGGCTATAAGTCCAAGATCAGTGCCAGCATGGTGGAATTCTTGGTGAAGGTCCCCTTTTGCAGACGGCCATCTCCTTGCTGTATCCTCACATGGCAGAGAAAGAGATCATCTCTCTTGTGTCTCTTCCTATAAGGGTATCAGTCCCATTCATTAGGGCTCCACCCTCATGACTAATCACCTCCCAAAGACCCTACCTCAGAATAGCACACTGGGGGTTAGGATTTCAACATATGAGTTTTAGAAGGGGACACAAACATCTGGTCCCTAACACTGGGAAAGTCACTTTTCCTTTCTGGCCTCGGTTTCTCCTGGGATGAAATGGGGAGTGTGTCTGTTCATCCTCCACTACCTTCACAGAGAGGTTGTAAGAATAAAGTGTAAGCACTGTGAGCTCCTCGGTGGAGAGGTGCTGCTAAAATTCCCGGAGCTATTCCACCTACTAAAGTGGCTCGCAAAATTGACTGTTACGTAAAGATCTCTGCATTAATCAATTTCCACCCCTCCCACTGCAGGGAGGGAAACAGGGGTGGAGGAATACAAGAAGGCCTAGAGACTTCTGGAGGTAAGCAGGGGTGGCAGGACCTCTGGGAGATTCAAGGCAAGGGCAGATGTTAAGACCTACACCCTGTCTCTGCCCTCAGATTAAGCTGATAGTCGGGGTTCACTTAGCATCGTATCTGTGACACTGTTCCGCAGCACACATTTGACACTGACCAGTGCTGAAATGGGATGCTCTTGTACAGGATCTCCGCACTGTGCAATTCCAGGTGGCTCAATGCACGTCACAGTTTTGCAAATGGCCCTCCCTGGTGTTGTGCAATGTACAGCCTGTGCAGCCATACGCAGTAGCCCTGCCCAGTTGAGGGAGGCTGAGGCCGTGGCCACACGCTCCCTGTGGGTCATCTTCTCTGAGGTCCTGAAGGGAAGGCCCTTCAAGCAAACTGATGGCACAAGGAACTTGCACCAGGCCTCCAGGGGCCACAGAACAATCATACTGATTTCCACCTGACTGTCCTTTACCACCCAAAGGTCAGCATCTTCCCTGGTTCCCGTCCCTGCCTGTAGTTCTTCCACCAGTACCTCCAACTTCGGGCTTACAAAATTCCTTATCGATTAGCATGATGTATCACACGTCATTACTTCAGAACGAGGAACCCATCTTATGGCAAAGGAAGTATGAAATGGACATAGGATCACAGGATCTATTGCTCTTACTGTGTTCTTAGCATCTGGAAACAAACATCGGAAGAGAATGTTGGAATGGCCTGTTAAAGTCTCATTTAAGGCACAGGTTTCAGGGCAACACCCTGTGGGGTTGAGGTGCATCCTCTAAGATGAGGTATAGGCACTGGCCAATGGATGATATACAGAGTTGTTTCCTCTGTAGCTGTTCAACATGCATCCAGGAACCAAGAGGGAGAAGTGGGATTGATCCCTCCCACCATCAATCCCAGTGGCCTACTTTCAGACTTTGTGATTCCGGTACCTACAGCCTTATGCTCTATTGTATCAGAAGATCTGGCTCTCATAGTAGGGGAAGGAGGGGAAAACTTCAGACAGGCATACCATAGGGTCTGAAGCTACACCTACTACCTGGACCCTTGGGAATCCCATGCTGGTAGACCAATAAGGATAGGTTACGGGCAGGCAGGAGTGATGATTGACTCTGAAAGCCATGAAGAGCTAGAGTAGCTATATGATGGGGGACGGAAGGACTACAGCTGAAACACAGAGGTTCCATGCCCAGTGATAATGGTGAGCAGTCAATTACTGCAACCACTGCCCGACAAAGGCAAGGTAGCTAAGGCTCAGATCCTTTGGGATGAAGGACTAGGTCTCCCCACCAGGCAACCAACCCACACCAGTCAAAGTGCTGGCGACAAAGAGGGAAATCTATGATGGTGATGGAGAAGGAGATGATAAATACCAATTTCAGTTTTGGGACCAGCTGCACCAGTGGGGACCATAGCTTGTTCTACTGACACCCTTATATTATGTTCTTGCAGAGATTGTAGCTGACCACATTTTGACGGGGTCTCTGTGGTGGATTGGACTTGATGGAAGGCAGGAACAGATCTGGACAAACTTGTCTATTCACATTGCTTCTATCTTTATTTTTATTAAGCTATTTCCCAGATCTCCAACTTCACTTCTGTATTTCAGATCCACACTTTAAACAGCTGGCTGGAGACCTGCATGAGGAAAACCAACCAACATTCCAACTCAGGTAGTTCTTGCCAGAGAATGATTATTCTTTTGCTTATATGAGAGTTGTGGATTCTACATATTTAAAGTATTCTATATTTTTAATAAAATGATAAGGAAAGCACACACACACACACACACACACACACCACTCTTGGGATCCTGAGCCAGGGGAGCTGGCAAGCGTCCCTCCAGCACCCAGAATTCTCAGTACCTGATTTTGTTCTCCACCCTTCCTCCACCATGCATTTCATAATCATTCTGTAGATTTACATTCACCAGTAATCAAAGCCAACAATCTCAGTCATGCATCCCAGTTTCTGCCTTCATCTCCTATATTTCTAGCTCACTCCCCCATTACCAAACTCCAGCAATGCTTTGCCCCACAATGACCTAAGATCCACTGATCCTACCACCTTTCCCAGTGCCTAGATCCCTAGATGTCCCCTCTTCCCTCCTTGCCAAATTTAATTTCCTCACCCAATTCTTATAATTTCTCTCTTTATCACAATCTAATTCCTTTGCACCTCTTTCACTTTGTGATACTAACTTAGAAAAATGACAGACCAGGTTAAATCCAGCCCTCCACCTACTCCTCACCTGCCCTCATTCACCTGAACCTGGCTGCAGAAAAAGATCCAAAACTGCTGACTGTTTTCTCTCTAAATCTGTGACATGAACCTCAAGCACATCTCAGCTGTAGCCAGGCAATCATCCAATACATCCTAATCCTATAGCCCTGAATGACGATTTCTTCACCTGTCTTCCCCTCAGACCTCCAACACCTTCTTTAGCTTCACTCTTTTTTTTTTTTTTTAATAAATTTATTTATTTATTTATTTATTTTTGGCTGTGTTGGGTCTTCGTTTCTGTGCGAGGGCTTTCTCCAGTTGCGGCAAGCGGGGGCCACTCTTCATCGCGGTGCGCGGGCCTCTCACTATCGCGGCCTCTCTTGTTGCAGCGCACAAGCTCCAGACGCGCAGGCTCAGTAGCTGTGGCTCACGGGCCTAGTTGCTCCGCGGCATGTGGGGTCTTCCCAGACCAGGGCTCGAACCCGTGTCCCCTGCATTGGCAGGCAGACTCTCAACCACTGCGCCACCAGGGAAGCCCTAGCTTCACTCTTTACTTGCGACCTTGCTTCCCATTTTACTGAGGAAATGAAATTTGCCAAAAAAGAACTGTCCTGGACTCCCACCTACCACATCTGTGCCAGCACACTCTGTATTACCTCCTTGATTATAGATAAACCATCTGTGGTCATGACTAAAGCCAATCCCTCCCCTATTCAAGGACATCTCTCCAGTAAATCTACCTTCTCTCTCACAGCATCAGATTTTCCCTCTCTACTCTTTCCCATAAACATACAATCATACTATTATTTCTCCCATTTTCTTTTTTTTTTTAAACATCTTTATTGGAGTATGATTGCTTCACAATGGTGTGTTAGTTTATGTTTTATAACAAAGTGGGGGCTTCCCTGGTGGTGCAGTGGTTGAGAATCTGCCTGCTAATGCAGGGGACACGGGTTCGAGCCCTGGTCTGGGAAGATCCCACATGCCACGGAGCAACTGGGCCCGTGAGCCACAACTACAGAGACTGTGCGTCTGGAGCCTGTGCTCCGCAACGAGAGGCCACGATAGTGAGAGGCCCGCGCACCGTGATGAAGAGTGGCCCCCGCTTGCCGCAACTAGAGAAAGCCCTCGCACAGAAACGAAGACCCAACACAGCCAAAAAAATAAATAAAAGAAAAGAAAAGAAAAGAATTACAGGGGTCTACATCTTTAAAAAAAAAAATTACAAAGTGAATCAGCTATACATATACATATATCCCCATATCTCCTCCCTCTTGCGTCTCCCTCCCACCCTCCCTATCCCACCCCTCTAGGTGGTCACAAAGCACCGAGCTGATCTCCCTGTGCTATGTAGCTGCTTCCCATTAGCTATCTATTTTACATTTGGTAGCGTATATATGTCCATGCTACTCTCTCACTTCGTCCCAGCTTACCTTTCCCCCTCCCTGTGTCCTCAAGTCCATTCTCTACATCTGCATCTTTGTTCCTGTCCTGCCCCTAGGTTCTTCAGAATCTTTTTTTTTTTTTTAGATTCCATATATATGTGTTAGCATATGGTATTTGTTTTTCTCTTTCTGATTTCCTTTACTCTGTATGACAGACTCTCGGTCCATCCACCTCACTACAAATAACTCAATTTCGTTTCTTTTTATGGCTGAGTAATATTCCATTGTATATATGTGCCACATCTTCTTTATCCATTCATCTGTCGATGGACACTTAGGTTGCTTCCATGTCCTGGCTATTGTAAATAGTGCTGCAATGAACATTGTGATACATGACTCTTTTTGCATTATGGTTTTCTCAGGATATATGCCCAGTGGTAGGATTGCTGGGTCATACGGTAATTCTATTTTTAGTTTTTTAAGGAACCTCCATACTATTCTCCATAGTGGCTGTACCAATTTACATTCCCACCAACAGTGCAAGAGGGTTCCCTTTTCTCCACACCTCTCCAGCATTTGTTGTTTGTAGATTTTCTGATGATGCCCATTCTAACTGGTATGTGGTGATACCTCATTATTGTTTTGATTTGCATTTCTCTAATGATTAATGACGTTCAGCATTCTTTCATGTGTTTGTTGGCAATCTGTATATCTTCTTTGGAGAAATGTCTGTTTAGGTCTTCTGCCCATTTTTGGACTGGGTTGTTTGTTTTTTTGACATTGAGCTGCATGAGCTGCTTGTAAATTTTGGAGATTAATCCTTTGTCAGTTGCTTCATTTGCAAATATTTTCTCCCATTCTAAGGGTTGTCTTTTTGTCTTGTTTATGGTTTCCTTTGCTGTGAAAAAGATTTTAAGTTTCATTAGGTCCCATTTCTTTATTTTTGTTTTTATTTCCATTTCTCTAGGAGGTGGGTCAAAAAGGATCTTGCTGTGATTTATGTCATAGAGTGTTCTGCCTATGTTTTCCTCTAAGAGTTTTATAGTGTCTGGCCTTACATTTAGGTCTTTAATCCATTTTGAGTTTATTTTTGTGTATGGTGTTAAGGAGTGTTCTAATTTCATTCTTTTGCATGTAGCTGTCCAGTTTTCCCAGCACCACTTATTGAAGAGGCTGTCTTTTCTCCATTGTATATTCTTGCCTCCTTTATCAAAAATAAGGTGACCATATGTGCGTGGGTTTATCTCTGGGCTATCTATCCTGTTCCATTCATCTATATTTCTGTTTTTGTGCCCGTACCATACTGTCTTGCTTACTGTGGCTTTGTAGTATAGTCTGAAGTCAGGGAGCCTTATTCCTCCAGCTCCGCTTTTCTTTCTCAAGGTTGCTTTGGCTATTTGGGGTCTTTTGTGTTTCCATACAAATTGTGAAATTTTTTGTTCTAGTTCTGTGAAAAATGCCTTTGGTAGTTTGATAGGGATTGCATTGAATCTGTAGACTGCTTTGGGTAGTAGAGTCATTTTCACAATGTTGATTCTTCCAATCCAACAACATGGTATATCTCTCCATCTGTTTGTATCATCTTTAATTTCTTTCATCAGTGTCTTATAGTTTTCTGCATACAGGTCTTTTGTCTCCTTAGGTAGCTTTATTCCTAGGTATTTTATTCTTTTTGTTGCAATGGTAAATGGGAGTGTTTCCTTAATTTCTCTTTCAGATTTTTCATCATTAGTGTATAGGAATGCAAGAGATTTCTGTGCATTAATATTGTATCCTGCTACTTTACCAAATTCATTGATTAGCTCTAGTAGTTTTCTGGTAGCATCTTTAGGATATATGTATAGTATCATGTCATGGGCAAACAGTGACAGCTTTACTTCTTCTTTTCTGATTTGGATTCCTTTTATTTCTTTTTCTTCTCTGATTGCTGTGGCTAAAACTTCCAAAACTATGTTCAATAATAGTGGTGAGAGTGGGAAACCTTGTCTTGTTCCTGATCTTAGTGGAAATGGTTTCAGTTTTTCACCACTGAGAACGATGTTGGCTGTGGGTTTGTCATATATGGCCTTTATTATGTTGAGGTAAGTTCCCTCTATGCCTACTTTCTGGAGCGTTTTTATCATAAATGGGTGTTGAATTTTGTCGAAAGCTTTTTCTGCATCCATTGAGATGATCATATGGTTTTTATTCTTCAGTTCGTTAATATGGTGTATCACATTGGTTGATTTGTGTATATTGACGAATCATTGCATTCCTGGGATAAACCCCACTTGATCATGGTGTATGATCCTTTTAATGTGCTGTTGGATTCTGTTTGCTAGTATTTTGTTGAGGATTTTTGCATCTATGTTCATCAGTGATATTGGTCTGTAGTTTTCTTTCTTTGTTATATCTTTGTCTGGTTTTGGTATCAGAGTGATGGTGGCCTCATAGAATGAGTTTGGGAGTTTTCCTCCCTCTGCTATATTTTGGAAGAGTTTGAGAAGGATAGGTGTTCGGTCTTCTCTAAATGTTTGATAGAATTCGCCTGTGAAGCCATCTGGTCCTGGACTTTTGTTTGTTGGAAGATTTTTAATCACAGTTTCAATTTTAGTGCTTGTGATTGCCCTGTTTATATTTTCTATTTCTTCCTGGTTCAGTCTCAGAAAGCTGTGCTTTTATCAGAATTTGCCCATTTCTTCCAGGTTGTCCATTTTATTCATATATAGTTGCTTGTAGTAATCTCTCATGATCCTTTGTATTTCTGCAGTGTCAGTTGTTACTTCTCCTTTTTCATTTCTCATTCTATTGATTTGAGTCTTCTCCCTTTTTTTCTTGATGAGTCTGGCTAATAGTTTATCAATTTTGTTTATCTTCTCAAAGAACCAGCTTTTAGTTTTATTCATCCTTGCAATTGTTTCCTTCATTTCTTTTTCATTTATTTCTCCTCTGATCTTTATGATTTCTTTCCTTCTGCTAACTTTGGGGAGTTTTTGTTCTTCTTTCTCTAATTGCTTTAGGTGTAAAGTTAGGTTGTTTATTTGAGATGTTTCTTATTTCTTGAGGTAGGATTGTATTCCTATATAGTTCCCTCTTAGAACTGCTTTTGCTGCATCTCATAGGTTTTGGATCGTTGTGTTTTCATTGTCATTTGTTTCTAGGTATTTTTTAATTTCCTCTTTGATTTCAGTGATCTCTTGGTTATTACGTAGTGTATTGTTTAGCCTCCATGTGCTTGTATTTTTTACAGAATTTTTCCTGTAATTGATATCTAGTCTCATAGCGTTGTGGTCAGAAAAGATACTTGATATGATTTCAATTTTCTTAAATTTATCAAGGCTTGATTTGTGACCCAAGATATGATCTATCCTGGAGAATGTTCCATGAGCACTTGAGAAGAAAGTGTATTCTTTTGTTTTTGGATGGAATGTCCTACAAATATCAATTAAGTCCATCTTGTTTAATGTATCATTTAAAGCTTGTGTTTCCTTATTTATTTTCATTTTTGATGATCTGTCCATTGGTGAAAGTGGGGTGTTAAAGTCCCCTACTATGATTGTGTTACCGTCGCTTTCTCCTTTTATGGCTGTTAACATTTGCCTTTTGTATTGAGGTGCTCCTATGTTGGGTGCATAAATATTTACAATTGTTATATCTTCTTCTTGGATTGATCCCTTGATCATTATGTAGTGTCCTTCTTTCTTGTAATAGTCTTTATTTTAAAGTCTATTTTGTCTGATATGAGAATTGCTACTCCAGATTTCTTTTGATTTCCATTTGCATGGAATATCTTTTTCAATCCCCTCACTTTCAGTCTTTATGTGTCCCTAGGTCTGAAGTGGTTCTCTTGTAGACAGCATATATATGGGTCTTGTTTTTGTATCCATTCAGCCAGTCTGTGTCTTTTGGTTGAGGCATTTAATCCATTTACATTCAAGGTTATTATCGATATGTATGTTCCTATTACCATTTTCTTAATTGTTTTGGGTTTGTTATTGTAGGTCTTTTCCTTCTCTTGTGTTTCCTGCCTAGAGAAGTTCCTTTAGCGTTTGTTGTAAAGCTGGTTTGGTGGTGCTGAATTCTCTTAGCCTTTGCTTGTCTGTGAAGGTTTTAATTTCTCTGTCAAATCTGAATGAGATCCTTGCCGGGTAGAGTAATCTTGGTTGTAGGTTTTTCCCTTTCATCACTTTAAATATGTCTTGCCACTCCCTTATGGCTTGCAGAGTTTCTGCTGAAAGATCAGCTGTTAACCTTATGGGGATTCCCTTTTATGTTATTTGTTGCCTTTCCCTTGCTGCTTTTAATATTTTTTTTTGTATTTAATTTTTGATAGTTTGATTAATATGTGTCTTGGAGTGTTTCTCCTTGGATTTATCCTGTATGGGACTCTCTGTGCTTCCTGGACTTGATTAACTATTTCCTTTCCCATATTAGGGAAGTTTTCAACTATAATCTCTTCAAATATTTTCTCAGTCTCTTTCTTTTTCTCTTCTTCTTCTGGGACCCCTATAATTCGAATGTTGGTGCATTTAATGTTGTCCCAGAGGTCTCTGAGACTGTCCTCAGTTCTTTTCATTCTTTTTTCTTTATTCTGTTCTGCAGTAGTTATTTCCACTATTTTATCTTCCAGGTCACTTACCTGTTCTTTTGCCTCAGTTATTGTGCTATTGATTCCTTCTAGAGAATTTTTAATTTCATTTATTGTGTTGTTCATCATTGTTTGTTTGCTCTTCAGTTCTTCTAGTTCCTTGTTAAACATTTCTTGTATTTTCTCCATTCTATTTCCAAGATTTTGGATCATCTTTACTATCATTACTCTGAATTTTTTTCAGGTAGACTGCCTATTTCCTCTTCATTTGTTTGGTCTGGTGGGTTTTTACCTTGCTCCTTCATCTGCTGTGTGTTTCTCTGTCTTCTCATTTTGCTTAACTTACTGTATTTGGGGTCTCCTTTTCACAGGCTGCAGGTTCATAGTTCCTGTTGTTTTTGGTGTCTGCCCCCAGTGGCTAAGGTTGGTTCAGTGGGTTGTGTAGGAAGGGGCTAGTGCCTGTGTTCTGGTGGATGAGGCTGGATCTTGTCTTTCTGGTGGGCAGGTCCACATCCGGTGGTGTGTTTTGGGGTGTCTGTGGTCTTATTATGATTTTAGGCAGCCTCTCTGCTAATGGGTGGGGTTGTGTTCCTGTCTTGCTAGTTGTTTGGCATAGGGTGTCTAGCACTGAAGCTTGCTGGTCGTTGAGTGGAGCTGGGTCTTAGCATTGAGATGGAGATCTCTGGGAGAGCTTTCGCCATTTGATATTACGTGGAGCTGGGAGGTCTCTGGTGGACCAATGTCCTGAACTTGGCTCTCCCACCTCAGAGGCACAGGCCTGACACCCGGCCGGAGCACCAAGACCCTGTCATCCACACGGCTCTAAAATCAGCAACAAGACAAGGATGCCCACTCTTGCACTTCTATTTAACATAGTATTGGAAGTCCTTGCACAATTTATTGGATACAGTGAAAGCAGTGTTCAGAGGGAAATTTGTGGTTGTAAACACCTTGGATGAGCTCAACCGTAGACTGGTCACAGCTGAGGAAAGAGTCAGTGAGCTTGAATACACGTCAGAATTTCCCAAACTGTAGAGGACAGATGGTAACAACTCTTCTCCCATTTTCAAAGAAAAACTCTTGATCCTTCCTTCCCTTCCAGCAACCATCCCATTTCTCTGCTCCCCTTCATAAAAAAGCCACTTGAAAGTATTACTTGTACTCATTGTCTCCAATTCTCTATTGAATCCACTTCAGTCAGGCTTTTGCCTCTATCACACTATGAATGTCTCTGAACAAGGTCACCAATGACTTCTATGTTGCAAAATCCAACGATCGGTCCTCAGTCCTCATCTTACTTGACCTATCAACACACCTGGCACAGTTCATTGCCTCTTCCTCCTGGAAATACTCTCTAGCAAGACACCACACTCTCTGGGTTTTCCTCCTTCCTCACTGGCTGTTCTTTCTCAGCCTACTGGTTCTTCAATTTGTACTTCTTTACTTTGGAGTACTCCAGGGCACTCCTTGACTTCTTCCTCTATACTAACTCCTTTAGCAATCTCGTCTAATGTTATGATGTTAAATATCTTTTTTTAAAACATTCAACATTTTAAAAAATTGAAATATAGTTGATTTACAATATTGTGTTAGTTTCAGGTAACATGTTAGTTTCATGTCCAACAGGCACATGAAAAGATGCTCAACATTGCTAATAGTTAGTCTGATGCAAATCAAAACCACAATAACACCTTACATTGGTCAGAATGGCCATCATCAAAAAGTCTACAGATAATAAATGCTGAAGAGGATGTGGAGAAAAGGGAACCCTCCTACACACTGTTGGTGGGAATGTATATTGGTGAAGCCACTATGGAAAACAGTATGGAGGTTCCTTAAAAAACTAAAAATAGAGCTACTGTATGGTCCAACAATCTCACTCCTGGACATATATCCAGAAAAGACGAAAACTCTAATTCAAAAAGATACATGCACCCCGATGATCATAGCAGCACTATTTACAATTGCCCAGATATGGAAACAACCTAAGTGTCCATTGACAAATGAACGGATAAAGAAGATGTGGTACTGTATGGCACACAAACATGTAAAGACAGGGAAATATGTTCAGTATAGCACATAACTACATTTTAATTTTAGTTTATTTTTAATTTTTATTGGCGTATAGTTGATTTAGAATGTTGTGTTAGTTTAAGGTGTAGAGCAAAGTGAATCAGTTATACACACACATATATCCACTCTTTTTTAGATTCTTTTCCTATATAGGCCATTACAGAGTATTGAGTAGAGTTTCCAGTGCTATACAGTAGGTCCTTATTAGTTATCTATTTTATACATAGTAGGGTGTATATGTCAATCCCAATCTCCCAGTTTATCCCTCATCCCACCCTAGTAACCATAAGTTTGTTTTCTACATCTGTGACTCTATTTCTGCACATAACTACATTTTTGTTAAGGTAAAGACATTTTCAACATTACATTATGTAGGATGTGGAGTTTCAGCTCCAGGGGTAAGTGCAGGGTCTTCAGTTCCAGCCTTCCCCATGAGTTCTGCTGTGAACTGCAGGTAGACGCTCATTCAGTTCTCAGGCCCAACCACATCCGGCTGCCATCTGGCCAGGAGCAATGGTCAGGATCACATCTACCTCCTGGTGGTTCTTATAACCATAGAACAACCATCTTCTTTCCTTTCCTAATGGGGATGCTTTTCTTTTAAACATTTAAAACTCTAACAGAAGAGATTTCTAATTAAAAATAGCAGACTAAACATCTCTGTTTATTTCCATTCCCTCCCACATCCTCGCTAAAATTAAAGTGAAGGACTAAAAAATGGATAAACCTACAGCCACAAGAGAATGAAAGGTGGTCCATCAGCTGATAAGAGATTTTGACAAAATTCTAGAAGACAGGAAGCAAAAGAAGGAGTGACAAGTAAAGTAGCAGAATAAAGGAAACTGCAGATTAGAATACTGGCACAGAGAAAAATTACAGAAAAGAGCCGTTTAGCCCTACAGAATGTCAGAGAAGTTCAGTTCTCTAAGGAATCAAGTAGAGTAGAACAGCGGAGGGCAAGTAGGGTTGAAAACAAGGAGGCTAATTAAAATCTATATAGAAAATAAACAATCCCCCCATTGTCCCCTTCCTCCAGTTCCCCTGGGGTCAAACCAGACATCCATCCTTTAGGGAGGAGAATAGAGTTTCTTTCCCTACAGAAATGAGTGGCCCAGAGAATAGAACTGCATATTATGGCATTAGAGGATCCCCCAGCATAATGGCCAGCTCCCGTACAATCACCCCGAAGCAAAGCCCACCCCCAACTCAACACACACACAAAGCTCCTGATATGCTTTTTGTGCCACGCTCTTAAATAGGAGCAGTCAGTCAAGAATCACTAGAAATTTGAGGAAGGCTTCCAAAATAAATAAAATCAAGATTTTAAAAAATGACTCAACTGAGTTCCCATGGAATACTGATAGTTTCTTACATCCAAATCTCTTCACACAACCACCAAAACCCATACAAACTAACAAGGAAAGCAACTCAAATCACATATAATCTATATCTATACCATAACTACAAGGCAGAGATTCCACAAACTTTAATTTACATGTAAGAGGCAAATTAAACATATGATATCAGCAAAGCTGGCTCCAGAGCTCACTCCAGAGCTCTAACTAGAAAGTCAGGTGAAGACTGCAGGGAAGAAGGATGGGTTCAGGGGAATTCTAGCAGTGGAAGAACATGAACAAAAGTCACCACTTCAAAAAGAGAGGGTCTCATCTTGAGTAGAAGAATGCTAAGAATCCTTCTCCAGCTCCAGCCCCGGATGCAGCAGCTATCTTGATGTTGATGCCCAAGAAGGACCTGCTTGTCATTTATGAACTCCTTTTAAGGGAGGGGGTGATAGTGGCCAAAAAAGATGTCCACATGCCTAAACACACTGAGCTGGCAGACAAGAATATGCCCAGTCTTCACGTCATGAAGGCCATACTGTCTCACATCACCAGGCTACAGGAAGGAACAGTTTGCCTGGAGACATTTCTATTGGTACCTTACCAGCAAGGGTATCCAGTATTTCTGTGATTGCCTCCATCTGCCCCCTGAGACGGGCCTGCCACCCTGCACTGCAGCCGTCCTGAGACTGGCCACAGCCCAAAGTTCTGGAGGGAGAACAACCTGCAAGACTCACACAAGGGGAAGCTGACAGAAACGCCTACAGACCAAGCATTGTGCCCTCTGGTGCCAAAAGGAGAGCTAAGGCCAGGCTGGGTCAGCAACTGAATTCCAATTTAAAGGTGTGTTTGTTTGGCCGTGGATGTGGTCACCCACCTCAGTAAATCTGGAAGAGATTGTTTAGTGTTGAATAAACCTGTAGGAAGGAAGGAAGGTAGGGAGGGAGTGAGGGCAGGAGGGAGACTGAGATTAGGTCTGCCACCTGGCAGGCCAGAGCACTGGCCACTGAGGAATCTAGGAGAGGCTCAAAAATGCACAGAACCAAAAATAACAGTCTTGGAAAGCCTCCACTCCTAGGGAGTGGCTGCTTAGAAGGGGGAAGCATTACTTGGAGACTGGGAAATGGTGGAAAGTAGAAGTCCTACAGAAACAAAAGAAAATTGCAGAATCAGAAAACACACTAATCTCTCCCTCAGAAAAGCACAATCTATTAAAGAAATTTCACTCCACTTATCAATAGAAGAAGGCATTCCTGAACTAAGAACCTTAGTAAACCACCCAAGCCCTTTACCTCTCCCCACAAAGAAACACCTGTTATTAGCAGGCCGGGAAAATTCAACACACTTTTAAATAAACAAATCACAGGCAGCATCTATACCAAGCCACTTTGAGAAGAAAACAATAAGTGAGATGCTAATATGTTCAGCTGATGAATTTATTCCCCTCCAAAACAACAAAGAAATGGATGAAAATCGTGACACAATATCCAACAGCAATTAAATATTATTAAATAGGCATTTGAAGATATAAAACACCAAAATTCAAATTTTCTGGATAGAAATGGACAAAAACCAAGATGTGAAATGAGTTAATCAAACTCAGGAAAGAGACAGAAGAAAAAGTCAAATAGAAATATATACAGAGAAGCAAGAAGAACTACAATCCTGCAGCCTGTGGAACAAAAACCACATTCACAGGAAGATAGACAAGATGAAAAGGCAGAGGGCTATGTACCAGATGAAGGAACAAGATAAAACCCCAGAAAAACAACTAAATGAAGTGGAGATAGGCAACCTTCCAGAAAAAGAATTCAGAATAATGATAGTGAAGATGATCCAGGACCTCAGAAAAAGAATGGAGGCAAAGATCAAGAAGATGCAAGAACCTAAATGTCCATCATCGGATGAATGGATAAAGAAGATGTGGCACATATATACAATGGAATATTACTCAGCCATAAAAAGAAATGAAACGGAGTTATTTGTAGTGAGGTGGATGGAGTCAGAGTCTGTCATACAGAGTGAAGTAAGTCAGAAAGAGAAAAACAAATACCGTATGCTAACACATATATATGGAATCTAAGGGGGAAAAAAAAAAGGTCATGAAGAACCTAGTGGCAAGATGGGAATAAAGACACAGACCTACTAGAGAATGAACTTGAGGATATGGGGAGGGAGAAGGGTAAGATGTGACAAAGTGAGAGAGTGTCATGGACATATATACACTACCAAACGTAAAATAGATAGCTAGTGGGAAGCAACCGCATAGCACAGGGAGATCAGTTCTGTGCTTTGTGACCACCTAGAAGGGTGGGATAAGGAGGGTAGGAGGGAGGGAGATGCAAGAGGGAAGAGATATGGGAACATATGTATATGTATAACTGATTCACTTTGTTATAAAGCAGAAACTAACACACCATTGTAAAGCAATTATACTCCAATAAAGATGTTATAAAAAAAAAAAAGATGCAAGAAATGTTTAACAAAGACCTACAAGAATTAAAGAACAAACAAACAGAGATGAACAATACAATAACTGAAATGAAAAATACACTAGAAGGAATCAATAGCAGAATAACTGAGGCAGAAGAACGGATAAGTGACCTGGAAGACAGAATGGTGGAATTCACTGCTGCAGAACAGAATAAAGAAAAAAGAAAAAAAAGAAATGAAGACAGACTAAGACACCTCTGGGACAACATTAAACACAACAACATTCACATTATAGGGGTCCCAGAAAGAGAAGAGAGAGAGAAAGGACCCGAGAAAATATTTGAAGACATTATAGTCGAAACTTCCCGAGCATGGGAAAGGAAACAGCCACCCAAGTCCAGGAAGCAAAGAGAGTCCCATACAGGAAAAACCCAAGGAGAAAACACCGAGACACATAGTAATCAAATTTGCCAAAATTAAAGACAAAGAAAACTTATTGAAAGCAGCAAGGGAAAAACGACAAATAACATACAAGGGAACTCCCATAGGTTAACAGCTGATTTCTCAGCAGAAACTCTACAAGCCAGAAGGGAGTGGCATGACATATTTAAAGTGATGAAAGGCAAGAACCTACAACCAAGATTACTCTACCTTGCAAGGATCTCATTCAGATTTGATGGAGAAATCAAAAGCTTTACAGACAAGCAAAAGCTACAAGAATTCAGCATCACCAAAGCAGCTCTACAACAAATGCTAAAGGAACTTCTCTAAGTGGGAAACACAATAGAAGAAAAGGACCTACAAAAACAAACCCAAAACAATTAAGAGAATGATAATAGGAACATACATATCGATAATTACCTTAAACGTGAATGGATTAAATGCTCCAACCAAAAACACAGGCTCGCTGAATGGATACAAAAACAAGACCCATCTATATGCTGTCTACAAGAGACCCATTTCAGACCTAGGGACACATAGAGACTGAAAGTGAGGGGATGGAAAAAGATATTCCATGCAAATGGAAATCAAAAGAAAGCTGGAGTAGCAATTCTCATATCAGATAAAATAGACTTTAAAATAAAGAACGTTACAAGAGACAAGGAAGGACACTGCATAATGATGAAGGGATCAATCCAAGAAGAAGATATAACAATTATAAATATATATGCACCCAACATAGGAACACCTCAATACATAAGGCAACTGCTAACAGCTATAAAAGAGGAAATCGACAGTAACACAATAATAGTAGGGGACTTTAACACCTCACTGACACCAATGGACAGATCATCCAAACAGAAAATTAATAAGGAAACACAAGCTTTAAATGACACAATAGACCAGACAGATTTAACTGATATCTATAGGACATTCCATCCAAAAACAGCAGATTACACTTTTTTCTCAAGTGCGCATGGAACATTCTCCAGGATAGATCACACCTTGGGTCACAAATCAAGCCTCAAGAAATTTAAGAAAATTGAAATCATATCAAGTATCTTTTCTGACCATAACACTATGAGATTAGAAATCAATTACAGAGAAAAAAACGTAAAAAGTACGAACACACAGAGGCTAAACAATACGTTACTAAATAACCAAGAGATCACTGAAGAAATCAAAGAGGAAATCAAAAAATACCTAGAGACAAATGACAATGAAAACACGACGATCCAAAACCTATGGGATGCAGCAAAAGCAGTTCTAAGAGGGAAGTTTGAGCAATACAATCCTACCTCAAGAAACAACAAACATCTCAAATAAACAATCTAATCTTACACCTAGAGGAACTAGAGAAAGAAGAACAAACAAAACCCAAAGTTAGTAGAAGGAAAGAAATCATAAAGATCAGAGCAGAAATAAATGAAATAGAAACAAAGAAAACAATAGCAAAGATCAATAAAACTAAAAGTTGGTTCTTTGAGAAGATAAACAAAATTGATAAACCATTAGCCAAACTCATCAAGAAAAAGAGGGAGAGGACTCAAAGCAATAAAATTACAAATGAAAAAGAAGTTACAACAGACACCACAGAAATACAAAGCATCCTAAGAGACTACTACAAGCAACTCTATGCCAATACAATGGACAACCTGGAAGAAATGGACCAATTCTTAGAAAGGTATAACCTTCCAAGACTGAACCAGGAAGAAATAGATAATATGAACAGACCAATCACAAGTAATGAAATTGAAACTGTGATTAAAAATCTTCCAACAAACAAAAGTCCAGGACCAGATGGCTTCACAGGTGAATTCTATCAAACATTTAGAGAAGAGCTAACACCCATGCTTCTCAAACTCTTCCAAAAAATGGCAGAGGAAGGAACACACCCAAACTCATTCTATGAGGCCACCATCACCCTGATACCAAAACCAGACAAAGATACTACAAAAAAAGAAAATTACAGACCAATATCACTCATGAATATAGATGCAAAAATCCTCAAGAAAAGACTAGCAAACAGAATCCAACAACACATTAAAAGGATCATACACCATGATCAAGTGGGATTTATCCTAGGGATGCAAGGATTCTTCAATATGCACAAATCAATCAATGTGATACACCATATTAACAAATTGAAGAAGAAAAACCATATGATCATCTCAATAGATGCAGAAAAAGCTTTTGACAAAATTCAACACCTATTTATGATAAAAAATCTCCAGAAAGTGGGCATAGAGGGAAACTACCTCAACATAATAAACGCCATATATGGCAAACCCACAGCAAACATCATTCTCAATGGTGAAAAACTGAATGCATTTCCTCTAAGATCAGGAACAAGACAAGGATGTCCATTCTCACCACTATTATGCAACATAGTTTTCGAAGTCCTAGCCATGGCAATCAGAGAAGAAAAAGAAATAAAAGGAATACAAATTGGAATAGAAGAAGTAAAACTATCACTGTTTAAAAAAAAAAAAAAACTATCACTGTTTGCAGATGACATGATACTATGCATAGAAAATCCTAAAGATGCCACCAGAAAACTACTAGAGCTAATCAATGAATTTGGTAAATTTGCAGGATACAAAATTAATGCACAGAAATCTCTTGCATTCCTATACACTAATGATGAAAAATCTGAATGAGAAATTAAGGAAACACTCCCATTTACCATTGCAACAAAAAGAATAAAATACCTAGGAATAAACCTACTTAGGGAGCCAAAAGACCTGTATGCAGAAAACTATAAGACTGATGAAAGAAATCAAAGATGATACAAACAGATGGAGAGATATACCCTGTTCTTGGATTGGAAGAATCAATATTGTGAAAATGACTATACTACCCAAAGCAATGTACAGATTCAGTGCAATCCCTATCAAATTACCAATTTCATTTTTTACAGAACTAGAACAAAAAATCTTAAAATTTGTGTGGAGACACAAAAGACCCCAAATAGCCAAAGCAGTCTTGAGGGAAAAAAACGGAGCTGGAGGAATCAGACTCCCTGACTTCAGACTATACTACAAAGTTTCAGTAATCAAGACAATATGGTACTGGCACAAAAACAGAAATATAGATCAATCGAACAGGATAGAAAGCCCAGAGATAAACCCACACACCTATGGTCAACTAATCTATGACAAAGGAGGCAAGAATATACAATGGAGAAAAGATAGTCACTTCAATAAGTGGTGCTGGGAAAACTGGACAGCTACATGTAAAAGAATGAAATTAGAACACTCTCTAACGCCATACACAAAATTAAACTCAAAATGGATTAGAGACCTAAATGTAAGACTGGACACTATAAAACTCTTAGAGGAAAACATAGGAAGAACACTCTTTGACATAAATCACAGCAAGATCTTTTTTGAGCCACTTCCTAGAGTAATGGAAATAAAAAAAAAAAAAAGAAATGGAACCTAATGAAACTTAAAAACTTTTGTACAGCAAAGGAAACTATAAACAAGATGAAAAGACAACCCTCAGAATGGAAGAAAATATTTGCAAGCAAATCAATGGACAAAGGGTTAATCTCCAAAATATATAAACAGCTCATGCAGCTCAATATTAAAAAACCAAACAACCCAATCAAAATATGGGCAGAAGACCTAAGTAGACATTTCTCCAAAGAAGACATACAGATGGCCAAGAGGCACATGAAAAGCTGCTCAACATCACTAATTATTAGAGAAATGCAAATCAAAGCTACAATGATGTATCACCTCACACCAGTTAGAATGGGCATCATCAGAAAATCTACAAACAACAAATGCTGGAGAGGGTGTGGAGAAAAGGGAACCCTCTTGCACTGTTGGTGGGAATGTAAATTGATACAGCCACTATGGAGAACAGTATGGAGTGTCCTTAAAAAACTAAAAATAGAATTATCATGTGACCCAGCAATCCCATTACTGGGCATATACCCAGAGAAAACCATAATTCAAAAAGACACATGCACCCCAATGTTCATTGCAGCACTATTTACAATTGCCAGGACATGGAAGCAGTCTAAATGCCCATCGACAGACGAATGGATAAAGAATGTGTGGTACATATATACAATGGAATATTACTCAGCCATAAAAAAGAACGAAATTGGGTCATTTGTGGTGACATGGATGGATCTAGAGACTGTCATACAGAATGAAGTAAGTCAGAAAGAGAAAAACAAATATCGTATATTAATGCGTATATGTGGAACCTAGAAAAATGGTACAGATGAACCAGTTTGCAGGGCAGAAATTGAGATACAGATGTAGAGAACAAACGTATGGACACCAAGGACAGAAAATGGCGGGGGTGGGGGTGGTGGTGTGATGAATTGGGAGATTGGGATTGACATGTATACACTGATGTGTATAAAATGGATAACTAATGAGAACCCGCTGTATAAAAAATTTTTTTTAAATAAAAAGAAAAAAGAAATATATACAAATATCAACTCAATATGTTGCACACCTGAAGGTAATATAATGTTACAAGTCAATTGTATCTCAATAAAATCTTTAAATTTTTTTTAATTAAAAAATTTCAGAAGTAAAGATTAAATCACAAGATGCCCAAAGGAGATAGATGAAAATTCAACTGAAAATATAATAAGGGATATAGCCAAGAGAAAAATAAATAAATAAGGAGGTAAAATGATCAAAGAAAAGATGATAGCTATAGAGAATAGGCAAAAAAGATTTATATACATATAATTGGAGTTGCTGAAAAAGCAAAACAGAACAATGGAATGAAACTAATATTTAAAACTATAATCCAATAGTGATTGTAGTAATGATTATACAACTATATATGACTTGTCAAAACTCATCAAACTACACACTTCAAATTGGTGAACTTTATTTTATATGAATTATACCACCATAAAGTAGATTATAAATTAAATAAATATGAAGTGTTTAACCCTAAAGAAATATAACCCCAGAAAACTTTCTGAAAGTAAAAATGGCCTAAATCTACATGTTGAATGCACCTATGTACATAGGAAAATTGACCAGAATAGTCAACTCTGAGATATATCAGAGTAAAACAATTTTAAAGGTAAAGAAAAAAATCCTCTTGGCAAATTTTCCAAATCAAATACAAAGTAAAGAAAATCAAGTTGTCATCCTATTGGATAATCATTAGTGCAAAACTAAAAAAATAGTGAAAGAAAGTATAACTGACAATTTGACCAAAAAAAAAGGAAATTATAGAAAATATTTTATTAATCTAAAAGAACCAAAAAGGAAGAAAAAAGGGAACATAAAACAGATGGGTTCATCAAATTTACCAGTGCTGAAAGAAGAAATTAAAAGTTCAAGAAGTGTGGTGTTTTTTTAAAAACTGTATTTGGCATTTAAAATTTTCCAACAGTTCTGGCTATGACAGAGTAACACTGGACTAGCCCTCCTGCCATAAATAATTACAAAACTAGACAAAATGTATAAAGAAACTTTTTTTAGATATTGGGACAACAGGTAGTGCAGAACCGTGATCCCTAAGAGAAGAAATGCCCATATGAGCTCCACCATAACCTGGCTTTCTTCCTGGAGACAGTTTCTAGAGCACAGTACAGAGAGGTAGAGCCCAAGCAGAGAACAGTGGGCTCATTGAGCTGAAGAGGCAGAAATTAGATTTTAGGGCTGTTGAAACAGCTGAAATTTGTGAGGCAGCGTACTGAAAAGGAGAGAGCTGTAAGAGAAGGAGATTCAGAAATCTGCATAGGGGGTCCCCTCAAGTGGTTGACTGAATACTCAGCTGAGCATAGAGAGATGAGTCTGCAAAGCCTGGCAGAGAACAGCTATTGAGAAGTTGGGAGCCGCACAGAGATTCCAGCGGTCTCACAGGACTGGGAGACATAGCAGTTCCAACCAGCCAGAGTGGCTGAACAATGGTGCAGTTCAATTAAGGCCTCAGAAAGGCCACATCTTAGGAGTAGAGCTAGTCTAGCTCTTCAGTAAGGAATACTCTAAACCAGTCCTAACAAGGCTTAAAACAAGTCTTGAAAAAACTCAAATTGATTCACCAGTAAATCGATTGCCTACTAAAATGAACCTCAACAAACTTTAAAGAGAAGCCACATAATTCCCACAGTGTAGAATGTACAATGTACACGTGACAATCAAAAATCAGTGGACAGGTGAAGTAGCAGTAAAATGTGATTCAAAATCAAGGAAAAAAAGTTAAGAGAAACAAACTCAAACATGATAAGAGGTGTTGGAATTAACAGACACAGACTTTTAAAAAGCCATTATAAAAACGTTTAAGGATTTAAAGGGAAAAAATGAACATAGTGAGTGAACAATTGGGGAAATTCAGTAGGTAAAGGGAAACTATTAAAAAGCATCAAATGGAAATTCTAGAATTGAAGAATACAATATCAGAAATAAAAAATTTGCCAAATGGGTTGAAGGGCAGATTAGATACTGCAGGAAAAAAAGATCAGTGAACTTGAAGGCAAGTCAATAGACCTATCCAAAGTGAATCACAGGGAGAAAAAAAAATGCAAAAATTGACCAGAACCTTAGTGACCTGTAGGACAATATTAGGCAGTCTAACACATGTAATTGAAGTCCCAGGAGAGGTTAGATATTATAGCATGCAAAAATATATTTGAAAAAATAATGGCTGAAACATTTCAAACATCTCAGATATTATGAGAAAATATCACCCCACAGACCCAAGAAGCTCAAATGCTAAAAACCAAAGATAAATAGAAAAATCTTAAAGGCAGAGAAAAATGAAAAAAAAAATTAAACAATGATAAAACATTGACTTAGAAATAACGCAAACCAGAAGACAATGGAACGACATCTTTAAAATACTGAAGGGGAAAAAACTGCTAACCTATAACTACAATTCATGCAGTGAAAATATCCTCCAACAGTAAAGGCAACCAATAAAAGGAACCAGAGCTCCTTGGAGAAATAGCTGATTCCAGGACTAGGACATGGAAAGTACAATATGAACCTGGGACATCTTATAGAGCCAGGAAGTACTGATCAATGTGGAGGGAATGGTTAAGTTTGAAAATCATCATTTTGCAATCATCATAGTAAAAAAATTGGCTCAGGAAAATGGGTGCTAAATCTATAGGGAAGTTGATAAGGAGCAGGATATTTACAAGGGCTTAAAATTTCTCCGCAAAGATGGCTTATTAATTGCAAGGAAAAAACAAATTGATAAAGCAGACAACACCTTGACTGGGTAATCCAAATCAACATCACCAGCAATGGGCAAGTGAGCATGTGTGCCTTTAAATGTGATGTCCTGAAAAGAACACAATGTCACATGTATATTATTACTGCCCAGGATGTGTAAGCTAAATCTAATCACAATGAAACAAGGAGATGCAATCTTCAGTGCATAAAATTACCTAGGGAGTGTACTTGCCAAAAATGTTTAACCTGTTTAACATAATCAGAAAAATGCAGAGTGCAGAACATTCCACAAGATGGCTAGCCCAAGCTCTTCAAAAAATCAGTACCATGAAAGCTACCCAAAAAATTCGTAAGGGAAAACTGTTTTAAGTTAAAAGAGAATAAAGAAACATAATAACTAACTGCAATATGTGACTCTTGACCCAATCCTGGATCTAAAAAAAAAAAATGCTATTAAAGTAAGTTTGGGCACAAATGGTAGAATTTAAATATGAACTGGATATCAGAAGATATTATTCAATTAGTGTTAGACATTTGGAGTGTGGTAATGATCTTGAAGTATGTAGGAAAATGTCCTTATTCTGTAAAGAAATATATGCTGAAGTATTTAGGACTAAAATGTCATGATGTCTACAATTATTTTCAAATGATTCAGAAAAACAAAAAACTAGAAATAGAGGGAAAGCAAGTGTGGCAAAATGTTAATGACTGATGGTTAGTGAAAGGACATATGAGCATTCAGTGCACTAGTCTTTCAACTTATATGTAAGTTGAACATTTTTTAAATAAAAAGTTGAAAGAAAAATAAAACAGGAAAAATGACCTTGGAGAAAACAAGGCTAACTCTGGGAACAAGAGAAAATATACATACAGGGACTTCCCTGGTGGCACAGTGGTTAAGAATCCATCTGCCAGTGCAGGGGACACGGGTTAGATCCCTGGTCCGGGAAGATCCCACATGCCGCGGAGCAACTAGGCCTGTGTGCCACAACTACTAAGCCCGCATGCTGCAACTACTGAAGTCCGCAGGCCTAGAGCCCATGCTCTGTAACAAGAGAAGTCACCGAAATGAGAAGCCCATGCAGCGCAATGAAGAGTAGCCCCTACTTGCCACAAGTAGAGAAAGGCTGCACACAGCAACAAAGACCAAACACAGCCAAAAAAAAAAAATACACACACACACACACACACACACACACACACACAGTATCCTCAGGGAAACTTGAGACACTATTACAAGCGTAAAAAAGAACAGGATACTCTAAAACCAGAAAATTCCGTAAACAAGACAACACTCTTAGAAATTAAAATTTTGATCATTAAAAAAAATTCCAATAGAAGGACCAGTAGATCAGAAAATAGATGTAAAAAACAACAAAATAGGAAGTGTGAGAGAAAAGATAAGAGCTATAGAGGATCAGTCCAGGATTCCAACATCTGACTAATAAAAGCCCTAGAAACTGGAAATAGAAACATGGTGGGGGGGAGTATTTTCAAAAAATAAAACAAGAAAATTTCCTAGAGCTGAAGAACGTTTGACTTCTATCCAAGATCCCAGAACAATGAATGAAAAATAACGCCACTGAGGCATACTTACATCATTTTTGTGGAAGTTCAAGATGCTGGGGATACAGAGATGGTTAAAAGATTCCAGAGATATAAACAAACACACTGACATGTCACCTACAAAGAACCAAATGTCAAGCAAGGTTCTGAACACTTTGACCAGATAGCTTGACGCTCACAGCCACTGACAGAGTGCACGTCATACCAAGAGGTCTCCCTGGGGACGGCCCCTATTCTTTGCCCAACACCACTGTTACTGGCATATCTTTCTTTTTCATAAGAAACTGAATCACCAGAGAGCAGGAATACCAACTTATTCATCTTTATATCCCTGTCTCTTCTTTATTTCTAAAGTCCTGCAAAATATATACAAAGTTCTTTTGAATAAGCTATAGTCAGTCTCTGTCTCTCTGTCCTTATCTCATCGTTTCCTTCCCTCCCATTTTCTGTCCCCTTCTTTCTCTGATCCCTTGTTCATCCTGGAAACACTGATCAAGACCTAGTGTGCTCAGACCTACTAGAGAATGGACTTGAGGATATGGGGAGGGGGTGGGGTGAGATGTGACAGGGTAAGAGAGTGTCATGGACATATATACACTACCAAATGTAAAATAGATAGCTAGTGGGAAGCAGCCGCATAGCACAGGGAGATCAGCTCGGTGCTTTGTGACCACCTAGAGGGGTGGGATGGGGAGGGTGGGAGGGAGGGAGATGCAAGAGGGAAGAGAAATGGGAACATATTGTATATGTATAACTGATTCACTTTGTTATAAAGCAGATGTTAACACACTATTGAAGGCAAATATACTTCAATAAAGATGTTTAAAAAAAAAAAAAAAAAAAAAAAGACCTAGTGTGCTGGGTCAGGGGCTATCAAGTGAACAAAGACCATTAGTGGTTTCCAGGAGCCCACAGCTGTGAGGAGACAGACCCCGTGCAGGACATGGCCCTCCTGGGAGCCCGGACGTCTTCCTCCCCAAATTACAGCACAGAATCCAGATGTACCTACACAATAGTTTAACATTTCCTATTCTTAAACTTGAGTTAAACACAGATTGAATTTTATATTTTTCTAATTTAAACACTTAGCTAAGTTTTAACTCATGGAATTTTGTAAAAGGTCAGGGGCTCCTTAGGGAAGAAAATGCTCCTCCTTCACATCATCCAGGGAGAATCCACACGTTCCTTCCATCTTTGTAGTCCCTCCCCGTGTGAGTTGTTCCTTGAAACAGGAGGCCACAGGATGCAGACGAGGCCTCATCAGCAGAACTGGGCCTGATGATGACAGTGTGAGTGGCCCAGGGACTCTGGGTGCCTTGGAAGGGGGACTGGGAGAGCGAGGGTCTGTCTTCGCAAACAGTGCCCAGAGGAGCATCTCCCCCTAGTGGCCGCAAGTGGGAGCTGCAGTGCTCTCAGCCAAAGAAATGCCAACACAGTGTAGGGCTTTCCACACACATCCTCCACCCCACCCCTACCCCGCAGACGCTGGACCCCCTTCTCAGAATCTGGCCTGTGTAAAAGGCACAGGCGATCTGGATCTCTGTTTATACAATCTCCCTGTGTCCTGGGTGGAAATTACAGGTGTGCTGGACTTCCCTTGTCGGTGCCAGACAGAGCCCCTGCCCTCCCAGGCCTGTTCTGTGAGGGCAGCTGCTTCCCGTCGCACCCCTTTGGGCATCAGAACCTTGATAACGAAGCTTAGCTTCAGCACTCTTCCCTTGCACAGGGGTGAGGCCTTAGCAAAATGTTCATATGGACACATGTTTAGGCAAAATCTACAAAAGTGAGATCTTTTTGGTATTATTTTTCCAAAAGAGGGTCCCACAAACTTTTTAAACTTTCAACCACACAAAGTGTATACATATCTGACCCTAATGGTTGCATAGGGGCCACTTGGTGTAGAGCTCTCTGAATAGTTCTTCCACTCAAATGTCCAGTCCCCAATCCCACTTCACCCCCTGGAGGCCGCAGAGGACTTTGACAGGGCAGTCTGTGCAGGGGTCAAGAACATGGGTTTACAGGTCAGACAGGTGTAGGTCTACCTCCCACTTCTGTCCCTAGGCATGCTACTTGATTGTGCCTCTCTTTCTTCATCTGAAAAACAGGGATAATAATTGTACAACCTCTTTGGGCTGCTGTGAGTACAGAATCAGAGAATGCACAGAAAGACTTCTGTTTGATGCCTGACCGGTAGAAGGCTCCAGGAGTAGTGGTTACGGGAAGGTCCATAAATAGATACCTACCCTGGGAATAAATATATATACCCCTAACTTCAATTCAACTCTCTATGTTAAATTGGACCAAGTAAAACTGCCAGTATTTCACTGTTTTTTGACCTACAAAAATGGCAGTTTCACGTGATTTCCCCTAATAGAACATTTGATGACAATAATTCCATAAGGTGGCCGGGGTGTGGCTATTGGTAGGGACCCCCAGTTCCTCATGGTGTATCTGTGCTTTGCCTGGAGAGGCTGAAAGAGGCAGTTTGATTCCTTGCTCTCTTCTCCCTCCAGGAGCCCCGCTCTGTAGCCATAAAGACCTCTGATAGAAAATAAGTCCTGGGATGTAATGTACAGCATGGTGACTATAGTTAATAACACTGTCTTGCATATTTGAAAATTGCTAAGAGAGTAGATCTTCAAAGTTCTCATCACAAGAAAACAATGTTTGTAACTCTGTGTGGTGATGGATGTTAACTAGAGTTATTCTGGTGATCATTTTGCAATATATGCAGATATTGAATTATTATATTGTATACCTGAAACTAATATAATTTTACATATCAATTATACTGCAATAAAAAAACTTATTTAGAAAGTTCTCACCAGCCAGACCACAGAGGGTCCCCCTGCCCCCAGCACTCTATGAAACGCTGTCCCCTGCTGTCGGTCCCTCCGTGGCACGAGCTGCTCTCTGGACCACAGCTCCTGTTTGGGAGGTGCTGGGGCTCTCCTGGCCTCTTCTTATCCCAGTCCTTGGCACCTAATCCAGAATCTCTCTTTCCTCACCCGGCCCTCAGGGGAGCAGGGAAAGTCTGGTGGGGAGGGACCAAGGCCACACTGCAGAGGCCCCACCTGGTGGCCAACCTCCTCTAGCCTAAAGCTGTCCCTGAGAATCACAATCTCACAAAAGTACCCTCTGGCTGCTCTTATTTAACTAGTTCCACCCCAAGTGGCCCCCAGGCCACACACTCTCTGAGAACACACGCAGAATCCCAGAGCCCCTGCCACAGGCACGAAGCACAGTCCTGACAGACGAGCTGGGTGCTCGGCTGGTCATTCAGTCAGACCACAATCCCAGGAGCCCTCAGAGATCAGAGGGGAGAATGCCACGCAGACTGTGCCGTTGGAGTTCTCTGAGAAGCAGAGGCTGACTGAGCTGGGAGGAACCAAGGTCCACCAGCTTGTAACGCAATAAAAGAAGGGGGAGGAAGAAGGACGGGATGGACAGCCATCGCGACGCAGGCATGTCAGTTTCCACCAGCCCCACGGGAGCTCTGGAACAAAGATGTCCAAGGTTTCCAGTTCAGAGTCCCTCACTGGGCAGAAGTAGCCAGGCCCTATGCCATCGTCATGCTCACATTGGCTGGGCTCAGCTCAGAAATTGAAACTGACCTTGAATGTGGACCCAGACGCTGAGGCTGTAAGCTCACCTCAATCCTCGAAGCTTCTCGAAGGAGAGAAGCAGGCAGTGCAGCTCTGTGCCTGCCACAGTGCATGCCTTGTGCTGCATGGACCCGTTTTTCCACACACATGAGGCAGACTCTGGGGGCCTGTCTTCTTTCAGGAAAATCTACACGAGGGAAGTTAGGGGGATGAAATAGAGACCCCATTCACTGCAGGTGGTCTTGGGGCCACAGCTGGTACCCATCGCCTCCCTCCTCTACCAAGCATTCTAAATTCCTCTTGCCCTCAGCTACCGCCTCTGCGGTCTCAGTGGTTTACCTGTGGTATGACCCAAGCCCTGGTTCTTGAGGAGTCTGAGCTCCTGGAAACAAGGAAATGCACCATCCAGATCCTCCTTCAAGAAAAGACGTGCTGACCAGCTGGGAAGAGTGTGATTGCTGACCATCTCCAGCTGTTCATTTCACCGGCATGGGCCCCAGCCCATAACTGAGCAAGGTGGCGGCACAGGGCCTAGCTTTGCACCAGTCTTTGCTCTGGAGCTGCCCCACTGGGCGGCAGTTTATCATATTTGCATTTCCATCTGACGGCCCCCCCTGCTCAATACTGCCCTCTTTCCTGTCACAGATGTTACCCTCCAATGAAACCCCTGCACCTAACTCTGCATGCCTAACTCTGTCTCAACCACTGCTTCCTGGAGAGCCCAACCTGTAACACTTGGTACCAAGATTGGTCCAAGAAAGCATCCACCATGGAAGAGGCACCATGCAAACAAAATGACTCAGGCAGCTATTATCGGTGGCCACCCCATTGCCAGCACGATGGACACATGAACAAAGTAACAATGATGGCAGAGACAGAGGCTATGCAAGGGCCCAACAGCATGGATTCACACTTAACAAGGACAATCTAGTTGCTGCTGCTTCTGAATGTCCAATTGGCCAGCAACACAGACCAGTGCTAAGCCCCCTGTGTGCTATTCCATGAGGAGACCAACCAGCCACATGGTAGCAGGTTGACTACATCGGGTCCCTTCTATCCTCAAAGGTCGACAGTTCATTCTCAGAGAGATAGACATCTAGTCTAGGTGTAGGTTTGCCTTTCATGCCCATAAGGTCTCAGCCAGCACTAGTGGTTGTGGAATGCCTGATTCACAGGTGCTGAATCCCGTACAATACGCATCTGTTCTAAAACTGTACCCAAGATTTGTTTTAATCGTGTATGGTGAGACATGCAGACGTGAAAATGACTGTCATGAAAGAAGAAATTTATACTCACAGATTTCTAGAAACAGGGGCCTTCCATGCTGTGCCACACAGGACCACCTAGGGAAGGACCAGTGTTGTTCAGGATGCAGAAGAGGGGCAGAGCATAGCTTGAGCCTTTATTAGGGTTCTTGTGAGAAGGAATGGGCAAGGCACGGCGGTACTCTGAGTCAGTTTAGGATTGGATAGTTTGAATGGCTTCCTTGGGCTCTGGGCTATAGAGGTGGACCCTAGTTAATAATTGGTACCTCGCCCTGGGGTGATTTGGAACAAGGTATGTGAAAGTTTGATAAAGGAGCTAGTTGGAGATGAGCTCTGGATTGGTTGGTTCGTATGTCAAAGGCGCACTTGCAGGGAAGTTGTCTGCTATCTCTAGGAATTTGTGAGCCTTGGAAGGGGCAGTCTCTCCAACATCAAGTCCCCAAATGCCAGAGGATCAAGAATACAGGAAACGAGAAAATATAGTCAATACAACATCCAACCAGGGAATTCCCTTACAGCAAAGGAAACAAGGCATAATCACAGGATTCACTGGTGATATCGCCTGCCACACCACTCAGAGGCAGAAGTTCAAGGATTTGGTGTCTTCCAGGGTATCCAACCAATGTGTCATGGTCCCACAGACCTGCCTTGGGCCAGGATTCAACCATCTTTGGAGCTATATTATACCACTCAGCCACTCTGTCTATCTGTCTAAATCCTGACCTTCAACTCCAGCTCTTTTTTCTTCACCCACTGTATGAGATGAAGGATTCTTTGTAAGATGCCAAAGAAACACTCAGGCTCTCACACTTGTTTTCAGTTGTTTGTTAATTGCCCTCAGCTTTTCATTATGTGTCTGTGGGTTATCAACCCAACTATTCATTCCCATCTATCCACGCATGTGTGTGCAGGCATGTGTGTACAATTACGCACACACGCATACCTTTCAAATGCCTCTGCCTACCTTTCAAATGCCTGATCATCACACAGGCTAGTTCGTTATTCTCTACCTGCACATTCTCCCAAGTCACCACCAGTGAAATGTTTAACAGTGGGAATACCAGCCCGAGCTGGGGGCTGGGATGTGGTCCTCATGGCCAGCTGGGTGATGGAGTGATCAGTCCCCAAACTCCATCTTACTGACTAATCTCTTGGACCACTCCTGAAAACAGATGCTGAGATGGAGTTAGGAGTCCAAAAGTTTTATTGGCGAGTAGGACTTGGGAAAAGAAAAAGGCAAAAGCTGGAGTGGGCAGGGAGAATTCTCCAGCTATGATGCAGGCCTGCTGAGGTCTCTGCCTGCCCGCCAGGGAGCTCCGGAGCACATGTCACCCATTAGAGAATCCAGCGCGGGGGGGGAAATGGCCGGGCCCTTATGACACCACCTTGTCGGGCTGCTACCTGGAGACCACCCTGAAAGGATGTGCCCTCAGCTGGAAAACTGAGGTTGACCCTGAAGGAGACTACAACTGAAGTTGTTAGCGCACCAAAGGCTTGGCGGCTGGGCAGCGAGTCCTTTCTGGAAGAGGTATCTGAGAGGAGCATCTCCCAGCGCAGCAGAGATGATGACAAGACAGCCTGAGAACTGGTGATATATCACCTGTGATATCAGTTTTCGTGTGAGCCTGTGCAGAGTACAGTCAAAACATAGAGTTGCTTCTCTGGTTAATAAAGTGGTGTTGGGTAGAAGTTTACCACGAAGATAAGGTGGGAGGGGATATTGCAGAGAGAGGGAACCAAATGGTCAAAGGCCAAGGCAATGCAAAGCATGGGCATGTTCTAGAAAAATACAGAGAATCCAGAGAAGCTGAAGCATAATATTGGCAGGTGGCGGAATGCAGGCATGAGTGATCAAAGGGGACAGGTCACACAGGACCTTGTTTGCCTGGCCACAGAACTCCAGTCTACAGCCGACACAAGACACCTGAAAAATGTTCATCAGGAAGATGACACGATCAGGTGTGAATATTCGTATTCTGGCAGCCGTATGGAAAAGAGAAACCAGGAGGTAGAGAGGACATGGGCCAGCAGAGAGCCGAGGTGGGGTGGTCAGAGGAAACGGAAAGTCTACCTCTGCAGGAGGAGGAACTGGCTGGACATGGTAAGGGACTGACTGTGGGGCTGGATGAAGGGAGGAGACCAGGACGATGCCTTGGTTTCTGGCTTGGGCATCCAGTTGGCTGTTCCCCTGCTCCCAAAAGAGACCGATCCACGTGCTTTCTCTTTCTCCCCCAATCTCTACTTTCCCTTGACCTCTGGTCTCTTCTCCCCAGCCCAGGTCCCTCACACCACTGGACATCACTTGTCCTCCTGTCTACCTGATGCACATGTACAGGAGACAGTACAGGAAGGCACTCCAGCAGAGGCTACCAGGCATTTCCCAGTGGGCAGCTCACAGCCCCTGCCCAGGTCACCTCTCAGTCCCAAGTTCTGGGACTCTTTGTCCCATAGAAATGGGTGGTCCAATAGTTAAGCCCCCCCAAACCTCCACCCCACCCCTGGCTGCCCAGACCTACCAGTCTATTCTCCCCTTCTGCCCCACCCCCCATCTCCCTGCTTCAGCCCCTGAGCCTACACTTTCCTCTTGTATTTCCCACCCCAGGGCCCTCCACTTGCAATGTCTAAACCATCAAGACACGATTCAAATGCCACCTCCTCCTTGATTCCCCCATTTGCCCCAATCTCTACTGGCCTCGGTGTTGTCCTCTCCACCCCTATTGTGAGGTTTTACACACTTGTAGTTCTCCTTTGCTACATGTCAAGAACCCAAAGACAGTGTCTGTTCCAGGCAGGGCCTTGCTCAGAGTAGCGGTAGGGGAGTGTCCAGGGAAGGAGTAAGAAGGCAGAGCCAAGACCCGGTGACCAGGAGAGAGGGCAGGGGATGGTGCAGAAAGACAGGTCGTGGCATCTCAGGGCAGGAGGAACTGAGTGTCAGTGGCTCTGTCACCACCACTGTGCCTTGGCAGAGCAGCCCAGCCAGAGCTGTCAGGGCCTGCAGCTGCAGAATCAAGGCTCAGAAGCAGCGCCAGTCCAGGTGGTGCAGCGGAAAGCAACATCCAGAACCTCAGCCACAGCCCTTCCCTTATAGCCACTGAAAGACCTGGGGAAGGGCAAGCACACAGGGGCTCGGGTAAGGGTGGAGAACTTGGCCATCAATGGTAGTGAGCCTGGGTTTGTATTCACTGGCTGGTGAAACCTGGGGTGTTCCACTTGGACTAATAATAAATAACAATAAGTATCATCTATTGTACTACCAGGGCGCCAAGTACTTCACATGCATTCTTCTAACAGTAGGACAAAGGCTCAGGGCTGAGGAAGGGAGCAGAGTCGTGTTTGTTGTAGCGGTACCGCCCTGTTCTGGAGCCCTGCCATCAGGGAGGAGCCCGGCCAGCTCTCAGCTACCTGAAAATAACGCGGGCCCACATGGGGCCTGTGCCCTCCCCCTGTGTGGGCAACAGAGGAGGGGCCAGCAGGGCCTCTTCTGACAGTTGAGAGGTGGGGAGAGTCCCTCACAAGCCCCAGCCCCCCACTCCCGAGCGGGCTGCTGGCCGAGGCATGGGCACTCTCTTGGGACACCTGGCTCTGGCGCTGCTCATCTATCACAGTGGGCTCTACTATACAGTGATGGTGTCCCAGGCCCTCTCGCGGAGCCAGAAGCTCCTCTTCCCCCCACTCCCTGCAAGGGACAAGCAAGGCCAGAGGTGGTGGCAGCGGGTACGTGCAGAGGGAATGGTGAAGATGGGCGCTGGCGAGATACTGATATTGGGAGACTCCTTCTTCCCACCTGGAACCAACTGTTTTCCCCTGATAGACTGGGAGGCTCCTTGGCGGCCTTTCCAGCATCACAATGCGTGGCAGCATGCCACCATCTTTGGGTTCTTCCTGCTCAGCGCCCTGGTGGAGCTCACGAGCCAGGCGTGGCTGGCTCAGCGGAGCATGAAGCTGGAGTGGGCGGCCACAGCCTTGGCCCTGGTTGTGAAGCTGCTGGAAATGGTGGCCCACATCGAGCACAAGAACGCCCTGGAGATCCGAGTGCACACCGTGCTGATGCTGCCTGCCTTCCTGCTGGCCCTGGTGCTCATCGTCGAGGTCTGGGTCCCTGACCAGCCCCCACTCTGGGTGCTCAAGGCCTGGCTGATGCTGGTGTCTGGCTCCTGGCTGCTGCAGGTGACCTCGATACTGTATGCCCCACTTTCTGGGCAGCCCTAGTGGGCAGACAGCCCCGCGGACCTCGCCTTTCTCACTACTTTGTTCTGCTGGCAGCTGGGCTTAGGGGCTGCTGTGCTGGCCGCTGTCTGTGGCCTCTGCAGCCTCTGGCACTGTCGCTACTCCTCCTGGTTGGGATTACCAGGGGCCAGATACCAGCCGTGCCCCACAGGTGACAGAAACAGAGAGCTTGAGACGCTCAGGGCAGAGGCCGTGCTACAGGATGGAGACATCTAATCTGAAGACTGTCCTTCTGTCCCCAGCTGCGCTTTGTCTTGTTCCTATAAAGAGCTCTGTGAGGATGCCCACTAGGTGGGTGACACTGCAATGTCCTGGGATCCACAGTGTAATTCCTATCTCAGGAGCCATGTTCCTTGTCCCCAAGTAAACCTGCCAGCTATTACTGGGATGGTTTTTCTATGCTGTCAATCTATCAGCCTTCCCGTCTGTCTAGCTTACGTTGTGAGTATGGTTTCCAGGTCTCTCTGAGGGGATTCCAGGGCTTCTCCTCTGGCTGCTTCTGGAATGCAGGAGGAGGTATGGGAAGGGGAAATGGGAGGAGATGAACATGAGCTGGATGGATAACCCAGTGTTCCCAGCCCCATTGCATTACTGATATCTGGTAGGAAAATCTCCCTTTTTTTAAAAACAATTTATTTATTTATTTGGTTGCGCCGAGTCTTAGTTGCGGCTCACCGGCTCCTTAGTTGCAGCACGTGGGCTCCTTAGTTGTGGCATGTGAACTCTTAGTTGCAGCATGCATGTGGGATCTAGTTCCCTGACCAGGGATCAAACCCAGCCCCCCTGCATTGGGAGCACAGAGTCTTAACCACTGAGCCACCAGGGAAGTCCCGAGTCTCCCTTTCTTATTGTTCTTCTTAAAAAGTACATTGTCTATCCTTGACCTTTCCCAAAAGTTGGGATACAGCTACTTTTAAAAGTATGATAATAATAGGGACTTCCCTGGTGGGCCAGTGGTTAAGACTTCGCCTTCCAATGCAGGGGTTGCGGGTTCGGTCCCAGCTTAGTTGGGGAGCTAAGATCCCACATGCCTCGCGGCCAAAAAAAAAAGACCAAAACATAAAAGAGAAGCAATACTGTAACAAATTCAGTAAAGACTTTAAAAAAAAAAATGGTCCACATCAAAAAAAAAAATCTTAAAATAAATAAATAAAAGTATGGTAATAATAAACACAAAATTCAAGAAGATGAACCCCACAGGGGTGGGGGAGTGAAGGGGGCAACAGAATAAAATATGGTGGGAACACAGAGGTAGATGTAGGTTACTGAAAATGTTTTAGTTCTTAAAACTAGTAGCAGGTTCATGGGCATATCAATAAGTAAATAAAATGAAACATCAATCATGGACCAACAATGAGAGTTTGTCATGATCCAAGGTCATAATTAATCCAGCCTGCACACTCAAGATCCATTTAAAGCTGTGGATGGGAGTAGGAACAGAGTTGGGTCTCTTGCGGGAGGTGGGGGAAGGCTGTGTGCATTTGTGCCTGAGGCTGGAGAGTTGAATGTAAGAGAAAGAGAGAAAGAAAGAGTCCGTCATAGTGGCTCTCCTCCACATTTGTATATTGTGAGGATTTCAGATGCCTTCATTTTTTGGTTCTTTTTGTTTCTGTTTTCTATGTTAATTATAGAAGGATGGAGAACTTGTTTAAAAACAAAAGTGACTCTATTCCCTTCTGCCCTGAGGGGAAAGGGGGCAGGGCTGGCATAACTGGCAGCAGATTCTGGAGAGGGGAAGGGGGACCAAGGCACTTAGTGGAGGCCTGAGCTTAGAGAGAAAGGGATCTGTGAGGAGTTCCAGCAGTAAGGCCGCTAAAGAAACGTGGAAGATGGTGGGAACACAGAGGGAGAGGTAGGTTACTGAGACTGTTTCAGTTCTTAAAACTGGTGGTGGGCAGGGAAGAAGAACAAGAAGAAGGGGGCTTCCCTGGTGGCGCAGTGGTTAGGACTCCGCCTGCCAATGCAGCAGACACGGGTTCGAGCCCTGATCCGGGAAGATCCCACATACTGCGGAGCAACTAAGGCCAAAAGGCCGTGTGCCACAACTACTGAGCCTGAGCGCCTAGAGCCCATGCTCCGCAACAAGAGAAGCCACCACAATGAGAAGCCCAAGCACCACAACGAAGAGTAGCCCCTGCTCGCCACAACTAGAGAAAGCCTGCGCACAGCAACGAAGACCCAAGGCAGCCAAAAATAAGTAAATTAAGTAAATAGATTTAAAAAGAAGAAGGAGAAGAAGCCATGTTCCTGAGCATAGAAAACAGGCTGTGGGAGCTGCGTGGCAAATGGTTAAGTTAGAGAGAGAAGGGGAGCAAGGGAAGGAACGGGGAGCAGAAAGGGGCTGGCAGACCCATCCTGGAGGGGCAGGCTCCAGATGTTGGAGGACAAAAGATGCCTCATTCTTCCCCAGAAACTTCAACAGCTGGAACCAGACCAGCCCCATCTTATCTTCCCAGGGGAGCAGGGACCCCACTGAGGAGAGGGCAAGCGCCTAATTCAGGAGATCTAATTCAGGTGGACTAGATCTAATTTCAGGAACCCTGTTGGCAAACGTGTCTCTGCACCTACTGACCAAAGATCCAAAGGTGAGCAGATGGGGAAAGAGGGAAAGACACACAGAGCACAGGCTTCCAGCTAGCCTTGTGGGGAGCGAATTCACACAGTTGGCCCTGTGTACCTTTGGTGGCCCTGCAGACAATGAGCAGCTTTCTCTACACATCTGTGCTCTCACCCAGCTCAGCAGGAATCTGGCCAGGCAGACATATGACTCACACCAGCGGATTTCTCATGTGTTTTTGAGACTTAAAAGAATGCCAGCTTCATTATAAAAGAAGTTCACTCCCAAATATCATAATTGAGATGTCACTCCATTGTGCTATTTCCATGGAGGAAAAAATAATATTGATTCATTTTTCTTCTGCTCACAAAAGTAATAAAAGTTCATTGGAAAACAGCTGAAATCTCAGAAATGTATGAAGAAGAAAATTAAAATCGCTCACAGGCTGACCATTTGTTCAGTCAACAAACACGTACTGGGCTCAGACCTTTTTAATGCCAGGTCTGCTCTGGGCTGCAGAGATGAACAGAACTGACAGAGCCCTTGTTCTTGTGTTGCTTCCATGCTAGCAGGGAAGGCAGAAAGGAGACAATTCAATAGGCGTAAAATATATCAGGTCGTAATAAACAGCATGAAGAAGAATAAACAGGGCAAGGGGAACTGCGAGACTGGGGGCGGGGTGGTGTGCAGACTTCATATTTGGAGAGTCAGGTGACGTTCTACCCACAATGAAGCAAAGTGAACTTTGATGGTTTTTTTCCTTCCCATCTTTTAAATATATGTTAACATTTTTATTATTGTTTGCAAGTTTTCAGATGAACATTTTCTAAAATCAACATTTTTTTCCTTAAAAAACTAGTATTTGTTCACTGTAGAAAACCTGGAACATATGGAAAAGTAGAGAGAAGACAAATCTCCCACAATAGTACTACCCAGGATAATCCTTCTGGGTGTGTCGGTGCATTTCTCTCCTTCTGTGTCGATTGCTAAACTCACAATAGTATTCACATTATTGAATCCTGCTTTTCTTCTCTGAATTCTCTCTCTCATAAACATTACCCCATCATGGTCAGGGTTTTGAGAGAGAAAGTACCTCTGTGCAGGAAAAGGCCTTCATAGAAACCCAGGTGCCCAGCTCCCCTAGCTGGCTGCCAGGTGCCGCCCTGTCTCGGTCACCCTGGGCCCTCCATCCAACATGTCACTGAGAGAGCTGGACCCAAGTAATACGTCCTGGACACCCAGAAGTCAAGTCTCAGGAAGATGGGCCACCTTGTGTCAGACTCAAGGGGAGCTGAGTTGCCAGCAGGGCTGAGGAAGTATTTGTTTCAGAGCTAGAGGTGAGGGAGGGTACAGATCCCCAGCGGGGTCAGGCAGGAGCCAGAGAGAGACAGCAATGTCTGTCCCCAGAGCCAGAGTTGATAGTCCCTCTACCCCAGAGACTGGGCAGCCCCAGACTTCTCTCTAAGGCTCCTACGGGAGAGCCGCCTTTGTCTTAGGAAGAAATGGGGATGTTACCGGCTGCTGTGGTTCCCTCCCTCTCCAGCAGGCTCCATGCCTACCGCTTCCCTCTGGGTCTGAGCTTCCTCCTTCTTGCTTCTTTGCCTTAGGAGACCATCATTCTGGACCTATGACCCCTCACACTCACCCCTCACCCTACCCAATCGGGTCATTAGAAGATTTTATAAGCAACGTTGTTCTTCAAAAACCTTCAAGCATGTCTACTGAACCCTAAGAAAGGTTTGCTTGTCTGTGAAGGGTGGAAGTGGCTGGTCAAAGGTGCTGGGACCTTCTCAGGATCTGTGCTCACGTCCTGCCTATTTCACCACGGTCCAAATGGTCCAGTACTTTGAGCAGTCTTTGCTCATTCTCCTACAAAGTCTTGCTACTTTCTAGCTGTGTGTCAATAAGAAAATCACTTGCCCTTTCTGAGCCACTGGGGACTGGTAGGAATTGGTCCTAGCATTCCGAAATTTCACAGTTGCTTAAGGTCAGAGCCCAGGGTCATCAACAAAGAGCTTGGGAGCCCCAAAGTGGTGACACGGAAATCCTGCTTTGTGGAGAAGAGGCCGGGTGCAGACAACAGGGATGGTTCCGTGTAGAAGGTGTTATGGGAGCTGGGCCTCGGAGTCCCTCTAGCATAGTTTTTAAGAGCATGAAGTTGAATCTTGGCTCTGCCACTTACTGTCTGGGTGCAACCTAACCACTTCTAGGCTTCAGTTTCTTCATCTTACAGCTTCAGTAATGATGCCTATCTCATAGGCTTGTTGTGAGCATTTACAGGTTAAGGACAGAGAGGTCAGCATCAGATCTAGACTCAAGGTGAGGGCTCAAAAAGTGGTTCTAAGGGACTTCCCTGGTGGTCCAGTGGTAAAGAATCCGCCTTCCAATGCAAGGGATGCGGGTTCGATCCCTGGTCGGGGAACTAAGTTCCCACATGTCGCCGGGCAACTAAGCCCGCGTGCCACAACTACTGAGCTCGCGAGCCTAGAGCCCTCCTGCGGCAAACTACAGAGCCCATGCGCTCTGGAGCCTGTGTGACACAACTAGGGAGAGAAAACCCTCACGCTGCAACTAGAGAGAAGACTGTGCACCACAATGACCCGATGCAGCCCAAAAAAAAAAAAACCAAAGTGGTTCTAATTATTTTTATATTATGAACCATGATTATTATTGACCAGGTGAAGAAGGGTGAGCAGTGAGGGTGTGTCAGGCAGAAAGAACACCATTAGCAAAGGCTTGACAGGACAAGGTGTGTTTAGAGACAGAAGACCCGTCTGCAGGGCTGGGAAAGTACGTTGGGTGGGATCGGGGACCTGGGAGTAGGACGGAGGGTGAGGCTCCGGCAAGCTGCCCCGCTCTGCTCCCTAGCTCACATTTCTGATCCCCACCACCTGACCAGGAATTCTGTACAGCAACGCCAGCCACACCCCTTGTCCCCCACCAGCCTTCACCTGCCAGAGTGGGAAACGTCTCTCTAGCTCCCCCACTGCTGACAGAGCCTATGCCCTTGTCACCACCTGTGTGGACAGTACAAGTCTCCTAAATGGTCCTCCTGGGCCGCCACAGTGTTCCCTCCTGCACAAGTCCCACACAGGCCCCAGAGCCAGCTCTGCAGAATGTCGGTGTGGTCAGCTTACAGCCATTCCACCTGCCCGCCGCCTGAGCAGAGAGTGCCTGTACAAAGCACTTCACGGGCTGCCTTTCCCCTCCAAGTCACCCCCTCCTTCTCCAGAGTCTAGATGACAAAACCCACCTGCCTTTACCCAAACATACCACAAACTTGTTTCTGGGCCTTTGCACGTGCTCGTCCCCCTGTCCAGGATGCCCTCCCCCAGTTCTTCCCCTGGAAACATTTTCTGGATCATTTTGTACCCAGTCCACTCTCCCTTCTTAGGGCGGTGTGACTCCAGAACAACCCCTGATGCTGGAACTATTGTACCATGTGCTTCAAGGATGCCCCCGTGCCCCGCTGCCAGGCTGCGAGCTATCGGCTCATCTTTACATCTTCAACACTGTGCCTAGCTCTTAACAGAGGCTCCAAAGAAATGTGTGAGTTCTTCGGAGGAGTGATTGACATTGGAAAAATAAGGCCAGAGCATGGAGAGAGGGTTAGGTTATGGGCAAACACCAAAGATTTGGAGGCCAAGAAATGGCATCCTGACGTGTTTTAGGGAGATGATCATGGGCAAGGAGAGGGCAGACTGAATGTGCCCAGGACACTGGGACTTCCCCACCTCCAGAGAGAAGCAGGAGGAGGAGAGCAGTGGACATCTGCTAGGAGAGTCAAACGGCCGTGACGAGAGAGGAGGGTTGGTCCTCCACCACCCCTCTAGCAACGACCCACTTAGAGGATTCGCTCCTGTACTGCAAAATGAGAGCCACACTTGCAGGGTCATCCTGTCAAACTGGAAAAGGAGAAGCTGGAGTATCTCCATGTGCTGGGACATGGCTGCATGGGAGGTGCAGCCGTGAGCCGTCTCCAGCTGCTCTCGCTCCTCGGAAGGTCCTGGGGCCGCCTGTTCCAACAGAGAGCCTGCATCCTCAGGATGGAGGGGCTTCACTGCAGGGTGAGGGGGTAGGACAGGGCTCTCTGGGGGGGGGGGGCAGGAGGGTGGCGTCCAACCTCTCCTGACCTCCAGGCCCCACACCCACCATGTCCTTCACTCCTGCAGCCACTGCTGGGACCTGAGGCCCTTCCCCATCAACGCCCTCCTTGCCTTCCAAAGATCTCCCCAGCCCTTCCCCTGGCTCTCTCAGAGGAAAGAAGCCCACTCTGCTCTGTGACACCCCTCGTACCCCTTAGGGTGATTTCATCTGCTGGTTACAAAGCTCAAACCACACTGCTTCAAACGACAGGATTTACTGGCTCCCATAACAAAAAGTCTAGGGCAGGGAGCACTTCCAAAGGGCTTTGATCCGCAGGCCTCTACTCTGTTTTCTAGCATCTCCAGACAGCATGTGGCAGCCCCTGCCACTCATATTTTGAATAGAACAATTGAAAGGAAAAAACTCCCTCTCTGTATTCCTGCATTGCACACCTCTGTCCCATAGCATTCGCCAGAGTTGGACCTGTGCATCCCTCTTTTGTATGTATACCTATCCTTCCCCCCTCCTGATATTTTTGTCTGATTCTCAGAAGAATCCGTGACCCAAAAGAGATTACAAACCATTACCTAGCAGAAAAAAAATTAGTCCATGATAATTAATTCTAAATGTTGAGCAAACGTTCAAGTTCTGTTTGTAATTTTAAGCACCTGGTTGTGGCATAGCATTCATTCTGACCCCCAAGGAGGCTGGAGAAATTCTCAGAGCATGGAAGAGGCAAGACAGAGGGCACTATAGCAGGAAAAAGACAGAAAAGCTAGAGCTGAACACATGACCATGTAGATTTATTTCTCTTTGGCCTCATCTAGCTTCAAACGTGACTAAATGCTTAAAGAGGAAAGATTGAAAGTAAAAATCAAAGTTCATTTATTATTTGTGTTATATAATATACATAAGTCCATATATAAAACAGTATACCTAGTTATTTTTACCTGTTTGTTCTCAGGGCAGCTGTATGGACAGAACCATTCTCAATTCATCTTTCTTGTTGTTTTTATGAAACCCTAAATTTAAAGAACTCCACCCTGGACTTCCCGGGTGGCGCAGTGGTTGAGAATCCACCTGCCAATGCAGGGGACACAGGTTCCATCCCTGGTCCGGGAAGATCCCACATGCTGCAGAGCAACTAAGCCCGTGCGCCACAGCTACTGAGCCTGCGCTCTAGAGCCTGCGAGCTACAACTACTGAGACACGTGCGTGCCACAACTACTGAAGCCCGCGCTCCTAAAGCCCGTGCTCCACAACAAGAGAAGCCACCTCAATAAGAAGCCCACACACCACAACGAAGAGTAGCCCCAGCTCGATGCAATTAGAGAAAGCCCACGTGCAGCAACAAAGACCCAATGCAGCCAAAAATAAATAAATTAAATTAAATTAGAAAAAGAACTCCACCTGAGGAAAGGGACCCCTCCTACACTGTTGGTGGGAATGTAAATTGGTGCAGCCACTGTGGAGAACAGTATGGAAGTTCCTCAAAAAACTAAAAATAGAGTTGTCATATGATCCAGCAATCCCACTCCTGGGCATATATTCAGACAAAACTATAATTTGAAAAGATACATACACCCCTATGTTCGTAGCAGCACTATTTACAATAGTTAAGACATGGAAACACCTAAACGACCATCAACAGATGAATGGATAAAGAAGATGTGGTACACATATACAATAGAATACTACTTAGCCATAGAAAAGAATGAAATAATGCCATTTGCAGCTACCTGGATGGGCCTAGAGATTATCATGCTAAGCAAAGAAAGTCAGAAAGAGAAAGACAAATACCATATGATATCGCTTATATGTGGAATCTACAATATGACACAAATGAACTTATCTACAAAACAGAAACAGACTCACAGACATAGAGAACAGACTTCTGATTGCCAAGGGGGAAGGTTGGATTGGGAGTTTGGGACTAGCAGATGCAAACTATTACATAGAGAATGGATAAACAACAAGGTCCTATTGTATAGCACAGGAACTATATTCAACATGCTATAATAAACCATAACAGAAAAGAAAATGAAAAAGAATAAAAATAAATAAGTAAAGAGAACAACTCCACCTAAAATTAAAATCATGAGGATCTAGGTATAAAATAAATAAGATACAAAGATATGTTGTACAGCAGAGAGAATATAGCCAATATTTTAAAATAAATATAAATAATTATAAATTATAAATAATTATTATAAATGGAATATAATCTAAAAATTGTGAATCACTATATTGTATACCTGAAAATTATATAATATTGTAAATCAACTATACCTCAGTAAAAAAAAAAAAACACAAGGAGACACCCCTATACACCTATTAGAATATCTAAAAGTAAAGAGATCGACTATACCAAGTGTTATTGAGGATGTGGAGCAACTGCAATGCTCTACAATGCTGGTGGGGAAGCAGAATGAAACAACCACTTTGGAAAACAGCTTGGTAGTTCTTCTAAAAGTTAAACATATACCTACTATATGATCCAGCCATTCCACTCCCAGGTAGCTACCCAAGAGAAATGAAAGCACATGCCGTACAAAGACTTATACACAAATATTCATAGCGGCTTTATTTGTGATAGCTAAAAACTGGAAATAAGTCAAATGCCTATCAACAGATGAAAGGATAAACACATTGTGGTATGTCAATACAATAGAATACTATTCTGCAATGAAAAGAAAAGAACTATTGGTATGTATACAACAGCATGAATGAATCTCAAACCAATAATGTTGAATGAAATGTCAGAAAAAGAGTATATACGTATGATTTCATGTATATAAAATTTTAGAAAATTCAAACTTCTCTGTAGTGACAGAAAGCACATCCATTATTGTCTAGGCAGGGGAGAGGAGGCAGAATTACAAGGAGACACAAGGACACTTTGGGGGGTAATGGATACATTCATTATGTTGACAGTACTAACAGTATCGCAAGTGTATACATATGTCAAAGTTTATTGAATATCAACTACACATCAATAAAGCCACTTAGAAAAAAGAACCCCAAATGTTCACTACACCTTTCTGCTTTTCTTCCTGGAAACTTGTGCTTAGGGCCTTATTTTAAATTCCCCCCTTTCTTCCCTGTCTCTCCTTCAATTTCATAATCCGCCTAAATTACGCAGGATTCTCCACTCTGGGCTAGGGAGTAATGTCATTCTTTCATGACAGTGAGATTGATACTGGGAAAGCTTTATCCAAAGTCCAGGCTCTTATTCAACTCATCCAAAAGAATTTGGGCACGGAACACAAAACACAAAGAAAGAAACACACACACACACACACACACACACACACACACTGAGGCTGAGGAGCAAAGAACAAAGAAGCAGTTTATTGAGGCAAAAGCAAAGGACACAGAGAAGAGTGCAGTGTCCTCGCGAGTGAGGGGTGCACTCTTGAGAGATGGGGGGGTTTTTTCCTCCCCCATCTTATTTTCAGCCCTTTGAATGGGTGGGGGTCTTTTTGATTAGGGATGGAATATTCTTTGAGGGGAGGGTTGAGGTGTGGCCTGGATTGCACCAGGTTGCATCAGCTTCTGGTCCTGTGCATTTGTCTCCTGAAGCCACCGTTCATGCGCTCTAAGAGCTATTTTCCCTTAAATTTTCCCTTTCTAGTCGAGCACCACACGTGGGAGGTCATACTGGGTCATCAGCAACCTGTGCATTTTTATTTGCTCATGCTCCACTGTTTTCATGGTGAGAGTTTCTTGCTCAGATGCTACAAAGTTTCTGTTTTAGATGCCATTCCTCCATGTGTCATGGCCTCATTAAGTGCAAAACAAGGAGGTGGTTTGCCTTCTGCCTAATGCCTATACATGAGGAGGCTGGCCTTGGACCTGGCCCTGTCTTTCCTGCCTCAAGATGAAAGTGTCAGGGCTCAACTAATCAGAGTCCATTCACAGCATTAACCTACCCCATATTTCCTCTCACGGTGCCAATCAATTCCCAGATGTTAACCCCACTGATCTGGCCCTGTGCCACAGGTCTGAGTTCTTTGCTAGTCTAGGCAGTTGTGGATCTCAGAGCTGGGATGGCTCTACTGGAAGCAGAGTAAACAGAGAGGAGTCTTTCCTGAAGGGCATGGCCAAGCTCTGAGCAACAGCCACTTACCTGTTCCAAGGGCAGAAACTGTTACTACACCTTTTATTTCTTTCCCCAGGGTAAAAAGTGTGACACCTAATGCTACATATCTTGCATCAATGACAAAATGGAAAAATGTTCATGAAAAGAAAGCCAAAAAGCAAACAAAGATGGCTTCTAAACAGAGATGGATTTATAACAGGATATTACAAGTCTTTCTAAAATACCTCTTGCTGTGTACATTACACACAGAAATAATAATCAAAGCTGTTAATTCCATCTGCTTCCTATACCAAGGGAAACTTCCTCATGTGTGGGAGTCAGGAGGCCTCAGATCAATGGAGGGGATCTCCCGAGGGTCTCCCAGAACCTGCTCCTGGCTGGCTTTTTGCCTTCAAGGCCCCCTCCACTTTCCCACTGCTGTCCTAGAATGCCACCCTCTGCCTCAGCTTTCCTCTCATCACCTGGCCCTTAACTCATTGCTGTTTGGCTTTGGCCCCAGCCCTCCAGTGAGGCGGCTCTCGAAGGCCCCCAGCATCCTCAGTGTTGCTCTCACGACCTTTTCTCGGGGCTGATGCTATCGTCTCTCCGTAGTGCATACACTTCCTCTCCCTCCTGCCCTTCCACAAGTCTCCTGCTACCTCTCCCACCACTCCTGCCCACTGTTCCTCGTTTTATCCCAACCTCTTAAGCGTGGGTAATTTCCTAAGTTCTATCCTAGGTTGGCTTTTTTCCTCTCTCTCTGCACAGGCTCTCTCTGAGTATCTTTTACCCTTCCATGCTTCAAGTTTTATTTTATTCAAATGACTCCCAAATCTACATGGCTAGCCCTAAGCTCTCTCTCCAAGCTTGAGATTCACAGATGGTGGCCTATAAATAAGATATATTCCTAACAAATGAAAGAAAAGATATTTTTTAAATCTGCAACTCAAAATTATGAAAGGGTCCCTTGGTGGATTAGAAACTGTGAAGATTTTCTAAAAATAAAATGCTGATGAAATGATGATGGGATTGGATTGAAGAAAGAAAACACAGTCCAAAATGTGGATGGGAGAGCACCATGCCCAGAGGAAGGAGTGCCTGGGAGCTGGACAGGACCAGGGCAGCTCAAACGGAGAACCACCAAGAGGAGCAGTGTTTGGTCTCTATAAACCAAGCCCTGCCCACATTCACGCAAACACCACCAGTCAGAGGTGACTGGGGCATCTCCCTCCTGGCAACACAGTGGATGTGGGCTGGAGTCAGAGAGAGAAGTCAGGGTCCCATGCACACCAGAGACTAGAGCACCCATGCCACAAGACCAGCCTAGGCCATCCCCTGTTCCCAGCTGCCCAACCCTCCCCTTCCCCACTCACTCACATCCCACTCCTTCCCCAGGGAAGTAGCACAAACAGATACTAGAGAGCCCAACTCGGCTCCAACGAAGACAAGCCCAGTCAACAGTCAGCAAACTCTTGGGTAAGGCCAACACCATGAAAGAAGCGGAGCAGGCAACAAAAAGGAACTTACAGAGGCAAAGTGTATTCACAGCAAGACCTAAACATAATCCAAATCCTTGGAGGAATAAGTGAGGGTCTGGCATCCAAGAAACAAGAACAGGCAGGCTGTGCTGAAAAAGAACCAATGTGAACCCTTGAAAATAAAAAATACCATAAAAGAAATAAAAAAATAAGCAGATGAGCTGATAACAAAATAATGACAGTTTATAAGAATTACTGACCTGGAAAACTGACCTGAGGGCTTCTTCTGGAATGCAGCACAAGAGGAGGAAAATATGAATTGATTTATTTAAGAGATGTGGAAAATAAATTCTGAAGTTCCAGTATCCCTCTAATAGGTGTTCCAGAAAAAGAAAGTAGAATAGAGAGGGATTTTTTAAAGAAATATTAAAACTAAAAAATAGAATAGAAAATAATATAATGTTGTGTTCCCACCAATCTGTACTGACAATTTATAATGTTTTACCAGGTGTGCGTCGAGTAATATTTTTAGAGAACAAAACTACAGATAAAGCTGATGGCCTTTCTGACCCCCAATCCCCCTTCCCCACCTTTTTCCTTCAGGCAGCAACCACCATCATGAATTGGTGGATATCTTTCCAGTCCATTATTTATATTTATATATATATATATATATATATATATATATATATATATATATATACACACACACACACACACACAAACACATATATGTATATGTATATATATATATATGATGTGTATTATATAATATATATAATGTTGCATATGGCTTTAAAGTTTACTTAAATAATAATATACTGTACGTAGGGTGATACAACCCAGGATTTTCACTCAGTAGTGTAAGTTTTAGCTTTCTCCACATTTATGGAGAGAAGACCAGTTAATTTCTCTAGACTGCTGTGGAATGTTTCATTGTATTCCTGACTATACCACATTTTTTTATATAGTACTTTATTTAATAGATGGATTTATGCAATAGTTCCAAATTTTTACCACCATGAAACAATGAAACAATGTAATAATATGTGCGTTATGCACTTGGGTGAAGGTTTTTCCAAGTGTATATCTAGAAGTAGAATTGCAGGGTGATAGGATATGCACATTTCCAATTTTACTAGATTCTGGCAAACTGCTCTTCAATTTGTACTCCAACAAGTAGTGTATGGCTGTCCCCATTTTTCCTCAACCTCACCAATACTTAATATTTTCATACTTTTTAATTTTGCCAGTCTGATGGATGAGAAGTGATACCTCATTATAATTTTTATTTGTATGACCTTGATTTCTAGTCAGTTTGACCATCCTTTCATAGTCTACTGGCCATTTGGGATTCCTTTCCTATGAATTGTCTTTTTGCCTTTTTTTTCAATTGAGATATAGTTGACATATAACGTTATACTAGCTTCAGGTGTATAATATAATGATTCAATATATTGCAAAATGATCACCACAATAAAGCTAGTTAATATTCATCACCACACATAGTTATATATATTTTTCTTTTGTTGGGTACTTTCAAGATCTACTCTCTCAGCAACTTTCAAATATACAATACAGTATTACTAACCATAGTTACCATGCTGTACATTACATCCCCAGGAATTATTTATCTTACAACTGGAAGTTTATACTTTTTCACCCTTCACCCATTTCACCCACCCACCCCCTCCCTAAATCCTTTTTCAGTTGCATTTATAGTGTTTCTTCATACAAAAGTTTTAAATTTTTACATAGTCAAATGTATTCATCCGATGAGAGATACTTTTTTTTAAAGAATGGGTGTTTCCTGAACCTAAAAAAACTGACTCCTCAGAATTGAGAGAACACACAGAGTACTAAGCAGAGTAAATATAATAAATGCCCATTTAGACCCATAGTAGTGAAAGTTCAGCTGTCTAGGGTGGGGGGAAATTGTTGTTTGTGCTAGTGTTTGCAATGGGAGAAGAGAGAGGGGGAGCTCTGGGTACTGGGAGAAACTGGCAAAGAACTGAGGTCTCGCACATTCACTGGTTTCAGGCTGTCCTTCGTAGCCACTTCACAAATCCCCAGTTCCTTGAGACATTAAACAGAATTCTGGAGACTCCTTAGGGAGCATGGATGGAAGGATTTTTTTGTTACTGTTATTTTGTTTTGTTTTGTTTTGTTTAAACACAAAAACTAACAATTCAGAGTTCACAAAGCATTGTTTACACGTTAGGCTGAACCATCTGAAACTGTCATTTCTGTAGAGTGAAAGAGCATTGAATGTTGGCAGTGTCCTAGAGTTCAACCTAACACATGATTTCATTTCATACTGAACTCTGTGAGGTTTGCACTATTATTATCAACTTATTTTTTTAGAGATGAGCAGCCAGCGGGGCAGGGAGCTTAAGTCGGCCGACGGGGGCTTTACGGCAGAGGTGAGCCTGCCTGGCCCCATCTCCCAGCCTCACTCTTTGGGCAGGGCTTCCTCCGTCTGAGAAATGGGAAACACACTTCATGTTCCTCTCTCCCGCAGGAAGACTGTGCCTGTCACGGATGTCACCTGTCTTCTAGGGAGATTAAGCTCAAGATAATCAGTGGCAAGAAATGGCCTTGCCTGCAGCATTTGACCTCGACCTTCAGACAGACAACATGCTTCAGGCATGACATATGAGCTGGAGGAAAGTGTGTCAGGGCAAGAGTGGACTGCAAACCAGAGACAATCAGGTGAGCAGGGGCGAAAGAATGATTGTTGTGCGCGTCCCAGCTGCTAAATGCTACGTTCAGAACCCTAACTGGTGTGCAATTTCCTTGCACCAACAGTATTTCAGGAGGAAAGCCTCCAGGGCCTGGGTGACATCTTCAGCAGGCCCGAGATTTTCTGCTCATTTTTAGAACAGGGTCTGCAGTCACTTTGGGTTGCAAACACAGTCTCAATTCAGTAATTGGAATGCTAATGCAAGGTATTCATCAAAACTCTCAACTTATTTTTACCTTAAATCCTCTCTCTTCCCCCAGCCTGGGCCTGCCCAGCTGCACCCCGCAGTGGGGACAGTAGAGAGGAGTTGGCTTCTTCCATCGTTTTCCACTGGGCCTCCCCAGCCAGTTGCCATGGCTACAACTCTGCTGCTCCATGGGAGCAGGCGGGGAAGGGGCAGAAACAGCTGGCAGTTGACTTCAGCCTTCCTTGCCAGGCAGATGTTAAATTCTGCCTCTCTCTCATGGAGTGCTTTAATGCCCTCTCCACGAGGCTCCCCACTCAGCCTCTTTCTCCCGAAGTTCTCTCCAACCTGTGGATGTATCTCAAGTCCAATCTCATTTCTGGTGGTCACGTGGGGCCCCTTCCTCAGCACCAACCTTTAGCTAGTGGGGTCCCTCCACACAGGACCCAAGACATGGACCCCTCACAGGCTCACTGCTGTGAGGCCCACCTCTGTCTAGCAGCAATTCCCATGCTTCCTGTACCCCCAAAAAAACTCTGGGAGTGCAGGGGGTCCCAGGGTGGCGGCAGCAGCCCAACCAGCGCAGCTAGTGAGCCCTCCTCTCACCTTCCAGATTCCCCAGCTGGGACCAGAGCCCAGGCCACCGCGCCCCAGCCCTAGGGGTCACATGTTAAGCTCTTGGTATAGCGTCCTCACAGACAATCATCCTCAGTAGGTTTGAGGTGAAGAAGCAGGCACTGACCCTGCCCCCAAGATGGGACTCACAGCCCAGCTTTCTTCAAGGAAATCCTCCTCACAAAATCCTTCTGCCTCCTCTGTTTCTACTTTTTCAGAGTCTCAGTGGAGCCAAGGGGTTTCAAAAGTCTTGGAACAGATGTTGGCATTTCCTTAGAAAATCTCCATAAGGTGACTTGGCATCACGCTTTGGATTTTCACATCTATGATACATATTAGTACCTCGTGGAAAATTTAGTTTTAAGGCCCTGTTACATTTATATGCATTGACTCTTTACGTTCATAGGTACAGATAACATTTTTTTCATTTTAAAGATGAGGAAAACTTGCAATTTGCCTGGCGGTCCAATGGTTGAGACTTCATGCTTCCATGGCAGGGGGCGCAGGTTCGATCCCTAGTCGGGGAAATAAGATCCCGCATGCTGCGTGGCACAGCTGGGGGGAAAAAAAAAAGGCAGGAAAAAAAAGGTGAGGAAAACTCATCTTCACGGACTTAAAGAGGTAAGGCCAAGGTCACCCAACCAGTCAGTGATGGAGCTGGTATTCCAATCAGGTCTGTCTGGGGTCATCTGGGAGGTACATGCCCACTGGCCTTGAGCCCAAGGAAAGAATCTGAAGACCCAGAGGGAAGTGCTTCCTTCATTTAAGACCCAGGCCCCAAGAGGTTCTGGGCTACTATAGAGCTGATATAGGTCAGCTCCTGTGGCTTGGTCCAGCCTACACCCTCACAGGACACATTCTGGGACCTAGTTGCAGAGAGAGGGATGGGAGGACCGGGTTGTGGGAAGGACAGATAATTCTACTGACCTGGCAACAACCCCATCTAAATGTGACTTTCGACTCAGAGGAGGGTGACAGGAGGGCGCCGGGAGGGCTGACTCACCTAGTCCATCATCCAAGCCAAACACTGTGAGGAAAGGGCTCAGCTCAGCCAAGACTGTAACTGCAGGAGGATGAGGAGTCTGTGCTGGGATCCCAGCCATGCCTTTGCCTCAGTGTTTTCTCAGTGTGTTTGGGCCTCCTTTTCTCCATGACTTCCGTGAGCTTGGGAACAAGGCATGCTGGGACTTCAACAGGTGGTCCAGAACCATCACAGGAAGGTGCTGAGAGGTGAGAGATGGAGGAACTGACTAAGCTGGTCCTTATAGGAGGGGGAAGATATGGCACTGGCCAGATCCCAAGATGGGCTTAGTTTGGTCTCCAGTGAGGTCCAGTCTGGTGGCCGTTTCCAGCACAACAGCTAAGAAACCATGTTCTATCCACAATGGAATGACTATTGAATACCATGGCACAGACGCTTAATTATACAGAGAGATATTTACAATATATTATTAATGAAGACAATGTAGAGCAGGATCCTATCTTTATAAAAGCAGTGTTGTTGCTTGAACAAGTGTTTCTGGAGGACAAGCCTAAAAGGTGCAGTCTGAATTCTTGGCTCTGTTGATCACTGTGGGTCCCGAGATTACACCCCTTCAAATAAGTTTCTTATTTATCCTCACGCTGACCCGAAGACTTGGGGTCAGTACAGGGTCCAACCCCTTCCACTTCCTACGGTCAGAGCCACTCACCTCCCTCTCTCCTACAGCCCCTCTCAAGGATCTGCTGGCCGGTCTTCTATACCCTCCAAATACGAAGGGAGCTGTCATACCCTCATGTCATTTCCGCAGACAACTGGGCCACTCATTGGGCACCCATCTGTTGAATGATCCCTTCAGGGATTCCAGGAAGCCCCTCCCAATCCTACCCCCAGTTTCTGATGGGGGCTGCATCCCTGAGGTCAGAATGTGTTTTGGGCACTTTCTCACTGAAGAACACACATGTGCGTGTGCACACGCACACACACACATTTAATCTAGGACAATCTACCTTGAAACAAAAACACAAACACACATATAAATGTTTTGGTTTTGTTTTTCATATGCAACAGGCTCATAATAGGTATATTGTCCTGCCTCTAAGATTGAGCTAAATTCACACATAGGTCTGAAACATTTCTCCAAGGAAACAGTCTGCAGAGATGCAAATCTGCTGCCCCACTACAAAGATGATCTTTCAATACGTTGTGCAAGACAGCCTGGCTTCTCCAGGTCACAGTGTCTCAAACCTCTGCGTGCCAGAAGAGGGTCTTTGAATGACTTGCACAACTAAAGGCCTATAGGGAGATTGCTCAGGACAAGGGGGTGAGGTCACACAGCTATCTCCTTACACTGAGAACTGTTCTTCTTGCAGCTCCAAAATTACAAGGTGTAGATTCTATTGGGTTGGTTTGTTCTTATTCTTTCAATCAGAAGGAAGGACTGGCTTCCACTGTTATGTATTTATGCCTACATATGTATGTTTAGAGAAAACTCTAGAAGGAAATACAACAAAATATTAAAAGTGGTTATAGCAAGGGCTTGGAATTGTTCTTATTTTCTTTTATTGTTACCTGTGTTTTCCATAATAAATGTTCCTTCTCTACTTTACCAAAGAAGTCAAAGCCGTTTTCTTGAACTGCCTCAAAGTTCTGTTGCCTTCTCTCTACCCCTCCCTTATGTCTATACCCACCTCTGTGTCCACATTCGTCCTTCTCTCCTTCCCTCGAAAACCAGAGACAAAGGCAGACTTTCCTTCTGTGTCCTTACTGCCTCTCACTATGTTCTTACTATGCGTAATATGTAAGACTGATCTATTAATACATTACAGACGTGTGGTCAGTAGTCATACCCCTAATAAATAAGAGCTCAATAAATGATAATGATGATCATTGTTTTGACTCTTGGTATCTCAGTTTACCTCATCTGTAAAATGGGGTACAGTACCTACCTCATAGGTTTGTTGTAAGGATTAAATGAGTTAAATATATGTTAAGCACTTAGAAGAGCACCTGTACATAGTAGGTGCTCTATAAGTGTTTGCTAGTCTTAGTGTTACTAGTACTAATTAGCATTGTTAGTATTAGTATTAGTGCATTCATCCATTTCTGCCAAAACTTTGACTCATTAGTTATCTCCCTCTCTCTCCCATATTTAAGCCTCTTTCTGTCTTCAAATTCCTTCCCTTAGTTTATTCAGAATCAACTATGTCCCACCCCCCAAATTCATCCTGTGATATTACTGACCTATCTCTATCCACCCTTCAAGTCCAGGCATCTGGGAAAAGAGGGTTTGGAGATTCACTCTTCCACTTGTGCTCACATTCAGCTCACCATCGCTCATGACACAATGCAATCTGCTTCCCCCTCACCTCTCCAATGAAACTCCTCCAGCGAAGACCACAAGTAGCCTTCCTTTGCCAAACTCAAAGGACACTATTCAGTTTTTATCTTTCTGGACATTTCTTCCTTGTCTGACTTCACCGAACTGCACTCTTTCCTGAAACTGTTTTTCTTGGCGCCCCTGTTCTCCTCCTTCTCTGGACCCGGCCTCCTTGCCTGGGTTCTTTCTCTTCCCTCAGTCCTTAAATGCTGATGGTCCCCAGGGTCCATCTGCAGCCACCCACCTCCCCAGGGAAGCTCATCACTGCCTCACTACTCATCTCCTTCTCCTGGAATAACCAACTCTGCACTTCTAGCTCTGGTGTCTCCCCTAAGCTGTAGACCCATATATCCCAGTACACACTGGATACTTAGATCTGGAGGTCTCACATCACTGTCTGAAATTACACTCATCATCTCCTTAAACCTATGTGCCCTTCAGGGTTCCTATCTAAACAGATAAAATGTCAGGTGGTGACTCCACCACCACTATCCTCCAGTGAGAGGCTCAGGAAACCTGTTTGGCTTCCCTCTAATCATGCGTCCACCAGCACAGCTCATTTCTCGAGCTTTTCTCAAGCCTGTCTACATCTCTCCACAGTCCATGTCAGAGAGTGGCAGTGAAAACCTCAGTCTCTCTCCATTCTCCTCCTAACCTTCCTCTTTCCGCATTCCCCTCTTTCTCTATTTACTCATTCAGTCAGTTGTCAGTCAGTCAGTCAGTCAACAAGCACGGGTTGAACATCTACACTATGCCAGGCTCTAGGAATATGGAAAGGAAATCCTGAGGGAGCTCAGGATTTAGTGGGAGAGGCCACCATCAACCCCAGTGTCACGAAATACGGACACACAGGGAGCTTAGGAGTCCTTCTGTCTGAACTGACAGTTATACAGATCTGGATTATGATGATTTTTACTACAATCTTTCAAACAAAGAAGTAAAGACACTTACATCTAAGTATCCAACACCCAGCTCTATGGGATTCTGATATTTATCTTTCCCCTGTGTGTTTATACTGTATACTATATATATGTAACTATATATAATATCCATGTTTTCAAATTTCATGCAAAATGTATCACACTCTATATGTCATTTCGCAAAGTGATTTTTTTCTCAACATTATGTTTTTGAGATTTATCCATATTTATATATGTATATTTTCACTGCTTTGTAGTATTCCATTTATTTATTCATTCTCTCGTTGGTGGATATGTAGATAATTTCCAGTTTTTCCCTATTATGAGCAATGTTATAGTGGATTCTTTTTTTTTTTTAATAAATTTATTTATTTATTTATTTATTTATTTATTTATTTTTGGCTGTGTTGGGTCTTCGTTTCTGTGCGAGGGCTTTCTCTAGTTGTGGCGAGCGGGGGCCACTCTTCATCGCGGTGCGCAGGCCTCTCACTATCGTGACCTCTCTTGTTGCGGAGCACAGGCTCCAGACGCGCAGGGTCAGTAGTTGTGGCTCATGGGCCCAGTTGCTCTGCGGCATGTGGGATCCTCCCAGACCAGGGCTCGAACCTGTGTCCCCTGCATTGGCAGGCGGATTCTCAACCACTGCACCACCAGGGAAGCCCCTATAGTGGATTCTTATACATGTACTATTTCCTAGTGCATATGTGAGGATTTCTCTAGAAGTCAATTGCAGAGTTGAAGGACATGCACATCTGAAGTTTATCAGACGTTGCCAAATTGCTCTTCAAAGTGGTTGTACCAATCTATTTTCCCACTAGCTGCCTATGAGAGTTTCTGTTTATCTACTCTATGTCCTTGTAAATACTTGGTAGTATCCCTTTTTAATTACTTTACCAGTCTGATGGGTGTGAAATGTTATCTCGTGTAGTTTAAATTTTTATTTCCTTGATTATTAATGAAGTAGCCCATTCAGATTTCTTTTTCTCTTAATTGCCCTTTCATACTTTATGCATATTTTTCTATTTTTTATCTCTTTCCTATTTCATTTGTAGAATTTTTTTACAAATTGTAGATACTAATCTTTTGTCAGTTCTCTGCGTAGCAAATACCTTCCCCTAGTCTGAGTCGTATCTTCAAGTTTCTTTAAGATGTCTTTTTTGAACAGAAGTAGTTCGTTTAAAACAGGTAAGACATCATTCATTCCTTTTGTGATCTATTTTTGTGATCTATTTTAAGAAATCATTACCTGCCCAAAAGTCACCTCTCCATATTTATTCTAAAAGCTTTAAAGATTAGTTTTTTAGTTCTTTATTTTGGAGTATGGAACTAGGAGCCTAATTTGATATTCTTCCATGTGGATAACCAATTTTCCAAGCATCATTTATTTTTAAAAGTAATTTCTTTCCCCTACTGATTTGAAATATCAGCTGTTGTATATCTTTTCCATATGTGTGTGGGTCTCTTCCTGGGCTCTCTGTTCTGCCTCACCACCCCACTCTCTAATTACTATTCCTTTACGATACCACTACGTCTTCTTATCTCGTAGGTTAAGTCTTCCTTCCATCCCACCTCCTCGTGTTCTTTTCCAAAATTATCTAGCTCTTGCTCTTCCATGTGAATTTTAAGATCACTTAGTCAAATTCCATCAAAAAAACACTTCATTGGAATTTTGATTGAAATTAAATTAAATTTATAGATTGTTTGAGAGAAATTGGCATGAACATTGAGTCTTCTGATCCATGAACATATGTCTCTTCATTTATTTTCAGATCATTTTTGGCTTCGTCCCACAATATTTTGTCATTCTTTTCCATAAAAACTTTCCTATCTTCTGTTAGATTAATCACTGGGCACTTCACAACTTCATCTTGTCATTATGAATGAGATCTTTGTTTTTTCTATTACATTTTCTAACTGGTCATGATTGATGAGTAAGAAGACTAGTAATTTGGGGGGAATTCCCTGGCGGTCCAGTGATTAGGACTTGGCGCTTTCAATTCCTGGTCGGGGAACTAAGATTCCACAAGCCATGCGGCATGGCTGAGGGGGGGGAAAAGAAAGTCAAGACTAGTAATTTTTCTATGTTGACCTTGTGTCAAGCAATATAGCTGAATTAATTTAATACTTTAATAGTTTATCTGTAAATTCTTTTGAATTATCTATGTAGACAATTATATTCTGCAAAAGAGAACACTTGCATTTCTTCCTTTCCAATTCTTCTACTTCTTTTTTCCCTTGGGTTGTTGCATGGGCAAGGTTCTCCAATGTGAAAAAGAAGTGACGATAGTAGGCATCCTTGTCTTACTCCCGAGTTTAAAAGAAATGCTTCTGAAATTGTGCTATGTGAGTATGCTTGCTGTTGATTATTGATGGATAACTTTGCCATGTTCAAAAAGCTTCCTTCTAAGCCCAGTCTGGTAAGTTTTATCCTGAATGGATTTAAAATTTCATCAAACGCTTTCTCTGCATCTGTTAAGATGAACATATATTTTCTCCTTTAATTTTTTGATATAGTGAATCATTAATAAATTTTCCTAAGTCAAACATTCTTGAATTCTGGGATAAACTCTAATTATACACCACTTAATTCATTTTGCTAGTATTTAATTTCTAACTTTTGCATCTAGGTGCTCAAGTGAATGTATCAGTTCTCCATTGTAATAATAACAATTGTCCCAAACTCACTGATTAAAACAACAATAAACATTTATTACATCTCGGTTCCATGTGTCAGGAATACGGGAGCAATGTAGCTGGGTGGTTCTGTCTTGTGGTCTCTCATGAGTTGCAGTTAAGATATTGGCCAATGCTACAGCCATCTGAAGGCTTGACTATGGCTGGAAGAAACACTTCTAAGATGACCCATTCACATGACTGGAAAACTGGTGCTGGCTATTGGCAGAAGGCTCAGTTCCTCATCACGTGGCTCTCCTCAGGGATGCTTGAGTGTGTCTATGACATGGCAGCTGGCTTCCTCTAGAGCAAGCTATGCAAAGAGTAAGGCAGAGAAGCTCTAGTGACTTTTATGGATTAGCCTCCAAAGTCATATGCTGTCACTCCTGCAGCACTCTAGTGGACACACAGACAAGCCACGATTCAATGTGGAAATCTATGCAAGGAGTCAGTGTGGGAATCTATGCAAGGATGTGACTATCAGGAGATGAGGGTCCTTGGGGGCCATCTTAGAGGATGGCTACCAGTGAGATTGGTTTATAATTTTCTTTTCTTGAACTGACCTTGCTTGGTCTGTATCAAGAATATACCAGCCTCAAAAATTAATTTCCCTGGTTCAATTCTCTGAAGCAGTTCTTTAAAGGTTCAATAAAACTCATGTCCTTTGAAGAGAGAGATGTTTGATAAGTTGCATGATTATTATTGGTTAATTCAAACTTTCTATATATTCTTGGGTCAAGTCTGATTATTCATATTTTTTTGAAAAGTAGCCATTTTCTCTGTTTTCAATTTCATTGACTTGAGTTGTTCTGTCATCCTCTTACTATTTTTTAAAATTTCTGGGACTTCCCTGGTGACACAGTGGTTAAGAATCCGCCTGCCAATGCAGGGGACACGAGTTTGAGCGCTGGTCCGGGAAGATCCCTCATGCCGCAGAGCAACTAAGCCCATAAGCCACAACTACTGAGCCTGCATGCCACAACTACTGAAGCCCACACGCCTAGAGCCCGTGCTCCTCAACAAGAGAAGCCACCACACGAAGAGTAGTCCCCGCTTGCTGCAACTAGAGAAAGCCCATGTGCAGCAGTGAAGACACAATGCAGCCTAAATAAATAAATAATTAATTAAAAATAAATAAATAATAAATAAATGTTCTACTTCATTTCTAGCTATGCCTATTTTTTGTTTCTAATATTGTTCATTTATGACTTTTTCCTTTTTTTTCCTTGATGAGTCTTGCTAAGAGTTTGTCTGTTTTGTTTTTTCACGGAACTGCTTTTGTGTTTTGTTTCTTTGTGTTCTACTTTGTTAACTTCCATTATTTTTACTATTCTCCTCCCCTACTTTCCTTGGGTACTCTGTTATACTTTTTCTAGCTCCTTGTACTGAGTGCTTAATCTTAAATCTGTCTTGTTTGTAATAAATGCCTGAAAAATTAGAATTGTTTTGGCTTCATCCTACAAGCTTTAATATGTAGTATTTTTGTTATCATTCAGTTCTAAATACTTGGTAATTTCCATTGTGATATCTTCTTTAACTTGCTTTAGAAGTGACTCCTTACTTCTAAACATGTGGGAGATTTAATGTTATTTTTATTGTTAATTTACAATTTACTTGTTTTGTGATTGGAGAACACAATTTTCATGATGTTGACTGACATCATTTTTCACCTGGTATGCAGTTAATATTTCACAATTGTTCCATGTGTTTACATTCTTTTGTTTATTCTAAGTCTCAGAAATCCAATTCATGGGCCCATGAGAAAATGGTCCAACCAGACAGTCCTACAGTGAAACCCACCTTGGACAAACCCCACCCGTGTACACAGAGCTCACAGTCAGCTTTTTCCTAAATATTAACAAGCTTTATCCTAAATATTAACAAGCAAATATCATCAAACATTTGAACTTCCTGTGTGAAGAAACAAAAATAAACAAGTAAATAAAAAGGATTTTGAAGAAATAAAGACAATTTGAGAACAGGAAAAAAGTTGCTTTAAAAATCTATAATTAATATCCTCAGAGAGATAAGCAGAAACATGTGGATAATAAAAATATGAGAAAAGAAATGAAAATTTTAGAAGGAGGTTTAGAAATAAAGCTAAGGAATCTGAAGGTGAGAAAGTGAGAGAGCAAGAGAGATTAAAAATAGAAGAGAAAAAGTAAGACCTTTAAATGATCAATCCAGAAGGTCCAACACCCAAATAATAAAAAAATCTACAAAGAGAAAATGGAGAGAGAAAAGATCAAAAAAATAATTTAAGAGGGTCATTTGTAGAGATGTGGATGGACCTGAAGACTGTCATTCAGAGTGAAGTAAGTCAGAAAGAGAAAAACAAATATCGTATATTAACGCATATATGTGGAATCTAGAAAAATGGTATAGATGATCTTATTTGCAAAGCAGAAATAGAGACACAGACGTAGAGAACAAAGGTATGGATACCACAGGGGAAAGGGAGGCGGGAACTGGGAGATTGGGATTGACATAAATACACTATTGATACTATGTATAAAATAGACAACTAATGAGAACCTACTGTATAGCACAGGGAACTCCACTCAGTGCTCTGTGGTGACCTAAATGGGAAGGAAATCCAAAAAAGCTATATGTACACATATAGCTGATTCACTTTGCTATACAGCAGAAACTAACACAACATTGTAAAGCAACTATACTCCATTAAAAATTAATTTTTAAAAAATAATAATTTAAGAAAAACTTCTAAGAAGAAAGGACATGAGTTTCTAGAGTAAGAGAGTCTCCACATTCTCTGGACAATTAATTTTGAAAAGATCCCACCAAACATATAATCATTAAATAGCAGAACAATAATGATAAAAGAAAGGGCCTAAAATTTTTCCAGGAGAAGAAAGAGTCCTTATATAGGATCTGGAGTCAAAATATCAACGGACTTCTAAACAGTAACACCGGAAGCTAAAAGGTAATAGAGCAGTGTATTCAAATTCTGAGAGAAAATTATTTCTGACCCAGAATTACATGTTCAGCCTAACCATCACTCAAATGTGATGGTGGAAGAGACATTTTCAGAGATGAAAGTGCTCAAAAATATATGCCTAAGTCTTACACACTCTTGTGTAGGAAGCCACTGAAGAATATACTCCATAAAAATGAGGGAATACATCAAGAAAGAGGAAGACACAAGACACAGGGTGTAGGCAAAGGGAATCCCCATGGTGACAGAGAAGGGATGTCCCAGGAAGACAGCTGGACAACAGGCCTAGGCACAGCCACCTGCAACAGAAACAGGAGGACAGACGGTTCTGGGAGGAAATGTCCCCAAGGAAAACATGAAATTAATAGATTACCTAAAATGTTAAAAAAAAAAAATAGATTACCTAACATGTTCAGACATATTGAGAGATGAGTCACTCATAGGAATAGAAATCTAATCAAACAAAACAGATCATTATTATCACCAGGGAAAAGAAAAAGTGATAAAAGAAAGGAAATGTAATCATATCACAATAAAAAGTTTAGCTGTGAATAGTACTGATATAGTAATACTAATATGAGCATTGAATAACTAGAAAATATGATGTAATTACTTTGAAAGGGAAGGGGTGGAGAATTTGGGAAGGAGAAAAATAATATCTTTCATAATAGAAAAGCAATATATAATACCTAATGAAAAATATAAACAAGGTATATAGAAACATAGATGCAAAAAACAACAAAATACTAGCTAAAGGGAGTTGAAAGTGTTTGCCTTTAGGGGTTGGGAACTGGGGTGGGGTAAGAAGGGACAAGGGGCTGCAATTTTTCGTTAGAAGTTATCCACGTGTACCTTGGAGATATTGTGGGTTTGGTTCCAGGCTACCATAGTAATGCGAATATTGCAATAAAGCAATAAATATTGCTTTAAATTTTGCAATAAATAAGTAAATATTGCAATATTGCAATAAATTTTTTGGTTTCCCAGTACATATAAAAGTTATGCTTACAGGGACTCCCCTGGCAGTCCAGTGGTAGAGACTTCGCCTTCCAATGCAGGGCGTGCGGGTTCGATCCCTGGTCAGGGAGCTAAGATCCCACATGCCTCGTGGCCAAAAAACCAGAACATAAAACAAGCAATATTGTAACAAATTCAGTAACGACTTTAAAAATGGTCCACATCAAAAAATCTTTAAAAAAAATTCTTCTTACACTATACTGTAGTCTATTAAACACACAGTAGCATTATGTCTAAAAAACAATGTACATAATGTAATTAAAAAATATTGCTAAAAAATGCTAATTATCATCTGAGCCTTCAATGAGTTGTAAATTTTTGAAACAGTAACATCAAAGATCACTGATCACAGATCACCATAATAAACATAATAATAATGAAAAAACTTAAAATACTACTAGAATAAACAAAATGTGACACAGAGACATGAAATGAGTAAATACTGTTGGGAAAATGGTGCTGATAGACTTGCTCAATGCAGGATTGCCATAAATCTTTGATTTGTAAAAAACACAACATCTGCGAAGCACAATAAGGCAAAATGCAATAAAATGAGGTACGCCTGTATTAATTATCTATTGTTGTATAACAAATCACCCAAAACTAATCAGCTTAAAATAACAATAAACATTTGTTATCTCATTTAGTATCTGTGAGTCAGAAATTCAGGAGTGTAGCTAGGTGGTTCTGGCTGAGAACCTCTCATGAGGTCATGGTCAAGATCCCAGCCAGGGCCATAATCATCTGAAAGCTTGACTGAGGCTGGATGACCCCTTTCCAAAGTGGTCCACTGACATTCCTGGCATTTAGTGCTGGTTGTTAGCATGAGGCCTCGGTCCTTGCCACACAGACCTTTCCTTGGGGCTGCTTGAGTGTCCTTCCCACATGGCAGTTTCCTTCCCCCAGAGCAAGAGAGCTTAGAGAAAACCAGGTGGAAGCTGCAATGTCCTTCATCACTTAAACCGAGATATCACACACCATTATGTTCTGCAATGTCCTTCTGGTTACACAAGTCAGCTCTATTCAGTGTGGGAGGGTAGAACACAAGGGCATGGCTAGGAGGCATGCATCATTGGGGACCATCCTTAGAATCTTTGAGAATTTTTGAATTTTTAAAATTTTGTTTATAGTCAATGCTCATTTAGATTTATCAACATATCTTTATCACTTTCTGTGGTTAACATTGTTTCTTGTCCCCTTCCCTTTCTTTCTAGGTTCATCTTTTCTTCTTGAAGTACATCCTATAATAATTCTTTCCATGTGGGTATGTATGGAAATGTCCCTTTTTCCTTTAATTTTAACTATAAGTTAGCTGGGTATAAAAGTCCAGTTGGCACTTTGAAGCTACTACTCCAACATCTCTGGCCTTGGTTTTTGCTGAGGCCAGAAGTTCCTTTATAAGTAATCTTTTTTTCAGGTCTACTGTAAGGTCTTTTTCTCTTTGCATTTGTTTGTCTGCAATTTCCCCCAAAATATGCTCTGCTACTACTCCCTCATGTGTTACTTCACTGTGGTTCCACTCATTTTCTTCTTCCAAAACTCCTATTGGACATACATTGTCCTTCATACAATCTATCCATCATGTCTCATAACGGCTCTTACATTTTTTAATCTTTGTCTGCGTGTACTGTATAGGTGTTAATTCCTAAGTAATGTCTTCTAACTCACTAACTCTCTCTTCATATCTAGTCTACATTTATTCTGTCTACTATGTTTTGTAATGATCAATGTTTTCATTTCCAAGATCTCTCATTGATTCTTTTTGTATCTCCTTGTTCTCATTTCATTTCTATCTGCCTCCATTCATTTCTTGTTAATGTTAAGCTTTCATTTGCCTTTTTAGGCATCCTAAACACTTGTTTTAATTCTTTATAAGATTTTCACAAAATTAAATTAATCTGGAATGAATTCAAATTCCAAATGTTGATTCTGTTGACTGTTTTTCTTACCATTAAGTTTTTTTTCCTTGTATTTTGGTTTGAATCTCAGTGAGCTGGAGAATTTTTGAATTTTGTTTTTATATCTATTTTTCACTCTGTCTCTGTCCTGAGCTGGGACTCCAGGCCCAGCTGAAAACCAGGTCCTAGAATAGCACTTTAGGGCTCCCACTCTGCTGTGGTATGAGGACATCACACACCCAGGCATGTAGCCAGAGGGTGGCTTGGCTCAGCTCCTAGTCAAGAGTCTGTCTTCATCTTCCCACATTTCAAGTCCCAGGCTGTACATGGACAGCTGGCTTTTTTTTTTTTTTTTTTCCCTTGCCTCTTTTCACAAGCAGAGAGAGCCTCACCCCACCCCTGGCTTCAAGGAGCCTGGCTGTTGTCCCCTGTCTCACACAGAACTTGTAACCAGGAGCTAAACCTCTGGCAGCTACTGCTTCTTCTAGACCCCGAGGCTACCAGACCCTCAGCCCCACTCATCACACTGTGTTTCTGATCTGCTTCTCATACACAAAGATATCTATCTTGGTTTAGGGCCCAACTATGTCCTTTTGTTTATCATTTTTTCTATTTTATTTATTATTGCTCTCTATTTGGAACAGAGGGCGTAGGCCACAGAATGAACTCGCTATGCCATCTTGGCTGGAAGTTGGGAACAGAATTGTGTGGTTGCCATACCTATAGAGAAGTCCTGTGTTTCCTTTTATTAAATGTAAAAGAGGAAAGATCATTTTATAAAAATTCAGTAGGCTTTTATACATGGGCTTTGCTATGAGTACTATCTGTGGTTCTGACAGAACACGTTCCTTCCTCAGGATAAAGGAGGTAGAGTCCGCGTGTCCCCACGTTACTCACAAGCCCACTTACTCCACACACACTCTGCGAGTTGTTCTTTGAAGCGGAGGCCGCAGGACACAGACGAGGCCTCAGCAGCATCCATTCCTCTCTCCTCGGAGCAGAACAGGGCCTGCCTGAGCATGACAGCAGGGAGTGGCCCTGGGACCCCAGTGGCCACAAGAAGAAGCTGCGGCGCCCACAGCCAAGGAAATGCCCACCGGATTAAGATTTTCCATGCACGTCCAATCCCAGCTGACCTGGGGCCTGTGGAGATGGCACAGGCAACCTGAAGTTCTCACTTACACAGGCCCCAAGGTGGAATTCTCTCTACTGTCTCTCCTGCTCTACCAGAACCTAGCCCACCCAACCTGGGCCAGTTCTGTGAAGGCAGCTACTTCCTGCCTGGTGCTTCTGAGCATCAGAACCTTGATTCTAGGCACCACTTGGTCCAGAGAGCTATTTGAATGGGTTGCTTAACACACAAATGTCCAGAGGATCCCCACCCCCATCGAGGCCACCCAGAGGATTGTGGAAAGGCAGTCTGTGCAGGGGTCCAACATGGGTTTTGCGGATTAGATAGACCTGAGTCTGAATCCCACCTCTGTCACTCACTAGCTGTGTGTCTCTGGGCAAGTTACTTAACCTCTCTGTGCCTCTGCTTCTTCATCTATGAATAAGGGTAATACTTTCTTATTTTAATGGGTTGCTGTGAGGATAGAACCAGATAATCAGATAACTCCATCTCCCATATACGTGCCCCCTATTTTGGATGTGCCTAGGCTCTTATAGCCCCTTTCTATCCTATTCCTGGGACCTATAAGCTTCAATCAGCCTCTTCTTGGCCTTGGGTAGCTGTGATGGGGGCATTTTTTTGAGGAGGAACCAGGCCCAGATGGAGTCCATACAGCAGAGGCCCTACATGAGGGCCAAAGTCCTCCAGACTAAGCTGTCCCTGAGAATCACAAATTCACAAACATACCCTCTGACTGCTGGTGCCTGGGCGGCTCCTGTTTAACTATTTCCCACCCAGTGGCCTGCAGACCATACTCTCAGAACACACGCCTGCCAGAGGTACAATACAAGCACAGCCAAGCTGGGCTTTCAGCTGGTCAGTCAGTGAATTATTAGGCACCTGCTCTGTGCTTGCACTGGGGTTCTAAGGGAAAGGCGATCTCTGCCCTCAAGGCGTTCACAGCAGGGTGGGAAGGCTGACTGCAGACCCTCTCTGCAGGACTCTTTCATGACTGCTGTAAAGAGAGGTGCAGTGCACACGAGAAGCACAGATCAGGGTCAGCCTGGGATCATCAGGGACGCTTCCCAGAGGAGAGGTTGATGGCTGGGCGCTGGAATGTGGAGTTAGAATGTGCTGAGGACAAACTTCATCAATTCGTTGAACACTTTTGTTTTCAACATCTGCCGCCCTCTCCTCCAGCATCTGTCCTGTGCCCTGGGGATTCCATAATGCTAAAGAGAACAGCAGTCGCGGCTGTCCAGGTCTTGGCCTGGCACTCACAGCTAGGCTGTGGTGCTCTCCTGTGGAATATAAACAATTCCACAGAACATCAACCTCAGACAAGGCCACTCTGTGACGGTGATGGATCTAGATAGAAACAAGCCCAAACCCCATAAGTCCTTTCTGACACCCCACACTGAGACCTCGCAGCTCCCCATGGTATGCGTTCTCCTCCACTGCAACGAGCAATAAACCCAACTGGCTCCACTGCAGGTGAGTTCCTGGTGGTCTCTGGGTGGAGAGTGTTACAGTGATGACCAAGAGGTAGGACTTGAGTGGAGACAATTAAATGATGGGCAAGCCACGCTGGAGACATGGGGGAGGAACATTCCAGGCAGATAGAATAGCCAGTGCAAAGGCCCTGAGGCGAAATGCCAGGCATGTTTGAAAAATAGCAAGTAGGCCAACCTGGCTGGAGTAGAAAAGTCAGAGTAGGTATTCCAGGCAGAGGGAATAAACTGTACAAAACTTCACATAAAAGAAAGTAGGCCCTTGCCTGGCAAGCGCAGGTAGTTCTATGTGGTTGAACAGGAAAATCAATGTGTCTTTGGTGGGCTGCACCCTCAGGCCTACAAGCCCAGTGCTTACCCAGCTTCAAGACCGAAGAAAGAGCCCAGAATCAGAGACAGAGACATCAGTGGTCTAATGGATGGGGGAGCTTACATGTCTGAAGCAAGGTCCTGGAGAGGCACCGCACCGTGTGCAACAGACAGCAGGCAGGACATTTTCAGGTATTTTTTTTCAGTTTCTAAATAGCCAATTCAGTTTAAACAAATAACAGGAATAGACAATAATACATATCATTCACGCACATGCACATGCCTCACTTTCAGAGGAACATGAATCAGCATTCAAGTTAACCTTTGCCTCCGCTGTCAGCTCAGCCTCTGTGGCCTTTCTTAATATAAAAAACAATGGTCAGGGACTTCCCTGGTGGTGCAGTGGTTGAGAATCTGCCTGCCAATGCAGGGGACATGGGTTCGAGCCCTGGTCTGGGAAGATCCCACATGCCGCGGAGCAACTAAGCCCGTGAGCCACAACTACTGAAGCCCGCATGCCTAGAGCTTGTGTTCCACAGCAAGAGAAGCCACCTCAATGAGAAACACGCGCACTGCAACAAAGACCCAACGCAGCCAAAAAATAAATTAAAACAAACAAACAAACAAACAAACAAAACAACAATGGCCAGCCCACAGCTGGGGCCACCACCTTATTGCCTAACTTCTTTTTCCCACGGTAATGACAGCCAATATCTCTGCAACAGCCTTAGGGGTGTCTGTGAGTTCCCCATACTCTCTAGGCGGCCTCCATTCGTCAAGGACGGCCACCACAGGGATTACCACATACCAGCGGACAGCCACCCAAGGATTACCCCTGCAACTTTCAGGATCACCCCAGGAACTTTTGAAACCGAGTCCCCCTAAAACCAAGTTCCTCTGATGAGTTTATGATTAACCTCTGTATCCAAAACGTCATTCTCTGTCTTGTCCAACACCTGTTCTTGTCAGGATTAAGGAGTATCAAAGTGAAGGGGGGATTGAAACCAAGCAGGACCCTGTGGGGCCCTCCTGGGCATGAAAGCCTTTCCAAGTCCCCTGTTTCTTATTTGTGGGAAGTGGGGGATGGGAGACTTCAGCCTCCTAGACCTTCCTGAATACCAAAGAGCAGATTCAAACAGTTGCTAATCAGGGAAGTAAGGAATGCAGAAACAAAGGTGGAGCAATCAAGAAACTCTAGGGCAGGACTTCCCTGGTGGCGCAGTGGTTAAGAATCCACCTGCCAATGCAGGGGACATGGGTTCGAGCCCTGGTCTGGGAATATCCCACATGCCGCAGAGCAACTAAGCCTGTGCACCACAACTACTGAGCCTGCGCTCTAGAGCCTGCGAGCCACAACTACTGAGCCCGCGTGCCACAGCTACTGAAGCCCGTGCGCCTAGAGCCCGTGCTCCGCAACAAGAGAAGCCACCACAATGAGAAGCCCATGCACCGCAACAAGGAGTAGCCCCCGCTCGCCACAACTAGGGAAAGCCCGCACGCAGCAACAAAGACCCAACACCAAAAAAAATAAAATAAAATAAGTTAAAAAAAAAAAAGGGGGCTTCCCTGGTGGCACAGTGGTTGAGAATCTGCCTGCTAATGCAGGGGACATGGGTTCGAGCCCTGGTCTGGGAAGATCCCACATGCCGCGGAGCAACTAGGCCCATGAGCCACAACTACTGAGCCTGCGCATCTGGAGCCTGTGCTTCACAACAAGAGAGGCCGCGATAGTGAGAGGCCCGTGCACCGCAATGAAGAGTGGCCCCCGCTTGCCACAACTAGAGAAAGCCCTCGCACAGAAACGAAGACCCAACACAGCCAAAAATAAAATAAATAAAAGAAAAAAAAACAAAACAAAACTCTAGAGCAGCGATTAATGCAGGGTCCTTGTTACTCCTCAAGGAATATACAGAACAATATCTTTGAATTCTTCTGCTGAAACTAAGGCCCCCCACTCAGGTGGAGGATGGTAACTTCAGGCTGAACACAAGATTCCTGGAACATGGCCCTGTTACCTCACCACCAGCCAATCAGAAGAAAGTCACACACCCTGCAGCCCTCACCCGAAATTTTGCCTATAAAAACTTCTCCCTGAGAACCATCGGAGAGTTTGGGGTTTTTGAGCATGAGCCACCCATTCTCCTTGCTTGGCCCTACAATAAACTTTTCTCTGCTCCAAACTCCAACGTTTCGATTTGTTTGGCCTTCACTGTGCATCGGGCACATGAACTTGTGTTCTCTAACACTTTGGGGCTCCACATGTTAGTGGATGGCCACCTGAGAATTACCCCTGAAACATCCAGGCCCCACATTAGTGGCCAGGCCTCCCCACAACTTTCCATTCCCCGTCCCTATTTCCCAACATCTCGGCGCTCACAGAAGTGTCCTACGTCTCCTGGCTGCTCCGCCAATTGTTGGGCTGCACTCGGCAGGCCTATAAACCATGTGCTTGCCCAGCTTCAACACCAAAGAAAAAGCCTGGAGTCAGTGACAGAGACACCAATGATTTAATGGATGCGGGAGCTTACACATCTGAAGCAGGGTCTTGGAGCGACAGACACCCCGCTGGGTGCGGCAGACGGAAGGCAGGACATGGCGGCAGGCTACGCTCCTGGGGGCAGGGGGAGATTACCAGTTATGGGGGAATTGACATCAGGTTGGCTCATCGGTTACCAGGAAAACTAGCAGAAGGGCACGCCCCTCACTGCTCCTTTGATAAGCTATCAGGTGGAGATGCTCTGATCTAAAGTTAGAACAATCATTAGCTGAGGCGAGGGTAAAAATGTAGGAAGGTCAGTCGTGGACACCGTGTGGATGAAATAGGCACTCGTCGAGCAGGGATGTATAGAGAGCAAGAGAACAACCATCTCGCGTGGCCGGATCATACAGTCTTGTTTTGAGGAAGAGGGACAAGAGCCTTTATTGCATTCTTAAAGAGATTTTTAGCAAAGTCACCATGGGTCCTAGCGCTCTGTCAGAGCCTCTCATCATGGCATTTTTCTTTGATATGGTAATAGAGTAAATAAATCAGTGCGTTCTATCTTTGAGCACCATCGACCAAAGGGAGACCCCCACCTTTTGGATGATCCTGCCAGCTCACCCTGTGGATGTATGTCTCTCTAGACATCTGGGGAAAAGCCTGTCCCTTTGGTGTAGGTCTAATGGGATAACATAGACCAAGCATTTGTGTGGTCCAATGTGATATAAGAGTGAGGTGGATTGAACAAATTTTATCACCAGCTGCAATTTATGCCCCGGAAAAAATACAAAAAAAGCGTCTGCCTTCTCGTTGCTGGCAACATAAACCGGAAATTCCCTGCACCAACTCAGGGCTGCAGGCCACAGGTGTGAACACACACACACACACACACACACATACACACACACACACACACCACACTATACCATCATTGAGCCCCAAGCCCAGCCAGCTCAGGACTCAGTACCACTCAGCAATTAAATTTTCCCAGAGAAAAAGTTATGCAGGTGACAGCCAAGTACTGTTTTAGCATTGGCATTTAACAGAGAACAAAAGTGAACTTTTAACTCTTTCTTTCTCTGGCTGGACCTGGTGACCCCGCCTAGGGGGTGAGGGAGGGATGGAGGAGTCCACACGACGCCTGGCTTCTGTTCACCTGGTGCCAAAAGACACTGACCCACGTGCCTTCCCCCGCCAATCTCCTCCTCCCGGCCTGTGACCTTTCCCTCCCCCACTCCAGGTCTCTTATGCCATCACACGTCTCTTGTCCCCTGTGTCCACCCAGTACCTAGGGCCAGGCAGGCACTCAGGCCCAGGATGCAGGCCTTTGGTCCCAAGGGAGGACAGTGACCTTTCCCTCAAGGCCAGGGTAGATGCAGCTGCCCACAGGGGTGAGGGGTCGGGCCCTGCAGTCTCCCAAGTACTGCCCACGGCAGGCCCTCCCCGAGGGAAGGCAGGCCCCGGGCAAAAATTTTGTGTGGCGCTGTCAACATAAACAATTTGATTTGATAATGTATTACCAAAATTCATGGGCCCACATGAGCCACGCTGATGGACTGAAGAGGTACTTAATTATTTGTTTATTGTCCAGTCAGAACACTCAAGACTCTCTGTAATACACAGGCCCCATCTCTTCCTGTCTAGTCCAGGAACCATCTCTTCATGTTGTTTATGGCCAAGGTTGTCATTCTCAGCGAACTTCATAAATCTCACCTCAAGGAAAAGGTAGCAAGGCTGTTATTACTCACAATGCTGTGGCTCTTCGGAACCTGTTTATATTGAAACAACAGAGACCTCCCTGCCTCTGTGGTTCTCTAATACTGTTTATTTAATGTCCATCCCATCACTGCATCATCCTTTTCTTTTTTAATTAATTAATTAATTAATTTTGGCTGCGTTGGGTCTTCGTTGCTGCACGCAGGCTTTCTCTAGTTTCGGCAAGCGGGGGCTACTCTTCATTGCTGTGCACGCGCTTCTCACTGTGGTGGCTTCTCTTGTTGCGGAGCACGAGCTCTAGGTGCATGGGCTTCAGTAGTTGTGGCACGTGGGCTCAGTAGTCGTGGCTCACAGGCTCTAGAGTGCAGGCTCAGTAGTTGTGGCGCACGGGCTTAGTTGCTCTGCGACATGTGGGATCTTCCAGGACCAGGGCTCAAACCCATGTCCCCTGCATTGGCAGGCAGATTCTTAACCCCTGGGCCACCAGGGAAGTTCCACTGCATCATCCTTGGTGTGGCTTCGGTGATTCTCTCAAAGGTTGTAACGGTTCTTCCTTGATAATGATCACAAATGCAAGTCTTACCCAAAGTATGTAAAAAAAAGAAAAAGCACTTATTTATTTTCAGATTATGTTAAATTTACCATTGGGGATTTTACAGTGTGAACATAGACGAGCACATCTTCCAGCCGTGACCCCTCAGGAACGCTTTAGGTCACAGTCATGGAATTTTTAGAATGTGACCTCTTTCCCTGTTGACCACATCCCCGCCCTCCGCACACCATGGAAGGAGAGGCGAGGGAGCCCATGGCCAGAGTGAAAGGAACAGTCTTGTTCACACTCCCCATCACTTCACAGCAAGTGCAGACACCCGTGGGAAAGGCCCCTTGCTGCCGAGCTGGTCTGACAGTCCTTGGAAGAGACGGGTGTCCCCAGAGGACGGCCGGACAGGTGGTGTGGAGGCCCCCGGCAGGGTGGGGAGGGCACACAGGGAACGCTCGCTGCCACCCCTGCCCTTCTTGGGTGCTGTGGCCCCAGGGCAGCGCTGTGGTTAGAGCACCGCCGGGCCAGAGCTGAAACGTGGACACACACATGCAGGCTCCAGAGCTGGCAGCAGCCCAGAGCCTTGAATTTGTCCTGAGTCCCGTGTGACTCAAACTCATGTGATCCCACACAAAAATACTGTGCTGGCCAGCAGGAGCAATCCACTCAACAGGCTGCCCTCCGGGAAGCGGGGCCCAGGCACGAGCCCCAGGACGACACCACTGGTATGAGTTCCAGAACTCCTCAGGGCATGTGGCTCACCCCAGCAGAGAGGTGGAGACACCACAGCGGAGACTGACAGGACCCGGGGCCCACGTGGCTCCTGGTCCTGGCTTGGGGGCTCTGCCAGGAGGGCAGCTCTGGCTGCTCTAAGTCATCCGAGTGGGACTTGGAAAATTTTGAGGAACAGGCTTCTGGAGACCATCACCCTCACAGGCCCAGTTCAGGGTCTGGGCACCCGGCCCAGCTGGTGCTGCCAGCCCAGCCCAGCCCAGACAACCAAGTGGGTTTAGAATATTCTAAGGAGGGCACTCAAAAGCACTGGGCCCTCTGAGGCGCGGCCCAGGGCAGAGACCTGCTTGCCCACATCTGAGGACTATACTGGCCCAGGGAGCCAGTTTACCTCCAAGCTATCGTCTCAGCCCTGAGCTTTGGGGGCCCTTGGTTCTTCTGGCAAAGATATGACATCCAAGGCCCTCCCCAGGCTGTCCCAGCCTGTCTGTCCAACCTCATGCCCCCACCTCATATTCCTTCTCTCCCCCCACCGAACCCACACTCTCCCCTTGAAATCTCCCACCCCAGGACCCAGGGTCTTCCCTCCACTGGCAATGCCTACAGCTTAGGGATCCTCCATGGCTCGGTTCAAATGCCACCTCCTCTGTGAGGTCTGCTCTGTTGCCCCAGCTGGGAGTGTGTCTGTCCCCAGATCTCTGCTGGCCTCAGGCGTCATCCTCACCACTCCCCGCTCAGTGTCACAGGACTTTATGTATGTCAGGTCTCTCATACCAGACGGTAAGGACCCGGAAAGCAAGGTCTCTACTGAGCAGGGCGTTGATTAATCAGAGCAGAGAGTGGGGAGGAGGACCCAGGAAAGGAACACAAGGGCCCAGAGGAGGAGACAGGAGGGAGGGGCCCATAGTGAAAGGCAGGTCCTGGCATCTGCAGAGCAAGAGAAACCAAGTTATTGGTAGCACCAGTACCACTGCAGCCCACACAAAAATGTACCCATCGCATAAGGATACTTTGTCCCCTAGGAAATGCCTCAGGGTACCTGCCTAGCTCACAATGGTTCTCTTCGTCTGTGAATTCTTCTGCCGTCCTACTTACCCACACCTCCACACAGGTGGGACCACAGTTCTCCTGTGTGACTCCATTCTCTGGCCAAATTCCCTCTCCAGGGATTTGGGGATTGATCACAGCCAGGGAATCTCTGAACACAGCTGGGACTGAGTATCTATAACCCACCCCCACCCCCCTACTGTGGGTAGACCACCCTGTACTTGGAAAGGCAGCAAAGACCTGTGTCCAAAAGAGGGAACTACAGTGGATGAGCCATGATCAGGGGTATTGGCCAGGTCTCGTTCAGAAACAAGAGACAGAAGCCCAGATCAAACCAATCTGAGCAGAAGGGACAGCCGTGATCAGCAGTGGCCAAGCACAAGAGTGCCGTGTCCATGTGGCAGAGCTTTGTCCTTCTCTCCACTTCTTGACTCTACTTGGATCTAGTTCTTTCCCATCGTGGGTATAAAGGCCTTTAGAAATGCCAGGGAAAAAATTAACACAACATTGTAAATCAACTATACTTCGATCAAATAAATTAAAAAAAAAAAAAAAGGAAATGCCAGGGAAATGAGAATTTCTCCCCTCATGTTCACGGCTCTGCCCACGGGAGACTCTAACTGACCTTGGACCACATGCCAGCTCTGAGGGAAGAGGAGGGCCAAAGAAGGTGATGGACGCCCTCCCCTGCATGTCTGCGTGAACCAGGGGTGGAGGGGTGGGAGAGGAGACCCCAAAGACACTAGAAGATGGACAAGCATGGTGAGACGTCCAGAAGTCCGTTGACCTCAGTGCTGTTCAGAGCAGAGAGAAGTGCCCGGCTCCAGCCTCAGACGGCCGAGCACCCGTGTTTGGGTGGAATCCCCTCCATCTTCCAAACGTACTTTTCCCTTTTTGGTTAATCTTACTGAGGATGATTTCTGTTATTTGTGACCAGAAGAGCAAGACGACCCCAATCACGTGTATCTATAATAGCACAGGAAAAAGTCTAGGTGGTGTACCAAAACCTTAACAGTAGTTATTTCTAGGTATTGAGGTGATAGATTATTTTAGTTTTCTTCTTTACATGCTTTTAAATTTTTTTCCCAGATTACATTAATTTTACTTTTATTTTACAAGTACTAAATACCTGATGTAGCAAAAATTGTAAAGAAAAATAACAGTCGTTTTTTTCAGCAAGAATCCTGACACTCAGGGATTGAGATTATTGACATTTTGGCTTCTTACCATAGACACACACACACACACACACACACACACACACACACTGTGGCCTATGGAGTTGAGTGACACCAGCCTGGAGGTACCCGTGTGCCAATGAAGTTGTCACAAAATGTTTGGCAACATTAAAGTAGTGTTTGGTACCCCATGGAAAAATAACTTGAACTCTAATCACATTTGAGCTTCACAGATGTATAGGCAGAGGTAATGCACAGTTGGGTGGATGGTGAAGAGATCCAATGGAAGCCCATAACACAAGCGGCACCTGGAACCCCAGGAAAGTAATCACCGTGAGGGAGGAAGTGGGCCAGACTCACCACCACGGTGTGAAGGTCAGGGGCAGTATCGAGATCAAGGTGTCTGGGAGACAGCTCCTGAATATTCCAAACTCACCTCCTCCTGGAATGCAAAGATCTGAGGTTAAAGGGGTAGGGAGAGGTATATCATGAGGAACTCACCCAGCTATGTTACTTTGGAAAATTACTTCTATGTACCTTGTTTTCCTTATCTGCACAATGGAGATGGGATGATAATACCAAGGACCTCACTTGGTTGTTTGGAGGACCACATGTATGTTTAGCTCTTGTCATAGTGCCCCTCGCTTCACGGTAAATATTCAGTTAATGGTCATGATGGTGATGATGAAGGAGGCATGCCTCATCCCAGAGGGCTACAGAGTCAAACCAGTGCCAGGGCGGTGTGGGGAGGAACCACCATTAGGAACTCAAGCAGGGGACACAGACATACGTGCCTCCCCCCAAAAAGCTAAACTGAAATAGGAGGACTGTGAGCTCCGGAGATCTGGGGACAGGTGGCAAGGCACACTTAGGTGTAGGAGGAAGAGTGAGCAGTGCCCCATGACTCAAGGACAGAGGATGAGGGTGGCCGTCATCTCCGCGTGGGCAGCCGGCACCAAGGGGGAGGTGCACAAGGACCCAGAGATCAGTGGTCCCAGCCAACAGCAGGGACAGAGGCCCATGGCAGGGAGATGGGAGGCAAGGGACAATGGAGCAGAGAGATGGTGAAAACAGCAGCTGAGAAGAGGGGGCCCAAGCTTCAGGAAGCTGCCTGCATTTACATGAGACTCCCCAGCCCCCATCTCTGTCTCCATTCCCATCCTTGATCCCAGGATACCTAGAGAAACACGATACCAGGAAAGGCATTGGCCCGACATTTTGGTAGGTGACAGCAACTGACCCAGCACACTGAGGGGGAAACCAGTGACTTTACCCAGAACCCACAAGTGTGGGGGGCTTAGGAGCCTCCGATGGGAGATCTCTGAGCCCTCTGGCACCAGCTTAGAGCAGTCTTCTGAGGGGCACATATAACATTAGGACCACGGCTCTTGACCACAGATGCATCCCAAAGTTGCTGCACCCTTCCGTGGCTGGCTGCTCTGCGGGAGAGCTCTGTGCTGAGGAAGGGCCAGTCACACCTCCTGCCCGTGCCTCTGAGGCCTGCCTTTGTCCTCATCCCTCTCCTGCATCAAAATCCCCTGGGGCTTTTAAAATCTGTTGCTACCAGGACCCCACCCCCCAAAACTCTGGTTTAGGGGCTGGGCATAGGTGTTTGTAAAAGCGCCCAGGTCAGAAATACTGCTCTACATAATCTGTACCTTGCAGACCTCTTTTTTTTTTTTCACTTTTTTGTTTTGAATTTTATTTTTTTATACAGCAGGTTCTTATTAGTTATCCATTTTATACATATTCGTGTATATATGTCAATCCCAATCTCCCAATAAATCACACCACCACCACCCCTGGCCACTTTCCCCCCTTGGTGTCCATACGTTTGTTCTCTACATCTGTGTCTCTATTTCAGCCCTTGCAGACCTCTTAAAGACCTATGGTGAAACAGACACGACTTGCTAGAGAATGCCATAAACCGGATGAGGCCCCGTGAAGCCCTCCTCAAGGGCACCTGGATTCTGGGCACTGAGTCTGTGGACACTTGGACAGCCTGTCCCTTCACTTAAAACTGAAATGACTCATTGAATCCATGGCCCATGAGTCAAACCTGCATTTGAATCCTCGCTCAGCCACTTATACAGAGTGTGTCTTTGTATGCCTTGCCCAATCTCTCTAAGCCTCAGTTTACTCTTCTGTAAAGTGGGGATAATTGTACCTACCCCAGGACATTGTGGATGAAATTAAGAGTGCATGGCACATGGCAGGCACCTAATAAATGACAGCCGTTATTACTCACCGTGTCATTACCCCAGACCAGGAAGGACAGAATGAGCACGTTAACACACCTGCCATAACAAACCCCCAAGCACACCACCAACTCCACAAAGCACAGCGGTGGAGGGGCCAGGTAACACTGCCTGCAATGGAGCAGCATCAGGACCAAATTAGACACCCTCCCTTTGTACCGGTGACCAGCCTCCCTAATGCGGGCTTGTCCTGGATTCATTCTTCAGCTTTGTCCACCTGCCTCTACTTACCTTTCTTTTCTCATTCCTCCTTCCCGTCTTTACTTCTATTTTCTCCAGTCTCCTCATTTCCACCTGTTCTTACCCTATTTGTATCATCAAGTTTCATGAGTGGCAAACAACAGAAACTAACTCTTGCCATTGTAAGCAAAATAGGAATTGGTAGGATAAGGAGGAGGAAGCAGAGAAGTTCTCCAGAGCAGTAAGAAGAATGCCAGGGTCTCAGCACAGGACCACCTGTCCACGCACCACTGCTATTGACACAACAGAATTCACCCGCCACCATCCTCAAACCTTTGGTCATGAATTCTCAAGATTCACAATCCCAGGAGAGGGTATCTGATTGGTTGAGCTCAACTCACCTGCCCACTCACTGCTGTCCCAGAGAGAGAGACAAGTTGTCCCTTTGGTTTACACAATGGACCATGAGCCAGCCTCTTTTCAAGACCCCTCAGAGTGGAGAACTCTGACATAGTGGGTGATCTCTGAACTGGATGATCATCAGCTAATTTAGGAGCTAACAGGACTGGAAGATTTGATTGACAGCCACAAAATGACAAGTGATCACGACACTGCTGTCTTTCCCCCAATTTGTATTAACGTACAATTTACATACAATGAAATTCACCCTTTTTAGTATTTAGTTCTGAGAGTTTTTGCCAAATGCATATAGTCATGTAAACACCACAACAACCAAGATATAGAATTGTTCCATCGCCCATTAAAACTTCCCTGTGCTCCTGTGTAGTCGACCTCTCCCCCAGCCCCAGTCTCTGAGAACCACTGATCTCTTTTCTGTCCATGCAGTTTTGCTTTTTCTAGAATATCATATGAGTGGAATCATACAGTATGTAGCCTTTGGGGACTGGCTTCTTTCGCTGAGCATAATGAATTTGAGATCCATCCATGTTGTGGCGCGTATTCACAGTTCATTACTTTTTATTGCCGTGTAGCGTTATTTCATCGATGATGTAGCACAGTTTGTTCATCTTGTTCACCTGTTGAAAACATTTGGGCTGTTCTCAGTTGCTGACAGGTTTTAATAAAGCTTCCATAAACATTCACCTACAGAGGTTTTGTGTGAACATAGTTGTCATCTCACTAGGTAAATACGTAAGGCTGGAATTGCTTGATTGTACGATAAACATGTGTTTAACTTTACAAGAAGCTACCAAACTGTTTTCCAAAGTGGCAGTACCATTTTGCATTCCCACCAGCAATGTATGAGAGTTCTAGTTGCTTCACATCCTCACCAGCATTTGTCTGAAATATCTTTTTCCTTCTTTCCTCACTTCACCCATAGACCATCATCACTATAGACAAATATTCCCTGGGCATCAGCTGACTACAAAGCCCAAAGATAGGCATGGGGCCCTCTCTTCTCACCCCTTACTTTCCCCTTCTGTCCATGGTGCAGATATCCCCCCTCCAGCCCCACCAGGTAAGCTACAAAAGCTTCATTTCAGAGCCAGGCCAGGTCCTGGAGGACGCTTGGGTGGGAGAGGGGACACTCTTTCCAGGGAAGCTGAAGAAGGAGCACTGCAGCTGCTGGCAGTTACATCCTAACCCCACTCCTTTCCCATGAAATGCAGCTCCAAGAACTCTAATCCTCATAAGCCATGTACCTGGGTTGTTCCTTCTCAGAGTAGATTTATATTGAAGAAGTAGAATTTGTGCCTCCTGATATGATCCAGTGGGAAATATAAAGAACCCCTATGAAATGTTCCTGTGGAAAATGAACCAGAACCAGAATCTAATCAAGACTCTATATTTAACTTTCAGTTTGCAGGAAATATAGGGGATGGAGGAGCAAATTAAATGGCACTACGAGGAGACAATACATAAATCTGGAAGGTGGATCATTCTCTAGAGACAAATAATCCAGTTTCTCCAACAAATCACTGTTATTAAAGAAAGAGGGGGAGGGACTACAACTGAAAGAGAGGATTTGAGAAACATAGTAAGAACAAAAGATGCACAGCCAAAGGCACTTAAAGAGGTATTCCAAAGTTAAACATTAGATTCATCATATAACTACCAAGTCCAGCAATTCCATTTCTAGACAGATGCCCAAAGAATTGAAAGCAGGGACTCAACCAGATGCTTGTACACCAATGTTGATAGCAGCATTATCCACGATAGCCAGAAAGTGGAAACAACCCAAATACCCATCATCAGGTAAATGAATAAACAAAATGTAGAATATACATACAATGGAATATTATTATTCAGTCTTAAAAAGGAATGAAATTCTGATTCATGCTACTACATGGATGAACCTTGAAAACATTATGCTAAGTGAAATAAGACTGACACAGAAGGCAAATATTGTATGATTCCACTTCTATAAGGTACCTAGAATAGAAAAATTCATAAAGACAGAAAGCAAAATAAAGGTTACCAGGGGCTGGGGGGAATGGGGAGTTATTGTTCAATGGGTACAAAGTTTTTGTTTGGGATGATGAAAAAGTTTTGGAAATGGATGGTGGTGATGGTTGCACAACACTGTGAATGTCCTTAATGCCACTGAATTGTACACCTAAATATGGTTAAAATGGTAAAATTTATGTTGTATATATTTTACCACAAAAAAAGGAATTCCATCTTTATTCATATCTTGAAAAACATTAAGGGAAACCCATAATGTTTCCCACAGCCCGCAGCAACATGCTAGAATCTCTTCGCTCTGGTGCCCTCTTCCCTCTCACCCCACGTACATGGCTGCACTCTCCTCCACATTCGCCTTACCACCTGCCCCCGACTCTCTCACCACTTGATTAGGTAGATTGGCTTAGCCTCACTCCCAGCAAGAAAGAATGCTTCCTTTGGGCTGGGAAAGGAGAGGGAGAAGGAGGCTGTCTATGAAGGACTCTTTGACAGTGGAAGGGCTGTGGTCACGTCCACAGTAATCATTTTCTTTCGTCCCATCACACAGTGGAGACCTGAGTACTCAGTTTCCTCTACCCCAGAATAACCTCACCCTTTCATGGTCACGCCTAGCACTTTCCACCCCCCTAATGATTCTCACACCCATCAGATCCAAGTACAGTGAAGTCACTGAGTACCAGCTATATGCCAAGCACATTACAGACCTTTTCTATAGTCCTTATAACAATCATGCAGCTAACCATTATCATCACCATTTTGCAGGAAACTGAGGCTCAGATATGTCAAATGACTTGCCCAAGGTCACATAATCAAAAAGCGTCAGGCCTTGGATTCAAACCACTATACTAAGTTGCTGCTAGTTCAAGACTGGCCATATTTCTGGGAAGTTTTCCAAAGCAAGGAAACTGAGGTGAGGGAGGTCAAGGGACCAGAAGGGTTACTAGCAAAGCAGGCTTTTCTGGTTCCCCAGGTCCCTCCTCCTCTACTCACCCCCGTCAACTGCCTCCCTTCTCCTCACAAAATGTCATCAACTGAGCCCCAAACGCTCAGCTGAGTCTTCTTGGCAACTAAAATGAGTACACACGTTGCAAACTATTAAGGTGACCACAGCTATGCTGGGAGAGCTCAGTCCAGCTTTGGAGCCGCTTTTGACTGACCCCGGGGAAGCGGCCCCTCCCCACCAGTGGCGTATCCCTGCCTCCCTCTGACCGCCACTTCCCAGCGCCCTCGTGGCTCCCGCTGGCCCCGACTGTGCGCCACTGTAGGTGTCCAAACTCACTCCTTCTTCATCCGAGGCGCCAAGTAGCTGCCCTGCCGTTATCTCGCTGGACCCGGACCGGGGGCCGAGTTTATCCCACGGAGGAGGCTCTCAGGCTGTGGGATTTTCAGCTCGTCCCTTGGCCTCCGTGTCTGGCTGCACCCAGATGTGGCAAAAACAGGCACTGTCTCTCTTCAAACTCCTACAATCCACGGCCAAAGCTCATGAGATGTGTGACAATAGGGCCAAGTGAAGAAAAGAGGGATCTAAAACTATAAACACAGGGTAAACTCAACAAAACCCACAGAAGGAAGAAAATACTTCAGAAAACTTTGGATTCTCTGCAAAGAATTTTTCCTGGGTTTTTTTCTTTAACCAAATTTTCTACGTCAAGCAAACATTATTTTTATAATTAAAAAAGATGGTTCACTAGAAATACCATTAGAAATGTTCAAGGAAATCATGGTCTATTCATGTGCAGAAGAAAAGATCAGGGAAAAAATCAGAGATAAACGAGGATTACTTCTGAGCTGGCATTTTAATTTTATTAAGTAATTAACATTGCATTTCCTTCATTTTATACTGTTCTGTTTGCCAAAACAGAACATTATATTTATAAAGAATGTGGACTCATTCTTGAAGAGTCATTACATTTAGGATCAGACAAAAATAAAACCCTACTTCTTTTATTCCTGTCAGGAAGTCCTCTCATTCACCTCTCTCTGGAGGAGGGGAGGGAGAATTTAAAAGCGACGTCTGAAGGTCTTTCCTGGTGCCATTTCCAGTGGTACCTCGGTTGGAACCTATGAGAAAAAGTGCCTTCATAATGACGTCAACCTTGCTTTTTAAAAAAAGCCTCTAAAACTTATGAAAAACACAGTTGATGTGAATCATATGTCTGAGTGGCCGAGTTCCCGCTAAGCTGGGAGAGCACACAGATGTGCAGGACAGAAATTCCTCTCCGCACAGCAACTATTCCTCCCCGAAGCTGTTGAAGGTAAATAGCCCGGCCCTTGTCAATGTCTCTGCCTGAAGGGTGGGCTGCAAAATCCCCGTTTCCCTCCATCCTCCTGATTCAGTCTACCTTTTTTCTAACCCACCCCCTTGTCAAAAAGGAACAGGATATGACGCTAATTATTTACATTTGTTGACTGGTAGTTCTACTTTAGCATGTGACCTAATATCTTAACCACTTGTTTGCATTTTAAAACTCCCATCTTCCAGTTGTGGAAGGAATTTCAGGCATCAGCCAGCAGGTGCAGTAATATTGGTGTTGGGGGATAGGGGGATGAGTCCTGGAAGTAAACGTGATTTAGACCTCCTGGGACCTGCTGGGTTGGTCAGAAGGAGAGGTGCTGGGCCTCTCACCGGGTGGGCTCCCCACTCCTTTGGAAGACAAGCTGAAGCTGGTCTGGTTCCAGCTGCTTGGGGAGAATGAGGCATCTTTTGTCCAACATCTGGAGCCCACCCTTCCAGGATGAGTCCACCAGGTACCACCCCCCATCACCTTCCCTCTGCTCCCCTTCTCCCACATTAACCCCTTTCCTCAGAGTTTCCCAGCATGGTGCTTCTTTAGGTGGCATTCAGTGAGATGTCAAACGACAGCCTGACTTGTCTGCCAACCTGAAAACCTCTTCATGTTTCATGTGGCATTTTGGCCTCTAACATTTCCAACCACAAATTATGTGCTTAAATTGCAGCCTCGGGCTTCCCTGGTGGCGCAGTGGTTGAGAATCTGCCTGCCAATGCACGGGACACGGGTTCGAGGCCTGGTCTGGGAAGATCCCACATGCCGCGGAGCAACTGGGCCCGTGAGCCACAATTACTGAGTCTGCGCGTCTGGAGCCTGTGCTCCGCAACAAGAGAGGCTGCGATAGTGAGAGGCCCGCGCACCGCGATGAAGAGTGGCCCCTGCTTGCCACAACTAGAGAAAGCCCTCGCACAGAAACAAAGACCCAGCACAGCCATAAATAAATTAATTAATTAATTTAAAAAAAAAAAAAAGCTTAAGAATATTAAAAAAAAAAAATTGCAGCCTCTTCCTTGGTAGAGATTTTGCCATAAGGTTCCTTCCCCATTGTGAATAGAACCTCTTCCCTTATTCCTTTTCCAGACTCAAAAGTGCCTGGATGGGTTGTATCTTGTAAGCAAACACTTGCAGGCAGAACTGACGCATTAAGGTATGTAACCTAATTGTACCAGCTGGTAGATAGTTCTTTTACGCTTACTCTAGTCATACTTCATCTTTATATAGTATATAATTCAAGTGTTAGAAGAAGGAATTTCATACGATTGAATCAAGACCTCATCCTCTGTTCTTGTGGAGGTCCACTTCTCTCCCTAATATTCCGAGGGGCTCCTATTCTCAGAATCTGCTCTCGGAGTTTAGATAGCTACTGACATATTGATTTCACATGTATCTCACAATTATGGCAGGTCTCTTCCTTTCTCTCCTGATAAGGAACTTAGGCCTACTCACAATTTTTTTTAAAAATCATTGCATATCCCTATGGTTCATTCTCTCCCCTCGTTCCTAGTCTTTAATCAAATGTCTCCTCACCAGAGCATTCTGTGGTCATCCTTGTTAAAACTACACTCAGGGGCTTCCCTGGTGGCGCAGTGGTTGAGAGTCTGCCTGCCAATGCAGGGGACACGGGTTCGAGCCCTGATCTGGGAAGATCCCACATGCCGCGGAGCAACTAGGCCCGTGAGCCACAATTACTGAGCCTGCGCGTCTGGAGCCTGTGCTCCGCAACAAGAGAGGCCGCAACGGTGAGAGGCCCGCGCACCGCGATGAAGAGTGGCCCCCGCTTGCCGCAACTAGAGAAAGCCCTCGCACAGAAACAAAGACCCAACACAGCCATAAATAAATAAATAAATAAAATAAAAAAAAAAAAAAAAAAAAAAAAAAACTACACTCAGGTCCTCCTCCCCCAGAACTCCCACTTCCCCTGTTCCTGCTTTATTTTTTCCATAGCTCCATCTGTTTCTGGCACACTATATACTTATTATATGTATTGTCTGTCTTCCCTCACTAGATTATAAACTCCACACTGGCAGGACTTTTAGCCAGCTTAACTGACTACTGAGTCCCCATCACCAAGAACAGTGCCTGGCACCAGAAAAGGTGCTCAATAAATATTAGTTGAGTGACTAAACTTACAGTAGCATGGCACATTGGCTGAAAATGTGGAGTGATTGCTACTCACAGTGTGTTTCTGGACCAACAGCATCATATCACCTGGGAACTTGTCAGCTATGCAGAATCTCAGGCCCACCCTAGACCTTCTGAATCAGAGTCTGCATTGAAACAAGACTCCCAGATAACACATATGCACATCAAAGTTTGAAAAGCACTGATCTGTATCACAACAATGGAAACAACTTAAACTTGGATCTTGGACAACCCTGTTCTTAAGAGACATTCTTATACAGAAGAGGTAAGTAACAGGGAGTCTCTGGGGAGGGGACCTGGTTGGCCAATGGGATAGGGATGGAAGGAAGAAACTATTCCCTAGGAATCATTTTGTGCCTTTTGCATGCAATTAGTAGCTATTGATAAGTAATTAAATTGATTACTTGTGAAATGAATTGTACATAATAATAGGCCCTCTGCTGTTTCTCCACGGGATGTTTTTCCCCGGCCTTCCTTCTCTGTAGCCTCGTGTCTTGCTGCTTACTATCTGCCACCCCAACTCTCCCTCCAGACCCGTATAAAGAATATGTGTCTGCTGCTACCCACTTAGAAGGCAGAAAGGACTACAGAAGGTTGGGTTTTAAAGAACAAGTTCATTGCTTTTTTTTTAGATTCACATAAGGGAGAATAAAACAGAAATGAAGGAAGCTGAAAACTTCACATTCTAACAAACGTGGATAAAAATAACAGATGCGGTGTGGATGCTCTGCTCTCTCTCACATAACACACTTCAGACGTGTGCGCGCATGCATGTATACAGACGCCAATGCTCCCAAAAAGCACCCAAAAAAGACACAAACTTGCCTCTGCTTTCCTGTCATCTTCCCTCATCTCCCCTCAGAGTGGGGGCTGGTCAGGACCCCAGGACTCCATGGTAAGCACCAGGGCCACCAGGGCCACCAGGAAGAGTGACAGCAACAACAGGCAGGTTCATGAGGTCCACCAGCTACTTGGCAGTTGTCGCCCTAGTACCCGGACAGCAGCCTCACCGCCCCCTGCCTGGAGAAGGACTCAGTGGGATCCCTGTTGCAACTCTCCTCCCACTGGCACCTGCTACCTCCACCTGTCCCCCATCTTGTCCCACTGCACAAATGGAGAGTGAGAGACTCTCTGTCCCCACAGTAGGGCCAGGGACTCAGCCAGGCATGGGGGACTCCAAAAGAGGAGGAAAAGGCGTGGCGTCTCACAAGAAGGCTGTGTCTCAGCCCAGGATCCAGCCCAGCCAAGGTAAGTGGACAAGAAGAGACGTGAATGACTCCTCCCAAGGGACAGCTGGGGCTCTGGCCCACCAGGAGACAACCCCACCAGACGACGTCTACTGCCCCCAGACGATGGGACAACTCGCAGGCCTGCCCAACACCCATCAGCTGAGGAGCTCGGACCCCGCTGGTGGGCTCCGGTCAATTTGCTGAAAATCAAATCACTGAATATCAACTTGCCAAGTTCCCTGATTTGGTGAGGATTTTTTCAGACTTTCTGGGGGTTTGGCTCCCCTGCCACTTTAAATGCAAAGGATCAGATTTCCCTTAAATGTAATCTCCTGCTTTCCTTATTTGTGCAGATTTACATATGTTCCAGCTCCTGAGTTGATCATACAAGTACCCTCAACTGGGTCAAGGAAGGCATCACAGCCCCTTCACAAGTGGGAACAGAGGTGCTACAGGGGCAGGACCCAGAGTGGGGCTCCAGCTGGGCAAAGGAAAACTCAGAAAAATACTCAATGATTTCTTAATAGTGGTTATCTAGGGGTTGGAATTCCTTCTTTCTAACAGGTGAGTTTTTCTTTCTTTCTCACACATTTGTGTATTACCGTAATTATTCACAGTGATTTACTTTTATGATGAGCAGAAATAATTCTGGCAGCTCCCTTTGTTCATGAGCTCATATATCAAGGCCAAAACAATGTTATAAGGGCGACTCCATTCTCAGACCTCCATGATCATTCCACGATCCCTAAGAATTTTTCCACTTTTGTCATTTGCAACAATGTCTCTCCAGTATTCCAGAATTTGCTCTATGTTTTTTCCTTCACTCATCCTCTTTGACTACCTAAAATCTGATGAGCTAAAATGTGCCCCTTCCAGCATGCCTGGTGAACTCCCTCCTTGTCCCAATTGTGTTACTTTATGAAATTACCCCCTCCTATCCCTTTTGTTGCATCAGAGGTGTCACACTTTTGTTTCTCTATCTCCCATTATTTTCATAAAAGAGTAAGGGTAAAATGCAATGAAACAGTTGTCCGGAAACTTATTTTGAAAGCAACGAACTCTTGTTTAGAATGCAAACTCTTGTTTAGGCTTTCCCACAAGTTGAGAAGCTGACGTGCGTTTTAGAGTGGCGGACCCTGGACTCCCCACTCCCAGTAAGCACCTGGGCCGCCTCTCTCCAGCCCCCATTTCTCCCTCAGCCCCGAGGAGGCATCTTCTGCAGTCTGTAGTCATAAATTACTCAAATACCCGCCTGGACACGGACTTGGCCCAAAGTGAACTGGCAGCTGCCAGCAGCGCCACCATGCGATGGCTCCGAGTGGCTGTTCATCGTGTGACATACCCCAAATCCCATGTGGCATATAAAAGATGGCCAAGGGAAGTCACTGGAGAATGCTGAAAGGTGACTCTCAAGTAAAAAGTGGCAAAGTGGAGGGCTGCATGTGAGGGAGTTTTCTCTTCAAAACCCAGGTGTATCAGAACCACCCCCATCTCTCCTCTGACCGGAGCCCCTGTTTTTACCTTCCGTCTCCTTCTGCCGGAGAAGCTCGGAAGCCCCGTCAAACTCTCTGCAAAGTAGAAGGCCTGACTGACCCCGGGGTAACAGATCAAATTTGAAATCCTACCAGCAACAGTTGTGAGACACTATAATACTCAGCAAAAATGCCAGCCCGGGCAGGTCACTGGAAACTAGTGTCCAAATCCTGCTTCAGGTTGCCTGAGTTCTTGAAGCTCTATTCCACGTCAAAGACGGCCCAAGCCCCTCTGCGGAATCCAGGCGTGCCAACCCCCTGCTGTGCCATCCGGTCCCCTTCCCCGGGGCTCTTCCCGCTCCCCAAGGGTCAGAGGGAAGCCCCAGGAGCCAGCGGCCCTCTCTCTCCCTGCCTACCCTCAGACCCTTCTCCACTGGGGCTCACTCAGGCCCCTGGTCACAAAGAAACAACCACTAGCCCAAAGACCGGAAAAAAAAGTTTTAATAAATACAAAAATCTCCAATAATGACTCTGCTCAGCTCAGGGGCAGCAGGAGTGAAGTGGGGGGACCCTTGGTGCTGAGTGAGGATAAATTAAAAATCCCAACAAGCCAGTGACATTATGTACAGAAGGAAAGGGGTTGGGCTTCCAAGGCAGAGGCGAGAGGGTGACAAGGCCGAAGCTGGAGTGGACATGGCATTGGTCGGCCCTGGCTACCCCCCCCCCTTGTGGAGTTGTGGTTCCCAGAGGTAGTGGGGGAGGGAGAAGAGGCAGAAAAGAGGGGCCAAAGGCACTGGAGTTCCCGCAGGAGAATGCGGGGTCCTCGGCGCCCCTCCTCCCCCAGCCCAGGCCCCATCCTCTTGGTCACGCGGCCTTCTGGCTGCTCCCTAGGAGCCTTCAGCTTCTTTCTCCAGCTCTGGGACTGTCCTGGTGTCTGCAACTGCTGGAGACAGAGGGCGTGAACTTTAGAAGAGGAGTGAGGGAGTGGGGTGGCAGGGAGGGCACAGCAGAGCTCCTCTGTTCTGGTCCCAGAAAGGTCAGAATTTTTTAAGCAAGTCAGCACACACCAGTTGCATGACTTTAGCCTAGTTGCCCGATTCCTCTGAGCGTCAGAAATCTCATTCCTAAAGAAAAGGTAATCGAGAACAAGTCCACAAGTTTGCTGTGACGGGGGGACGGGGTGGCACCTGTGCTGCAGTGGGCGCTATTCCCGCCACGTGGCAGGGGCTCCCTTCCCTCCCCAGGCGTCCCACAGGCAGCCGGGAGCTGCTGCCCCAGACCCCTCACTTACACCGCCGCCGGGGTGTGCAGTGGGAGCAGCAGCGGCTCTCCTTCCCTGGGCCGCAGGACAGTGGCAGTGAACAGTCATCCCGCTCACAGTGGGGCACCCCTGCCTGGTGCAGGACAGACCAGATCCTGAGGGTCCCTGAGGTGCTGGGGCACAGCGGCCTTCAGCCTCTTGGGGGAAGCCCGCCCCCAGGAGCCTGCCCTCCCTGGGAAGTTGCCCTCCCCCAGGCCAGGTCCCCAGTGCCCGCCTCACACAAGCCCTCACTTACCCCACATCTGCAGGTGATGCAGCTCATCTCCCCAAAGGGGGGCACCGAAGGGTGCCAGCTCTGGCTCTCCGGGAACCACTGCCCTGCAAAACGGCAGCCCCGGGGCCCATCAGCCTGCATGGGGTCCCCCAGCTGGGGGTGGGCCCCTGACCCCACTGTTGGCAGGGAGAGAAGGAGGGAAGGAGGAAGAGGTCAGTAGATGTGAGCTCTGTGAGGGCCATCCAGGTTTTATTTGTCACCCAGCAGTTTCTGGCACTTAGTAGGTGATAAATTTGGATGGATGGATGGATGGATGGATGGATGGATGGATGGATGGATGGATGGAAGGATGGAAGGATGGAAGGATGGATGGATGGATGGATGGGTGGGTGGATGGATGGATGGGTGGATGGGTGGATGGATGGGTGGATGGGTGGGTGGGTGGATGGGTGGATGGGTGGATGGGTGGATGGATGGGACAGGAACTGGATCCCATCACAGCCCACTAACACATGCACATTCTTTCCAGCGCGTGTAGATCCCTGGCTCCAGGCTAGGCACAGAGCAATGCTGGGTAAATACTGAATTAGCTGAGACATCCCTTCCATCCACCCTCACTAGGCATCCCCTCACCATGCATCCCCCCCCCGACCCAGCACAAGGACAAAAAGCCTTATCTGCCCCAAGAAGCCTCAGTGCCCACCCCCCTCACCTGGACACTGTTTGCAGCAGTCAGTGGGGTTGGCACGGACAGGCTGGGCACAGGCCAGCCGGGGACACTGCACCTTCTCACAGTGCACCTCTCCAGTGCCCCCCTGTAGGGATCCATTGAGTGAGGGGTATCAGGAAAAAGGAGGAGCACATAAGCCTCCTGCTTCCTCCCTCTCCTTTCCCATACCTCAAAAGTAATACATCCATGGCATTTTACTCAGAGGCCCTGGGCTGGGGCTTTTTATGTACCTGAACTCAAATCCTCATTGTGGCCCTGCAAGGTAGGTGCTACCACATCTGCTTATGGGAGAGGAAAGTGAGACTCAGGGACGCACAGAAAGTGCCCAGGGTTACATGGAGCTAGTCAGCTGGCAGAGCCAGAGTTCACACCCAAATCAGCCCGTGCCCTTTTCCTATATGTAGGAAGCCAGCTCTCAGAGCCCAGGGAACTCTTCTCATGTTATTTTGATCCCTGAGCCCTCCTCACCAAGACTGGGCTTTCCTCTCCTAGCAGCCCCCTCCCCAGCTCTGCAGACTCGCTGGGTTCCAGCACCAGAGAAGACTGGGCGGCCATACCTTGCAGGTGCAGACAGCGCACTTAATTAAGCCAAATGGGGGCACGACAGGGTGCCACCGGGTGCCCGCTGCCCGCCAGCTCCGGTCGCCATCAAAATAGCAGCCTGGTGGGGGACAGTGCCCAGCTGCCATTAGCACTGAGTTCATTGGCTGGGCCCACAACCAAGGATTGAGCCTCAGGCCAACCCCACAGTAGTCTAACCCCAGGGCCCATTTGTGGGCCAGTGAATCTGATGAAGCCTATCAGGTGTCACTTGTAACCTGTGCCCCTCAGCCTCCCTCCGCCCCCATATACACTCTCCCCCTCCCATCCCCCCCGCCCCGTCCCACCCAACAGCTCCTCTGGATTCCCTACCCCTCCACGCCCACTTCTGCTCACCCTCTCCAGGGTCCCTGTTCTTCGGCAGCCCCGGCAGGTCTCTGACATCTTGCTTCTCTGTGGATCCAAAGAAGTAGTGAAAGCAGACGGTGACCCCCTCCTTCCCTCCCCAGAGGCCTCACCCCCACGCGGTGGACCCTCCATTACCCTCTCTGCTCCTGCAGGGCACTCACCCAGGCACACAGGGCAGCACTGGTCCGGCGCCTGCACCGGGCTTGGGCAGCTGGGTGGTGGGCACACCATGGGGTCACAGATCACCGTGCGTCTCTACAGGGAGAGGTTGGGGGTTGACTGCGATCCTGCCCCAGAACCCAGGCCCCAGTGTGCCCTTCCAGGGCCTCCTACCTGGCAGGTGCAGAGCGAGCAGAGCGGGTCATAGTTAGGAGCCCAGCGAGCCCCATGGGGGCGCTGCTGCCCCTCGAAGAAGCAGGTGTTGGGGTCTCGGAGCCGCCCGGGGCCACCAGGTTTGGCTGGCGCTGGGGTGTCTGGGCCCAGCACAGCGGGCAGCGCAGCCGCCTCGGCCACCACTGCATCCAGAGCCCCGGGCACCCGCACTTCTTCGGCCCCTGCCGCCGCCAGGCGCAGGCCGCCCGCCTCGCACTGGTTGGTGATGTGCACCTGCGAGGAGAGGCAGGTTGAGGCAGCGCCCGGGCTCCCCCTTGCGTCTCCACCAGCAGCGGCCAGTCAGCCCAAGACACCCTGAGCGCCCCTGCACCCCAGGAGGATGCTATTATCCACAGCAAGCATCCCAGCTGCCAAGGACAGATGGTCAGCTACTAGCCTCATTAAGTACCTCGTCTGGCTTCATCCTCCCGACCAACCAGGAGGGAGTGTGTGTGATTCTACCAGCCCCGGGGTTCAGAGAAAGCAAGGGACTGACTAAGGCACACAGTGCTAGCCCAACCCTGGACCACCCCCTCCGGCCCACACTGCCTGCCTACCTGCCCTTGCAGCTCCCCTTGGGGGCTACCCTTGGTGGTGATCAGCAAGGAGGCAGAGCCCTGTGCCAGGTGCCGCAGCAGCTCAGGCTCCAGATCCTTCACCACGCCCTGGGCCTGTGAGTAGACAGAATCAGGGACGGGAACAAGGCACTCTAGGGCTGAGCCTACCACTCCCAATTCGCGGGTAAGGACACTGAGGCCCAGGGAGATTAAGTAAGGCCTCCAGGATAGCAAAGCCCAGCAGCAATGGTGTAGAGCTCAGAAGCCAGGTCTCTCTGGCCCCGATTCCATGGCAACCCACCCCACGTCGGGGGCTTGGTCCATCCCACATACCCCTCTGGAGGTTCAGGATATTACATACTATCCAAGAGATCCCACCAGAGTAGGATGCAGGAGAGAGGATGGATAATAAAAGGCTGAGTCAGATTCATACCCAGGTCTGTCTGACTCCTGAGGCTGCCTGCTCTCTGCTTCTCCTGCCAAAGGCCCACACAGCCTTTCATGCGAGAAAGTAGATCTTTTCCAAACTGCCTCCCACCATCACGTCCTCACCTCTGGGCCATAGAATCCCTTCAGCAGCCGCCGGGGCCCTGGCATCCCAGGAGGCCCGAGGAGGTGGGCAGTGATGGTGCCCTGTTCTGAGCCACCAAGCCCAGCCAGCAGCACTTCATAGTGCAGGTGACAGTGGGTATCCAGGGAGAGCCAGGCATGCCCTGCTGCCTGGCTCTGCACGGGGGGCAACACCAGGGCTCCTGCCAGGGGCACAGGTAGTGCTGGATCCAGACAGAGGAGAGGTGACAGATGAGAAGGTGGCCTAGAGCAGCGACTCAATCCCGGCATTCCCCGTCTCCCCCAACACGGACTCCACAAGCTGCCAGGCACTGTCCACAGGCCCAGGGCTGGGGCAGCAGCAAGTGAGAGCCCTGCACCGTGTGTGGTAACAGGGAGGGTCTCCCGGCAGGGCCACCCTATACATCCCCACCTTCTCCAGATGCCACCTGGAGCTCAGGCACAGAGAAAGACAGCACGCCAGGCTCTGGCCCTCTGGCACCATCCCTCACATGCTTGAGCCACAGGTTAGAGGACACCAAAGGGCAGGCAGACCCCTGGAGCACTCACTATCATGGCGGGCGCTGTGCCCACTGTAGGGCAGGGCAGCCACGTGCCCCCGCAGCTCTCCATCTGGGAAGTCCTTGGTGCCCACGTTCAGGAACAGCTCATTCTGCAGCAGCATATGAGCCCCCCGGGCACCCAGCCCAGGGCAGACACCCACAGCCTGGGGGGCAGGGAAGGGTGAGCCCCAGCTGTAGCCTGCCAGGTCCCAGATGAACCCCTCCTCAGCTTTCACACAAGCCCGAGATTCTGAACCCTTTCCATGTTTTGTGCCCCCACTAAACCTATACACACTTCCACACACCAGTAACACTGGATAAGAACCTGGCAGGCCCAGGTTCAAGTCCCTTCCCTGCCACTTCCTACCTATGCACCCATCTTGAGGAGTTACTTAATCTCTCTGATCCTTCACTTTGCCATCTATTAAATGAGTACTGTGAGGGCCGAAAATAACAGAAGCAAGACAACCAGTACAGTTTGTGACACATAGAAAGGGTCAATAAATGGCAGCCACTGCTATCACGTTTACTGTTATATGATCTGCTGCACTGGTCTCCCTGTGTAACTCCTTCCACTTGACATGAGCTTCCGGAAGACAGGGGCCACATCTGATTTTCTTTGTACTGCAGTCTTTAGCCTGAGGCTCACTAAAAATGTGTCCAGTGAATCAATGCATCAGTGAGAGAGCCTGTGAGTGAGTGAACGATGCGGAACATCCCTGCTCATCCAACATGGCTTCCCACAGCCCCCCGCACTGTCAGCTCTGGTGCCTGGGACCTGCAGCTCTGCTCTGCCTGAAGCACTCACCATGTATCCTCCCAGCTGGAGTCCAGCCATGTGGCACAGGACAGTGTGCTGGTTCCTCCGCTGAGGCTTGGTCTCCAGCGTCATGGCCACCACCTCACTGCCTGTACCTACCACCTGTACCTGGAGGGCAGGGTCAGGGAGGGCAAATTGGAGTAGCAGAGAAGGCCTGGGCCCTGAACCATTGCAGGCCAAAGCCCCGCCCTGCCCTGCTGCCCTCCCACCTCCTCCATCCCCCAACTCTTACTTGGTAGATCAGGGAGCCGTTTCCTAGCAGTGTAAGGCTGGCTGAGCCGGCTGCACCTGTCTGAACGGGGATCAGGGCATCGGCCCCACAAAGGACACTTTGCAGAACTGCAGAGGGGCAAGACAGGTGGAGGCAGGCTTGCTGCATGGCCATTCACACCCCCAGCCCCCAGGATCCCCTCCTATACCCCCCGGCCCCTCCTCTGGCACTTCTCTGTGCCTCTCAGTTGTGTGTGCCTGGGGTGCCAGGCTTCGCCCTGCCTCACCATCACAGCTCTGCCTGGCAGCAATGTGTCCACTGATGCGCAGCCCTGGCCCACTTGCCCTCTCCAGGGCCATCTGCAGCTCCCCCAGCACCAGCCAGTCCATCTCCTGGGATGTCAGGTTGGGCAGCACTTCAGCAAAGCCCGGCTCCTGAGGGCAGAGCAGGGTATGGTGGGCACAGCAAGAGGCCAGAGCCCGTGGCAGTAACAGCCAGACCCTTGCTCACCTGGGCTGAGGCATTGGCCTGGAGCTCTCGTAGTAGCTTCCCCTGGTGTAGAATCTGGAGCCGCAAGGGAACCTGGGCTGGTCCTGCAACAGCCGCACATGTGGATACCTCTGAAACATAGGTGATCTCCCTACCCTCCTCACATGTGCTGCCCCCATCCCACTTACCCCCACTCCTGGCTTCCAGCAGCCCACGGAAGAGCAGCAAAAAATGCAAGGAGTCCTCTGTGTCACTGAGCGTGAGGAGGGCAATGCCCCCTATGCCCTGCTGTGGGGGGCCTTCCAGGGTCAGGATGGCACTGAAGGTCTCTGTGGGAGAAAGGACCATGAGAGCCCACCAGAAAGTCCCCTCCTCAGCCCACTCCATTCCTGGGGGTAGAGAAGACTCCAAACTTCATGTCCAGGAGCTGTTTGCTCCCCTCACCTGCGGCCAGGGCCCGATGCCGGATGAGAGGCCCCCAGACCTCCCCTGAAGGGTGACTGGGTGTCACGAGTGCCACATGCAGCTGTTCTGCCCTAAGGAGCCGCAGAGACAACCGAGGCACTGCTCGCCACACACCACAGACCTGGAGCAGAGAGACAAGACGACTCTGCTCAGAATGCAGGACAGGCCTGCTGAGAGGCCCATGTCTGGTGAGGAAGGAATATGGGAAGCTGCCCCCAGGCCCTCCTAGGAAGTTTGAGAAGGGGCCCTGGAGCCAGATGCCAGGGTCCAAATCCTGGCTCCACCACTTACTAGCTGTGTGACCTTGAGCAAGTCACATTCTGCTACTGAGCCTCAGTTCCCTCATCTGTAAAATGGGCGTCATAATGTCAGTGCCTTTCTCCCACTGGGCTGTTGTGAGGACCCAAGCAGGTAATGCAGAACATGCTCTCAGCACAGCGCCCAGACTGGATAAGCACTCATAAACGGCATCATCTCACCAGGCCATCTTGGGTAGGGGCTGCAGGGTGTTCAAACAGGATGCTGCCAGTGGAGTCTGAGAAGCGGATTCGGGTAGGGCGGTCCAGCCTGGAAATGAGAGTCCCCTGAGCACGGACTCTGAGCCTAGGCCAGAAGCAGCCCCTCCAGCCTCTCCCAATTCTCCCTCCCTGGCCCCCAGCTGACCCCTCCTCCCTCCTTCCCCTTTCTCACCGCCGGTAGGAGATGGAGAACCGCAGACTAGAGCGCAGCAGTGACACTCGGGCCCGTGCCACCGCTTGTGACCTTGGCCCTGTCAGCAGCGCCACGAAGTCTGTGAGGGAAGGAAGATATCCCTAGTACCGTCACCCGCTGCTGCAGCCCGGCCCCAACCATGACCCCAGTCCTCACTTACCCAGCCCCTGCCTACCCGTGTGGCCGTCTCCACGCCCCCGATCCTCAGCTCCCGGCTCCCCGCGGTCGCTGTAGCTTCGGTGCTCTGGGTCCCGCGGATACTCGAAGGCCAGGCCCGTCGGCTGCTTTTCCAGACCGCTGCGCTCTGCACCGGGGGTGGGGGACGCGGGTTTCAGCTGGGCACGAGGAGGGCCAGTTGGCCGCTCCATTCGCTCCATCCGCGTGGCCCAGGACCAAGCATCGCGGCCCTGCTGCCCTCCTCTCACCGCGGAGCGGGCCTTACCCTGGGGGCAGGTCTGGCAGCAGTGTCCAGGCAGCTGGCGCGGCTGCCCGCAGGCCAGGGTTGGGCACTCAGGTTTGATGTTCTTGCAGCTGACCCTGCCCGCGCCCCTTGCGCGGCGACCCCACTGAGGCTGCTCGCAGAGAAGACGGGAAAACCGAGTGAGGGTAAGACGCCGTTGGTGAGACTCAAAGGCGAGCCGGGAGGAGGCACGGGACCAGGGCAAGGTCGTCCCACGGGGTGAGACTGCTCTGTTACATACAAGCTGCATAACTCTAGACAAGTTACTTAACCTCTCTGGGCCGTAGGGTCCCTATCTGAAAAATGGGAGTAATGATAGTATCTATCTAGCATGGTTGTACTAGGAGTTAAGCGAGAGACAGACGAAATGGAGTTGGCAAAGAGCCTGCCACACAGTGGGTGATCAATAATAGGCAACACCTGAGACTTGAAGGGGGCGCTTCCTCCCCGCTTCCTCCGTCAGAAAAATATCCCAAATATCTGCAGACTGACTTCTCTTTCTTCGGCAACTCCGAGTCCCTCCGACGTCCCAAGACCCTAGCGGTCCCCGACCCGCGAGGGCCCCGGCCACGGCCATTGGGTCCACTCACCGCCTCGCAGGCACACAACACGCAGCGCATCACCCCGAAGGGCTCCCCCAGGTCCGGGTGCCACGTCTCGTCCAAGGCATAGACCTTCCCGCCGAAGGAGCAGCCTGCGGGGACGGACTTGGCTGGAGGCAGCTGTCCCCCTCCTGCTGTGTGCCCGCCCCGGGCGCTGCCGGCCGGGCCCTGGGTCCCCGGGCGCGACGCGCCTCGCGGCCCCCGCCCACCCCTCCGGGCCGCCCGCCGCACCGAGCCACCTGCGCCCGGCGCCCCCTCCGGGCGGGCGCAGACTTGCCCCGAGTAGGACTCCCAGCCCGCGCCTCCCCCGGGTCGTCCACCTACCTGCTGCTCCCCGAATGGGCAGCGGCTCCTTCTCGGGCCGGATGGGCAGCGCTGGGTGCTCGGGGCCGGCGCCGCGGGCCGGCCGGGAGCAGAGCAGCAGCAGCCCGAGGAGCAGCAGCGGGGCCGGCGGGGCCGGGAGGCTCGGCATGACGCGAACGGGACAGCTGGGGAGGTGGGAGGGAGGAGGGAGCTGGAGAGGGAGGAGGGAGGTGGGAGGAGGGCCGGGCCGGGGGCGGTACGGCGGGAGGGGGCCGGGGCCAGGGCCCGAGCTGTGCGGCTAGGGGCTCGTCGGGCGGCCGCGGAGTCGGCGCCGCGCCGGGCGGGGCGGGAGGAGCGGCCGGGAGGAGCGCGGGCGGGCGGGCGGGCGGCCGCTGACCCGGGCCGTACGCGGCTCTAGTGCCCCGGGCGACGGCTCTGGCCCGTTTTATGCCCCGCGCCCGGCGCCCCGGCCGGGGGCCTCCTCCTCAGCAAACGGGGCGGCGGCGGCGGCTCGGCGAGGGGCCGGGCTGAGCCCGGGGGGTCCGGCCCAGCAGCAGCGGCCCGGATCGCGAATGGGGGAGGGGAGGGAGGGGCTGGAACCGGGCAGGGGAGGAGGGAGGGGCTGTAGGCGAAGGGGGAGGGGAGGGGGAGGGGAGGAACCAGGGGGCGCAAAGAGGGGAGGAGAGGCGGGTCTGGAGCACCCCCTCCCAAGCTGGACCAGGAGGTGCGTGTCCGGCCCAGGATGGGAGCCCCAGACCAGGGAGGGGCAGAGACTGCCCGAGGCCTGGGCCGGCCACTGGGCTAGGACTGGGTTCCTGCAGGAAGGATGAAGAATTGTCTTTAAGGATGACTACGCGCAGAAAAGGCCCGTCAACCCATCTTCGCCTGACGCTGGGCCCACAGCACCTCTCAAACCCCACACCACTCTCACTGCCTAGCCTGTGTCCTACCTCTATCTCTGAGCTCTCTCCTCATTCTACTGTTCCCCAGGATAGGAACTTAGCCAGAAACAGATAGTATCCCCTTTCTGTCTGGTGACAGTGTTTCTCTCCCTACTGTTACCTGTGCTCAGGCCCATCCAACCATCATCATCCCCAGCCTGACGCACTTTCCCACCCTCTTCCTTCACCCTGGGGACCCTCTGCCTCTCCACCCTACCCACAACCTCTTTTGTCTTGGTTTCCTGGTCATGATAGCCTCCCTGCCCCCTCCCACCCCCACTCTCCCACCATCCTCCCAACCATCCCAGCACCCTCCTTCCTAATCTTGGGAGGCATCTCGTCTGGCTGAACTGGAGAATTCCGGGATCTAGGCCATACTCTTTAGCAGACAGCCCCATCCTGGGGAGGAGGAGCAGGAGACAGCCTGAGGAAGAACTGGAGGGGAGGGGGTGATGGGAACAAGGTCAGGCCAGGAGGCCCCTGAGGACGGACTGTGGGGAGAGTGGGACTGAGGGGAAAGCAAAGGAACTAGAGCCAGGGCCAAAGGAAGAGGGGGGCCAGCGGGAGGTATTTGCGGGGGAGGTTCAGCAGCTGTCTTTCCTAAGACAGGGACACATGGGCCTGGTTATTCCTCTTGTCACATGTGGAGTGGTAGGAGATGGAAGAGGGAGAAAGACCAGGCAGGCAAAGAGGGCACTGGCACAGAGATAAGTGGGCTTAGCCATCGGAGCCACTGGGCCCCAACAGAGTGGTACCTGAGCACAGCTTAATCCAGCACAGGCACCCTCTCAGCTTGAAGGCCTCTCAAACTGTCCAAACTGCTTCCTGGTAACACTGACCCCTGACAGGGTCTTCTGTAATACAGGCGACAACCACATTCCCACTTGCAAAGGGGGCATAAGACATGACCCCCAGAGGGTTATTGGCGAGAAAAGCAGGAAAGCAAGAGTCCTAGTAGATTTTAGCAGCAGGTGTGGTGTCCAGGGAAAAGAAATCTGGACACCCAGGAACTGAGAGACCCACCAGTCTAAAGCCAGACCTCCGTGCCCTTCCTCAGGGACAAAAGTGTCCTGCCAGAATCCTCCTGGAAAAAACCTGTTTCCCTCCCATCTTCTCCCCCAACCAGGTCCCAGGTTTCCCATCTCCTATGGAAAGACAGATCCCCCTGTTCAAATCCTCTGTGTGGTGTGCGTGGGTGGAGGAGCTGGGGCTCCGCTAGCGAACCATGGTCCAGGCAGGGGCTCCAGGTCCTGCGCGGGTGGGAGGAGAAGGCGTCACTTCCGGGGGCCATTGCCAGTGTCTAGTGGCTCCCTGCTCTCTGATTGGGCAGAAGTGGCCCGGGCAGGCGTGTGACCCCACTGCCCTGGAGGGGCTATGCCCCAGCGCCACCTGTTTTCCTACCCATCTGCTCCCCAGAGTGCCGCCTGCTCCGCACCTGGGTCCTGGAGCCCTTCTCCACCCGGTGAGTGGCAAGCAAGGTTTGGAGTTAAGTGAGGGTAGGAAGGACAGGAAAGAGGAATTGGGCTCTCTGCTGGGGGAGGGGCAGGCAAACTGGAACCTGCAGGCACTGACCTTTGTCGAGAAGAGTGTAGCCTTCCCAGAATGGGAGGAGCAGGACAGAGCAGGGGTAGGGGGTGGGGTGCTGGATTCTGAGGGACTGATCACAGACTTGGTGGAATACAGCACAGTCGCGGCTGGCCCTAAGGAAAGGGGACATGGGCCCAGGGAGAAAATAAGAAAGGAGGTGTTTTTTGGACTTAGGGAACATAGCATCAAGCTGGACACAGCCCCAATCCCCATTCTTACCCAGTCATTCCTAGTTAGCTCACGAGGTTCTGAATCCTGGGGCTGGGGAAGCTGGGCCAGGCAAGCCAGGGCACAAGGAGAGGGTAATGGGAGGAGGGCTCATGCATGTTGACAGACCTACAGGAAATCCCAATATTGAATCAGGTGCAGGCCTCTTTGCACAACTTGTGAAAGAAGGAGGAAGCCATGTGTGGGGTCCTGCAAAGGAACCGGAAGGGGTCTGCAGAGGGGGCAGGGAGGAAGGTGCAGGCTAGGAGACAGATATGGTGGGTGTCTAAGGCGAGGTAAGCCCTGCAAGGTGGGTATCATCTCACCCAGCATGTGCTCATTCCTGGGCAACTTGCTTCAGGAAGGAAGTTCCAGGACTGTTAGCCCATCTCTTCACCTTGGATAACCCAGTATTTCAGAACTTAGACTGCAAAGAAAAACTCCAAGAGGCTTTGTATGTTGGGGTAAATAGAAAAAGAATGAGAGGTTAATTTCTCCCACACCACCTTCTCAATCTTTTAATCACCGACCTTTAGTAGTTAAGTTTCATTTTTGCCCAATTTCCCTCCTCAACCCCAGTCCCCAAGCTACCCCTGAGCACATTGTACATGTTTGCTAGCTCCTCGTCCTGGCTCTGTATCCCATTTCCAATCTCTTCTCCAGGCTTGTGCCACAATGCTTCCCTTCTCTATCCCCATCCCAGATTTTCTCCAACCAAACAGGGTTGCTCAGACTTTGAGGCCAATTAGATGTGTGTGTATATATCCTGTCCTGCTGCTCTCGGCAGGGGGCAGGGGCACCAGAGCCGCCTCAGATGTCCCGAGGAACCCTGACAAAGAGATGCCGTATGCTACCATCACAAGATGATGTGGGAGCAGTCCGAGCTTTAGCAGTTCTAGGCTGGTCAGCATCTCACACCCTCCCAGCATCTGTTCCACCAGCCAGGCAGAGTCTTTTCCTTGAAACTCGATAATGTTCATTATTCCTGTCACTTGCAGGATAGATTCTAGACCCTCCTCCTTGGCCCACCTGTGCCCCACCTGTGCCCCACCTGTGCCCCACCTGTGCCCCACCCCACTCTGCCCAGAAGTGCAAGAGCCCAAGCCGCCTCCATGGCCCCAGGACGGATTCAGGGGAGAGGCCCCATACAGGGAGCCACTCCAACCAGACAGCCTGGCCAGAATGGAGCTGACTGGTAAGAAAACCCTTGAGAGACCTAGGGCCAAATCAGAACTTGGTAGAGGGGAAAGAGAAAGGAGATGTGCTGTGGTGCGGGGGCAGGGGGACCTCAATCTCCCAGGAATAAGGCCTCTGAGCGGCAGATTCCCTGGATTTCAGGTCTGGGTCCTAAGTGGGAATTCCTGGACCACCACCCAACAATGATTTCTTCCTTATCCACCCCTTTCAACCTCACCTCTCCTCATCTAAGAATTGCTCCTCGTGGTCATGCTTCTCCTAACTGCAAGACTAACCCTGTCCAGCCCGGCTCCTCCTGCCTGTGACCCCCGACTCCTAAATAAACTGCTTCGTGACTCCCATGTCCTTCACAGCAGACTGGTGAGAATCCCCAAGCACTCTCCCCACTATCCACCTAACTGGTGAGATACCCTGACTCCCATCACTGCCTCTCATTCCCTCCAATCACTACTGTTCCAATATTGTCTTCGGTAAGACCACCACCCCCTGATTACCACCCCTTTACAAGGATTATGGTTTACAATCAAACCCTCTCTTAAAAGCTCTAGTCTGGTTATATTACTCATGGAAGCCTGTCCTGGTAATTGGGCCACCATAACCCCCTCTATTTCAGCGCCCTCTCCACCATCCCCCTACCAATCTTTTTCAACAGAGCCAGTGCCCAGACGTTAACCCTTTGTCCACACCCGTCCGGCTGCCTGCTGTGGACTTCAGCTTGGGAGAATGGAAAACCCAGACAGTAAGAAAGCCATCCTTTTCCTTGGTTTCCCGAATCCTGTCTTCATGTGTTTCCTACTGATTCCCATGGATTTTTCAAAATTCCTGAGCTCCCTAAAAAGATCTCACCTTCAGCTTGACCACCCTTACCCAACATACATTCTACTATGGGGATATCCTCTGGACAAGATGATGGCTTGTGGTCCAGTATGTAAAATAGAGTCAAAGTTGACCACCATGAAAAGCTGGATAGAAGTCTCTCATGGCCATGCCTTTGACCTATTTCTGTTCAACCTTCTTAAGTTAGTGTGAAGAAGCAAGACTGATCTGTCATCCTCAGATGACACAAGACTGGGACACACAGCTAAAATAACAAAAAACAGGATTAAGTTTCAAACTGCTAAAAGGCTAGGTCAAAAACAAGGTGAAATTTAACAGAGATGTATATAAAATTCTAGATGTGAAAAGTAATTGAATAAAGTCCTATTCCAGCTTTCAGGCCACAGTGTCCCTACTTCCCTCATATAAACTTCTAGCCCTAGTACTTACTATGAAAAGGACCTGGGAGGGTTGGATTGACCCCAAACTTAGCACTGTAACAACATTATTGGAGTAGCTACTTAAAAAGGTAGGGATCATAGGTGGCTTTAGATGTTTAACATCCACATTGTAGAAATCTTCCTAAAAAACTCTATTCTGAGTGGACTGCACTTAAACTACTGCACTGAGTACTAGCCATCCTCTTTTAGAAACGTGCTAATTTACTCAGAGGGACCATGTTAAACTAGCATGTTTCCAAAAGGAGGAAGCAACCTGAACAGTGAGAGGTTAGAAAATACGTTATGCGAGGAATGGTTTAAAAAAATAATAAAGCTTGTGTGATTAGCTTGGAGAAGAGTGTCAGTCTTGTGGTAGAGCATGAAGTGCTTCAGTCTGAGACTCACTCAGGAAACCTACCAGGAGGGAGCACTGCTTAGAAGGTCAGCTCCTCTACCCTCAAGATCCCTAGAATTCCCTTGCTTCCCTCAGGTCTTCTGGGGGACTGGGCCAGGGAGGAAGGGTAATTGCTAGTGATCCCTTGTAGTTTCAGCTCTGCCATTTATCAGCAAGCCCCTTCCCTTCATCTTTATAATCTTTATGATGGTCTTATATCTACATTAATTTTTTTTATATCATATGATCCTGGTTTTGTAGCAGAAAGAGTAGATTTGCAGCACTAGAACCAAGAGGTAAAAGCTATAATAGGGCAGATTTCAGCACAATGTAAGAAAAAAAAAAAAAGAGCTTTTCTCACTGAAATTACATGTGAGACCAGGCTGCGTTACTGGACACTGGCGTTATTCAAGCAGAGGCTGATGACCAATTGTCGGGAGACTGAAGGAATTCCTGTACTGGGTGGGACCTAGGTCCTGTCCAATTCTCAGCTCCTATGATTCATTCTGCTGGCTACTCTTACAGGCTCCCCACCCACTATTAGCATACCCTTTGAAGCTGTCCGCTTCTCTTTTCCATCTCTTTCCCAGGAGCAGACCAAGGCACAGGACGTTCTGGGAGCCGCGACCCTTCTGCTGGAGGCAGTGATGGCAGCGCGGGGACAACTGGGACCCACTTGCCTCTCATCCCTATTGGTGCAGCTTTCTGGACAGGTCCGCCTCCTCCTTGGGGCCCTGCAGGGCCTCCTAGGAACCCAGGTAAGTCCCCAGTCAAGGGAACTATAGAAGCTGTCTTTCTTTTCTGACTCGGTCCCCTCAGAAGCCCTGAGGGAAGAAAGGGGAATTTTAGAAATCTTGAGGGTGGAAGAGCTGACCTGCTAAGGAGTGCTCCCTCCATCCCTCCAGCCACAAAGCCTGGGTTCTGGTACCTTATCTTTCCCACATAGACAGAGAGGCATGATATCTGGCCCAGGTCTCTGGCCTCAGGCCCATCCTCTGCCCTCAGCTTTCTGCACAGGGCAGGACCACAGCTCACAAGGATCCCAGTGCCATCTTCCTGAGCTTCCAACGACTGCTCCGAGGAAAGGTGCGTTTCCTGCTGCTTGTAGTGGGACCCACCCTCTGTGCCAAGCGGGCCCCACCTACCACAGCTGTCCCGGGGAACACCTCTCCATTCCTCACACTGAACAAGCTCCCAAACAGGACTTCTGGATTGTTGGAGACAAGCTCCAGTGTCTCAGCCAGAACTACTGGCTCTGGACTTCTGAACAGGCTGCAGGGATTCAGAGCCAAGATTCCTGGTCTGCTGAACCAAACCTCCAGGTCCCTAGACCAAATCCCTGGACACCTGAACAGGACACATGGACCCCTGAGTGGAATTCACGGACTCTTTCCTGGACCCACACCCAGGGCCCTAAGAGCCCCGGATATTCCTCCGGAAACTTCAGACATGGACTCCCTGCCACCCTACCTCCAGCCTGTAGAGTCTCCTTCCCCAGCCCATCCTCCTCCTGGACAGTACACACTCTTCTCTCCTTCACCAACCTTGCCCATCCCCACGGTCCAGCTCCAACCCCTGCTTCCTGACCCCTCTGCTATCACACCCAACTCTACCAGTCGTGTTCTAGTTGCAGCCCACCCTCACTTCCGGAATCTGTCTCAGGAAGAGTAAGGTACTCAGGCACTGCCGACATCAGCATCGCCTCCCAAGTACAATCCCCTTACTCGGAGGAGAGGCCCTGGGAGACAACTGCAGCTATACAGGCATACCTCATTTTACTGCGCTTCATTTTATTATCCTTTACAGATACTGCATTTTTTACAAATTGAAGGTTTGTGGCAACCCTGTGTTGTCAGATGATGGTTAGCATTTTTTAACAATAAAGTATTTTTGAACGAAGGTATGTACATTGCTTTTGTTTTTAGACATAATGCTATTACAGTTAATAGACTACGGTATCATGTAAACATAACTGGGAAACCAAAAAAAAACAAAAAATTGTGTGACTCGCTTTATTGTGATATTCACTTTATTGTGGTGGTCTGGAACTGAACCTGCAATGTCTCCGAGGTATGCCTTTACCAGATTTCCTGCTTTCACCTGAAACCCAAAGCCCTGGTGAAGGGAGACATGCAGGACAGAAAAAGTATAATTTTTTACTACATGCCATAAAACTACAAAAGCTATTTTTTTTAAACTATTAATAATGTTCACCAGAGCAGTTAGTTATCTCTGGTCTATTTTCTGCACAAATTTATAACTTACTATTTCTTTATATACTCTTTCTCATATGATAATTCTGCAAAGGCCTGGCCTGGCCTAGCTTCTGAACAGAGGTAGGGCTTATGACAGAAAAAAGCTTTGGTTTTCTGCTCAGAACTAAGGTTAGTCTCTTTACCCCCTTTATTATCATTCTTAATGGGGCTCTGATCTCCTTTTCTTAGGAGATCCTTACTCTTGAGAAATGAATGAGAAGTCTCTCAGAAAAGCAGTTCCTATGCAACAGACAAAACTGAGACTGTATAAAGACAGAATAAACGAGAGGACCCAAAAGCTACCTGCAAAGCGAGGGGAAGATGTTCTTCTCGTGGGCAACACATCCCCCCTCCCTGAGAAAAAGCTAACAGGAAGCTTTGGAGAGCCTTACACCCCAGGTAAGGCTGTGCAGACGGGTCAGTCAGACAAGATGAGACCTGGATGTGACAGCTGAGCAAACAGCCAGCACTTCAGCAGCTCAGCAGGAAGCTTCACCAGGCGTGGGTTCCTGCCTCCCTCCTGTGGAGGTCAGGGGGAAATGCAGGAAGTGGCTTGAGTCAGTCTCCTAGAGCTCACACAGCAGGAGGGACAAGCACAAGTCAAGTGCAAGTTGAAGGCTCATTTCCCAATTCCCAGAAGTGTATAGTATCTAAAAAGCAACCCTGTGTGACACCATAAACTCTGCCAGGGGATCTCTAGAAAAGAAGCCAAGCTTATGGGGCTTTCTGAATAAATGCCACCGTGGTGCTTGGGAAGCAGAGGTTTATATTGCCCCAAGCACTCCATTGCAAAGGTCAACGCTACCTCTAGAGGTGTCTGTAGGAAAACTAATGGAAGCTTTTTTCTCTCTCACCTCAACTCCCCAAAGGACAGGAAAAGTTAGCATGTAGGTAGAGGAGCCAGAAACCTAGGGCTCCAAACACTACCACAAAACCCCAGGGTCATTAAAGGCATTCCAAAACAGTAGAATGAAAGCCAGTATGTCAGGAAACTTATGCACATTATCTTTTTTTAACACTTACACATCTCTATAAGGTAGGTATTATCATCTCTGCTTTACGGATGAGGAAACAGGCTCAGAGAAGCCCGGCAAGTTCCCAATGGTTTCACAGCCTGTGAACAGGAAAAGAAACACCCTAGGATGACTTCGTCTGGAGCCCATACATTCCCCAGTGTGGTGCACTGTCCAGTATATCAGTCAGTGACTCTATTTATTGGAAAAAATTTCCAAGTCCTTAGGGAGTACACATCAACAGTTAAAGAGTTCTGAGTAGAAAACCAAAGCTCTTGGTGGGGTGACCAATTTAGGCATCTCCAGGTGTCTCCCCGCCCCTCACCCCATGGACAGAACAGTTGCCATGGAGAAGAAGTCAACAAACGCACAAAGCGCAGAAGTGCCGTCCAAATCTCGGATGGTGTCAGTTTCTGCATGGGAGAAAATCAGTTCATCCACACTACAAATTCCAGCATGGAGTCGAGAGAATAGTAAGTGGAAATTTTAACTTACTGAACTATTAAAGTAGGTTAAACTTAATGATCAAATGAAACATTTTATGGCACATGAAAGCCAGCACCCAGTACAAGAGATGCCAAAGGGACCAGAGACAAAGAATTAATGGTTTTCAGACAGTCAGCTGAGAGACAGAGATGGCAAAACTGCAAGAAGTATATAGCCAGAAAGTTCCAGGCATCCAGTACTGGCATTTGACTTACCCTAGGGCAAACGTAAATAACCCATGGGCTTCTCCAGTGGGAACTAACTTGCCTCTGCTGAGCATCTAACCCATTCCCAAATCATTCTATCTGGCTGATTCAGTCCCTTCTTCCCTTTACAGAAAAGACAAAAAAAACTGTTACAACGAGGACACTCTTATCTCTATTCAACTGTACACCAGTTCTCTTTCTTCTGCCACCCCAGGGCAGCTAGTACAGTCTGCTACACTACCCCGCAAACTATTAGCTACCCCGCGAACTGTTATCGGTAATTAGGTTCTCCCTCTCCAACCTAAATCCATCCTTCTCCAACCCCTACAAAAAAATTTGACTGCACGGAAGAGGTTCTAGGATTCTATAAAAATTCATCCCAACTCCCACTTCATCTCCTACTTCCCTCTCCCCTCACCCCCACCCCACAGTAAAGCAAAAGAAACACCTTTTCCTCCCCCCTGCAGAGGCCATTCATTTTCAACCCATTTCCCTAAATACTATTTCTAACACCTCCTGTGAAGACCTGAAAATGATGGGGAAGGAAATACCCCAGGCATCCCAGCAGGAGGACCAACTCCCATGGCAAAACTGGGAGATCAAAAGAGACAACTACTTAATACACACTTATGATCTTTCTGGATTGTTACCCTGAACTTCCCAGGGGAAATCAGAGTCCCATGTACTGTCTGAGACCTCAAATGCCAGGCTGAAGACCCAGCTCCGATGCTGGAGTCCTTGTAAGCATCACCATTTCCTCAACTTTGTTCTTCCCCCACTGATAAATTAATGACTGCAGTCTGGCTGCTGTATTGTCCCAGGCACTGGCACTGAACTGCCAAACCTCATTGGTATTGCTGCCCTGTCTACTTCACTGGTCTGTGAGGCAGCTCCCTGTTCAGTGTCACTGGTAAAAACCACCACCACTTACCCTCCCTCCAGGTCACCACTAGAATGTAAAGCAGAGAGCTAACTCCTCCACTTGCTTCCACAACCACCAAATCGTTCTTCCTCTCCTCTTCAGAGTTGTGTCCCATGCATATGTCTAAAAGCCTCATCTCAAAGCTTCCATGAAAATGACGAACATTTCCAGGCTATGCAAGCAACTCATTCAAGTCAACGTGATCTGACTTCCTGAGAAACTGAAAGTGTTGGAAGAACACGAGCAGAGCTCCTTGCCTATTCAGGATTCTATGCCAAATGGGTGGTGCCCTCAGGAGCCAAAAGCACAACACTCTCTCTCCCAGACAGAAAATCACATTGGAGGATCAATATTGGGGGTAGTCAGCCAGGAGACGGAGATAACCCTGAACCCAGATACCAAAATGTTGGGATAGATCCTACATTGACATGTGATCATCTGGCTGTGGGCCAGAAACATTAATATACCATAGGCAAACTGGAAAAAAATGATTTTAAAATAAATGGAAAAAACTTTGTTAAAAAAGAGGGGAAAAGAGTCTGAAAAAGTAAAGTTTAATTTAAAAAATCATATACATAAAACAACTTCTGATTCATTTTAAGCTCTCCCACTGGGTCTTTTGCAGGCAAGTCAGTTTCCCATTGAGTCCAGACCTCCTAAAGATGCACCCACAGTGGACAGAGAGCCAGCCCCTCCTGAACAGGTGAACAACAGCAACTGCCACTTGGGCTTGAACGAACGTCCATGACCTGAGTGACTAAGCAGCAAGGCTGGCTCCCTGGGTGGTTCAGAAAGCCAGTTTCTTCATCAGCAGATAAACTCGGGAATCCACTTCAAATCCATGCAGATTGTTGGCATCACCCTGCAGCCTCATGAGCAGGCCCCCATAGGACACGTAGGCAGAGCTGAAACAGAAGACCCGGTCCCATGAGTCTGAGCTCCAGAACAACTGTTACTCAGCAGCTCTCCAACCCAACCTAAGAAAAAACAGCCATCCTTCTAGAGTTTTGTCATCAGGAACCAAATTGTTCTTTATATTGGCAAAGGTGGAAACTACTCCATGCCCAGAATAAAGAAAATGGTCAAATCAATTAAGATATATCCATTTACTGGAATGTTACATAGCTATTAAAATGTTTAGGAATAGCTTAAAATTGACATGGGGAAACATGTTTTACATAACATTAAGCAAAAAGAACAGAACAAAACATTGTAATAAACAACATGAGCTCAAAGAAAAAAGTACACAGAAAAAAAAAAAAACCCTAGAACATTCAAGAATGTTTATGTAAAAGATTCCCTCTGGTTATAGAATTATAGGTGACTTTTTTCCTTCTTCACGTTACTTCTCTGCTTTTCAAATTTCTTACAAAGGGCACATGTTGTTTTAATAAGATTTTAAAGAAAAGAAAAAAATAGTTGGGCAGAGAAACCAAAGAACTAGGGATTGGATTGCAGAGTAGCAAAACATACACACACACACACACACACACACACACACACACACAAAGGCCTAGCAGTTTAATCACTTATGCTGCATTTAGTTCTTGGAGAAGTAACCTTCCTTGGCATTTCACACAGCTAGATTACCAGTTTCTCATTTGGACCACCAGGCCCTGAGGTCCTGACAGAGGGCAAAGTGAGCAATCTACATTTCAGACTGAAAACAGTTCCCAAAACAGTTTCTTTCCAGGTCCCACCTAGGTCTGAGGTGCTTGGGGAAAGAAACCCAGGAAGCCTGAGCATGGTCCAAATTTTCAGAGCATAGTCCAAATTCTCACAAAAGGGAGGGGGCAAGGGCTCTCACAAGACCGTGGAACTTACAGGCGTGTTGCTGCTTCAGTAGAAGTTTCATCTCCCTCAATCCTGTACACTTTCCCATACATTACATACTCAAATTGGTCAGCCCTGTGGAACAATAGTGGCAGTTATTCTTAAATGTAGTTAACAACAATAAGAGGCCCTTTAAAAATGGTAACTGGTAACTAAGTGCCAGCATCATAACAACAGGCACTTTCCAAACATAATGTCATTTAGTCCTCAGAGTAACCCTGTGAGCTGGATATGACCATCGATATTTTACTGATGAGAAAACTAAGGTTGAAAGAGGTTAAGGTTGGACTTCCCTGGTGGCACAGTGGTTAAGGATCCCCCTGCCAATGCAAGGGACACGGGTTTGATCCCTGGTCCAGGAAGATCCCACATGCTGCGGAGCAACAAAGCCCCATGCGCCACAACTACTGAGCCTGTGCTCTAGAGCCCACATGCTGCAACTACTGAGCCCCCGCCCCCTGCAACTAGAGAAAGCCCAGGTACAGCAACAAAGACCCAACGCAGCCAAAAAGAAAAAAGAAAAAAAGAAAGAGGTTAAGGTTATTCAACAAATAAGTGGTAGAGCTGAGATGTGAACTGAGTGGGGCTCAAAGGCCCTTCCATCACACCAAACTCCCTCCCAAGACACAGGCCCACAGAGCCTAGGTCATTCAGTGGTCATTTCCTCTGCCATCAAAAAGCTACAACTCACACTGTAATCACTGCTTTGGATAAACACCTGAATGTCTGAATTTTTTTTTTTTTTTTTTTTTGAATTCTTAAATGCAGCAATTTCCTTAAGGTTACATAGATTCTGCTGATAATCATTTATGTTATGAATTAAGTAAGGGACTTTCTATACCACCTATCTACTTAGTCCTCAGGCATATTTCAAGTACTCCCTGCTCCACTTCCTCACCTGGAAGGCCTATCATCTGTAGGGTTGTATTCACCATCATCCAGAGTACCATCTTCATACAAAGTACTGGCTATGACCAACCGGAACTTGTCACCTGAAAAATAACAGCAGCATCAGAGGGTGAAGAACAGCTGAAATGGCAAAAAGCCTCCTGTTGTTGTTTATGTTCAATACTTACCCAAGTCTACAGGGTAAATCTGAATGTTTACATCTAATATGAGGTCCATCTTGAAAGATTCACTCTCACAATGCAGTCGAGACACTGGAGGGAAATAGCGAAAGAGTGGCAGAGGTCATTGCCTGGCCCAGGGCAGACCCTATAGCGCAGGGCAGACTCCTACTTTGTGGGGGCTGGATGCAATAGAATACTCAACCTAACCCAACCTGTATCCACTGGCCTCTCATAGACGTGCAGGCTCAATCACAACCACATATGCAGGGATTTCCCTGGTGGCGCAGTGGTTAAGAATCCGCCTGCCAATGCAGGGGACACGTGTTCGAGCCCTGGTCTGGGAAGATCCCACATGCCGCGGAGCAACTAAGCCCGTGTGCCACAACTACTGAGCCTGTGCTCTAGAGCCCACGAGCTACAACTACTGAGCCCACATGCCACAACTACTGAGCCCTCGCGCCTAGAGCCCGTGCTCCGCAACAAGAGAAGCCACCGCGATGAGAAGCCCGCGTGCAGCAACGAAGACCCAACGCAGCCAAAAATAAATATTTTTTTTAAAAAAAGAACCACATATGCAAGAAGGAAAGGGGACACAACCTATGGCAAGCGGATAGAATCCCCAGAAAAGAATCAAAGATCCTCCGGCAACAAATAATATCCAGGTTCTACGCTTACCTAGGTGATTAAGAAACAACCTGATTTGGGGCAAGTTATTCATTCATCCAAAGGTTTTGTCTTTCTGTGCCAGGTGCTCTGCTAAGGGGATTATCAACTTGTGTAAGAACTGGGTTTTGTCCCAAAAAACATCCCAGTCTCTAGGCAAAAGAGACACCAAGGACAATTATTGATCAATGACAGAATAAAGAGTTGTACACCAAGCAGTCAACTCTAACTCCGAGAGGATTTCACAAAGAGCTAAAGACTCTGAGGGCAATGGGCTCTGAGGTCGGATTATTCGCTGTACAGCCTTGGGTGGGTTGCTTACCCTCTCAGAGCAAAATGGGTAAGACACCACCTACCTCATGGAGGCTCTTGAAAGGAATAAGTAAGATAAAGTGTGTGTAAGGTGCACAGTACAGCGCCTAGCACAGAGTGGGTAGCGATTAGAAAGATGCCCGGAGAAAAGGCCATCCAGACACCGGGCACAGCTTGTGTGAAGCCAGGGAGAGCGCGGAGTCTCCGTTTTCTCATCTGTAAAATGTTTCCTGAGAAAGGTCCCTACACCAAGACCTGCCGGTAGGGGTAGGCTACGTGAAATGGGTGGACTAGAGGCCCAGGGGCGTGTCCCCGAGGAGATTAGCCCCTTCCCCCAAACAGCCCCTCCAAATCTTACTTACCTCGGTCAAACTTTTTGCCCTCCGGGTCAATGTCTTTTACATCAAAAATATCCTCAAACAGGATGCCCGCCATGGTGAGGGGGCCACGAAAATAGCGGAGGGGCTGAGCGCGCGACCACGACAACTAAGGGTACGCGCACCCCCTCGCGTGGAGGAAAAGAGAGGAGAAAGGAAAAGGCAGCACTTGAAGAGCGGCGGCTAAGAAACAGAATAACGCATGCGCACGGACAAGCAGGAACGCGGCCACTTCCGCCACCTAGCTCTCGGGGATTCTTAACTTCCGCCCCGAACGATTCTTTCCGAGAGGCTGCAGTATTATGGGCGGGTCTCAGGTCCAAATAACTCCGCCCCGGGCGGCAACACGATAGGTCCCACCTCCGGCCGAGGCGGCGTCTTGTCCGGCTCTCTTCAGTGGCTCTACTGCGCCCTCTTTAGAAGCCAGGTCAGGAAGACTGGAATGCTTGGGGGCCTACCCCAGCCAGGGACCTTGATCCTTGGCCCAGAGAAGCCCGGCCCGAGCCCTACCGTGCCGGTCCGCGTGCCCGCCGAGGGCACAGTCCGTGCGAAGGGCGAGAGGAGCAGAACCCCGCCCCCAGGGCGCTGGCCCGGCAGGGCTCAGGACCCAGCCTCTCCAGCTGGCACGCAGGCCGGCCCGGGCCGGCTCGGCCCATATGGCTGTCACCTGAGCCGGGTCCGTCCAGTTTGGGAATTTGCCATGATGTCACCTTGCGAAAGAGGAAAGCCTGCACCTTCCCCACCCCTACTCTCTTCCCTCACACCGCCCCTTCAGCAGGCATTAACCCCCACCCACTGCCCTCCTTGAGCACTGCCCCTTAAGCTCGGTTCTGCCCTTTCCCCCCCCCGCCACGACCCTCTCCTGAACAAGCTCTCCTATGTGCTCCTTCATCCTGACACTATCCTCTCCTACCGATACCACCTCTTCCTTTACATTGCCCCTTCCTGTAGGGTGCCGGCTCTCACACTGCCCGCTTCCTGGACACTGCTCCCTCCTCCTGGGAACCCCCGCTGCTCCCACGTGCCCCTTCACCCTTGTGCTGCCTCCTCCGGCACACTGCCTGTTTCCTGGGCACTGGCCTTTCCTCTGACACTATCTCTGACACTGCCCATCCATCTGTGCTCACCCCCACCCTCTGCTCTATCCTTCTTCGGACCCTTACAGAGAACGCAGAGCGCCAGCAGGCTGTTCCCCCTTGGCGGCTAGACGTCAGCAGCTACTCGGATTTCTCCTTGGGCCCTGCCAGGGAGAAGCGACCTCTGTCCCCCCCACGCCCAACTCCCAGGCACCTAGACCTCCCTCCCCTCTGGCCTCACCCCTTCCCGTTCCCTCCCCACCTCCACCCCCGAACAAGCCGAAGGCCAAGTTGCTCCAAGTGCACCTCCCTCGAGAAGAAGGCAAGGAGAAAGGAAGGGGATGAGAGAGACCGAGGGTCCCAGTTCCAGGCAGCCCCCTTCTGGGCCTAGCGTCCCCCTCCGAGTCCCCCCAGCTTTGTTTCTCACCCCCGACGTAGTGGAGGGGCCCTGCCAGGCCGGTCTGAGCCCTTGGCCCCTGCGGAGAAGCAAGAGAGGACGCCGCTCCTGAGGGATTGGGCCTGAAAGTCTGATTTAGTCTGATTTTTAGGCAGCCCCCGGCCCCAGGCCCTACAGAGCCCCAGCGAGTCCGGCCCCTCCCGGCCGGTTGCGGAGAGCCACAGACCCCGTCCGGCCCCTCCACGTGCCAGTGGACCCGCCCCCCGCCCTGGCCCGGGCGCCACTCTCAGCCACCCGCCTCGGCAGAGACTGGGCCCGGGCTCGCGCGTTCCAAGCGCCCCCTGCCGCCTCTCCCGAGCCCGGGAGGCGGCCCCAACGCGGACCCCGGCCGCGCTGGGCCGGCTCCCTTAGATGGGCGGGCGGGCGGAGCAGTACGGAGGGCACCGCC